>NC_046225.1:68996794-69596794 GCF_009819885.2 Catharus ustulatus | reverse complement strand
CTGTTATTACCTGTCCGGCTGTTACCTACACGGCTGTCACCTGTTACTCGCCCGACTGTTGTTACCTGCCGGCCACGCTCGTTGCCCCCCGCCCCGTGCCCCCCCGCACGGCAGCCGCCGGTACCTGCGCGGCCGTGCCGCCTCCCCTGCGCGTATGGACCGGGCTGCTGAATGGCAACCGAACAAAACACCGCCGGCCACGCCCCCTCCACCGCCCGCCCGCGCCCATTGGCCGCGCCGCCCGCCCGCCGAACCTTGACCCGCTCTGCCATTGGCCGGCGGCGCGGTTCGGCCCCGCCCACAAAGGGGCGGGGGGCGGGCGCTGCCCCGGTCGCGGCAGGGACGCGCAGCTGTGGGTGCCGGGTGGGGTGGGGAGCGCGCGCTGGACTACACCCCCCAGCAGGCCTTGCGGTGGCGCGCGGCTGTCATTGGCCGGGCAGCGCGCGTGCGGAGGGGCCAGGGGCGCGCGGAGGAGAAGACGCGCTACACGCGCGCGGGGGTGATGACGTCATCGCGTGCCCGGATGGATCCGCAAGGGGGATGCGCACCGTGCTCCTCCTCCTACTTTTCCTCATCTTCCTTCTCTTCTTCCTCATTTTCCTCTTCCTCCTTCTCTTCCTCCTCTTCCGATTTCTCTTCCTCCTCCTTCTGGCTCATGGCACCCTTTCTGCCTCTGCTCATTTTGCTCCTGGCCCAGTTGTGGATTCTGGTGCATGGGAAATTGTAGTGCATCTGCTTCCACGATCCTTGCCCGTATCCTTGGCAGGGATTTGACTCCATCCTTGGAATCAGCTTTTTTGTTCAAAGAATTCCCCATTGAAAACAATGAAGCCAAACTTAGAACTAATAATACTGTTTTATTTTTACTAAGAATGAAGTGACGGTGCCGTGTTCCCGAGCAGGCCGAGGCGCTGCCGCTGCTGGAGCCGGCCGTGTCCGTGTGCTTACACCGCCCTCTGCTTGCCCATTCCGGCCGTGTCCGTGTGCTTACACCGCCCTCTGCTTGCCCATTCCGGCCGTGTCCGTGTGCTTACACCGCCCTCTGCTTGCCCATCCCGGCCGTGTCCCTGTGCTTACACTGCCCTGTGCTTACCCATTCCGGCCGTGTCCGTGTCCCTGTGCCCACACCGCCCTCTGCTCGCCCATCCCGGCCGTGTCCGTGTGCTCACACCGCCCTGTCCTTGCCCGCTCCGGCTGTGTCCGTGTCCGTGTCCCTGTGCTCACACCGCCCTCTGCTCGCCCATCCCGGCCGTGTCCGTGTGCTCACACCGCTCTCTGCTCGCCCATCCCGGCCGTGTCCCTGTGCCCACACCGCCCTCTGCTCGCCCATCCCGGCCGTGTCCCTGTGCTCACACCGCCCTCTGCCTGCCCGCTCCCTGCCCGCTCCCTGCCCGCTCCCTGCCCGCCCCACACGCGGGCACTCAGCCGCCCGCAGCTCCGCTCGCCCCTCAGGAGCCGTTCCGTTCCTCTGGGAGTTTCTCAGAGGAGCCCGTGAGTCAGCCCGAGCGAGGAAGTGGGATGTGTTTGGACAACAATTACACCGTGCACTTGTCAGGGCAGAGGCTGCTTTATGTGGGTGCATAATCCTTAACGTCATGAGAAACCAAAGGCTGATTTACTGCTGCCCACAGGCCTGACATTACTGCGGTGCAGGTATTTCTTATTCACGGTAACTGTTATCAAGCTCTTCTGGCCCCTGTGACAACCATCTGTTGTTTCAGCCTTCTGCAACCTGTTCTTCTGTGTTTGCACATGGAGTGGTATTTCACTCACCTTTCCTTCGACCCACGAGTTTTTCAGCTGGATTTACCTTATTTCCCCGTGAGATTTCACTGAATTACAGGACAATGCTGCAAGAGATATCCGAGTTAACATCACGATGCAGAGTCTGAACCAAAATTGTATTCCTGGGAAATGTTTACTTTGGCTAGCTCACTTTCAAATTTGAACCTTAAGAGACCAATAAATTAAACCAAATTTTATTTTAAACAACATTACCAGGTTTTACTGCTGGTCTTCATCACTGTCCTCCCATCTTTTGCACTCTGTACAACCCCACAGTACTTTTTTCACATAGTTTTCCAAGATTCCTTCCCCTGATTATACAATGAATATTTAAATCAATGTTCTCGTTCTCTGTAAGATCAACACATACCTCTCTTCAGAAAGATCTTGCAAGCGATTACAGGTACACAGAAGAAAGTACACAACTTTCTCCCATTGCTCAGTCCTGGCTCGTGAAATGCTTTGTGATTGTGCTCATTTTGCTCCTGGCCTTATTGTGGATTCTGGTGCATGGGAAATTTTAGTTCATCTGCTTCCATGATCCTTGGCAGGGATTTGGCTCCATCCTGTAATCAGTTTTTGTTCGCAGAATTCCCCATTGAAAACAAGTTATCCCTGAAGCATAGTTGCTAAATCCTTATCCAAATTTAGAATAACAATTTTTTGTTTGTTTTTTAAAATGAAGTCATGATACAATTTGTCTTTCACAACCATTATAAGTATTCTGCTGCAGTAGAGCAGCTCAGGTGTGAGATTTTGATGTAACACTGGTTTTCCTTTACTTATGACTTTAACCATTTATGTAGCTTGCAAACATTTGTGCTTCCATGATACTTTCCTCCAGACTCCTGTACTATTTCTGTTTCAAGTAGGGTAAAACCAGAGGGAACTTTGTGTGTCTGAAATTGAAGTTTCTTGGTTGCAACTGTTGAGTCCAGGGCTGCAGCATTAGGGGAGGCACGTGAAGGGGGCACAGCTGCACTTCTCCAGCACCAGTGCTGCTGCTCTCAGCTTCCACAGGCTGGGCATTTCCATCTGGAGCAAAGCTTTGCAGGAATTAAACTGTCTTATGCATTAGATAAATCCCTGAATTTCTTTCTCTTCTTCTGAAATTCTTCCCTGATCTATCACTTTCCATTCTCCTCTCCAGCTTTATCTGTTTTTTTCCTAATGGCTCCAAACTGGCTTCTTTTGGGATGGAACTGCTTTTGCCTCTCTATTGTCCAAAACCACGTGGGAAGATGAGCCTTTAACTGGAGATGTTACAGAGGTGGTGCCTCCTATGATCCCAAAACTTATCATATAGTGGTCAACAAAAACAACATGACAAGGTGGGAGAGAAGAGTGAGTGATCATGTCTGAGACAGGGCAGGTGGTAGCTCTAATCAATGTCACTCAGTATTCAACCAGAGTCTTCTTTTGTTTTATACCCAAGAGTAAAGCCCTGGCAGGGATCCAGTTTATAATTCAGATCTTGGTAAACACAGACCTAAATTTCCCTCATGACAAGGTTCGATAGTAATTGTCTAGCACTTTAAATATCTAATTACAAACATGCTACCACATGGTAAAGTGGCCCGTGTCTGTTCACTCAACTGTGTGTCTTCAGGAAGGACCATCTGTTTCCAACAAAACAGTGAGACACAAATGTAGGCAGGTTTCTAAATTAAAAAGAAAAAAAAAACAGATAGAGGAAAGAAAACAAACTAAAGAGAGACACAAAACTGTCTTTACAATAAAGCACAACTGAAATAGGTGCAATCAGAATGGCCCTCAGGAGACAGTTTTCACCTAGGGAACCGATGGATGGCATGGCTGCTCTAAAATGTCCTTCTGAGCATTATTTTATGCACCTAAACTGCTGCATTAACAATATGGAAGTCTTCACTACAGGATGAGTTTGGTCCATCTCGACCCCTCATTTCCATGAAGAAATAGCAGCTGCTCTGACCTCCTGTCTCCACATTCAGGTCATGGATCCAGGTATTCAAGAAAGGGAATGTTTTCACCTCCTTAGAGCGTGGCAGATAGACAGGAGTGACACTCTGGCGTTGCCTCTCGGGCAAAAACAACAGACAGACCTGAACGCTATGGGTGTGTGTTAGAACTAAGCTGCTGCCTATCTAGGCAAATTACCACCTAAGATTAGGAAGGGAAGCAGAGGAGACTGTGCAACTCAGTTCTTTTTTTGTTATTATTTTCATACTGTTTGTAGATAAGGAGCCCAGCAGCTATTTGATGTAAGGTCATGAAGTGCAAAAATAGTTCACACACTCTGTAACGTGCACAACTGCTCGTAAAGGTCAGATGAGCATTTCCAACACTATTTCAAACTGATTGCAAAGTGTTTTGCTGTGGACACTGATTAGGTCAACACCAGTACCCCAAAACTTAGTGTATTTACTGCATGCAGTGTTCTTTTACCAGTGAATTACAGAAGCAACAAACAGGTTGGGATAGGAGATCTCAGCTGGGATAGCAAGTGTCAGGTAAATTTACCCCAAATCATGCTGCTTCTCTTCTTGTAGCAATCACTGTTGGCCATTCATCTGCTTCCCCATAAAATATATAAAAAATATAGTGGCAAAGGGGCCTCTGTTTTAAAGACACATTTATGAAGGCCTGTCAGAAAGAGTCCAGATCCAATAAAATCCTTCACTGATCCTGTTTCCCTCAGGGTCACTTTGCACTCCCCCTGAGGAGCAAGAGGGCAATGTGGATTCCATCTCCCAGCCCAGGGAGAACCCATGCAAGGGGTGAAGAAAGACACTGGACTGACTCTGGAGTCTGACACACAGCAGGTACAGGAGACACTGCTTGGGGATTGAGTTCACTGTCACGTTCTTCCTGTTTTGAGGGGATGTTTGAGCATGGCTGAGCCCATCAAAGCTGCTCTTCACACTTCTCCATTCTCTCTGCTGAGTGGTTTCACAGCTTCTGGGCACAAGAGGAAGTTCTGCCACTGATTATATGTATCAGTTTTTGGGTTTAATGTAGACCTTGCTCAGACAGCTCAAATAGATGAAGTTATTCTATAAGGTACCTTGCCTTACATTCACAAGCTTGCTGTAAATGAGATAAAGCAATAAGAATGCTAAATAAATAAGCTGGAACTGAGAAGCAGAGCAGTGTTCAGCATCAAAATCTGAAACAAGCAGAGGGCTGACATCCAGGGATATTAGAGTCAGGGGTCTCTCACATACCGCTACGAGCTGGCTGGATATTATGTTCCTTTTTAACTCTTTAAAAGATTTTGAAAATGTTGAGTTAATCATGACCAGATCAGTTTTCATTGGATTTCATGGAAGGGTGACTCCATCCCGTGCCCCCTGCACACAGCTGACTTTTCCTACACCTAGCCTTTCACCTCCATTACCTGTTATTCCAGCTACACACTTGCCTGTTTCTTCTTACATGGAACCAACTGGCCAGGATATATTTCCTTTTTCAGGGTATGAATTAGCCACTGGATTCCAAAAAGGACCAATCAAGCTCCATGTGCTGAGCCAATACAGCATTGTTCAGCTTTTCACTGCAGTCCCTGAGGAGCAGCCCCACTCCTGAGAACTCTAAACCACTAAGAGTTCAGCCAAAGCATCTTCTGCCTACTCAAGTTTCCAGTCCTTCCTACATACGTTTCCAAGTGCCTTGTTCTTTTTGCTGTATGCAGCACTTCCTTCCTAGACTTTCCAACACTTGTCTGATTTTCCAAAAGGCTTGTTCATCTCTTGACTGAGCTTTTTCTCAGCCCAGAACTTTTCCCCAGCTTGTGTCTCCTTAAAAAAGCCAGGGGCAGCACAGGTGCATCAGGTATGTCCATCCTGCTGCTGGAGTTCTCAGATTTGCAATTTTTCTGCAGAGCTCCTGCAAACTCCTCCAGTGATTGCCAATAAAAGGCATAGGGAAGGCATATAACTAACAAATAAATTTGATTAATAAGCTATGTAAAGCCCACTCTGTACAACACATCACACTTGTGATGGTTCACCATCCTTAATACAGAATATCTGTATGAGCCATTTCATCTGCTTCTCATTTTTTATGAGTTGAGGTTGGGGGGTTTTTTTGTTTGGTTTGGGCTGGTTTTGGTTGGTTTTGCTTAATTTTGTATTTTTGTTGCTGTTGGTGGTTTGTTTATTTGTTTGTGGGTTTTATTGTTTTTTGTTTTGTTGTATGGGGGGTTTTGTGTGGTTTTTTGTTGTTGTGCAGGTTTTTGTTTGTTTTGTTTTGTTTCATTTTGGTTTTTTGCTTGTTTTGTTTCATTTTGGTTTTTGTTTCAAGAAGATGGTAGTTAGCCCTGTTGGGTAATTTTCTGCTTTTACTTACCCAAGAATCTGAGAGAGTAATTAGCAAATTAATTTTCCTGGGGAAGCACACTGGATAAATATTTTGTTAGTGTTAGAATTGTTTATACCTGCATAGATATTATTTTCTTTTATTCTGCCTCAAACTTGGCATGAAGTGATAAATGTGCAGTGGGCAGTGTCACAGTGTCACGCCTTTTACCATCTCTCAGGAAACAAAGATCTTTCAAACATGAAACTTCCCTGGAGAACAAAGTGATTGCAAGCCAATAATATCTGTATGTCACTTCATCTCATTCCTAAATTGACTGTGGTTAGATAAAGCAGGGACTATTTTAATCCTCAAATCAAAACAGGACTATAGGGATGAATTTTCCTTGTGTTTCAGCCAAGCAGAATGATATGTACCCAATATTTTAACCATGAATTCTTCACATAGATTTGTGCATAGTAATTGTGGGGGACATTCAAGTATTGAAGGGTTTTCTCTTGCATCTTGTATTTCTGGCTAATTTCCCATGCAGAAAGCACAATCCCATCCCACCCTGACCCCCTCACTGCTGCTGCAGTGCTGTCCAGCCATGTCCTTTAGCCACACGAGCCTCCTCCTCCTCCTCCTCCTAACTCTGATGGCTCTGTTTTTGTGCTCTATTTTAGTTGTAGCAGCCACAAACTCCCCATCTTTTCATTCAAAGCCCTTCACAGCCTGTTGTGCCTCTGTGTACCTTTGACTAAAGCAAAGGCTGTCCTGCCTCTGGAGCCCCCCAGACACTCTGAGCTGCACCACTGTGACCTCTACTCACCTCAGCCCTTTGCATTTAACAAAGGTACTCATATATTAAGCCCAAAGGTTTCAATTAAACTAAAGCATTTTCATTCTCAGGAGAGTAACCTGTGTTTCACAAGCAGAAAACAAGAGTGATCACCATGGCCTGAGGCTTTTTTATGATGACCTGAATGATTCAGGGGGTCAGCCAGGCCTCTGGCTGTAGAGGAAAGGGATAAAAAAAGACAAATGAATCTTCATGTCCGTTCTTCCCTGACTGGGAGGTAAATGTCTTCCTGACCCCCAATCAACCCTGTGCAAGGGAGCAAGAGCCATCCATCAGTCCTGTAGAAAGAGGGGTTTCCTCAGCACCTCCAAGCACTCACATAAATTGTTCTGTGTTTTGAACTAGGAGACATCTAGGATGTTTCTGAGGAAGGGAGGAGATAATATTGGAACTAGTACATTTTAAAATCTGTTTTAATGAAACTTGGTGTCTTTTGAATGTGTTTCAAGGCTGACTGACTAAGATGCAAGTTCTGGCTGAAACTTTTTCTGCACTTGGGGTAAGAGAAAGCCTCACAATTTTTTTTTCCTGTGTTCTCTGTTGTCTGAGACTACAGGAGCTGATTAAGAGGCTTTGTCTTCAGTGGAAATACTCATGGGGTGTTTTCCATTCAGTTGAGTACTTCCATGAATTTTGTGCAATCTCCAAAAGGTTTCTAAACCTCTACTAAATTCAGTTGAAGTTGCCCAACTGGTTTTAAATCTGTTACATCGTGTACAGATATGCACAGACAGGCACGGATGACACGCAGCAGTGGCTGTGTGTTATCACAGAAACACACAATGGCTTGGGTTGGAAGGGACCTCTAAAGGCCATCTAGTTCAGCCCCTATGCAATGAGCAGGAATGTTTTCAACTTGGCCAGGTTACTCAGAGCTCCAGCCCACCTGGCCGTGAATGTGTCCAGGGATGGGGCATCCCCCTCTGGGTAATCTGTGTCAGTTCTTCAGCAGCCTCATCATTAAAAATTTCTTCCTTATATCTGGTATAAATCTATTCTTTTTTCCTCCCTCATCTCTGATACTGTTGGTTAAAGGCAGAAGATTTAATTCTAGCTGTTATTTGAATACCAAACAGGAGTTGTTACAAGTCCAGCAAAAGGCTGCCCACAGAGATTTACTCCCAGAAAGAAGGAACTGAGCAGGAAGAGTGTGACACTGAGTGTGACACTGGTACAGGGCTCAGAAAGCAGCAGTGAAACCCCCCAGCTCCAAACCTGTGACCCACAGGGCGAGGCTCCATGGTTTCCTCTTGAAGCTAATGAAGCATCTCATGGCTTTGTTTAAATCAAAGGCAAGTGCAGTGCATTGCTGTGAGAGCAGAAATAATTATTTAAAATCACAAGAAAATGTCTGGTTTCAAACTGCAATAGATCAACATGACAAGGACCACCAGAACTATAATAAAGATCAGCCATGGTACCTCTACCTTCTCTTTAAACTACACCAAGACACCTCTTGGTTTCTGTGGGCAAGGATTATACACTTACTCTGTGTAGGTGCACTGCCCAGCACAAGAGCATCACAAGAGTTCCTAGGTACTTTAGGTAGATAAATAATAAAGGTAATCTGAAAGCAAAAAATTGTTTTGAGGGTTCAAACCAGTGGAGTGTTTTCTGTGAAGCAAAGAATATAGTTTGTCCTCCCAGAAAAATCACTTTAAATACTCTACATACAGATCTGTAGATCCCAAATGCAGGGAGGCACTATTAACAGCTAAAATAATTCCTCTCTCCTCACCCCAAGAGCTATCATCAAATTTGTGTTTTGAGGAAGAAGTGTAATTTTTGAGTATATTTCTTCTGTTTCAGTTCTTTTTTAATGTTCTAAATACAGCGGGTACTTATTTAAAATAAGCATCTCAAACTTTGTCATTAAAATAGCTGTTCTGATTTTTTTACATTTTTAAACTCATTATGTATGTCTGTATGCTGAGGCCTTCTGTGAAAAAAATTAAAGGCAAGCTTCATGAGAGCAATGTATTTTTTTTCCTAGTTACCAACCTTGTACAAATTAAAAGCACATTAGCCACTTTGAAAATAAATCCAACTGCAGTTCAACCTCTTTGGAGTTTTAGTTTGAAGATAGCAGTGGCATTCCACTGACTAAGCCACTTGAGTGAATTTCCTGATTTTGCTTAGTTGCTTAATTTCCTGTTGGGCTCACATTTTGCCTAATTCAAGACAAAAAGACCCCTATAAATGGGATAAATGATTGAAATTGCAGAGCTGGACACAGTAATTTGATTGCAGTTCAGCATGTGCCTCTCTGAACAGAGGTAGAATTTCTGCAACATGCATATAACTAACTCTAAAAATGTCTTTAATTCAGCATTTTCTCCCCTTATTGAATTACCCATCTATGTATCTGAATATCTGTTATCAAAGGTCTTCTCCTTGTGTCCAAGGTTTAATGTGTGTCCATGACAAGTTTCCCCCTGTTATGACATCACTCTTGAGGCTCTAAAACAGAACAAAATGTAAAACAATAGGAAGTGCTGTGGTCTGTTCTTCATAAAAGCTCTCTAGCAGTAATTAGGAGTACATTTAAAGCAGATCTCCTTCTCTGCCTTATTTTTGCAGTGATAGGCTTTAACTTTTAAATGCTCAGGATTGTGAATGGGCTTAAATAATGCCTTAGCCATAGCTTATAAATCATGGCTATGTAATACATAGAATTTAATTCTCTAACCTGATAGTTGCACACACCTTTCCTTCATGTATTGCCTGCCATGCTGTACAAAATTACTGGACTATAAAAGCTTCAAGTAAAACGGTTGGCTTTTTTCCTTGCTTCCTTCCTCAATGAAGAGCACTGCCAGTGTAGCTTTATGTATTGGTTAGGTCAGGGGAAGACTTTATGAATTTAAAAATGCACTTTGCAGCTTTCTCTGAATGCCATCAGCCTAGGCTAAGCCAGATCTTTTCTGGGAAGGCTTTCCAGGCAGCTCTCCCTGAAAACACAGACTTTCCACAGCACTAGCCATGGTCCAGGAGCTCCCAGCATGTAACCTGTGTGGGACTGGAAGCTTCAGGGATTTGAACCCTGTGTCAACCGAGGCTAAACTAAAATAATTGTATCACCCCATTACAAGGTCACTTTCTGTAATAGCTGTTCTTCAAGTATCTTTTTGCTCAAGAACTTGGTGGTGGATTGAATCCCAAATTAATATAGTTGAACTGAACTCTCATATTTATTAGGTTGACTTTGGATGCTTGAGCCTGATGATTCTGAAAGGGATGGTTCTGCAATGTGAATATTTCCAGCAGCCTGATTTGCTTCAAAGGTGACAGACAGATCCTTCAGGAAATGAAAATGCTGTCTTCTTTCCTGAACATTATTATTATTATTATTATTATTATTATTATTATTATTATTATTATTATTATTATTATTATTATCATTACTACTACTAATTGCTCTTGTGTCTGTCTGCTTGATCGGATGGTCTGTTAGAGACAGGGATCTTCTCACTGTTAAACATCTGGTTGATGGCCTACGACTTCATCACTGTTTACAGATATTTCTAACAGAAACTGAGATCAAAGATGAAGTTAATGGAAGAAAGAAAAATGAAAGATGAGAGCCAGTGCTCCTTCAGGAGGGACCAGGTTCTGCCCTTACAGAGCTTTGTCTGATAGGTATTTCTCCATCTCTGATGACTGTAAGCCAGATCCTGAGATCTTTATATTGACCAACTTTGTAGTTTAAAACTACATCAATAAGATGCATTTAATTTGGGCACATTTTTAACCCACTGCTCTTTCACTTCTGAAAAATCCATTTTACCTAGCAAGAGCTATGTAATGCTGCTTCTAAAAATACTGTGCCTGGGCATCCTTACTGCCATGGACCAAGATACTGGCTTTTTTGTGGTTGTGGAATTGGTCTGAAGGTTGCATTATTTTCTGGGTTCTTGCAAACAGAAGAATATAGGTTGAGACAGGAAAATAATTTCTCAGAAGAACCAACCACACATGGATCCAACAGCCTCTTGAAACTTTGCAAACTAGGTAGCTCTGAGAGTGGGCTTCAGGTTTCCATTTATACAGGAGCATATTTAACAATATATGTATATATATAACATAAACATGACCAAGATACTATGACTGATTTGGGTGGTTCTGTTTTTATGTTATTTTATTTTTAAGCATGGTGGGAGCAGCCATGGTTTAAATTAAACCCAACACTTCCACATAATTGAGGAGGGATTTACAGAAGATGCAGACACTTTTCATGCCAAATGCTGTGCATGCACAGAATGAGAACCAACAATTACAGTTAATTTCTCAGTCCATGTTCTGTACCCAAGAAGCAGCACAACAAATGCATGGGGGAAGGGGTTTTACAGGGGGGTTACGCATTTTTTTCACCGCTGTCAGAACCTGGAAGTTGTGAAATGCCTCGGATTTCTTTTGCGTGCGTTTGTCCAGGCTGGCAGGAAAGTCTGCAGGCTGGGACAGCAAAGGGCCCGGCAGCATCCGAGAGCTTGAAGTGCAAGTTGTGGCAGACAAAAGCAGCGCCTGTTGCATTCCACCTGTTATCTGCGGCAGTCAGCAGCGCTGCCTGCCCCCTCCAGCTACCGGCAAGCCCTGGCAGCGCCGAGATAACATTCGGCTCGGGATCTGCTCCTGCCAGGTTATCGACACGGCGAGGAAAAGGAATACCTGCAGGGAGCAGGGCTGGGTTCTCAGTTTGCTTAATTTATGGGCCAAGTCTGCCTGCTACAATGGAAGTCCCGCTGTCAGTGCTTTCACCGGCTTTTACAGGATGGCATTTTGGGACATGAAAGGAGGTTTGAAGAACACTTTGCAGTGGTGGTGGCTGACCTACGGCATTTCTGGTTACGATCAACAGCACATTCTCACCCACTCTCTCTGATTCTGCTCGTTCACAGGCCCGGGGGCAACCGGAATAA
Source organism: Catharus ustulatus (assembly GCF_009819885.2). Lineage (NCBI taxonomy): Eukaryota > Metazoa > Chordata > Aves > Passeriformes > Turdidae > Catharus > Catharus ustulatus. The sequence continues at coordinate 69,584,956 of NC_046225.1, read as the reverse complement.
TTTTCTTTTGTCCCACACTCCTCCATCACCACGGCAACAAATGGGCAAATATTATAGTGTTTTCGTTTTTTTTTTTAATTTGCAAGTAGACTGGTGAGTTTTCAAGACCACACACACAGGCACACAGTACGTGTAGCTCAAACTCGGGGATTAGCACATTAAAACCATGGGTTTAACCAGTAATTTGGGCTGTGGCCTGGCTCCTGGCCAGTGCCCACTGGAAAACGCCGGCACAAAGTCACACAGCGGTGGTGACAGCACAGGAATGTGAGCCATGGGCCTGTGGCTGTCACCAGCAATTACAGGGAGGTTGAGGTCCTCCCCAGGACCACCCTGAGTCCATCCTAATTGTGCCACTGGTGGAAACAAAAGTCAGCTCTTGTGCAGGGCTTTGAAAGCTGAGCTTGCACCCCAAGGGGACACTGTAGCCCAGTCACTAATCCCTGTGCCCCGGGAATCAAAGCCACCATCTGCTTTAATAACTGTCCCCAAATGAAGGGGCAAAAGAAGTAACACCAGGAGTTCATCATCCCCTGGGAATCGAGGGGGGATTCATCCGTGTGCCCACTGAAACCCCTGTGTCACCAGGAACCCCAGCAGGAATGGCTCATCCATGCAGCAGCCAATTCAGCACTGGGGCTACAGGCACACGTGGAGCTCCCGTTTCTGGTTTGGGGTCTGGGAACAGATCCCTGCCAGCTACAGCTGCTGGAAGGTGCCGTGTCTTGGCCATTGGGCTGAGGGAGCATCTGGCATCCGACCCCAGGGAGTTTGAAGTCTCTCATCTGCAGCCTCTGGATCCAGGAGCTAGCCAGAAGCTTTCCCTGAGCACCCTGAAACATCTGTATCACTTGGGTATTTCATGGGAAAGTTTTCTTTTTGTTGGTTACTTGTTGCTGCTTGCACACGTTTTTTTTTTCCCCCATGTATCTAGACCATCTATTCTTTTCAAGTGACAGATACTAAAAGTAGTAAGCTGTAAAAACATGTACCACCAGAGCTATAAAGAAAATCTCTTGGGAGATGGTAAAACAAACCCAGTCCCAAACACCCTCCCCTGGCCCACGTTGCCAAACCACCTCCTTTTCTACCGCCCTGCCAACAACTCAATTCTTCCACAATACCTACAGGGAGGGAGGTGGTAGCAGATTAAAGGCAGGTTCCTCCCTCGCTGAGGTTTCCCAGCACGTATCGCCGGCCTGGGGAATACGGGGGAAGGGCAGAGGAAAGGCTCTGCCCTCAGTAGGGCCCAGCGAGTTTTCAGCTGTATAAAATACACGAAGTGAAGTCCCGATGGCGCTGGAGCCGGTGTTGAAAGATTTCAGCAAGGCCAGCACTTGACCTTTCGCAGACAATAGCCCCGGCCCTAATTGGCAAGGGCTCATTGTGCAGGGCTGAGCTGAGCTCAACAGGCGGGTTTAGGCTCCTTCCCCTGCTCAGGTCCGGGAGCCGGCCAAGGTTTGGCCATTCCCGATTGTTCTATAATGCCACCTGCTGACTCGAGGGCGACGGCAGCCAGTGTATCAAAAGTCCTTTCACGGAGCCCTGCTTTTAACTTTAGTGCTATTTATATTAATGGGATCATTCAATGCACTTCACTCACGTCCTGATTTAGAGTCCGAGGACAGCCCCGAGTTACAAATCCTGAGTGAGCACCGTAAGATATATTGGGCACTAACTATGCTGGCTTTTTGTGCTTCAGCTGGGGTGAGACCACGAAAAATAATGAGGAGGTGATTGAAAAGGTCCTGGAACTCAAAATATTAACATGTCTGTTTATACCACACTGTGCTTGCTTGAGACTGAAGCAAGCCCGAGCATCTGTGTGCCAGCACTACAATGTGTCCTCACCAATGGCCAAGGTGGTAGGAGGGGGCAGACACAAGGGGCTGTTTTGTCTGGGAGGCACAGATCCTGCTCCAGCTACAGGCATCCACAGAATTCATGCAAGGATACACAGATTAAGGAAAAGGCTCTGTACCATGTACTTTTGCAAAGCCTGGGAAAGTGCAAAACAGACCTGGGAGTGGATGATACACTGCTAATTTAATCCTTTAGCAAATTGAAAAATCATGGCCCTTTTATCTGACAAAATTTGCACTTCCTGAACTCATACAATTATGCCAATGAGTCCTTGTTCTTACTTCCCTGTCTAGACCAAAATTCAGTTTTCACCTCCCTCTCTGGGTGAGCCCTTTTGCTGGAGGATCATCTCCATTGTAGGGTGCTCCCAGCACACCTCAGCTACTCATACTGCTCTGCCTAAACCCTGCTTATTCCCTCACATCCATTCTGGTTCTCTTTCCTTACAGTCTGGCTCTGCTTTTGCTCCTGGCACCAGCCTTATTTATCACCTCCATAAATAACAGCTCATCCAGGTCTCTACCAGCACCTGCAGCAAATCTTTGTGTCTTTCTTATGAGCTCCCAGCTGATGCTCAGGGTACAATTTTTGGAGACCTTCTGACACAGGCAGCTTGGTGCTCTCCAGCACAGCAAGACAGGCACTGCAAGGCCTTTGCACTGCTCTCCTCCTTCTGGCACCTTCATGGGGTCTAATTTTTTGTGCTGGCCTCCCACACACTCCATAAGAGACGCACATTCAAGCAGGCTTTGTGCCCGGAGCGCAATTAAGCATCCAACTGTCCGATCTGTGTGGCCAAATCCTCTGTTCCCGGGGCTTCTCAGGTGCAGGTTCACACTGGTTCATCAGGTTTCCATAGGAGGGAGGAAATGTAATTTAGCTCTTTCAGTCTCAGTCATTGAAAATAAAAGGGGAGTAAGTGAAGCTTGTCTCGGGCTATAGGAATGGCAAACAAACCAGCCATGATTCTTTATCTTAAAGTGAAATTTGCAAGTGAACAAGGCATTATAATTGATGCAGATTTAAAGATTTAAGGTGAGGCTATTCTGTGTTTGAATGACAAACCTTATCTCACTTTTCCCATCCCCTCCCTTTTTCTTCCCTTGCACAGCAAAAAACCCGCTGAACAATAATTTCTTCAGGCTCAGTCCTCAGAACTGCCATTCCCACTCCCTACAACTTCAGCAGGTTTTTTGAGCAGCTGAAGGTGTTTAACAAGCCTGAAAAAATCCCTCCATCAAACCTCTCTTTCATCACAAGCTGACCACAGAAATGTCACAATACCTGTGATGAGCAGTTTCTCTGTATGCTCTGGTTCAGTCTGTACCACTAACAAAATATTACACGTGATGAAAACAACCCAAAATCACAACACAGAAAATAACTATCATCCCTACTGAAGATAGATAAGGTGTGTTTAATTCCAGAACCAAATCAAACTTAAGCTCTGGACTATGTGCAGCCTGCTAAAGTGGCAGTGCCTTCCAAAATAAAGCTGTGGCCTGCGCCCATCAGCACTTCCCAGAGAATGCCTGGCATGAATTGGGGCTGAAAATAAGAAATCTGTTGTATTTAGCAACATAGCTGCCACCATGGAAAGGAACATTTTCACCTCCTAGGACTTACCAGGGGGCAAAGTTTTAAACTTTATGAGTTAAACTCTGAATCTGAAATGCTAAAAAACAATGTAGGAGTTGGTCTCTTCTGTTTGTTGAGACAAAGGGAACAGGGAGGTTAGAAAAGAACAGGAATGGCTGATGGTACAAAAGTAGTCTTGGATGAACAGAAAAGTAAAAAAAAAAAATTATAACTCTGCTACTAAATGACAGAGCCATTAGCATCCTGATGCCCCGTGTGATTACTGTGGGAGGGATGTTCCTCATGCATCCAGAGATGGATCCACCTAGAGATGGATTGTAACCTTTATCTCTGTCACAACAGCTCCTTGGGCATTGCATTGCCTTTGCCCCTCAGCTGTAACTAGGTAAGGAAAAATAAAGTGTGTGAAGGCATAAAAGCTGCAGAAACACTCAGACTTCAGTCAAAGCAAGAGACCAGAGGAGCTCCAGGTCCTCCCATTTTGCTTTGCATTTTCCAGCTACTGCAGAGGAAAATGGGATCTCATCTGGCTGAAGGCAGCACTGGCCATGAAATGTTTGCACAGACACAGATGAGCCTTTGATTAGCTTAGGTTTGAAAGAGGTGCACAAAGAGGGAAACAACAAATTGGGGAACAAATGGAAGCTAAGTACACCTTGGTAAACTGAGCTCTAGGAGGTTTTTCTTATAAGCAGGAATTACTGGAGTTTCTCTGAAAATGCTCTGTTGTATATAATGAAAGGACAATTTCACTAACTGAGAGGATCAACCTCACTAGTTTATATACCTTAAGAGTAACAAGAGTTAGAAAGGCCCAAATCACAAGATTTAGAACAGTCCATCTAGGAAAAGTCCTTACTTTTGGTCAGTGCATTCAGTGAAAAACAACTCCTATGGCACAAGAGCAGGAGAGGTGGAAGTGAAAACCAGCCAATGAGGAAAGCACGTTTCCCATTTTTTAAAAAGCTATCAGCCTCTGCAAGGATGCCCAGGAGCTGCATCCAGCACCTCAGTGTTTCTCCAGCTTGCAGTTTTCCAAATGACTGCCATCTTCCTCCTTGTTCTGCCCTCCATGGCTGTTGGAAGCCCATTCTGTCTCATTTTTATACCCTCTTGAATGTCCCTACTGCCCTCCCCTCTCATTTACCCAAAATTACCATCAACAGCTCTTTTCTCCATTTCTCTACATCCTTAATACTGCCAAGTAAGCCAGATAAACCAAGTGCAGCATCCTCACTGTCAGAAGCTCTGAAACACCAGGCCTGGGGTCTGAAGTGTTATAGGACAGTTATACCACAGAAACAAAGAAAATAAATACCAGACTTAAAGATTTTAAGTAATTCCTATGTAAAAATTTAAAATTTTAAGCACCTTTGTACAGACACTTCTGTACAGTGTTTAGTATTAGTTGTTAAACTGTGTGATCCAAAATGCAAAGATAAAATTTGCTTTAGTGGGCAGATCTCTTCTGAGTAAATCAGAAGGTTGTAGGTTTAATAGAGAGTCAGTTTTAAATTATATTTTCAATTTTATTTGTTATATATTTATTATGTTTTCAATGCTTGAAATGAGAATGAGATAGAACATGAGAAAAAAACTGGTTTGGGTGTTTATCTGAAGAACCAAAAGTCTGAAAACACATTTTGAACTAACATTTCCAAAAGTTCTGCCCAATCTTTCAGCTGGTAAGATTATTAATGCAGGTTAAAGCAATACTGATATTTTCATTCCAGTTTGAAAATAAAGGCTGGATGAGGAGTCCCATTAGAGACCAAAGCTAGTTACCTGCTGTTTGCAGCAAACACTAGAAGGGATATTTTTCTGAGAAAAGGGGAAGCACCAGTACAGGACAGCCTGCTCACTGGACTGGCTTGGAGCAATCTCAAGCCTTTGCATGCTGATAATCTTCCCAACTCAGCTCCAGATGTTAAGGCTGGCTGGCTGGAGGGAGGAAGGGGAGATATGAAGAAGAAAACACACCAGATATCCAAGATTAGAGGTTATGCAGGCTCAGGCATTCATAAAAGATGGGAGTTTGCCAGCTCCTCCACATAGGGGATGGAGTTTGGAAGTGGGAAACAGCTGCTGCTGTCCTGTGCTGCCTCCCAGGCCATAGAGAAAGACCCAGAGTGCAGAACACCAGCTAAATGATGGAGTTAGGGGACAATAGCCAGAGGACAGTCTCATCCAGGAGAATCATCCCTGACCACCAGGCTACACCTGACCCCTGGCAGTGACAGCTGGGCTCCTGCTGCACCCACTGGATGATGTCAGCCACCTTCCTGGGAAGGCACTGATGGTAAAACCCACATGTGACTGTCACACTGTCACAGTCATTGCAGCAGGAGTTTCCTGAACCCCCCTGTGTGGCTGCTCAGGTTTTACATTTCCCCAGACACCTCCAGAAGGAGCGTGGGCCTTTGTCCGGCTGCAGCCCCTATCCCAGTTCATTTCTCAGGCAACTCAGGCTGTTACTGTCTGCAACCCCGGGATGCTGAAATCCTGCACCACACACTGCCCTTTGATGTGGCATTGGCAAAGGGAGGATGCTCCCCTCCAGCAATGTGAAACCGTGCAGGGAAATGCCGAGTCCAGGCAGGGGCAGGACAGATTCCACGGCTTCTGTGCTCACTCCTTTTCACTTTTCCCTTCCTGTAGCAATTATTGCTCATCAGCACAGATTAACAATTGCACAAGCAAACCCTCAGAACAAATGAAATCAGGGCTGAGGGCCAATCTCAGTCGGTGGAGCTCTGCCACTGACTTTAAATGGGATTGGGATTTAGCCCTGCAGCCTTTCCCTGTGTTTCCTCTTTTTACCCACTCATGTGCTGCACATGTGTAGCTCTCTGGCAGCTCCTCTGGCTTTGTTTGGGATGAGGCTCTCACAGGTACAAGCTCCAGAAGTTGCACCCATAACCTTCTGGCATTCTTCTCCACCCACTGCCTGGCCCCGGCTTTCTGCTAAGAATTATTCCAGCCATTTTATGGTATCTTTTAAGAGGTAGGAGAATAAAGACAAAAATAGCTCTCAATCCATTCATACGGGTTTCTGCTGGGCTGTGAATAATTTAAAGGTCTTCTCACCTCATCTCTTGTTTATCTCGTAGCCTCAGGCCTCATCTACATGAAAGAGTTGCACCCATTCAAGTAGATGTTAATTTAAACCAATTCATTAAACTAACACAAACCCCGGAGCAGCAGAGGGAGGGATGCTCCCGTGTTAAACTCAGGCTCCTATCGCTTTGCTTTAATCTGGTGAGAAACTAAACCAAAGTAAGGAGTGCCCATGGACAGGTTTGCTCTGGTTTAACAGAACACATGGAACAGAGCAATGCAAATCATGCCAGGGAGTTCTCACTGGCAGGGCTCTGCTGCTCACTCCCTGCAGGGACAAGCTCAGACATTCTGCAGAGACTGGAACCACCAAAAAAAAATCGTCATGAGCCTCTAGAATACACCCAGGGCCATGAGCCCTTTAATTGTGGGGGTGTCACAGCTCTCAGCCAGCCCAGGGGCTCTGCTGCAGGTCTGCACATTTTGGCCAGTGTCCCTGCAGGTGGTAATAAAGCCACACCAGTGTTTTCATACCGTGATTAACAGGGGCTGTGTAAGAAGCCAGGTAAAGTATAGGTCACCTGAAAAAACTGCAATGTCAGTGGGACTCAAAGAATGAAAGAATTGCAAGGAACACCACCCCAAAGTCACACAGAAAATCGCTATTCAATGAAAACAAGCACAAAAAAGAAAAGAGGAGAGGGATGGGACTGGAACGTTTTTGCTTCACAGTTCTGCCCTCTTTTCAGAGAGTGGAAAGGACTGAATCACCTGTTGTCAGTATTGAATGAGGACTACAAAGAACATGAAGCCAGACTCCTCTCACGTGTGCCTGGGGGGAGGATGAGAGGCAGCAGATCCAATCTCCATCAGCAAAATTCCAATCAATATTAAAAAGTTAATGATGAGAGCAATGAAACCAGAGGAGTCCAGAGACATGGTGGTATCTCTATCCATGGAGATAATCAAAGCTAAACCATACAGAGACACTGAACATCTTGATCTAATGTAGAATCTACCTGCCTTCTCAGTGTGGTGAAGGTTTGATCCGTGGCTTCAAGTCCCTGTCAATTTGTTCTGATTTATTCAAGTAAAATACAGCAGAAATTTCTTTTCTGAACCCAGCTTCCCTGATGTTCCAAAGTCTCACAGATGGTAAATTTACCTGGCTATTTACCCAGTTGTTCACTCTTCCTGAAGAGAGAAGGCAAAAAGAAAATACTGAGACCTGTGTGTCTGCAAAATGGTGACGGTGCAGTAAAATTAAACGGGGCAACACAGATTTTCCATCAGGAAAGTGCAAGTGGAAAGAACACTGGAAGCCTACAGAAAGCTTCTCAGCATCCCCCTCCTTGCTGAGTGGACACCCCCAGGCCTGGGAAGTTCCTGGAAGCTTGCTGGGGATGATTCTGTCATTTGGCTTTCCCCTGTGTTGGTGAGCACTGGGAGTCAGGGTGTAGGTGGCTGCTGGCAGGTTCAAAGCTGCACCTGTAGCACCACACCATGGTACCTACACCTCTAGCAGCAGCCACAGCTCCTAAATTTCCATCACTGCGAGTGAAAAGAGATAGTCACTGTTAATATGGGCAAAACCCCTTAGGCCATGTAAGGGCAGCATAAACATAACATAACATTATTACAGTGAAGAGAAATTATTTTGCAAAAGGCACCAATACTTGAATATTTTTGGATTTGTTTTGATTTCTATATATATACACATATTGTAGGAAAAACATTTGTGTTGTGTACATGAATTTTTCATCATACTGCAGAAATCCTGCAAGATCTGTTTTTATATTACAATGGTTCTTTTCATCCAAGGATCTTTTATCAATTATCATGCCGAAGCTTTCATGGGTTCAAAGACATGAAAAATAAATTTCCAGGAGGAAGGCATGCCAAGGGCCACAAAACACAAAAGCATGATGTCTAACTCAGGAAGCCTTTAAGCCATGGATGGCTGGGAAGTGGGATAGTGTACCAGAGAAATCTCAGCACGTAGGGCTGTCCTTGTTTTCTGTTCCAGCACCCAGCACAGACACTGGCTGTGTGCTGCCCTAACGTTCTGAGCCTGATCCTCACCTCTCTGGTGCAGGTGATGTGTGTGCTCCCTTGGGTTTGTTCATCTGCTCTCACCAGGAATTGACTCCTGGGCTTTGTCCAGTCTGGCACAGACTGAGGGTGCAGCTCCCCCTTTGTCCCCACCCTCCCTCACACCCACCCTCTGTGCACTCTTTCAGATCCCTTCGAGATGCAAACGCCTCTTTTATTCCCGGTGTGCTTTTCTGCCTGCTCAGCCAGTTGATTCCCACAGCTGGCCCACAGGACAGCAAGGGAGAGCACAGCTGGAAGCAGACAGAAGAGGAGTGAGACCTTCCCTCCCCATGACCTGCTGTTCTCTCTGCTTCTGCAATAACACAACTGCTTTTGGGCAGCTCCACCACTCCCAAACATCTCTGGTTCATCTCCAGCCGGTCTCTCAGCCTCCTGCTCCCCCATTTTTCCACAGGCTCTGGATCTTTTTGTGACCTTCAGTGAGCTGAACCAACTGGCTGATGCACCAGTCATTTGGCCTGAAGAGGAGTCTGACAACTACAAGTGAAGGCACAAAAATAGCAGGCCCATGTCTTGTCTTGAGGTCTCCTCCAGCCTTAAATGATGTTGGGCATTACTTGGACCTGTTGCAGCTGTTGAATTTGACTCACCTCTTCCACCCCACTCCCCAGAACAGATGTAGTTGTAAATTATAACCAGATTAGAAGGACCAGTGAAGACCATAAGAATGCAAGAGCAAATAACAGGTTGTAAATTCTGTCAGGTTGACTTATGTACAGTTTTCGGGTGGCTCTGGCCTTCAGCACAGCACACTCCTGAGTGTCTGTGCAACATGGACAGAGGATTCTGCTCTGCTGCACTTCTCTGACAATCCCAGATAACTGTGAAGGAGGAAGGAGCAAGTGCCCATGGATCTCACAGAGCTTCCCAGAAGTCACAATTGCTGTGAGATGCATCACAGCCATCCTCACTTTGCCCTGGATGCTCATGGGAGATGCTAAAGTCAATCAAATCACAACCATAGATCCAAGAATTCAAATCTCAGCCCCTCAATGGGCCAGGAGGGTGCCTGTGTTCAGACACCATATTCAGCAAATTAACACACTGTTATAGCCCAGAATGAGAAGTCAGGCAGAAAACCTGGCCCAACACCACCTGAATTACTTCCCTGTCCCAGGTGGAGTTTGTGCCCTTCCCAAACACCTAACCCATCTGGAGTCAGTGGGAGGTTTCCATTTACTGCAGATCTCATATCAGGCCAGTCATCCACAAACCACTGGGATGTGAGTATCTCTCAGTTCTTGAAGTCTGCAGAACTTGCTGCCTTGGTCAAATTTGTATGGATGTTAAGCTGATTTCTAGTATGATGTCTAAGAATAGATGAGGGGAGAGGGTGCTTAGAGAAGGAATCTTAATAAAAATACTTTTAAAAGTATAAAAGTTATCCTCCTATTGCCAGGAAAATCACAGTTTTTTGTACTCCATTGTCTGAAGACCAGTTTTTATTTTCTGAGAAAGTACTGCAGGGAGCTGACAGAGGCTTTAAGAAATTAGAGTGAAACAGCCAGTGTAGTTGTCACTGGACTTGTCTTTTGTTTGGTTAAAGATCAGAACTCAGTGGTAAGCTTTGCATGGCAAAGAGATACTTCAGATTTCTAGACACAAGAGACCCCTCTGTATTTCATGTCTGCTCCATTAAATATGCCCACCCAATACAATTGATTTACTCCTTGGACACAGAGGATATATTTCATTTGTATTTAACATATGTGCAGCTATTGCATACTCACAGCTGTAAAATAGAGAAAATAAGTGAGAATATAAAAAGTTTCTTCTAGTCACGTGCTGACAAAACAAGAACCTGTATCTCATCTTGTTTGGACAGCAGGGGAAAGATGAGAGGGGGGCAGCCAGAGCAGCTGCAAATAACTATGTCTGTTTCCAATTCAGAACCAATCATCTTCTTGGTGTAATTTCTGACAAATAATTTTCTTGTCCAACAATTTTTAGGTTGATCCTGCAGGACTGCTGGGATAATCATCCTGACACTGCAGATAACAGGATTGTGATCATAAATCTTTAGATTCAAGTACATTCACCATGGTTGAGTGACCACCAGCATTTTGAGGGAATGAGAATATTTTTTCCCTGAAAAGATGACGGCACGAAGGGCACATATGCAGAAAGTGAAGCCTTGGAAATACAGAACAATGCATCGTTTTTATTTCAATTTGCCATGCACTCCTTATCATTTCACCCACACTCTGCCCACTAATCAAGGGGAAGAGGCTTGGCTGGTGCAACTGGTTCTGGATAGATCTATTTGTGGCTGTTGCTATTGCAGCAACAGCAAAAGTGTGTTTTTTATAGAAGAATCTAGGCTCTGTCACAGAACCTAAGTGACTTATTCTGTGAACAATTATTTTTATCTGCAGAGTGAAAGAACCTTTACACCAGACTGGTGTTGTGTGGGGCTATTCCAGTTGTGCACATGTAAGTGATGAAGGGAAATACACTTCTTTTCATTATTTGGCCCTGCTTGGTACAATTCTGCCTTTTCTGCACGGAAGAGAAGAAATCAGGTATTTTAGTAATATTAATATTACAGAACTATGGAGCTAGGTTTTTTGCCATTTACAGATAGTTTGGCTTCTGCAAGCAAAACGAGAAAAAAGTACAAAATAGCACAAAGTTGTTTATCAATATAAAACACTCAGCTGATGAGATACACTAATCCACAGCCAAACCCTGCAAAAAGACCCAGCCAATTCCTATTTAAGCCACCACATTATTCCACAGCTTTTATATGTCAAATCCCTGACAATACCTACAATTTGAGCCAATTCCACAGCTAACCACAGCCCTGCATATCCATGGTGATCAAACAAATGCTCACCTCCCAAAATGTGAGGAATTTGACAATAAAGGCATGTTGCTCCCTGCTAGGCAATGCATGAGCTGGCCAGACGTGCCACATTATATCACTTGCAAACTGGCAGCATCACAGGGTAAGTGTGTTAACTGGGATACTGCTGTGAGAAGGGGAAGGGGATGTCTGGATTTTACTTTTTTCCCCAAGGATCTTCCCAGCAGCCAGCATCTTCTCCATTGCACATAATTCTCTTTTACTAAAAACACCTGGTAGGTTTTGTAATTCCTGTCCTCATGTTGCAGAGTGTTCTCCCCTCTCACATCACTGTCCTCAGGCCACACAAGACAGCCTCTTTAAAAGAACACAGAGCTAAGAACCAGAAGAGATGGAAGCAGATGACTCCCCAAAAACCAGAGCAAGGCTATAAGCTGTGCTGCAGCCTCAGCCAACTCCTAACAGGGAGTCCCCCTTTGCTTCCATTTCCCCTGGACTGCAGGCTGCTGGCAAAGCAAACAGAGCTCCACAAACAAAGCACTGCTGCTGCACAGGATGCCCAAGTTTTTCTGGAAAAAGTTGGTTAAGTCAACGAGTTAACAATTTGTTCCAATTACAAGAATGGTGACCTGGAGTACAACGAAAGCTTCTTACCTTCCTCTCTGCAATTGCAAAGCTGATGCACCTGGACCCTCACACCCTTGCTGCATGGTTTATATATTCTGTGCACATGGGAGTGAGTGCTCAGGGATTTGGGAGGGGAGGGGGAAAGGGGGAAGAGTCCAAACAAAACATTTAAATTTAATTCCTTTGATGGTGCAGCTGTGAGAGGGCAACTGAGATGATTTTGCTGTATTTCAGAAGCTGCATAGTTTTCCTGTCCTTTATTAATTCAAAAGCATGTTTCCATGGCCAGGCTCTTCTCAAGTCAGTCTCTCCTGCCTGCATAGCAGACCTTGGTTCTGAATTCCCACACAACAACAGCTGATGCTTCATTTTCCCCCTTCTTATGACCCCATCTCCCACCTTCTCTCCCAAACATGGCATACAGAACCATTTCCTAACCAGTGCAAACAGAACAGCACAAATGAACCCGATCTGCTTTGTGAGAAAACCGCGCAATAGTGCCCAGATGAGGATGATGAATTGGGGCACTGGAATCCTTGCAAGGCAAGTGGCTTCCTGGTTCGTGCCCAGTTCCTCTCCGTGTTTGTGCCCCTTCTCGTGGTGCCATGACTCCTGGTCTGCAGGCACAAGGAGCAGGGAGCAGAGCCAGCCCAGGGAGACCCAGCAGCATCAGAGCCATGGCAGTGCAGATGGGTAATGCCACCCTGCTCCTGATCCATGCAGCTCCTCCAAGAGCACAGATCCCTGATGGCTTCAACACCTCTGCCCCAGGCTTCTGCGTGGAGCAGGGACCTCCCCACCTGCTCTGTCAATGGTACTATGTGACTTCACAGGAGATGTTTTCAGAACAGAACACACAAGGCAGTTCCTGCACTCCAGCATTGCTTTCCTTTGACCCTGCAGCCCCCAGCTGCAAACCATCCAGCCATTTCCCTCCAGCCTTGGTTAAATCAGCAACTGAGGTGACACAGTGCTGCAGCACTGGGCTGGTGTCACTGGACAGAGATAAATGACCACGGGCAAGGCAAGGAGTCAGCACCTGCAGCATTGTGTGGTTTTACTGCAGCAGCAGCAGGGGAGGCAGGGAATTCTGTTTTACCCTCCACGTTCAACAACACACATTGAAGGCTTTTCAATCCCTCTTCCAGAATAAATAGCACAGCTAAGCCTTTCCTGGAAGTGATGCCAAGATGTGTTTGTTTCCTTTTCTTTTATATACCTTTTATATAACTTTTGTGTATCCTCAGTATTCTTAGCATGCATACTTGTATTTCATTAAGTCTGATAACTTAGCATGGCCCTAAGTGTCTTATAGGAAGAGACCAAACATCCTAAAGGCCTCATAGGAGGAGGCTGGAAAACCCTGGGCTATTTTGGGAAACCAAGGTCTTCTCTAGAACATATCCTGTAAAATAGAGATTTGGCCCATCCAGGGGGGAATTCCTCAAATGGGGGAATATCACATCCAGGCCTCCCACTGGGGCATCCTTGTTAGATATGCTGTTTGTAAGGTCTGTAAATTGTATACACGACGATCTATCGTGTGTGTGCATTGTGGTGCGTCCCACCTTGGCAAAGTGGTGCACCAATAAGGAGCCTTATTGAAATACTGAGGTGAAAACCCCTTATCCCTTAACCAGCTCTCAATTTTTAAGACCAGGAAAAGGCATCAGAAGGGCTAAACCATTCAGAAAGAGCAAAGAAAGGAGAGGACACACAAGGATCTCCTCAGCTGCAGACAGGCCTGACACGATCACAGAGCACAAGCTGGACACCCTCCCTCCCAAACCATTCATCCTCATCCTCCCAGCCCAGCACCTGGCTCCCTGGCTGAGCTCCCCACCACCTCTGCTATTTGCATAGTTCCTCTCATGCCTGTGAAAATAACAAACTTGTGTCACACCCCGAGCTGCAGCTCGGAGCGCGGCGGAGCGGGGGGCGCAGGAGGGACAGTGTTACCAAGGAGCTCCGGGATTTTCTCCGAGAGACTTGGTTCATTTTCTCTGAAGCTTCTGTGTTTTCTTTTTTCCCCTTTCGCCCCACTTCTCTCAATGGTCTGGTGCCCTCAGAGTCCAGGAGCAGACACCAGCTGGCCCTAGCAAAGGCCACATCCCCCACTGCCTGCGTTGTTCTCTCCAGCTCGCCTATATGGATCCCTTAATTGCATGCATGTCTTTCAGGCTATTCTCCATGCATGAGCTGTCAGCAAAACCTTGCTGGAAACACTGGAATTTCACATTTTTCATGGAGATTTTCCATATCAAATGGGCAGTTTCACATTTTCCATGAAATTCCTAATGACTACAAAAAAAATACAGCCCCAGTGTTTGGAAGGGCTTGCTCAGCTTGCCTTCGGGCACCATTTGCCTGTTAAATGCATGTGTGTGAATTTACTTAGCATATCATTTCAGGGATGGGATTGGAATATTTTTTTTTTTTGTTGCAGATGACAGGAGAGAAGCATGCATTCATCCATTCATTCATAAACCCAACTTGTGGCACAGCATGCTGGGGAAGGGATCTTTCGCATCATTTTTAAAACAGAGAGAGTGCAAAGCCCTGTCAACTGACAATATCCATCCAAGCTGTCATTGCCAATCACTTGAATGGACTGCAGCAGAGAGTATTTTCCACAATGAGATACCAATGGGGGTGACCATTAGGTCAGGAATCTTATTTTCTCAGCTCACCAACCCCTGCAAATAAATTCTCACCAAAAGGAGAGAAAAGCCTCATTGATTTGACAAGCGATCAGACACTGCAGTTGTCATTTTCCCAGCAGTTGCTGGCATATTTTTTTTGCCTGGTGTGTGAGATATGAATTTCGTGACTTAACCTATCAAACTCTTAAAGGGATCATCCCTTTTTCATCTGCATCCTCATGAAAAGCAGAACTCACAGCAGCAGGACTCTGAAAGAGAAACACTGTTCTCAACTTTAATATATTGTTAGCTCATTTATAACAAAGTTCATGCAGGGACGCTACTTTGTTGTTAATAGTCAGACATACTTATTTCACCAGCAAGAATGTGGGGTTTATTCCCCTCATCAATACCCATTTTAATTTGCAAAACACATTTTTTCCAAAGTTGCTGGTATTGTTCCCCTATGAATGCATCACAGCCAAACCAAGAAAGGCTACGATACCAAGAAATTCCTCAATGAAAAAAGTCACATTTTCTTGGTGTTCTTAGAGACAGGAGTTTTAATAACTTTTTAAAATACTGCATTAATATTAAACAAACAAACAACTTTATGCTGAATTCCAGCAAACAGCCTAAATTCTAACTGTGGATCCAGTGATACAGATTTGTGCTGGCAGAAAAAGTGTATCTTCTTCCACACTACCCAATTTACTTCACCTCTTTGAATCAGAGTTTGAAAATTCATCTCAGATTTGCTGTAGAGTTTTTTTGAGGCAATATCTTAGCAGAAATAATTTGTTAACTGATGTAAAAGCATAGACTTTGGGATGTTTTTATAGGCAGGTTCTTTGGGACTGTTTTGTGACCATGAGGAGACTCTGGTTCTCAGCTAAGAGCCTGCAGGGAAGTGAGTCCCTGGTTTAGCTGCCTTCCCAAGGATCTGAATCCAACTTCCCCAGTTATACTTTTGCTTTTTTCATTAAAAACAAAAGTTTTGTCTGTAGATATTTTTTACACCATGAGAAGCTTGTTCCTGCCCACTTGTAGACATTTCCTGAGGGACTCATCATCTGCTTGCGCACTACTTCAACCAGACTGGATTATGATTTGCAAAACCTGCAATTCCATCCATCCAGCCATTTAGTTCCCAACAGCAAAACTACTCTAGGTCTCCCTTAGTCTATGGCATTATTATAATTCAGAGAAATAATGGGATCCACTCATACTGTAAGCATTTGTCAACAATTCAGAATATTTTTTAAATATTATACATGTATATATATATAAATTCCAATAATTGATGTATCTCAATTTACTATTGGGAGGAGAACATGATCAAATCAGAATGTTTCTTTGCAAGCATTCTAAGGTATGATCAGAATCCACTAAAAATAGATGAAGGATCAGGTAAAGCCTCACCTCACCTCTTACACATAGTATGGCATCAAGATAGTTGCTGCCAGTTCAGTTTCTCCAGTAAGAATGAGAGGAAGGAGTTTGGATCTCAAATATCAGAAAAATAATTATTATTTTGGTAAATTGACAGGTCACTAGACTTAGTATCAAATTCTTCTGAGCATTATCAGGCCATTCTTTGTTAATCAATACTGCACATTTCTTACTAGTCTTATCATTGGAGTACATTGTTCCAGAAATTCTAGCAGCATACTGAGGCATAAGTCTGCTTCCAGATAAGCCTGGCTGGCTTAATTTTTGGTCTTTTTTATTTCAAGATAAGTGCTCTAGTGCAGGGGCCCACCAAAATGACATTTTATTCCTGATATAACTATCAATTCCAGCTTGGCCATATCCTTGAAATTCAATATTCAGCTGCTCAGGCTGTGAGCAGTCTCTAGGTGGGACTGACTCTCTCTCTATTCCTTTTTCTGATGTTCTTTCCCCTGTGCACACACGTGGTAACCTCACCAACACGTTCCTTTCAGCTGCTGCTAATTCCCTGCTACAGTTTCACACCCAACACTCCAACTACAAGGTGCAATTTTAGCCCAGACAGCAATACTTTCAGAGCAGGGAGGGTTTGGTAGGTGTATGAGACAAACACTTTCTAACCCAAGTCAAAGAATATGGATTTGATAGCCAGGAATATTCTGGAACTAGTCAGCTGTGGATAAAATCCTGGAATTAATTTTTCCTGGGAAAACTCAACTCCTCAGGAAAAAATAGTTTTCTGTTCTTCACAAAAATGAAATTCAAACAATTTAATAAGCATTTTCAGATACTGCCACTGCAGATCACTAAGGATTTTAAATGCAAGCAGGCTTGTACTGTCTGTCAGGAGGACTTTTTCTCCCCCCTGAAGTCCATTTTTCCTCTGTCTGCTGTTAAGTTACTATTATCTTCCATTCTTTGTAATAATGGGCTTAAGATCAAGTGAAACTGGAAATGGAAAGAACAGTGAAAGATGACAGACTTGAAGGGGCTTTATTGGGACTGTGGGTTGCTCCTGAGGTCAGAATCAGTAAGTATAATTAGATTCCTGGCATTTACAACAAATGTAAAGCAACTCAGAGCTCCCTTTTGTGTGCCTGTAATTAAACATGCACTTTTACTGCCCTCTGCAGTGCTCCAAAGTATCTTTGATTCCAGCACATGAAAGTGGAATGAAAGAGCAGACCCAAATCTTCATCTCTATATGGCACTCATATTTCTGAAAACAAAGTATTTCTCAGCAGAAATGGAATAGCCCTTTTCTAAAGAAACACAAAAGGGAACATTGTTTTTGTTAATAATTAGAGCACTCCTGTACCTCCCAGAAACTTTCTCAATAGGCACTTGGATAGATGGAAAGGTCCCAACACAGACAGCTGGGCCCCACTTTAACCCACAAAACCAATTCCAAATTTTCATTCAAAGTGAAGTTATTTCTTGAATATATGAATCATCAATTTTTTGGATAAATTAGTTTTCTCTTGTGCTTGAACACAATCCAAGAGGTGACAAGCTCAGAGTGAACAGGACTGGTAATCAAAATGTACAGTGGGGCCAGCAGTGGCAGATGCTAAATCTTGGTTCCTTGAATGTTTTGTGTTTAGGTATTACCCACAAAACTGAACAGTGAATTCTGGAGTGAATTCTGCTCAGCATTACCACTTTCTCTAACTAAAATGTATGTATTACATTCTAACTACACTGTTTTCCTTGAAAGTAAAATGGATTTTCGACACTTCACAAAGTAATTTCAATCTCTTAACTATTTACATAATACTTTGGCAAATTCACCCCTAGTTGTCAGGAAGCACTCAAACTTAGTATTCAACCAACAGCTAGCAACCAGTCTTCTCACATTATGAGAAACCAATACAGAAGAAAACACAGAAGAGCAAGAACTTCTTGTAAGGTCAAAAGTTTTTTAAAAGGGGTCTTTTACTAGCCCAGCTTTGATAAAGAAGTGCCTGACCCCCCAGGTTTCCACACAGATCCATCCTCAGGCATACACAGTTGTTCTCCTTTATTTACATTCTCTTATTTACATTAGGAACACAATAAAACAGATATTCCAAAAAATAACTTCAGTAAATACTTGCATAAACAAAAAGTTGTTTGAATGGTATTTTGGACTTTAAAATGGATGAATGGAAGAAAGTTGGTTTTAGCTTGGCTTCCTTGGAACATTAAATTATTGTACTGGTAAGTCTTTTCCAAAATCTCTGTAATTTCTAATTTTTGAACTGGTTGTCCAGGTACTGAACAGAAAGGTAAATATGTTCCCTTAGGGTTTATGTGACAACACTGAGTTGTCACATAAGGAAGACCCAGCTAATAATGCCCAAGTGAAGGACAAGCTGGGACAGCTCAGCTCTTTAATGTTCTGCTTGCCACCCCACCCACACACGTGTACCAATGGCCCAGCCAAAACAGATGGAGCTTTAAATTAGCCACAGCCATGAGTGCTGTCAGCCAGGCATGGCATGAGGATGCTGAAAGGGGACAGGGCTTGGTGTGAAGGGAGTAAGAGAAACACAAAGCAGAAGGCACAGGTCTATAAAAAGCAGGGTTGACAGGTTCTGCTGCCTACAGAACAACCTGCTTAGTTTTATTTTTAGAGGAATTTAACCTAATAAGGCTAAAATTTGACAGCAGTATTTGCTTGTTCCCCATCTGAAGCAAACTCCACTGCATGCAACTACACACAGCTGAACATATGGATATTGTTTTTCCATAAGATTCTTCTATTACCAGACACTGCCCTTAATGGATGAGGTTAGCCCACATTTAACCACTAGAGGGCTTGATTCTATTGCAAAAAACTCCAACTTGGTGTTCAGTACCTTTGGAAAAACATCCAAGCTGAGTGCTCTCTTTAAATACCAACCATAAAAACTAAGTGATCTAAGTAACTGAGACAAAGGGGAATTGCTGTAGTGAAGACATTACTGTGGATGGCCAGTTCCTTCAGGAAAAAGTAACAAACCTGAGCCTGTTCCACAAACAGAACACAGACCAGCTACATTTCTAGTCTGGGTCATACCCACCTGGTTCCTGGGTGAGTGTGCAGCACAGAACTGAAAGAACCTCAGATTGCTTTTAATGAGATCAACAGAATTATGATATTGGAAACAAGCTGGAACACACCACAGGAAAGGAAAATAAGGGATAAACTAACCAAAAAGCCCCCAAAAAACAGTGACATAGAACCTTACAGTCTGAAGCAGGAGTGATAGAGCACACTGAAAGGTGACAGGATAGAGCAGAGATGGAACAGAGTGATGAGCACAGTGGGAAGCAGCACCCACCTCAGCAAGGCAGGGTCATGAACAAGAGGGCACAGGCAATGCAAGAGGGTCACATCTCAAGGCCTGTGCTGATGCCTTGTCTGAGTAGTAGCTTGTTATTTGGAATAATCTCAAATTATATAACAGATTATGGACTAACCACTGAGAAATCACTCTGCAGAAACTTAAAAGCATCTCAAAACATTTACCAAAGGAGAATTACTTGTTGTGTGCTCCCTTTTAACAGAGAGGTGCATCCCAGCTGTTTGCCTGAACACTGCCCAGGGACTAGTGCTCTTCACAGTGTTTCCCCCACATTCCACTCCAGAGATGGATGCAGCACTCAAGGTGGGGTCTCACAAAAGCAGAACAGAGGGGCAGAGTCCCCTCCCTTGCCCTGGTGGCCACGCTGCTCTTGGTGCAGCCCAGGACACAGTTGGCTTTCTGAGCTGTGAGTGCACATGGCTGAGTCACTTCAAATTTCTCATCCACCCACCAACATCTTCAAGTCCTTCCCCTCAGGGCTGCTCTCCATCTGTTCATCCCCCAGCCTGAATTTGTGCTCTAGAAATTGCCCCAATCCATGTGCTTCCTTACTTCAAAACCAGGTGTAAGTAACCTTATCCCCCAGAAGCCTCTAACAATCTCCTGAATATCCCACTGATCCAACCTGTTTGGGTAGCTACAGTAAGGTAGAAAAACTTCTTTAAAAAAAAAAAACAATCTTGCTGGCAGTTCTGATACTCACCTACAGACTGACACACCAAAAATGCTTAAGAACAACCAGGAACAGCATGGCCAGAAAATGTGACATGAGAAAAGCAATCTGTGAAGGACAGAGTGCTCAGTCCAGGTAGAAAGCAATTATTATTTTGTTGCCTTCTCTGGAAAAAATACCTGTTAGGAAGGCTGTCTCCTTAACAGAGCTTAGCACCAACCTTATCCCAATGCCACTGCTTCTTCTTGAGAGTTTACTCCCCTGAGTTGATGAGTTTAAGGGGTGTAACATCAATACCCAGAAATTCCATGTGAAGAGAGAAAACCAGGTGAGGTGACTGTAAAAGATGTCCTATTAGTAAAGAAGATTGAAGTGTTCACCCAGCTCTTCTAGCAATTTTTCCTAGAGAACAGAACTTGGTAACCAGCTAGTGGACATTTACTAAATTGTCTCAAATTCACTCTGGTGGCCAAGTGAAGAGATTTTAAGGTTTCCTCAAAGAGGATGGTGCTAATCCAGATATATCCTGGTTTAGTACCAATACCAGACACTTGGTTTCCAGTATTTCCCTGCATTCCATTTTCCACAGAGCACTGTGAGCAGTAAATGAAGAGTCATTTGGAAAAGTAAACGCAGTTCTGTTTATTTTCCAGCAACATCCCACACAAAAGCAACAGAAACACAAACTGCGCTCAACAGAAAATCTGTACAGTTGTCAACATTTACAACAGTTTTACGTTTAAAACCAGAAAATTGAAAAATCAAGCACTTTCCTTAGACATTGTTTTCTTGACTGCAATAATAAATGACTGATGACTATTTACAAATCTCAAATTAAGGCTACTGCTTCTAAAAAAACCTCAAACATTGTTGCATAGACTTTACCATGTTGATCTCCAGTTTCTTGAGGGTATTAAACTTCCAATTGTTTCTGAAACATTTTTGCAAAAAAAGTGTTTTGGTTTTTTTTAGGGTAGTTAATCTCACAGTAACTGCAGTAAATGGGTTTACTGGTACCAATCAGTCACATGGGGTTCAGTTCCACATGCATTACTCCAGGTGTTTTACAAGAGCCAGATGCAAAAGCAAGGTACCAAAAAAAAAATCTCTCTACTTGGCTCTTGATCTGCAGGTGGACAACTGAAATCATGTTCACAGTCGGGGAGGGAATGGGGGAAATGGGTAAGATCTTGCTGTGCTATTTATAATTACTATAGGAAAGCACTGCCCTTGGCTAGTTTTTCTAAGGATATCTTTATAAAAAAAAATCTGATATACATAAATTAAAAGTTAACAAGAAGTCACAACTTAATTGCAATTTTACATAAGTCAGGTCTGGAGAGTATCTAGACCAATCACAGTTTGAGAACAGTCTTCAACTTTGCTTAAGCTTTCTTACTATTAACAGGTTATGGATCAAGCTAACCTCTCAAATTTCAAAGAAAGTTTTCCTAAAACAGTTTGCACAAGACTATTTAACTCACAGTATCAAACTCATCCAGTGGTTCACTTGAACACACTTCCAACTCAAATTCTCCTTCTGCTTGATAGTCAGCATGTCTAACTTTGGTGGGAGTGCCAGAACAGGTATCCTGGAAGGGAAAGGTAATTAATAATTATTAGTTGGAATTAACAGCACAGGTAATTCAATTAACTTGGGTAATCTATTTAGAACACCCTATAACAAAGGCTTACAAATGTTTTAAAGGCCATAAAAACTCATGGCTAGTCTTAAGATTAAAGAGATGTAGGCTTCTGCCCATCCAGCCACATTTGAAGATACCTTGCAAGTGTTCTAAGAACCTACATAGGCAAACATTAAAACATTATGCAGATCTAATATTAGAAAAACAAATCCAGTAAGAAAAGCATTCCTAGATCTTTACTGCTCAGCTGTACCAAGTGCTTTCTGGACATAAAAGGAGCCAACTTCTGTGTGACAAGGAAATTCCACCCTATTTTAACATTAGATATTGCAATCTAAAGTAGTGTTTCAACTGTACATTACAGTTCAAAACTGATTTGCTTCAACAGATAGATTTTATTTCGTAGGCTATGAAAAAATGTAGTATTTTTAATTTGAGTTGATCATTTCAGTTATAATTCTCTAAACCCAAGATTACAGACAGATAATGGTTATAGCTGGAAAATAACTGAATTTCAGGATTGCTCAGCTTTATAGACAGTCCCTAAACAAAGTAGATGATGGGATCTGTGGGATATTCAGGCTACTCTGGATATAATTCTAAGCAATGAACCAATTATCAACAAATAATTATGCAAATGACAGATATGCTTACATCGTTATCTTGACAGCTCGTTTGAGATTCAGTAGAATTGCTTCCAACAGATTCTGTCTCCATCTCACCAAGGTCAACAGGAAAACTGCAAAATTGTTTAGAAGAATATACCATAAAACAAATTGATTTTTTTAAAGTTAAGATGCACTTGGTTGTGTAGCTCTGAAAAAAACCTGGCCAGGAGAGCAAAGAGAACTAGAGAGATCACAGGGACAGTGGTGGCAAACTGGGAGAGCAAACAGAACTGCAGGACAGCTCAGTACTGCCAAGATAGCAAAGGACTAAATTAGGAGCCTTGAGACTGAATACTGCAACTTGTCAAAGACAAAAACCCAGTGCTCAAGCAATGCCTCAACACAAATGTTACAGGAGAGGAAGGAATTTTTTTTTTCCCCAGACAAGGTTTTCATCCATCTGTTTTGCAAAGATTTAATATGCACTACACACAGACCTAGACCCCAGCATCTGAAGGCAGTATTTCAACACCAATGCACACAGCAGGGCTCTGGCTGAAGTACCATCTCCTCTCACACTGATGGCAAGGAAAGCTAAAAGGAAGCTTTGCTTTTAGATCCTGTTGCTCAGCACTAGTTTTAAAATCAGCATTCAATTAAGGAAAAACACTGCTTTATTAACACAAAGCTGCTTGCTGAGGAATTAAGTTCCATCTTTGTCCCCTTCAGTCTGTACTGCTAGTTTTATGTCACATACTGCTGTGTATTGCTTTCTACAGAGGAAAATAACTAGGGCATCACTCTACATCTTTAGAGGCTTGGACTGAACACGTGTGGCCATGCTTTGAGCTTTGGTGGTACCTTGGGATGAGTTCACAATTCTCCCTCTCTGGTCTGGAATTTTATCCCACTATTCTTGAACTAGCAAGTGAGAAGGGTGAGGGAGGCTCTTGTGCACTGGATTGGTCTAAGCTCAAGATTCAGGAGACCTGCCATTAGTGTGAACTCTCCAGCACTGCTCCTAACAGATAATTTGAAGACTGCTCTGAAAGAACTGGTTCATGTCAATGGTGTGGTGATTATTTTACAGAGCACTGCAGAACTGGCTCTGCTTTTACCATCAAAACAGTGAGGGATATGTATGTATGCCCTTGTGAGGCACTGGGCAAGGACCAGGAAACTGGGGGTGTTTTGATTGGAAAGGAACTGAACAGCACTAAGTGTGGATAAATAATTACTGAAAACATTCAGCACTCACTGACTTGCCTCAAACAGAACAATGCTGGAGGTGATGCTTATTTCTTAAACATCAAACTTCACATCATAATCTCTATAAAAGCATCTTGAATATCTGTACATACATTTCCTGCAGATCACATCCTTCTTCAGCTGGAGGATCCCAGGAATGCAGTGCAACTTTCCACAGTTTAATCTGCTGGTCCCACGACCTACGGCTGTACTTCTTAAATTTGTTTGGAGTTCTGGGATGAACTCCTGGTACACGGTGGCATCTATTCAGATATTAGACATGAAAAATCTATCAGTGTTTTATTCACACATACATAACATAGCTTTAAATGTTTACTGAGTGTAGTATTTATGAGAAAAGACCAATGTGCAGTTCCAGCACTCAAGCAAAGATTTGCCAGTTCCATACAAACTTCTCAGTTTTTCTGACTTCAAGTCAAATGAAATAATAATAATAACAATAACAACAACATTCAAAGGTCTGAAAACCTCATTCCAAACTCAATAACAACCATATCCCATTTTGTCTTGTAGTTAACTCATGAGAGAACTTTCATTTTCATTTCAGTAGCATGAGGTATTTCTTATATATGGGCTCATTAAAATAAAACCCCAAACCACATCTCAGTTGATTGTTAGTGTGATCTAACAGTTCAAAAATGCCTTAGAAGTTTAATTTGTAGACGCCTTCTGTGCATTGGATACCAAGTTCAGTAAATTAATGTGCTTATAAGAACAGGTATGACTTGCAGGTGGACATTTACTTTTCTAGAAAGTCAGGTAGCTTACCTAGGAACTTCTTTAATGTATCTATCATATGCAATCATGTTTTTTCCATAATTTATCTGTTTTTGTCTTCTCATCAAAACCACTTCATCTGTCTCAAATTCTACTGTTGCCGTGGACTCCTTTGAATCAGAACTGAAGAAAAAAAAAACAAAACCATTGTAGGCTTGGACTACTAGAAAAGCAGTGACACCCAAGCCCACTTGTAAAAGGCTACAAATAAACATGTTAAAACTTTTCAAATAAATGCTCAGGGTGTTACTAAACCATGGTGTTGGAATAGACTTTATATGAACTATTTTAAACTGTGTTTTAAGAAACAACATTGTACAATGAAAATTCTATTTTCAAGATTTTCCTCAGCTCAGCTAGAAATTTAACCTACCTTCCTGAAGAGGACTTCCTTTCTCTTGAAAATTCATTTATCAGGAGTTTTCTTCTGTGTCTGTAAGAATTCAAACCAGTTTTAAGAAATTATATACACAAAGAGAAACATGAAGCCTGCACTGTCACAGCTCACAGTTGAATTAACTTCTCAGAAAAGCAGGAGCACCCCAGACACTGCAAAGGCCTTTATATGCTATGAAATGGATGTTTCAGTTTTCCCTTAAAAAACAATAAAAATACAAGGACTTTCTTTTCCTGACTATCTTCCCTAAAGCAACTTCTTACAGCAATGACACAAAACAACAGTCAGTGAGAGGGTATTTTAAGTATTTCAATCTAAGAGACTCAGGAAAACTTCTTCCAAAAGGGAGATATTTAGGGATACACATCCAACCTCCAGAGAGCATTCCATGACATTCCTGCAGGACTGAACCCAAAGCTGATCTAAAAGCAGCAGACAAGAGGCTAAGGTTGGCCTGATTTTACTACAATGGTGATGTTAAAAATACAAGTTGAAACAGATTCTACAAGACAACTTCCATTTCCTTCCTTTCACCACTTCATATTAAACACCCAGGGGTACCTTGCAATTTCTTTGCTAATGTTGGTCCTCATTTCATCTTCTTCCACTGCAGTTCCCCAGTCTGAACATCGGGAAAGGGGTCCAGGACCTTCTGGTGTTGTAAAACTAGAAAGAAAAACAAATTAAGGCTCTGTGTTAAAAGTTTGGGTTACTGTATTTACCTGCCCCACTCACAGCCTGATCCCTTAAACATAATCATTTACAGTACTCCAAATGGCTGTGAAAACCTTGTGTTCTATTAAAATTAAAATCACTGTAAAATAAAGCATCAGTTGTGAGTTCCACAACTCACAACCACAAGTTGTGTGGTTTGTGCTGGGTTTTCTTAAATCTTATGTATTTACAGAAACATACCACTGCAGCTTGATAACCCAGCCCATGCTTTCAGTAACTTCCAGCCTGTGTTCTTCAGAAAATGGTGCATGAAATACCCAACTTTATAAATTTACTCACTTGTTTTCACTCCACTAAATGACTTAGCAATTATTTATTCTTTGATGACTGCAGACTCATTAGCTATATAAGAGATAAAAGCTGGAACACAGAATTAAGTTGTAAAGGCTAATTAATTAAAATTACATTATAGCATCAGGAGCTGCTCCATGTAAATATATGCCTAGCAGAGAAGGTAAAAAAACTTTGTATTTTACCTAGGAAACTGAGATTTACTATGACTTTGCAAAGTGGTTTAACAATTTCACTGCAGCCCATCAGCATCACAAGCAGGTTGAGGCTTTTACAGGGGAATAAACTCATGTCTCTATCCAACCATCTACTGCTGCCTGCATTCAGATTATTCAATGTTTCCCCTGTTTTCCTGATGACCAGTTTTCCCTAAGTAAAACTCAAAGCTGTACCCTACAGATCAGAGCTTTTTCAGTATATCTGGAAATGCTCTGGAGACTTTCCAGGATTCTGTGCAAAAATGTCCCTTGGAGCTGTGGAATTCAATCCATCTGCACTAAAACCAGCTCCAACTCCTGCTCCCAAACTGGTTTGCAGGATTTTGAATGTTTTGTTAAATTCAAACTGAAAGTTCCTTTTAGATGAAACCCAGTTACCAATTTGACAATACTGAACACCCATAGCAAACAGTACAGCTCCCTCTGCAAAGATTTGTTCAAGCCCCAAGGATTTTTAACTTTTGCTTATACCAATTTCTAGATTTGAAGAGAATACCAGCCATAATAAATTATTGCTCTCCTGTGATAGAGAACAAACAGAATCCCAGTTGGTCCCAACTGACCTTTTTCCTCAACACTGTGATGCAGCTTTTTATATTTGTTTGATTCTGCACCTATGCTGGGTAATCCCAGCCTCATCCTGATCTTTATTTTTGAGAATTTTGACATGGTTGGACTGGCATAAACAAGAGGTAGTTTCGGCAGAGGAAGGAAAACAACTTCACTCAGAGCTCAATCGAAACTGAAATCAGGAAGCATGCCTGCACAATTCAGTGTTGGAAGACACAGAAGTGTTGCTGTTTTATTGAAACTATCTGCAAATAGCCTAAGCTACCCTGGATAGTGTAACTTGAGCCACTGACCAACGTGTTCCCTGCTTATCAGCAAAGGAAAATGGGTGGGCACAACATACCCATTTAGATTAGAATCCTTGATGTAATCAACTGGGCTGTGGCCACAACTGCCATCCACAGATCAAAGTGACTAAAGAGACTGTGGCATTAATAGCTCAGATTGTAAATGTGATATAAAATAAGATACTTTATCTAGCAGTGATGGGAAACATGGAAGGCAGCATTGTGAGGTGACTGCAAACCTGGATTCCCCCATAAATGTGCTGAAATATAACACAGCTTCTCAGAGTGGTCTGTACTCCCTTAAGAAACATAAAATTGATGATTTCTAAGATTTGAATTTTCGTAATTGCTTTTAATTTTACCACAACTCTTTGCACAGCCTGTATTTACAAACATAATGGGCCTGTACAGTTTTTGATAAATGGCAGTAAACCAGCATGAAATAGGAAATAAATTATCAAGAACATATTTCAGGAGGTAAGAATGAAAAATCTTGACTCTTAAGAACTGACTCCAAGATAAAGAGCGCTGCACTCGATCCTTTTCCCTCCTTTTAGACCTGATGAGCAATTGATCAACAGGCAGGGCTTGGAAAACTGAGAAGGGTGAGCTGAACAGCTCCCGGTGAACAAAGAGCAGGAAGCCGCTGCCATTGTCACCGCCGCTCACCTGTCCAGCCGGCTGTCCTCAGGCCTGGCCTTGCTCTCCTCAAACACGGACGATTCGGGCTCGTTCTGCCTCCGCCGCCTCCCATCGGCGCCGCGTTTCCGAGCCTGGGCCCAGCGCGGGGGGTGCTGCGGGCTGGGGACAAGCACAGCGACACACGGACACCCAGGTGGGCTTGGGCACTTCGAGCTCCTTCGGAGACCGCGCTGATTCCCCGATTTAACCCCTGAGGGGCTCTGCGGGCCCTCTGCCCCCCCCCCAACTCCCTCAGAGAGCCCCGCGCGCGGGACGGGGGGGAGCGAGGGGAGCGAGGCGCCGCCACCGCCCTCAGCCCGCCGGCCCTACCTGCTGGTGGTGCTGCCGTGAGGGCTCCTCTGGCGGAAAGACATGGCGCGGGGTATCCTCGGGAGGGAGGGAGGGAGGGCTGCGGTGAAGGAGAGCTGGGCGGTGAGGGACTGGCAGCCGAGGACAGCCGAGGTGAGCGGTGAGGCAGAGCCGAGGAAGCGCTGCCGCCTTCCCGCTCAGCCCCTTCGCATCTCCCGCCGGCGCTGAGCGACACCGCCCGCTCCGCCTCCCCGCGGGCGTCTCCACGGGGACAGGTGCGGAGGGGGGGCGAGCGGCAAAGAGCAGCGGCCGCCCCGCGCCCTTGCACGCTCTCACACATCCCTCACCCCCCCGCCAGGGAAATGGTTCAGCCCGCTCCGCCCGGCCCCGCCCCCGGGGCGTGTTGGCGGGAGAATCGAGCGCGGCGGCGCGCGCTTTTGGCGCGATGTGGTGGCGGGACTCGCGCGAGACAACAGGAAAAAAACCCAGCCCAAACAAAAAGGAAAATACAAATTCCCGCGATTTAAATATTAAAGATGACGGTCCCCGGCACGGATCTACAGTCGGTGAAACGCACGGGGTATTTCAAGAGCCAATTCAAGCCCCACGCCAGACGGTTACCACACAAATTTCACAATGACACGGCATTTAATTTTCTATCAATAGTGAAGAAGGTTGGGTAATGACACGAGGTGGCTATGCCTTGGTTCGTGGACCTTTCTGGAGTTTTTAGTTGCACATGCATGCACAGTGAGATCCTATTCGTCCTGCTATTGGGCATACACTCACATTTTAGAGCAGCAATTTAGAAATAACCTGAAGTACTCCAGCAGAACACAAACAGCTTTAAACAATAATCCATTTGCAGCCTGAAGACTGGTGGGGCACTTCAGACAGATGGTTTTTTCTTCTGGCCTTCCAATCACAAGATCACTAAGGTGGAAAAAGCCTTACAGTAACAGGTTCATTAGGTTGGAAGAGCCCTCTAAGATGATAAAATACAACCATTATTAACGAGGCACTGCTAAGTCCATTGCTGAACCACATCCCCCCATCTGGTAAAACAGCTGGTAGAAGTAGCAAACAAAAATTTCTTTGGTGGGTTTTTCTAATCAGCTTAAAACACAAAAGCAACTATAAAATGTTTTCGGAGAAACTTTCTGAGCACACAATAACAGGCAGTGTTTGGTTTTTGGGTTTTTTTTAAATAAAGATACACCTCAGCCTTGCTATTCATGAAGGGATTCACTTTGAAAATTCCATTCCTGTTGCCTAGCTTTACTGTAGGAAATTTTGTACAAACTCATACATCTCCTATGTGGCATCTGCACGAACATCCACTTTTCTGCAGAAAATTCTGCTCTGCTGGCACCTCTCATTTCCCACACACTACTGTGAAAACAGAACTGTGTTCTTGAACCAAGGTCATGCTTGAAGTACAGCAGAGGTTCAAAACATGAACAAAGAAACTCCCCTCCCTTCAGCCTGGCTCTGACTTCAGCTAGAACAGCATGTTTACCAGAACACACCCAAGCAAGGCAGACAGAACAGCTACAGCCTGGAAGCCACACAGTACTTTTAGCACAACACTATCTACAAATTAAATTCAGTTTATCCAGCAGAACTATCTGCTGGGACACAGCTCAGGGTTTACCTCTGCACTGCATCTTTCTGTCCTTGTCAGCAAAAATCCTATAGAAAAGCAGTTTTACACCATGGTGGGAACTTAAGGGGAGGAGATATCCTCAGCTGTGACCTTAAAGGAGTTTTACAAACAAAACCAAGTACACACAACCTGGCATTTCAGAACTGGCAGTGAAGGATGGCTTCCACAAGCACAGATAATGTATCATCTGTAAGGAGATTCTCCCAGTGGAAGCATGCCAACAGAACATACTTGTCACTTCTAGGGAGAAATTGAAACTTGTCTGATGAAGTTCAGAGTATATTTTGGCTTAATTACAAACTGAGCACAGATCTATGCAGAGGAGATTTAATTAAGTTGGGTAAAATTAAAGGAAAAACTGGGGGTGGAGTGCCAGACTTCTGCTTCACTTACCTCAGTTGTAAACTGTGCCAGCCAGCCTTGGGTAGGTAAACAAGTGCATGGACAGGCTGCATTCCAGTTTTGACTGCTCTGTTCTGACTAATGAGGTTACTAATTAGAACACAGCATGATTCTACCACCAGTGGCAGCACTGCATGGAATGACTTCAGCAGACCTCAGACTTCATCTGCAGTTTCATTCCTTCCCTTGTGCTACCACAGCTTGTTCAAGCACACAGAATCTGGATTAGGGAATAAATCTGTCCATAATTTAACTGCCACAGCCAGATTGGTTATGCCATGTCTAGTCTAATATCTTCAACCAAGAAATAAAAAGATCTTTTAAGGACTGCTGAACTGCAAATCCTATGGATGTGTCCCTAAATCCACTGCAGCCCCTGTCCACTATAGGCAAAAGTTTAACGGCTCTCAATACTCACAAAATACTTAACATGAGTTTAAGTATTTCTCAACAGCCTATTACTTTCACCTAGCAGTTCCATCTTCTCCAGCAGGACACCTTTCCTTGGCAGAATGGGTGCTGGGACTTCAGCTGCTCCCTTCCACTAAGTTACAATGCCCTAAACAAAGTGAGGGGCTGGACAAAACCAGAATTGTAAACTGCCTTCAAGAGTCTAATCTTAATCTCTGAAGACTCCTCTTTTCTCCTTTTAGCAAGGACTAAAAATCCAAAATCACTACCAAAACCAAACAAAACACCCTAAAACAAAGAAGAAAGGACTACTGAAGTCACATATTCGTTTTATAATCAAACTGACAACACAACTGCAAAAGCAGACCAACAAGGATTTTTAAAGTTAAAGTCTTTAATTCTTCTGCATAAAGGCAAATTGCCAAAAATGTAACACATTCCCTTATTTACAATCACCATAAATTACAAGTAAACATGCACACTGGACAAGATTCTAAATATTACTTCTTAGAAAAGTGCTGTACAGATGTGTCCCTTGTACACACACGCTCTGTGCTCTGTGGTGTGTGACTGATACAATCTTGTGTTGGGAAAAATGTGTGAGCCTGCCTGGAAACAACATTTTAGGAGTGAGAGTAGTTTCTGAGGAAGCAGCTTACCCCCAAATCAGCAGCCCAAAGGGCTCTTGGCCCTTGGCATTGCCAGCCCCACAGTATGGGAAAGCAAAACCAAATTCCTGCAGAAAGACAACTCCCAGCTCTAGCATTCACTGGTATCCCAGCACATGCTACACAAGGACTGTTAAATTCTTGTAACTGGCACATGAATTTAGTCTAAACCACTGTACCACAGCTCTCACTTAAAACTTCTGCACACAGTGCTAGCAGAGTAAAATAAAAGGAGAGCCTATCCCAACACCATCACAACCCTCAGCCTGGACAAGAGCAGCTCCACACCTGCAAATACTGCTATTCATCCCCAATAGTTGTAGGAACAACAGGCACTACTCTTTAACTGTACACTGGCTCTTTGGGTCAGGCTGCAACACACATAAAAGCAAAATCCAGGTATTTAAACTGTGCTGCTGTTAACAGTCACTCAGCCCCTTCAAGAAAAGGATCTGATTTTAATAAACCATCTACCTTTCCTTTCTCTTCCTTTCTCTTCTCTCACTTGGCTTAGGAAAATGCCAGCTTAATACATTTCAGAGAACAGTGAATAGGCCAAATGGGTGATCACCCAATCCCAAAGTTATGAACAGCCTGTCTTTAATGACTGGAGGAAAGCTGAAATCATCTACATTCTTCTGAAGCAGTTCTTCAGGCTGGATGTCCAGTTCTGGTCCAGTGGAGCAGAGGGGGATCCTTGCTTGGAGGGGTTGCATTTTTCAGTCTGACTCAACACTGGACCAATTCACTGGTGACACATCAGCACACTCTGAGGAACAAGTTCTCCAGAGGGAATGGCAGGATCCATCACCTGAAGCAGCCTTTGAAAGATAATGCACATGTCACCTGCCAACACAGGCACAGCAGAAATGTCCTCATAAAAGCTTTGAGGAACATCCATTGTCATTGCAGCACAGGCTTCATGAAATCTGAAGTTTTACACTTGAGGCACAGCTTGCAGGAAACAATCTATCCTTATAAAGATCTGGAGAAATCTAAACAAAAAACAGGTAACAGTATTTTATAAATGCTATATCCAGGCATCAACAACAAAACATTTCCTCTTTTAATCTCTATGTTACAGTAGCAGTTAATGGAAGAGAGCACTGCATATGGTGAGCTTATAGCACAGTACAAAGGAGAAACCCATGTCCACACTAAAGAAAGTGTTACAGCTGGTAGGAACATTTTAAGAACAGAAATTACTGAAAAAATACAGTACTAGACAGCCTACATTCCTGAAGTAGTTGTGAGAGAGAAAAGGAAGCAGCTGAGCTTATTTTTCCCTCCCCTTGCATCATTTTCATCTAAATGTCATTATTAATTCATAAAACAGGTTTTTATTAACAAATTTCCACCACATCTTAAGTATCCTATTGACTAAGTTTTTGCCCTAGAAAGCAGCCAGATGCATTCACATTTATTCCTATTTAAGAGAGAAATTTTCTTCTAGCAAAAGGGAAGGTAGTGTGGAATTCTACCATGTAAACCATTATCTGGTTTTTAAGCAAGATCACAATTCCACAGATAAAGTTCCTGACCCTTGAGTTAGAGCTCATCACATCCAAAAGCCAAGGTTAAAGGCAATGTTGCTCTAAATACTGATCTTTCCATCCCAGAAAACCGATGTGTTGCTCCACAGAGAAGGTATTAATTCACTTTATACATTCTGCATCTAACAGAGCATTTTTTTTCAATTAGAACAAGTGATTACAAACCTACTGAATCTACACACTCCTTAATACAGCCTTATTTACAACAAAGACCACTGCAAAAAAAGCTAAATATCAACTATGTGGAAACCAGAAAGGCTCTTAACTGTGACACAGAGATGCTTCTTTTACCTGAATAATTTCACCTTATGTTGATTGCACGTATGCTGACTGTAAATCTCTTCCTCTTTCAGTGCAGATCCAACATGACAGCACCAGTTTTCCAAGACTTGATCTGCTGATATCAGACTTCATCCCTGTTTTTTTCTGTCACAGGGGAAATTCCTTCTTCAATACTTCTATATACAAAGAGAGACTAGATATTTTCAAATATTGAATTAGCACTTTAGAAAAGTGAAGGCATGTCAAATCTTATTCATGTTCAAAGAATTTATATTAAAAATCAATAAAGACAAAACAAAAATGTCATCATCGTAATTTTTAAAAATCTCTAGCTGCCTTTTCCTCACATTGCTATAATCCAAAAATCTAAGTGTAAAACTAATTTTTGCCATATTCTTATAGAGTTTTAAAAGGCAAAATATTCAAAGACCACTATTTAACATTTATATCCTAGTCCATGTTTCAGAGCCTGCATCAAATGTAGCAGATCAAAGACAATCAAATGACACAAAAGACTGACTGCTAATAAAATCTGTTTGACCCAGATTATCACCCATCCTATTAATGCATCACAGGAATCTACAGGTCAAGAAAAAATTTTCACTAAAGTCTACTGAGGCAAATGCCAAGTAGTGACTTCATCACAAAAATATTGAGAGATAGAAAAGGTACTACTGAAGTACTTTAAAAAGCTGGCACTTTTCATTTGAGAGATAAAAACACATTTTCTGGCTGACAGGTAAAAATTTCAGTTTGGTAAGTCTGAAGCATTAGAGCTTTTGATTAAGATGCTGTATTAAGTGCAAGAGGATGGGATAAAACACTAATAAAATAAAAGAGAAACTGATCTGCCTGAACTGAACAGCTGGATTCTGTGGAATGATACTGTGGATACTGAAACAGAACAGATCAAGTAAGTTGTCACCACAAACTCACCTCGGTATTTAAAATTTTTTCCTCAATATTGTATCTTCAGCATTTGCACTTTCCCATCCTCTGTCAGGGTATTCTGACTGATGTCCTTCCAATAGGTTGCTACAAAGTTTAAGCCTACAAATAGAAACAACTCAAAGACTAAATGGCTTTATTATGGTAACTTTTAAATACTAAATACAGCTACAATCCATTTACATTAACACAGACTATACCATGAAAACATAAGGACAGAATTTTACCACACAACATATAAATATTGATCAATGCATCCCTAAAACAAATAGCAAACAACAGCTAAATAAAAATTTAAAATCAAATGTTTATAATAAATGCTAGGATTGAATTACAGCAAGAAAGCAACTAAGATTCTAAAATAATATGCAAAATACCCCTCAAACCCCAGCTGATGAGCTGCATTTGATACCTCTCCAGCCTGCAGTCTGCATCTCTGCAAGTCTTGCTGTCAGGCAGAAAGAAGCTGGATTTCTTGTGTTTTGGAGTGTTCCATCCTGAAGAACAGCTTGCTGGAATTGGGTCACTGCATAAAAACAAGCAATTATCATTGCTGTCATTACAAAACAAATTAATCTCTAGGGAGACAGAGAAGAAGCTTCCAGCTCTTAGGCTGAGGAAGTGAGAGGCAAACTTCCAATTTTTTTGCACAAGGCAGTGTGAAAGGGGCTTTCATTTTCCAGCATACCTAGCAGAGTTAGCAGAAAGCAACAGATGGAGAGTTGGACTGGAAAAAGCCAAGTAAACTCAATGTCTTGGACTGCAATGCAGGATGTAACCAAAAGTATGTATTCTACCACCATCTGTTAAAACCAGGTGGGGCAGGGTTCTTTAACTTTTCCACTTCCTCCAAGCAGTTATCTTCTTTTAATGGCCCATTGAGCCCCACTGCATGACTGATAAAACTACATCATCCCACTGGGAGATGCTCCACCCAGGGGGAGGAGCCAAGCATTCCCTACCTAGACAAAAACTGAGATTTGTAACATCAGAGCAGCCTTTTTCCACTGGATTCCAGAGGAAAACCAGACCTTTCCAGATCATCACTGGACCTTCGGAGGAAAGCTGCACCCTTCTACAGGAGCACTGCTCCAACTGAACCACATCTGTCACTGCAGGAGGATGCAGCCACCATTTAATGGGACTGCTGCCAACACCCTGCCTGACAGGGTGTCAGGTTGCATTCTGACTCTGTCAGTGTTTTGGTTTTTTTGCATTACAGTATTTTTATTTTAATTTTTCTAGTAAAGAACTGTTATTCCTATTCCCCTATCTTTGTCTGAGAGCTCCCTTAATTTCAAAATTATGATAATTTGAAGGGAGATGGTTTAGATGGTTTACATTCTCCATTTCAAGAGAGGCTCCTGCCTTCCTTAGTAGACACCTGAGTTTCAAACCAAGACACTCAAAGAACAGAAATAACAACTGAACATACCATGTGCTGGAAGAAAAGGTAAGGCAAAAAAAAAAAAAAAACCAACCAAAACCAAAAAACAGACTAAAAAAACCCCCTAGTAGTAACCAGTGAAGGTAAAGATTAAAAAGATACCTTTACAGCATAAGCAATAAACAGAAATAACATATTCACTAGAGTATTTACCTTGTTATTCCTATGCTTTGGTGTACTGTCATTACTTCATCTCTCTCACCAAAGGCTTCCCACTCTGAGCACTTTGAAAAAGCCTCCTGATGTCCTGAGCCAGCAAGGCTGGGAAGAAAATGAAAATGTCTGAATCCATGCACTGTGGTAACACAGTTCCTCTTAATATTTCAGAAGGGGTATAAGTAGAGAGAAGAAACCATACCTGTATGAACATTTTTACTAAGGTTAGCATGAAATGTCTACTAAACTGCCAAAACCCTCAGTGTTGCCTAAATCTACACATGAAATACAACCTGTGCTGTGTCTTCTGACACTTTGCAATGGAACACTGTAAATATTTGCTATCATACAGCACAATTATTCTGACATGATTTCCCTTCTTCATTAAATCACACACATTTAGATAAAATTAAAGCTATTAACAAAGGGAAAATTCCAAACATATTCTAAAACTCAGCTCATATCATCAATGAATTCCCACATGGAGAATCATTTCATACCTTTCCAGTGTGTGGTACATCTGCAGATAATGGCTTTTGCTCTCTGAAACCACAGAGGAGTCAGAATTGTTTCTTTTTCTGCGTTTCCATACTGGAGAAGAATCAGGAGAACGGGAACTACAAAAATAGATTTTACACATGTAACATTTTTTATCTGTGTTTAAACATTTATCAGTGTTCTGCTAAATAACAGCATATGCTACAGAGGAAGTTTTCTTTTGAGGTATGATTCTTCAGTCACACAGAGTAACACTGAGCAAATCACTCACATCTTGGAAGCAAAACCATTCTGAGCTCCACACACATCAACCCAGGACAAGATATTTCAGTAAAAAGGGAAGTGCATGTCACAGTCACTCTCCCTGCAGACAGGCACAATATTATTTAGGATGAGGACTCCTGCTTCTGAAAAAGCTCCCCTACTTTCCAAACATTCCAGCAGTGGTTAAAGAAACCTCAGTATTCCACTGTATAAACTGAGAAGCTGAACAAACCACGGCATTTTCTTCTGTTAAATCATGCAATTCCACAATGCTGGTAATTTTTCCATTTTCAATGTTCTCTCCACTGATAGATTACATTCAAACAGCAAAAGTGTCAAACTCCAAAGGTGAGTATTAACTGCCCTTCCATACTAAACATTTCCTACAAAAACCTGACAGCACTGACATGTACTGAATTATTTCCCTAAGTTAAGCACAGAAGTTTTCCCCATACCTCTCAGGCGTGTAGGCAGTCTGTGTGCACTCATCTTCACAATCATTCCTCTTCTGCTTTTCATCAAACACAAAGGAGCTAGAAACATCCTCATCTTTGCAGAACCATTCCTGGGAACTACCTGAAGGTTCTGTACTACTACACACAGGAGGAAAAAAAATAAAACAACCTTTAAAAATCTACCCATTCAGCTTACTGCTCCAAACAGAAAACAGTTAAGCTGCAGTAATAACTAACATCTCCTATGACACCCAAATGGTGCAAAAACTGCAACTTTTACCACAGGTCAAATATAACAAAGGTAAAACTATTTACACAGGGCAATACACAGCTAAGATAATTCCATTCACTCTTCTCCTCCCAATTTACTACTCCAAATCCTGTAAAATATGAGGTGGTATTAAGTAGTAGAGCTAGCCTTGTTACAGAAATTCAAAGCTGTGAAAAGACAAAAATATTTCCTTCTTGAACACAGTTGCCACCATCCTGCAAAGAACACAGAAATCTCTTTCCCATCTACTTAAACATCTCAAATCCTCTAACATATTGGCACTGTAGGAGACATGTGGTTCCACTGACATCAGGAAAAGAAAAGATGGAAAGTTATCAAAGTCAAGGAACAATAATCACCAAATTTCTGCTTATGTCTCTTGCTTTCCAGGAAAGTAATGTTACCTTGTGCCCACCAGTGTAAATACAAAGGGGAAGGGAATGTACTACTGCAGACAGACCAAATGCCATTCTCCCCATAACACCTGACTGCAGATTAACTTAAACCAAATAACCGGAATATCTTGAAGACTAACAGAATTCAAATGGCCAACAATGCATCCAAGAAGACCCCCAATTTTGAGCCTGATCTTTTTTCCCCCAGTCAGGAATGCTCTAAAGGAACTACATAGCCCTCCTCTAATTCCTTAAGCCCTGACTTAATTCACTCATATAACATACACAGGCCTCAGATCCCAGGTTTCTTCAGCAGGAGGATCCCAGGCATGCAGTGCTATCTTCCACAGCCTGATCTGCTTGTCCCAGGACCTACGGCTGTACTTCTTGAACTTGTTGGGAGTTCTGGGGTGAACTCCTGGGATTCTCTCTTTCCTGTAAATACACAGTAACATTTATTATTTCAGAACATAAGGAGTTTTTTCCTTAAAAAGAATCCTTAGTCCTTCAGGTCTCACAAGCATCAGCAGTCTATTAAATAAAATGTTTGTATTTTTAAACACTTAACTGAAATGTGTGTATTATAAGATATTATCAAAAATAGATCACAAAAGCAACAACCAACCATAATGTGCTGAGTCAGACTGGAGGCTCATCCAGTCCAGCACTCTGACAGCTGCCAAAAGCAGATCCCTACTGCCCATGAACAACGATGAAACAGAAGCATAAGTCATACTCTTCAATATTATCCTAAAAAATCCAGCTCCTTCTACTTCACTTTTCCAGAGTTAAGTGCAGCTTCTCTTATTTAGTGTTGTACTGAGTCTGTTGAGGATGGAGTTACCTTCCTTCACAGCAGTCCCTGCAGGGTTGTGTTCTGCACAGATCACTAAAACAGTGCTGATAAACACACTGATTTTTGGACATTGCTTCAAGGCCTTCTCCTTTCCCCACCCCACAGACACTAAGGTGAGAGTGAACACTAAGTTGAGAGGGAAAAGAGCTGGGACAGCTGACTCAAATCACCCAGAGATATCACACATCATATAATGTCACACTCAGCAATAAAAAACCCAGAAACAATTTGAAGAGAACTAAGACTGTGTGCTACTCTACACACACAGCAGGAACAAATAAGAACTCATTTGGAAATCTGCAACACGGTGCAACTTACTTTGGAACTTCTT
Source organism: Catharus ustulatus (assembly GCF_009819885.2). Classification (NCBI taxonomy): domain Eukaryota; kingdom Metazoa; phylum Chordata; class Aves; order Passeriformes; family Turdidae; genus Catharus; species Catharus ustulatus. The sequence goes on along the minus strand of NC_046225.1, from coordinate 69,546,402 downwards.
TAATGTATCTGTCATATGCGAGGGTATTCTTTCCAAAATTGATCTGTTTTTGTCTTCTCCTCAGGACCACTTCATCAGTTTCCCATACAGCTGGATTAGCAGAGTCACTTGAAACAGAATTTGAAAATAAAAATAAGAATTAAGTTGAAAAGAACTTTAATAGCTATATAAGAAGTTACATAAACACATATTCTAGAACTGCCCTGTATTCTTAATGACAGACAGTGAGCACAACTCTTACATCACTAATTCACAGAAGTGAAAGCTGTGCTAATCAAATCTGAATCTCAAATAATCACACAAGTAGCTTTTGAGATAAAACTTTTCAGTGCTACTCCCTCCTTAAGGCTTCCTTCAGGCTTGATATGTCTGCGGTTTCAATTCTTCATTAATGCATGTGAAATAGTCAGAGATCATCAGAGAGTTATTGCTAAAACCAATACAACAATAAGCAGTAATAGTTCAACACCTACTTTGTCATTTTTTTATTTGATGTCCTCATTGTTTTGCCTTCTTCAGTGCTACCTTTCCAGCTGGGACAACTGGAAAGTGGCCTAGAATGTTCTGATGTTGTAGAGCTAGAAAATAATGGGAATTCAACGTGAATATTTGCTGCTTGTAACACATTTAATCAACAGAAACATCAATAATGGACAAAACCAGCTCCACAACCGTATAACCATGGGTATGTTCCTTCTCCATTTCAATTCTAAATCACCTTCAGCCTGCCCTCTTCTGCCAATTTTAATGCCTCAACATTTAACAAGTCATGTAAGTGATACAGAAGCAGATTTAGCTGATAGTCTTGCTTTGCCTAAATGGTTTCACATCAACAGATGAAATTACCATCCAAGCTGACAATGTCATTTTAGGACAGGACAAAGATTCCACACTGAAAAGGAACATATCTACTCAGCAAAAGAGAAACACAAAACATTGCTGGCACATCCTCTGAAGTCTCACACTCATGCCATACTGTTAGTATTTTTTATGACCACATGAAAGACATAGAAAATGCCCCTGAATACAAGGCCTCTCCTAAGCTCTTCAAAAGATTCATTCATTAACCAAGCAGTATTAAACATGTCATCAAAAATTAAAATCACCTTCATACAGTGGAATGTAGGAATGTATGAATTACATTAAAATATACTTTCATGTACCCTTAGTAAAACATTTCCTCCTACATTCTGTTTTCTGCACATATCTCACCACTCACCACTTTTCACCCTTGCTATCAGACTCAACCACTTCTTCCACCTTGGGTTTTTAGTCTAGATTATCCAAAAGCCAAAGAAAATAATAATATAATTACCTAAATATAAAATGGACTGTAGGGGAAAAAAAATGTGCTCACTAAAAACTGCAGTACAGTTAAATACACCAAGTGGACTGTGAAGAGACAAAATGGTCTGCCCACATTTACACATAAAGATGCATAAGCAAAGTATGAAAATAACAGAAAGGGCTTCTTTGGGAGTTTTATACTAATATTGAAGACTTCAGCAATAAAGGGCTTAAACTACTGCTTCAGTACATAGCTTTTCTCCCTTTCATTCTGAATACTTGCTAATACTATGGAATGTATTGCAATGAGACAAACTGGATGGTCTTCCTTAGGCATGATGCAGGTTTCATCTCCTAATTCTGTGCTACTCTACTATAAGAAAACACTCAATCTAAACATGCCCAAACTTTTCTTGGAGTCCTAAAGAAGAGTGCAGCAAAGTGGAGATTTAAAAAAAATTACATTTATTCCTTACCTCTCCAGCCAGTGGTCTGAATGGTCACATTGATATTCCTCGAACACCTGAGAATCTGAATCATTGTAGCTTCTACGTTCCTGTTCTTGATGCCAGCAGTGTGGATGTTGCACAGAACTAAAAAACAAGAATTTTCATCTGAAATCAGCTCACTGAACATGGCCTATAAAAATCAAATATGGGCAATCTGATTTGGCATACAGCTATGTGATTTGTATCCACTTATTCAGGCAACACATACTTCACAAAGGTGTTAGCACAATTGCTGAGAAAATATCTTTGACTAATGCAATTAAGACACCCAAAATTTTCTAATAAATAGATAATATTTAGATAACCAAAAGCATACTCTTTTTGCAAACAAAATGGTGAGGAAGAAAAACCTAACTGAGGACAGCTACCAGCATTTATGGACTTGTGGACATATGCCAACATCCACAGACCATCCTCTGTCAGCAGTGCATTATTTGACATTTATTTACTGCCCCATCCGGTAGCAAACTCATAGAAAAGGCAACTCCAGAAACTACACTTCCACGCAATGGTTAAGGAGAAGGAGGTCAAATGTTTATGTGGGAGCACTTTTACACAGGAAATTCCTCACCAGATGCGGCTGCAGAGCCCTCACAAGGAAGCCTGGGACAAGAGCTGACTGTAGTGCTTACGACACACTGGCGGCTCAGCCAGGAACTGCTTAAGGGGTGATTTCTCTACAGTCTCCTCCTCGGCTCTGGCGGCTTTGACATCTTAAATGACAGGTCACTAAACAAAACACAATTGTATCATCTACAAACACCAGACCTGGTGTCTGGCTAAGGACCACGGCAGCAGATCTGCCGGCACACCTGTCCGAGAGAACGATGTGGTACTGTAGCCTGTGCTCTGTAAATAAATCGTGTTTCTGTATGTGTGAGTAACAGCAAACTCACTGCCCTGGACGTGCCAGGTCGCTGCCCTTAGTTCAACAAGGGAGAAGAAGGATTTTTGATATTTTACTTTGTGCTAACCACCCATGTTTGCTGTTTTCTTTCCCTTCCTCCTCCACCCTGCCTGGCTTGGGAGTTTCCTGCTCCCAGAGGGCTCCGAGTTACCAACAACACACAGCACAAAAGCTTCCTCAGAGTCACAGACCCGGCAAAAAGGTCGCTTCCAAACCCGGTCAGTTTTCGCAAAGACAATGCACCAATAAAACCCTGCTCTAACCACCTTAAACAATTATTCGGTTTAACGACTTGAAAGAAAAAAAAAATTAAGCCATTTTAGGTATACTATGACACATGCCATAAGTACGACATTGCTTGAATATGCAAGGAGAAATGATAATCACAAATTACGTCTTTTAGAAACATTCCAGTATTTGCCTTGCACTGCCCGCCCGCTCCGGTCTCATACCCAGCCCCAGCGCTCCCAGCCGGGCTGGGGCGTCTCGCCGAGCTCGCACGCCCTGCCCGGGGCTGCTGGTCCCTCACTCAACACCGACACAGTGCCCGAAGCAGCCCCTGCACGGGGGCGAGCCTGCAGGATAAGGCTCGCTAGAGGAGCAGGGGCTGCACAGCCAGCACTGCCTCCGGAGCCACCCCGGGACAGGCAGCGCCGCACCCCGCCCGCCCAGCGCGGCGCTGCCCGCCCCGCTCCCCGTCCCCCCGCGGCCGCTCCCACCTGCGCAGCCCGCCCGGCCCCGCTGCGCCCGGGCGGCGCGGCCCGCCGGACATGGCTGAGGCGGGCGGCGGCCCGGCCGAACATGGCCCCGGCCCGGCCCGGCTGCGGCGGCAGCGCAGGCGCGGCCCGTCCTCCCGCGGGGAGCGCAGGCGCGGCCCGGGCGGTGCCAGAGCCGGGAGAGCCCGGGGCTGTGGTGTTCCTGCGGGAGGGCCGGTCGGTGTGACGGGAGGGGAGAAAAGCGCCCTGCTCCCCTGTGAGGGCAGGGGCTGGTCGGTGTGACGGGAGAGCAGAAAAGCGCCCTGCTCCCCTGTGAGGGCAGGGGCTGGTCGGTGTGACGGGAGGGGAGAAAAGCGCCCTGCGCCCCTGTGAGGGCAGGGGCTGGTCGGTGTGACGGGAGAGCAGAAAAGCGCCCTGCTCCCCTGTGAGGGCAGGGGCTGGTCGGTGTGACGGGAAGAGGGAAAGGCCCCCTGCCCCCCTGTGAGGGCAGGGGCTGGTCGGTGTGACGGGACGGGAGAAAAGCGCCCTGCTCCCCTGTGAGGACAGGGGCTGCTCGGTGTGACGGGAGGGCAGAAAAGCGCCCTGCTCCCCTGTGAGGGCCCGGGCGCAGCTCCCTCACACCGAGGGCACCATTGCCCTCACACCGTCCCCCCTCGAGCTGCATCCCCCGGCCCACTCCGCTCGCAAATGCAGGGAAAGCCCTTTTAAAGTTTAACCTGATAAAGATAACTTTAAAATTAAAACTAGCTCCCACATCACGGCGTAGCCAATAGCAAAGCCAAGGATTCGTTTTGGGACAAGTTATTTTTCTCCTAGATGTCGTGAGGGATTAGTGGCCACCACAAGCTGTCCAAGCTACAGGAATGTGTCCCACATTTCATACCATTAATGGAATCACAGAACCGTTTGGCTTGAAAAGGACCTGAGAGATAACTTGCTCCAATATTTATATCTCAACTCCTTAAATAGCTCAAAGTCAACAAGCATTTCTTAAGAAAGGCATTCAGAACTTTAGTCTTACTGGGGTTATCCTGGCTGGAATGGTACTTGGCTGCAGGCTAGCCAGCTTCATAAAATCACAGAATGGTTTGGGTTGGAAGGGATCCTGAAGACCTTCTGGTTACAACTCCCCTGTCATGGTCGGGGCCCCTTCCCCTGGAGCAGGAGGCTCAGACCCATCCAGCCTGGGCTTGGACAGGATCCCTGCAGGGATGGAGCATCCACAGCTTCTCTGGTCAGCCTCAGCCACCCTCACAGTAAAGAATTTCTTCCCCTATATCTAATCTAAACATACTCCCTTTCAGTTTAAAGTCACTTCCCCTTGTCCTATCATGCCATGGCCTTGTCAAAAGTCCCTCTCCAGCTTTCCTGGAGGCCCTTTAGGTACTGGAAGGTGCTCCAAGATCTCTCTGGAGCCTTCTGTTCTCCAGGCTGAACACCTCCTGCTCTCACCCTGTCTCCATAGCAGAGCTGCTCCAGCCCTCTGAACATCTTCATGGTTCTCCTCTGGACACACTCCAATAAGTCCTCTTACAGTAATGTGATACTGTAATGTGATAGATTCTTTATTGCTGGTGCTCGGTAACAAATCTCAGCAAGGTCAGGATGAAATAAATGTTTTATATAGGACACACCATTGGTCATGGCAGTGCTTCCTTGGAAAGACAAATTTTTAGTCATTGCCCCTGCTGATTTCATGATATCCTGTGTCGCTCCTTCCCATCTGCTAGTTGTGAAAAGTATTGGGAGGCTTTTTGTTTCCTGAAGTTCTTACAGAGATTTCATACAAACCTTCTTCCATTTATGCAACCCTCTGCATTCAGGCTGTAGTAGGAAAATGCATCCAAGGACTTACCATGTGTACCTTCAGGATAATTTAAACCCTATTTGTATTTATTCCCATGTTCTCAGGTAAGGCACTGCATACAGATAAGCTGTTTCTACCCATATAAAGTTTTATGTGGTAAACATAACGTTAAAATTAAAACCAGAAGTCTTACAAAGAATTGACTACATTTTTATTGAGCTCTTCAGAGAGTTTTAAGATTAACTTCATGTATTTAGCCTTTTCCTTGAAGGCTATCCAAATAATACTGTTCATTTTAAACAGGTAGTCTATCTAGAAAAAAAACCCCACCAGCCCCAAAACCCACAAATAAATCCTGCAGTATGTCTTTGGAAGAAAATGTCTTGTAATCCATGTAAGAGCTTGAGAATTTGTATCTCAACTCCTTAAACAGCTAAAAACATTTCTTTAAAAATGGCACTGAGAACTTCAGTCTTACTGAGGTTTGTCCTGACTGGATGGTGCTTAGCTGCAGTTTAGCAAGTTTTACAATATCAGAGAAAGGTTTGAGTTGGAAGGGACCTTCAAGGTCATCTAATTCCACCCCGCTGCAGGGAACACCTTCCACTAGGGCAGGCTGCTCAAAGTCCTGCTCAATCCCTTTAGTGCTTCCAAGAATGGGGCAGCCACAACTTCTCTGGGCAACTTGGTCCAGTTTCAACACAATAAAAATACTCATACTGAAGACATCACATGGTAACTTGGTATTTTGGTTTCAAGCTATGGCAAACCTCATGGTAGAAAAACTGTACTCATACAATGGATTAAAAATATCTCCTGCTTGGAAAAAAAAAAAAGTTTTTTGGGTTGACTTTTTATGTTGAGCAAAAAAACCAATAGGTAACATATTTCCCAATGTGCTCTGGAACACTACAATTACCAAAGTAATACAACTGTGGAAATAAATAATATAGGCATGACCCATGTTTTGAGAAAGACCTGTTGAGGTGCAGCATGCCAGGAAATTTGGGCTACACGTGATACACTCATATTTGTACTGACACAGTCTACCAAGAGGCTGTTGTTGGTTTAATGACATCTCATTTATATAATATACTTCAGATTACTACACTGCCCACCCACAAGTCAGTGATGTGGAAAAGCATACAGCTGGAAATGCAAAACTAAATCACTATTAGTAATTTACTCACAGTAATAAAAAAGAAAATTATTTCAGGAAATATTTTAGCCACTTGCATTACTTAGGGTTTTTAATTTTTTTTGAGGTTTTTTTGTGTTTTTTTACAAAATGCTGTAAGAAAATCGATTCTAAACTCAATCCTCATATTTAAATGTATCAAGATTGTGTGGGAGGCAGTGGTGTGTTCTTTACTGCAAACAGAGAGGATCTTCCCTAGAAATTGGCCTGTATGTACATGTGGCTCTTTGGATGACAACATGAAGCTATCACAAAGACAAATGCCTATTTTTGTACTGTATTATTTTCATGTTCATAGGATTTTTAACAAGTTGTTTCTCTAACATAGCCTTTAAGAAGCTCACAGATGTTGGAGGAATGTCCAATTACTTTGAGAATTTAAACTTAGGGAAAATTACTTGTTTTAAGGAATGTAAGTCAGATGCTGTCATTAACATAAACTGTGGTTTTGTTTTGGTAATTATTACTAAGTTTTCTAAGAGGCACTTCTGTGGATAGAGCATTAAAAGATGCAAGAGTATAAAACATTTATGACTGTTACTCTGTTGTACTTTTATACTGACAAAAGAGGTAGGATGAACAAAAAGTTCCACTGAAGTGAAAACTTCCTGTTAACTCAGAGTAGATTCCACTGCAAGAGCAATGAGGAATTTAAAGCTTGTATTACATGAAATACTATTGGCAACTGACCTGGTTTTAATCTGTAAATCATCTGCAACTTCTTGCATCTAAGACTCTCAAGGCCTTTATGATTTTAGCTTCACAATCTTTACAATAAATATTTTTATTCCAAACAGGCAAAGTGCTGTAGGAAGTGAATGACTGGCAGTAGCAAAAACACAGCTTCCAAATCCAACCTCTCTTCTGCAAGTATTTCAAAGGCCACATCCTTTGTATCCATGCCACATTATGTAAACTTTTCAGAAGCAAATGTTACAAAATGCTTTTTTGTAAAGGCTGCTGTGTAGTGATAGGTGCATGTCAGACAACACCACTGGGTCCTGTAAGAACCTTCCAAAAGTTAAAAAATCCTACAGAGACCATTTTAAATTTGGAAGTAACTTTCCCACAGAAGTACTAGAAAATATTTTAAATTCAATTGCTGATTGGCTCCTAGATTTTTTTATTAGTTTTCAGACCTGCCAACAAATCTGTTCGAAACTCCAGAACTCAGTTTAATTCTCTTCAGATGAAGAGTGACATGCCACTGAAGATCTCTCTGGGAAAAAGAGATAAATCCACACAACCTGTCTTAGTGTCACATTTTCACTCTGTACAATCCAAAACAGCAGGTAATGGAAAACAGAGAAATCACTGTTATTAACAGGTAGTTTACTCAACTGCATAGTAGATGTATATAAAGCAGCTGAGATATGCTGGAGCAATAAATGTTCTTAAACTCAACCAGTCTGAATTTTACAAATGACTATTATTTTAAAATTCCAATGTTAAAATCCAACACCAACACCTAAATGTTAATTTTCTAGCAATGCTGTCAGATCTGACTTCAGTTCCTTACCCCTCTATGAATTCTTGCTTGCACCACACTTACAACCATTTCCTGGCTGGCTGCAAGTGCAGATGGGTGTATTCACCCACTCACACCCATTCACTGTAGGTCAGCTGGGACTTATGAAATGTTCCATGGTTGTGCTTCCAAAATTGTACCATTTTTACATCCTGCCACCTGTTCCTGCTCAAACCAGTTGCCTGTCATGGTAATCAAGGGCTTGTCATATAATCACTGGCATGCCACCTCTACTCATAATTTACTGGTAAGATCCTTTTGATTGTTTATGTGGGAGGTATTAAAGAGCTTTTATTCTTGTAGACCAAAGCTTTAAAGTATTCTTTTCTCTATTTCACCCACCTGTGAATTAATTTTAATTACAAATTAAAGCTCAGATATTTGCTACATTCTCTTCAAATGTATGTAAAAATGTCCCATCTCCTAAAGAACATTGAAACACTAAGCAATGTAGTTCCTAGAAACCAACAGCATCTAACTATGTAGGTAAATGGGTTGACAAATCCTTCTGTTGGTGGAAATAAAGACATCCATCAAAAAGTATGCTAGAGGCAAATTAATGGAATAGAATGTCCTTACAGGCCTTGTAAATCTTCAGGGATTACATTTCTTAGCCTACTGCAACCATTTGTGAGTAGCTGTAGTGGAAGTAGCTCCTTCCAAATGAAGAAACACAACTGGTGCATTTGTCTGAGAACTGCAAAGATGAATAGTAACTTTACAACTGGATTACAGAATAACAGAAGTATCAATGAAGTCTAACCAAAGCAATTTTGTCACTTAGCCCTTTATTAAACAATCAAAACCCAAGTTAAATTTAAAAATGTAAAGAATTTAACCTACATTAAAACTTGAAAAAACAACAGTACTTCAAATATAGAACGATAACCTTATTCCAATCCAAAATGTAAGAAAGGAAAACAGGAGTTTAAACAAAATTAAAATCCAGAAGCTGACATCAGGTGAGTAAAATCCAGATACAGGTAGAAGTGGAAAGGAACTGAAAATATTTACATCTGTTTTCAACACTGTAAAAGAAACCTTTAGAGTTTGTACCCTGGTAGAATATGCAGTCTCAGAAGCAGATCTAGCAGGTCTTTAACCGAACCCACTATGAAACACAGTCAAATTTAAAAAGTTCAAACATACCCCAGTTACTACTCATCGTATTAGGCAAACATCTAGAATGCAAAATTTGGCTCGGCAAGTTGGGCAAGGCACTTGGCTCGACAGCCAGGTCTCTGGGTGCTGCTGGTCCTGTCTGCTGGCAAACCACTTGCCCATGCAGGTGAGGCACCACATGGGCCGGCAGTAGCACTGCTGGCATTCCCCCTCGTTGGGCTCCTGGCAGTTCTTGATGAGCTTGATGTTGGCAATGGTCTGCATACACCCTATGCATGGCTCCAGCTCCTGAGGGAGGAGAAAAACCATCAGAACTGTGAACTGCACAGAATGTTGCTGTTATTGCTCCTCAAAGGCTTTTAGAAAATCATCTATGCCAGAATAATCAAGGCAAAAGTGCCCCACCAAAGGATATCAAATGGTTGTATTAGAACACTCTCTAACAAATGACAGCAAAGCTTCTCTTTGAACAGAAAACCCAGAACTGCTGCATGAGACTAATGATTAAACAAAAATGACTGAAAAATAAATGTTCCTTCACTCTCTGAAGAGCTTCCAGCAGCCACAGCAAGGTAAGCAAGCAGCCAGCTTTTTCATTCAAACTATTTTTCATAAAACATACCAGTATAAAGTAAGGAAAACAAACCAAGCAAACAGTTCTTACCACTTAAAATAGAAAATGGCTGTTTTTATCTTCCATCTTTCTAAGTAAGAGATATAAATGAGGAAACCAGGGCTGTACTGAACACAAGGATGCTCATCCTGAGGGTCCAGAAACTTACTTAATTTTTCTAGGATAAAATTGAAATAACTGATTTTGCCCATAGTTAATTATGCCACCTGAACTTGCATATGGGGACAACATCTTGTTATGAAGTGTTTTACAATTAGTAAATAATAATTAGTATTTCCCACATTTCCAACTGTCTAAGAACTTGACAAAGCTCAAAAGACAGCACATGGAATAGGCACAGAGACCTGAATCTGTTCAAAATGCACCTGGTGGAACAAAACCCAGCTCTCTCTGTGGTCTCTAATTCCCAACTCCAGTGACTCTTTCCTTGTCAGCTCAAGTGTCTGCTCAGCTGCACTGTCAGCTGGGCTGCAGAGCAGATCCAGATGAACACAAGCTATACTCAGCTTTAACTTGTGAAATTAGGTCTTGACTTTTAAGCAAGAAAAATTCTAGCATAGAAAGATTAACTAACATTTTTTAACATATTAATGGAGCTTCAGAATTGGAAAAGATTCAATGTTGCATTTTTAACATCCTTATCATCATCTATGATGTCATTTATCATTTATCACTCATTTATCACCCAAGTTCAGTAGCTCAGCTGCCACTTAAATGTGTCACAAATTAAATGCTCTGCAAGAAAGCAGCTTTAATGTCTTCTCTTTATTATGGCCGTCTCTTTTCACTAGCAGTGCAATCAGAACACAAAATAATGTGCAGACACAGCTGATCCAGTTTTATTTTAGCTAGCTCACAAACTATATTAGCTGCACAGCACTACCAAAGATATCAACCCTTCACTCCATTAGCTGAACCACTGGACAAGGACTCCCTGCAGGGTCACAAGAACTGGTTTAATTGGTTCCCTCTGGACAGTGCTCCAGTCACACTTCCAACTGCTGCACAAGTATATTAATGATCAGGTCTCTGTGAGTATTACTGGAGGTAGGACTCTGTGCTGTTATAATTAACACCATATAGTAATAGCCATAATCATTATAACTAAAGCAAACCCCAATTAAGAATCATTAGTTTATTTCAGCAGAAGATCCAGCAAAACCTGGCTGTCTAGAAAAGCAAGCTGTATTGGAACAAACTGCCTAAAGGACAGCAACAACAGCTGTGGCTCTGGCTCCCCATAAACTTTCTGCAAGTGCAACATCATTATTTCCAAATGTGTCCACGTAACATTTTCGTAGCAGTTATTACAGGAGACTTTATTTCACTATGTTATTTCTCATGTCTCAAAACACTAATGCTCTCAATAGTTTGTTCCTCATAGCAGGAACAGAAGCAGCAGCCAGAGTTATGTTTATGCTGAGTTTACTGACACAGCAGGTGAGTATTTGTGAGGGAAGCATCACCCTGACTGAGCAAAGAGCACTTGAGTTTCTGGCATTACTGACTGGAGTCAGCCTTGGCTGTGCAGACCCTAAGAAATTGTGCTTGGCTGTATCTTCTCAGGAAGTTAAGGAATCTAGGCCATGTCTTATCAGGGGCCAATGAGATGAAACTGTAAATCCTACAGCTGTACACCCACATGGAGGGGCACTTTAACCACCAGTCACTCTCGCAGTAAGTGACTGCAGCCCCCAAGCCCATGGAGCTCTCCTGCAGGGCAGCCTCAGGTAGGCAGGAGAACTCCCAAAGGATTTCTTGAGATCAAGAGATCCCTTACTTGGTCTCTGTTATCTACAGCAAGGTAAGTAACAGTTTGTATTAGAGCTAAAACATATTGTATGCAAGATAGCTGAATTATTAAAAGTAGTAGAGCATTTAACTGCTGTGCAATTACCATTTAATTACTGACTGAATACTGCTTAATTATTAAATGGGGATTATTAAGCAGTAATCACACAATAGTTATAATTTAATCCTAATTTATAATTTAATCCATATTTTTAATAAAACCTTTTTGTTAACCCCACAACAATTAATTCTCTTAATAATTCACCAGAGATAGCCCTAGGTAAACATTTATCATTTACACAGTAATCACAGACTCATCTATATTGAAAGTATAATTATTACAGTCTCACATAGATAGAAAATTTCACCTGAGTGCTTGGAACATGGTATGTCTGGTTTATTTCCACCAGAGATGTAAAGGTTTCTAAAAATAAATCACTAAGGCTTTGATGGATCACAACATTAGCTGCATTGCTGATAGGAGCACGGAGCTTCTCCCGGAGCTCCCCATACTCTGTGGAGTTCAACCTGAAGAAGAAAAGATGGAGCAAAATATTACCATGATTATCCACCCAAATAGCACCTTGCAGAGATTAACATCAAGGAAGTGAATCCACAGAAAAGCTGGTGCTTATTAGTCAGAATAAATACACAGCATTGTGTTTTCTTGTTTTCTTCTGCAGTTTAGTTATTGGTTTTGGCACAACTTGGTCAACAGAACATGCTGTCCTCATTCATATCTGTGTAAGATTGCTGCAGGGTATGTCAGAGATCAGCTAAAACATCATACAAAAATAAAGGCTTTTGAAGTAATCAGCATGAACAAAAGCAACACAGGTACATAAATCATGCATTTATCTGCAAAGTGCTGCTGGCACCATTTCTGTCATCTTTTTCATGCCTATTTACCTAGATGATATCTAAATCCTTAATTATAAACTCCTGAGGAGTTTAGTTAGGAAAATCAGTTACATCATGCAGTGGGCATCACAAGGTGATGTAGTACTACATAAGTAGCAGAAGAATGTCAATCTGTCAGGTTCTGTGATTTTATGATACAATTTTAGATCGTATCATAACATAATCCCAGAAATTTCACAAAGGTGACAAACCACTGCTGATTTAAGGCTGCAGCAAGCTGTGTTTCACACCAGCTGCTTCTGTAAATTAAATTTTAGTGATGCCCACAGCACTCAAGTGGCACCTGAGACCTCACACAGATCCTACAGTGACACATCCCTGTTGTCATCCCTTTTTACCGTAAGAGTTCTGAATTGTAGTGTCAGAACTGTCCAGCTCAATGCTTCCACTCATTAAACAGCTTTCATGAAGAAGTCCTGGGAAGACTGCCCTAGTTTTCCTATCGTTCACTGAGCTCCCAGAGCCCAGCACAATGCAAGGCTGGCTGAGCTCTAGCTCTCAGTGGTCTCCAATGTTTTTACTGCTACAGGATAATGCAATTTAACAGACGCTGAGACATTTATATCCAGAGGAACAATTCACACTGAACGCAGGGAAATGTGGCCCACCTGCACAAAAGCATTTTTTCTCCAGAAACATCTCACTGTACTTAATTCTGATTCTGGATATATACAATGATCCTGTATGATTCTGCTACATTCTAGCAGAGATTTACTATTACTGACATCTTATTAGAACAGCTTTTAAACACACTTCTTCATGCTGTTCTATTTAGTCACAAAATACAGTTTGGGCCTAGGACTTTTTTCCCTAAAAGGAATTGTCAAACAAGTCATGATTTTCTCAGCTGGGGATGTAGTTTTACCACTCTGGCACTGAAGTGCTTGCAAAAGAAAATTAGTTGTTTAATACTAATTTGGTCACCACTGTCACAGGTCTATAAAAGACCATTTTGTTAGCATTGTCATGCTTACCTTAACTAACCTCTTGTTCTGAGTTCTGTTCACCTGTTTTTTCACTATAATCACCTCTTTGCCTTTCTCGTGCTTGCCCCACTGCAGACCTACAAGTCTGGGGATCTGCCTGCTTTTAATTAATTGATTACCTAATAAATGCTCCTAACATGCAAATTTACAGCAAAAAGACACTCAAATACCTTTATAAATACAGTTTTAGGAGCACTGCAATAGCTCTTAATAACACAACAACAAAGACTTCAGCACCCTTCTACTGAGAGGTTTCTGCTGAACTTGTACTTTAGCCTGGTTACACAGACTGCTGAGATAAACAGCATGGGCCCTCGCAAAACAAGCCCTAACAGTTCACAATTGTTATGATTTACTGCTATGAGAACATTAATCAGAAAGGGACCAAAATTTCTTCCTTGTTTTAGGCTTGAAGTAGTTCAGTGAGAACTCTTCTGAGCAGTGACGAAATTATGAGCCTTAAGCAAAAAGGAAAAAATCCAAAGTAGTGGATGAACAACAGTTTTAGACAAATAGCTATTTCTCCTCACCCAAAATTTAGAAGACCAAAAATTCTACCTTTCATTTCTGTTCTCCATCTCTCACCTAATTTTATCCAGTTATTTCTTTCTGCATCCAGCACAATCCTCTCCCTAAGAATGGATCAAAGAGGCAAATCCCTTTGTTTATCCATTGTGTATTCAGTGTTGCACATGTATGAAGCATTCCAAACAACCTTCCCTGCACTGCATGGCAGAACTGCACCCACAGCAGCCCTGAGCACCAGGCAGGGACCAGAAAGGAAGGGATGAGACCAGGGAGTCTCCAGGTTGGGCACAAACGTGCTCCCTCAGCACCATCAAACAGCACACATGTAACATAACAGGTTTAGCAGTTGTTTTACCGGATATCGAACGCCTTGACGTAGGGATTAACGCTGGCAACTCGGATGGTGAGGAACTGCACAGGCACGTTGGAGTCTGGTGTGAGCTCGTGCTGTCTGGAGTCTGTCACCGTCAAGTGAATGTCCTGCTGCTGGGCAACATGTAAACAGTAGGTGGTCACTTTAATCACCCACGTGTCCGTAACGATCACCCTGGCTCCTGGCGCTCCCGTAGCGAATTTGTCAATTCTCCTAAATTCTGTGTTGATGGAAGAAGCTACTGCCCTCCAACCTGACTGTGGGAGAGCGTGAACAGCGAGTGTCCGGGCTAGCGGGTGATTATTCCAACCTTTCCGTGACCAGTAATATGCCAGGGCACTGGTGATTGCCGGGAGGAGAACGGCAAAGAAGAAGAAAGTTTTCCACTCTTTTGAAGCCAGGTAGAAAAAACAAAGATGTTTTTCAGGTGCAGCAAAGCACATACCAAGGTAATAACCTGCAAGGAAAAAAAAAAACTTACTGTCACAAAACAATTAAATACCTGCAAAAAACCCCAGAATCATATGGTTATCTAACCAGTGAGTTCACCCCCAAGAGATGTACTGTACTTCTGGATGACTTCAAATTCAAGCCTTTCATCTTAAGCAAGCTGAGGTAAATTCTTAGGCATCACTGATTTTTATCGAAATTATATACCTAAAGGAAAGTGATCTGGATTTCGTTGTTGAATAAAATTATCTGCGAGATGCTGCTTAGTTTTAGGACAATTATATGGCTAAAGGAAGCCAATTTGCATTCCTTGGTTAAATCACAGAATCACAGAAGATGATGAGCTGGATGGGACTCACAAGAATCAACAAATGAAACGCTTAGCCCTGCACAGGACACCCTTGGGTCACACCATGGCGTGAGATCATTGTCCAAACACTCCTGGAGCTCTGCCAGGCTGGGCTGTGAGCACTGCCCTGGGGAGCCTGGTCAGTGCCCAGCCACCCTCTGGGGGAAGAACCTTTTCTGATCTCCAACCCAAACCTGCCCTGACCCCTCAGGCCATTCCCTCAGTGCTGTCCCTGTCAGCACAGAGCAGAGATCAGGGCCTGTCCCTCCTCTTCCCCTCAGCAGGAATTTGTAACTGCACTGAGGTCTCCCCTCAGCCTCCTCCAGGCTGAACAGGCCAAGTGCCCTCAGCCTGTCCCCACACAGCTTCTCCTCCAGGCCCTTCCCCATCTTTGTGCCCTCCTTTGGGCACTCTCGAACTGTTTAATGTCATTTTTATGCTGTGGTGTCCAGAGCTGTCCCAGCACTGAGGTGAGGCCGCCCCAGCCCCGAGCAGAGCGGGACAATCCCTCCCTTGCCCGGCTGTGCTGCTGTCCCTGATGTCCCCAGGACAGGGCTGTCCCTCCTGGCTGCCAGGGCACTGCTGGCTCATGTTCAGCTTGCCACTGACAGGAGCCCAGGTCCGGCTGGTCACACAGCTCGGGGTGCTCGCACTCACCCAGGGGCAGCAGGGAGTGCGCCAGCAGCGTGCCGGTGCTGCGCCGCAGGTGGTACTGCACGAAGGCCGCGTCCTCGCTGCCCAGCCAGGCGGACAGCAGGCTCTGCACCGTCAGCCCCGCCGAGCGCACCTCGTCGGGAGGGAACACGAAGCACACGGCGAACACCAGGTAGGCCAGCGTGAAGGTGACCGCGGGGCTCTCCATGCTGCGCCCCGTGGGCGCCGGGGCAGCGCCGCACCCCCGGATGCTCCAGCGGGGAGCGGCGCCTCCCGCCGCTCCGGCAGTGGCAGCTCCCCTCGGTGTTCCAGCAGCAGTACCCCCCGCTCCAGCGGTAATTCCCTCCGGATGTTCCAGCAGCAGTTCCCCCCGCTCCAGCGGCAGTTCTCCGTGTTCCAGCAGCTGTTCCCCCCGGATATTCCAGCGGCAGTTCCCCCCGGATGTTCCAGCAGCAATTCCCCCCGCTCCGGCGGCAGTTCCCGCCGCACCCCCGGATGCGCGATCCGCCTCCCCGGGCGCTGACGGTCCCCGCCCCTCCATCCATCTCCTCCCTCCCCTCCATCCATCTCCTCCCTCCCCTCCGTCCATCCCCGCCCTCCTGTCCGTGAGTCCCGAGCCACGTCCCCGCTCCAGCGGGAGCCTGGCTCGCTCCCCGCTCCCGCCCGGCCCCGGCACTGTCCGCGCTCCAGGTCACGCTCCGCAGGCTTGGCAGAAAAAAACCGATTCCAGTTCTTTATGAACGTTAAAAAGAGCTCTGTTGGATGAGGGCAGCGTTTTTCTGAAGCAGGGAAATGGCCTGTTAAACGTCGGGAAAAGCTTCTCTTTGTTTCTCCTTGTGTATTTTATGTAATGTTTTCTTATATTTTCTAATAAGACGGGGATATAGGATCTTAAAATGCCTTGAAGTGAGGTATATTTTGAAGTATCTTCGCACACTCCCGAACAGAGTAAAGGGAGAGGCCTGACTGGAATATCTTGTTACTCTTGAAGTGCAAATAATAGCTAATAGCCGCAAGATTTGCTGTTTCTCAGGGAATGTAGGAAAACCTCTTTTGGAGAAAGGGGAGATTGTATAACTGGGAAAAGCACGGCAGAGAAAGCTGCATGCGGTGTTGTAATTGTACTACTGATGGGAAACCAAGTCAATAGTAAATGCCACCCGTGGAATGTGACATCCTAACGCTGGCAGGTGGCTGATGTGTTCCTGCTGTGGTGGAGATCGGGAATTCATGGTTGTTGAGTGACTCTTGAGGATGGTTACGTCAGTAAAATCACGCATCTTACTTCATTCTGAAAGACACCCTTGTTAGCAAGTTTATTGTTTAACAATCATTTCGCTGTTGCTGTCTGGTGACTCAACAGTACGGACTGTTTTAATGTGCTGAATGAACTGTGAAGTTCAGTAATAAAAACCGGGTTGTGAAGCAGCAAGTTTTATTTCTGTGATTTCATGCAGAACCATGTTGGAGCAGAACAGCTGGGACTGTAGAATCGTAGAAACATTTGGGTTGGAACGAACCTTAAATCTCATCTCATTCCAATCCCCGTCATGGGCAGCGACACCTTCCACTAGCCCAGATGGCTCAGAGCCCCATCCGGAACGCGGCCAGGGATGGGGCAGCCACCGCAGTCGCGGCTGTACTGGGGGACACGGCGACATTGCTGGGGACATTGCTGGGGACACGGGGACATTGTTGGGGACATTGCTGGGGACACGGGGACATTTGTGCAGCCCTGCACTGCCCGCTCTGCCCCGCGCGGGGGCGCACTCGGGGGCGAGGGTGCGCAACGGTCACGCGCGGCTCTGTCCCCGCCCCCCTCCCGCAGGGCGCCCTTCTGATTGGCGGGCGCGCCCCGAACGCCGCTCGCTGATTGGCGGGCCGGGGCTTCCGTTGGGTTTGAAATCGTGTGGCGGCGGAGGAGGGGCTGTGGCCGGTGCTGGGAGCAGCGCGCGCCGCCTCAGCTGAGCGCCCTCAGGGCTTGTCCGGCAGGTACGGGGGGCTTGGGGACCCCCTGCAAGGAGGTGTGGGGCTGGGGCGGAGTGTTTAGGTGTCCCTTTGTGAGATTGGGTGCTGCGGTGGGCTTGGTGGCCTCTCTGTGAGCGAGGGGGGAGGGGACAGGTTCAGGGAAGTTCGGGCTCTGTAGGGTTGAGGGTGCGGGGCTGGGCGGGGCTGTGTCGGGAGCTCTTTGTGAGATTGGAGGGCTCGGGGGCCGCCCTGGGAGCTTGGGGTGCTGCGGGGTGAGCTGAGGGGCCCTTAGGGAGCTTGGGTTTGGGGGCCTTTCTGTAGCGCTCGGCTGCTGGGGCAGGGGAGCTCTGGGGCTGTTCTGTGAGCTTGGGGGGAGCCTTGGGGATCTCTCTGAGCTTAAGATGGTTTGAGTTTGATGGGGCACTGGGTGGGACAGCTGGAGGACCCCCTGTAAGCTCGGGGTGGGGTGGTGCTCGGGGATTTTAGCGAGCCCTTTGTGAAATTCGTGCTTGGGGTGCTGTGGGACCGGGGGTGCCTCTTTGTTTAGGGGTGTCAGGGGCACTTCTGTGAGCTTTAGATTAATACACTTGGGGGTTATTTCTGTCAGTTTAAGGATGAAGAGAAGGCAGGAACGTGGGGGTAATGGCAGCAGCTCAGGTGCTCGGCCCCACTGAAGTCGGGGGTGAGGTGAGGCTCTTGGGAGCATCTCTGTGTTTTGAGGAGGATGTGGGGTTAATGGGGATCCTGGGATGAGTCAGGAATAAAGAGAGACTGAGGCAGAGTTGGAGTTGGCTTTTTTTTTTTTTTTTTTGGAGTTTTTGTGGGCAGGGATGAGTTCATGAAAAGCCTTCCCTGGCCTTGCTGCTGCTCCCCTGCAGTCAGGAGAAGATAATTATGAGAGAGTTGCGTCTCTGGAGAGTGTTTAGTTGTTCTGAAGTGAGATATTTGCACTGAAATAAATAAGTATGTATCAGTCAGCTATGTGTCAGTTTGTATGGAAATATTCACAGCACGTACCAGCTTGCTTTGCCATGAACAAGTGCTCTGCTTCTCTGCTGCTGGAGTTCAGAAGGATAATGAAGTAGAAAAACAGAAGGATAATTAAGCAGAAAGAATAGAAGGATAATTAAGTAGAAAAATTCCATCTCTGCCCTGCATGTTCAGTGGCTTTTCAGGCATTTGAGACCATGTTGGTGTTTTGGATACCATGTCCCAGTATTTGTTAAACAGGTTACCTGAAGCACTTTACAAATTATGGGTAACTGAGGATTAATTATCTGATGTCATGCCATTGAATTTAAGTTTATTCTTAACTGCAGAATGACAGGTTCCTGCATGTGCCAACATAAATATTCTTCTAAAACAAGGAGCATTTTAATTTTTGTGAACTTTGATAGATCCATGAAAAAGTTTGGGTTGAAAGGGACCTTGAATACCATCTAGTTCCAACCTCCCTCCCAGGGACATGGACACCTTCCAATAGACCAGATTGTTCCAAGCCCCATCCAGCCTGGCCTTGAGCTTTGTTTTGCTGTAGTGGAAAATCAAATACTTGTGTGCCTTGGATGCTGACCACTTTAAACAAAGATATGAATAAGGCTGCCCTTTCCCTTTCACTTTATTACAGCTACTAGCTAATGAACGTATGGAATATAATTTAGATCAAATCTTGACTGCAAATCTTTAAAATAAAATTATTAATTACTTTTTATATTTTAATCCTAGGAAAGATATGACTTTTAGATTTAATATATTAAGTGGTATATGTGTATGGTGTCAGTTTATTTGGTTTAGATTTGGCTTAGCAGTGGTGAAAAGCTGAAAAAGTCTCCAAACAAACCTCCCTGCTTATAGAGCTTGTTTTAGAAGGTGTTGACAACTTTGGCTTGTCCCAGGCTTGTTTCTAAAGTAATAACAGTCAAAAATACAGTTTGTAAAGATTCACTTAATCCATTGTCTCAATTTTAGTTTGGAATAAAGGAAAGCAAAGAAGTTAACTTCAAGTTCTACAAGTGGTTAATGTAACAATACTTAATACAAAAAATAACCTGAACTGCAATATTAATATGAAGGAATGAAGAAATAGCTAATACTGGCATGCTTTGCATACCACTGCTTCTGCAGCTATTGTTTGCATTCCATTGCTGATTAAAAGTGCTGCTGTCAGGCTTGCAGACAAAGCAGCTGAGTTCTGTGGAGAGCAGGAAGCAAATTTTCCCATAAGGATTAATGTAGGAGTCGAGAAATGCTAGCATGTTTATGTACAGAAATCTAAATACATTAGGGGTTAGGAGATTGAAAACATGACTGAAAATTTCTTGTTGCCTCTTTGACATTGAAAACAATCATGTATATCTTCCTCAGCTGATTTTCTAGATTAATCCTGAATATATGATGGAAAAACAGGCTAAGGATTACATGTTTGGTCAAATCAAGCATTTGAGATCACTTAGAATGGTTACACGTGGCAGAAAGGCAGTCTCCTGATTGATACTGTTTATCTTGTACAGGTGATAAAAGATAATGCACCAGCTCTTATGAAATAAATTGCTTTGATAGCAGTTTTTTAGATAAAATAACTGTGCTTCCCAGGTGTCATCCTTCATGGACAGAGGTTATGCTTAGCTCTTCCTTGCCTTACCTTCTTTTTTCTTTTTCTTTTTTGTTTTTTAAGCAGCTGTGCATCACTGAGTGTTCTTCTTTAAGAACAGAAGAGGCTCCAATGGGAATATAAAGCAGGCAGAGCTCCAATACATACAGCATGGTGCCTTACCTGGTGTATTTTAAAAGTGCTTTTTCTCTAATTTATTTTAATCCTTGATCTTAGTTACAGCCCAGGCTTTAGTTTAAAGTCCTTCACACTTTTATTAAAGCTTGTATGTGTCCAGTGTAAGAACAGTATTTCAGAAATAGCTTTGTAATGATGATTTTTCTCAGATTTCCATACCAGTAATGTCTATGCTGCAAAGGAATCCTTAGTACTCTGTGCTTTACAAGAGCAGCATGTACTCAGACAGGGCAGGAAAAGGTTAATTTGATCCAGGACTCTGATCCCAAACACACCCTAACTAACCAAATTTGTTTCTGCTGTTTGCTGGTGTGCAGTGTAGTCATGAGACCATGTGAGTAAACAGATGATTGTCATCTGTCTCATCTGCCCGCAGAAGCAGTTGTGTTGCTTAGCTGGATGTCCTGCTACCAGAGACACGGCTCCACCTCCCTGCCGAAAGGGGTGGGAATGAGGAGACTGCAGGTGACTGAGCTCCCTTTAAGGACAGGCAGCTTGGTTAGTAAGGCTAGAATGTGAGCTGTGGAAGGCATAATATCAACAACTGGCTTCTCAATCCCCTACCAAAAGCAGAGGGGCTGTGCACTGCTGCTTTTAGGTACTTCTGAGATGGACTTTTCTCTGTGAAGGCTTTCCATGCTTCCAACTTTCCCTGTGAAGCTGTTAGTCTTGGCTTACCAGTGCCAGGCTGCCAACTTCTTCCATTATCTCAAAGTGCATCTGGCTGACCACACCCTCTCATTCATGCTGCGGTGCTGTGTGTGTTGATGTTCTAGAATGAGTCTGCAGATTTTAAATGCAGAAAATGGAGAAAATGGAGGAAGCATTAAGGATGATTTAGCAGCGGAAGACTGTGGCTTTTTCTTTGCGCTGCCGGAACCTACAGGGAGACCTTCTATTCTTCGCCTGTCCCAGAAAGAAAACTTGCCACCAAAAAATGTGGGCAAAGCCATGAAGGTAAACTTTTGGTTTTGTATTATTTTTGTTCTTTCTCCTTTTATTATCTCTGCTACTGAATGCATGTTCTACTTGGTGCTTGAAAGATACTGTGCTCATGTTCTTCCTTTTTTTTTCCACCCCTACCCCTTTCTTAAAGGTCACCTTTCAAACTCCTCAAAGAGATCCTCACACTCGAAAAATCCTGAGTCCTGCTATGACAGACAAACTTCAGACTGCTTT
Source organism: Catharus ustulatus (assembly GCF_009819885.2). NCBI lineage: Eukaryota > Metazoa > Chordata > Aves > Passeriformes > Turdidae > Catharus > Catharus ustulatus. Next base: position 69,524,707 of record NC_046225.1, on the reverse strand, counting down.
TGCGCTTGACGATTGCCGTGAAGGTGTGGCGGATGATGTTTTACTTGCACCCTCTGATGCTGAGTGAGTAGTGAATCCACCACTTGCTGTGTTACCCGTGTGGGACATGCTCAAGCTGACTTTTCCTATTTTTAACCTGTATAGTGAGAATATAATTTTCTATAACAAGATGTAAACTGTGCCAGAGGACCAAAATTAATACTGTCTGATGTATGAACTTTTTCAAAGATACAATTTTCTCAAAAGTAATGTTATCTTGATTGTAATATTAATTATTGAACTTTATTGCTAACTCCTCTGCAACTGATTTCATTAAGATAATTTATGGTATGGATAAATAGCTTGAAGAGATACTGTGTAAGAAACAGTTTTGTATTCTCTACTTAATGTAAGGTGTAAGGTTTTTGTGTGAGAATGCAGCTGTTCTGAAGCTAAACCTTAAAATATCTTACCTTGTGTGTTAAGTACTGTTGTATCTTCAGGAGTAAAATCTAAAGAGCTAAGTCTTCTGAAGGGTTAGCTTGAGTTGACACCTTGAGTCAGGGAGTATTAAAGTTTTCTTTAATCTAGCAACACAAAGTGAATATAACATCAGTCACAAGTGTAAACATGTTTATGTGCCTTTATAGTCTAGCAGCCTGAGTCTCAAAGTGGCTCACAGTAACTGCTTGGAGAAGAGCATAAAATCTGTAATGTTTCAGTTTGTGGGTGTTGTGACAATATTAAATGCAAGTTTTTGTTACTGACTTTTAGTCCCCCCTTTAAACTGGCACAGACATCTGACACCTGTAATTCCTGCCAGCAAGAGGTCTCAGGTCTTAGCTTTGTCTTCTGCAAGCAAATACACCCTTTTGCTTGTTTTTAACTACTCACTACTTTCATTTGATCCCTCTTTTTTGTTGTTGGAGAGGAAGAAAGGGAAAAAGGTGGCAATACTTAAATGTTCTTTAAGTGTATGAATTTTCTTCAGCTGTTTATTTCCATGTAGAGTCTAGTTCTGAAAACTGAACTAACAACCACAATTTAATAATATAATGGTATTTATGCCCCAAACTCATTGCTTGCACAGATGAACAAAGATTTAGTATTTATAAAGTTCAAGTGAGTTTAAAGGATCAGTGCTGAATTGTTTTAGTTAAAGTGTGATTGTATCAATGCACTGCTTCTGCTGAACATGTCCTCTCTAGTTTTAAAAGTGAGGATTTGTTTGTAGCAAATAAGTGGAAGGGCTCCGTGTTGCTGAGCAGGGTCACTTTTGACTCGTCTCAAGTGGTTGAGGTTCCAAGCAGGTGTCTCGCTCTCGACTGGCATTTATTAGGTTAAACACGGAAGGAGAGTGGGAGGGACCCGAGTAGTCGCAGCCTGGGGCTGAGCTATTGCTGGGAAGAGGCGCTCAAACCGGGTGAGAAGAACTTCTTCAGCTCTTATCTCCCGCCTCTGCTTTCCAGTTGATCAAAGTGGCGTTTTTAGTGAGTGGCTTTTAATCATGTTGTGTTCTGCAGCAGATAAGGAGGGCACACAGAAATAATAACTTTATAGAGGGACAAAACAATGGGAGGAAATCCTCTTTCAGGAAGTAATGGCTTAACTCTCTGTGGTCTGAGGCTAAGCTTTCAGAAGTTGTGTAGAGTTTGGGGAAATAAAGTGGAGAGCAATAACTTGTAGAATGCACAGCAGTAGCAAGTACACAAACTCTTTAACTGTGTCTTTTGCTAGAAAATCTTACCTTTCTCTTGCTGGAGAAGTGTTTTCTTGTGTATCACTCTGCTCCTCAGATCTGCTTTTGTACAGAATTTAGATCTAGTGCCTGAAGTCTAGGTTCTATTTTCGTATGTGAGCCCTCAAAAATAAAATGCTGGTACATACTTTCAGTGGAGGGAGAAATATTTGCTGGAATTCCCGGACAAAGTAATGACTAGTGTGGGAGAACCTGAATCATGACTTGGTTTGGTCCCAGACTTGAGTCTGTCATGACTCAGATGAATCTGCATAAAGATGGTACCACAAGCTGTGCTTGTGTTTGAGCTGCTGGCTGTCAGTAACTCCTCCTAAGCAATGTGTTTCACTGCCTAGTGAAAGGGCAGTGTTCAAATGGCCATGTCCAAATGCTGTGGTGAATAGAACAGTCTCCAGGGATGACTGGCATAAGGTAGCAAGGATGTGTAGAGCATTGACTAACTTCAAGGGTTGATCTATGTTTCATGTGTACCAGAGCTCATAAGCCTTGGCTGTTTAGGTGACAACTGAATTCTTGCTGTTATATTTGTTGTCAACTGTCTTATTGCAAAAAAAAAAAATCAGCTTATTCTAATTATGCAAAACTACTTGTGCAAATATTTCTAAAGGTAATCTCAAACTATGCCTGCAAAGTAACTATGTCATCTTTTTTCTTTTTTTAAAATGCAGCACATGTCAACAAAAGACTGAAGCTGAAACAAACAATACACAAATGCCAGAGAAGGTCAGCGTGGCTCCTTACCCAGATGATGAGATGCCAGTGAAGAGTCGAGGTTCCTACAATCTTGATTTTGACAACTTAAATGACATCAATCCTTTTCAAAGTTCAGTTCAGTTGCCTCATTCTCCTGAAAATCTGCAGAAATCTCCTGTAAAAGTATCCAGCAGCCCTGAGAAAACTATTGAAAAGAGTAATGATTTACTTCTGTGCGATCATGCAGTTCCTTTCGCTCCAACCACAGCAAGTACAGAGTGTTTAAGTGAAGACAAGGCTCTCATCTCTGAAAAAGAATCAGCACTGAGTGAGCTGGAGTCTAACAAATCCAAGCTGTCCCCTAAGCAAGCAATTGGTGACTCTGAGCAGGGTGTGCAGTCTGCTTCCCCAGATGCAAGCCAAACTGATAATGCAGTGGTATCAGCAGAGGCACCTACACCTCCTGTACAGTCACCTGGCAGCTTAGGTCCCGGTAGTTCTGGTGTAAGTAACTCTTTTAAAACTGAGGAATCAAAGCTTCAGAATGTTTCAGTAGTAGAAGTCTCTGCACAAGAGTCAAAGCCTGATGAAGAGCTGAGTGTCTCCAAAGGGAAACCTGCAGAAAAGCCAGATGTCACCAAGGCTGGAGCAGTAAAACTGGAATTTGACTTTGATAATGCCACTGCTAGAAAACCACCTCCTAAGAAACTAGGTAAAAGACCTGGACTTAAACCACCTTCCAAAAAAATTCCTATTACCAAAACAAAACCGGAGAACACTGAAGTGCAAAATAAAAGTAATGTGGAAGATGAAATCCCTCTTCCTAAAGCATCTTATAAGGTTGACTGGGACAAACTTGATGATCCGAACTTTAATCCATTTGGAGGAGGCTCTAAAATTTCCACGTCACCCAAGCGTTCTAAAGCCAGCCCTCAGAAAGCTCACCTGCCAGAGGAACAGGAGAGTTCCTCACCAAGAAGGGAACCTCTTTCCATGGAGCAAGATAACAGGCCAAGTACCAGTGAAACTCTTGAGAAAGAAGAACCCAAAAGTCTGTAAGTGAATCTGTAGCTGAATGCAGAAGCACTTTGAATTCATATGAGAGTTAGATAGCATCCCAAAGTAATCCATTCCTACTTCTTAGACTACATCCCTCCCAGGCTGGCACAGCTGTTGTAACCTATAACACAACAGCCAAGATCTTCATTGGGGAAACTCCTGAGATGTCTAACTTTAGGCAAAGGTGCTCTTAAGTCTGGGAGAATACAGGCTTAGATGGAAAGAGCATTGTTCAAGTGGTGCTTTCCCCACTCCTCCAAGATGAAAGTGGGGAGAATCAGGTGACTGCTGCTGTCTTTAAATAAAACAGGGAAGTAGGCAGCAGTGTTGCACAGAGTGCAGCATGGGAAGGGATCAGGCAGTTTTGCTCTCTGCTTAACTCTGAGGTGCTGGTTCTTCCCTGCATGTCCTTGATATCTAAATGCCATCTCCAATAAAAAGACCTGGCTCTGAAGCCACTGGTTTTCTTTTGTTTTTTTGGCAGCACACAGACTTTTTATTTGAGGATGGAATATGTTGTTACCTTTCCTAGAAAGTCTAGTTATTAATGTCAGGTGCTTGCCAGAACTAGCCTGGTGCAAATTGTTCATTTGACAGAAATGTTTGCACTCCCTGTGTAACATGATCAGTTACTGTGATACCAAGGTGAAAATTTACTTACTGCTGACAACACAAGTGGAGTACAGGACTTCTCTAATGAAATTCACACCAATAATCACAGCACTGCCTTGGAAAGAGGGGCAGACTGCTTGTAATTCTGTTCTTAATTAAAAAAGAGCCTATCTTTAAAAAAGCAATGTACCTAACAAATGGAAATAAGAGAGCAGTGTTAAGGGTATAGAAAGAAGTGATGCTGTTGTGACTTTCTGCTTCCCAGGAAACATTGCTTCCAATGGAGGGAGAGCTTTCTGTCACATAAGTTGTCACCAGGCGAGACAGTAAATTTACATCCCCACCCTCTGTAAAGCTTCTTGTGCTATGGCTGTAGAATCTCTCAAAGAAGCTGCCTTTGTTCAGTTCATCTGATAATACAGAATCTGAACTGTGTGATGTAAATACTGATTTTTTTGTTTTCCTTTTTTATTCTGTTTGTTTTCTTTAGGGAAATTGTTGAGCAGAGTGTGGTAGAAGACATGCCAAAAGCTCAAGAAGAGAAACCAGGAGTTCAAGCAGAAGCTGAACTTCCAGGAAAAAGTGACGTGGTAAAGTATAGCAAAAATAGCCAGTTCTTGCCAAGTTGTTCCATGAGACAGCTCTCTGACTTAATGGCTTAATCTTGTGAAACCTATTTTTGATATTTTGTCTAAGAATTAGTGGGTTTATGCATCTTCAGCAGCTCTAGAAGGAATGTCAACTATGCAGACCTGTGTTTTGAAGGTAACATCAGAGACAGCCAAATTGGTACCTAGTATCTTTTTTGATCAGCAATTCCATCTAAGGACAGACATAAGGGTGTGAACTCTAAAAGAGTAGTTCCTGAGCTGTGCTCAGTGTTGGTATTTTAATTTTTATACCTGTGAATTCTTATTTTATTATATTGGCTGTCCAGTTAATGTCAAACTAGTTTGATCATTAAAATTATTTTCATTTCATTTCTAAAGAATTTTAACAATTAAAAGGATTTTGTTTTTCTCTTCAGGAGAAGCAAATGAGCCCACCTAAAGTGTCTCCAGCTGATGTTGCCCCTTCTCAAGATAATTTGGTTTCCACTGACAGTGTAAAAAAGTCAATGTCTGCAGAAGAAGTTAAACCTAGTTCCCCCAGAACTGAAGTAACAGCAGATGAACCAGCTAATGCTGAACCTGAAGAGTTCTTCAGACCATCATCAGAAGGTAAAGGTGTTTCTTTTCAACAGGCTAAAAATGTATTGTTTCAATAATGTATATATATTTTTCTACTTAAGTTTTATTATGGATTCTAGGTTTTTTTCTCTCATTCTGCCCTTCTGAAAGGCCTCCAAAGCCTGCAATGACTAGCAGTGCTGGGAAATGTATCTAAACCTGTTTCTAACTTCCTCTGGTTTAAGTTAAGCTCAGAAAGCTGGCTATTAGAATTCAGCAGCCTGTGAGGATGGAATTTGGGCTGGTACCGAAACTATCTTTTTAGAGTTTCAGTGGCAGTTTCTGTGCTAAAAAATTGCTCCCTTAAAATAGTTTCTGGTGTTAAAGACTTTGTGAATTGAGACTTGTACAGCTGTTTGAGTCCTGTAGGTACTGCAGGCCTTAGCCCTAGTGATTTCATACTGCAGTGTGAGTGACCTTCCTGACGAGCCTGCTTGTTTGAGAACTTCCTACGTAGCTGTGAACTTAACCACTTGGGAAGGTTATTCCTGGTTAGTGTTGTGTGGAGGGATGAGCAAATGGTTTGGCTGTAGTACAGCCTGTCACTTAACTTCATACTGGAGTGAAATCATTCTAACTTCATTCTTCACATCTGAGCTGTGCTAATTTTAATGGTCAGATTGATAATCTTGCTCTTTCATGGGCCCCTGTTGTAACAGAACATCTGAGTGTGCTTGTTGCTTTAATCACAGAACAACAGAAGTTCAACTGTGTGTTAAATCCTATGTATTCTTACAAGTATTTGGGAGCAAATGGAAGTTGTGAGTTTGTGTAGCTTAGAAATCTTGCTTTTTTTTCAGGTCTGGATAGAAAGACAGTATTTTGAACAAAAGAAGAGCTAGAAGTCATGAGAATGAGAGCAGGGATTTACTTGCTTTATGCGCGTTTGTTTCTGTCTGTGGTGGGACAATCTGACAGTATTGCGTCCTCATTATATTGTTTCCTCTTTTTCCAGTTTTTGGAATGGGCATAGACTATCTGGAACAGTTTGGGTCTTCCTCAGTAAGTAGGACATTAAGTTTTTTGTTTGCCTTAGCAGTGTGGAGAGGAAAGCAAAGATTAAAGTGTCAAGCCTTAAATGTTTTCATGAATTACCTTCACTTAGAATTGTCCACAGAAATTGTCATCCATTCCAAAGGAATGTGATGATGAGGCTGGATGGGGGATGATGGTAGGAAATGTAAAATAAGCAATTCAACTGAAAATCAAAAGTCTCTGGCTGTCAGTGTGCAGAGGTGCCTTTTTCTTTAATAGCAGTGAAACTGAGGTGAATGATGTTTCACTTCTGGCCAGAACTGCTAGAATGCAATGCCTTAAAGTTGCAGGATCATTGTTTCAAAACCATTTTTTTTCTAAGCTCTTTTGCTTTTGTGACTAGTTTCAGGAAATCTGTCTCTAAGTGGGGCTTGTCATGTTTTAATCACTTCATCTTAGTTAGTCTTTCTCCTGCTTGGGTTCAGAATGAGTATCTCAGTGAATGCACTGTATTGAAACTATTTTGGTCATGCTGTGTTTGTCCTTCTTTTATGACCAAAGAGAAAATGGCATACACTGCTTTTTCTGCTTATAATACCATCCTTCCTTCTCAGTGTCTTCTGGTTTGGAGTAGTTCATTAATGTTTTTCCTTTTGATTCTGTCTGTGACCAGATTGAGACCACTTCATATTACATAAGGACACAAGCATGTGGGCACAGAGTTCTCTTATGTAATTTTCCTCCTGAGAACAGTGCTCTGGCCACTGAAGAATAGGATCACCCACTCTTCAGAGGATTATTTGTGTGTGGGTGGGATGTGTGTTGTGCTCTGAAGCAGATCTGCCAGTTTATGCCTCTTTCCCTTCAGTTCAAAGAATCAGCCTTGAGAAAACAGTCACTGTATTTGAAGTTTGACCCTCTGTTGAGAGACAGTCCAAGAAGACCAGTTTGTGTTACTATTGAATCAAGTGAGAGTATCACGGCAGCTCCATCTCAGCCTGGGTAGGTATTGACTTAGTACATAAAATCAGAGTTGCTTAGTTTGGAAAAGACCTTTCAGATTGTAAGTTACCCAGCACTGAGGAGTCCACCACTAAACCATGTCCCTAAGTGCCACATCCACACATTTTTTAAATACCTCCAGGTCTGGTGACTTCCCTGTTCCAATGCTTGACCACCCTTTCAGTGAAGAAATTTCCCCTAATATCCAATCTAAACCTCCCTGGTGCAATTTGAGACTGCTTCATCCAGACCTGTTCCTTGGGAGACCAGCCCCCATGTCACTACAAACTCCTCTCAGGAAGCTGTAGGGAGTGAGAAGGCCCCTGAGCCTCCTTTTTTCCAGGCTGAGCCCCTCAGTTGCCCCTCATCAGATTTGTGCTCCAGACCCTTCCCCAGCTCCTTCCCTTCTCTGGACATGCTCCAGCCCCTTAATGTCCTTATAATGAGATGCCTGAAATGGAGCACAGGATTCAAGGTGTGGCTTCACCAGTACTGGGTACAGGGGGACAATCACTGCCCTGGCCTTGCTGGACAGACTGTTGCTGGTACAATAGCTTTGCAAGGAAAGACAGCACTTGAATTTAATATTATGTTTGTTCATTTTTAGTCCTGTTGCTGATTTAAGTAACTTACTTGAGGAAGCTGGAAAGCCTCTAGTGAGTCTTGAGAGTGAAGAAAAACCAAAAGGACTAGATCTTCTGGGGACATTTACAACTTCTGTAAGGGTGTCTTGAATGCTGTCAGGTTTCATGTTGATTGTTTGGCAAGGGGGTAGCCTGGGTTCTGGATTTAAGACTTATGCAGATATTTTAGGGATTGCAGAATGTGATGAATGTTTATTTAAACAGCTGTTATAAACCAGGTTGGATACTCATAAATTTACATCAAAGATCAGCTTTGAACATTCTTAAATATTAAAAGTATATTTTGTGGAAGGTGATGCTATTGCACATGGTTGAAGGGAATTTGAGCTGTCTTTAAGAATGCTCTAGTCAAGCAGTCTTTTTTTATGCAAGTCAAGCTACAAAAGGCAAGCTTTGTACTGTAACTGCATTGATGGGATGAAAAGCTGGATGAAAGGTTAAACTGGATGCTCTTGCAGCTATGGTTTATAGTTTGAACAGATCTGTCCACAGCAACTCATCCTGAAATGGTCTCTTTCATTTGTGAGGAGCAGCATGGTGTCACCTGCTTTGTTTCTGACAGCTGTAATTGGTGGATAGCAGTTCTGGTTCTACCTTGTAGGTATTTCTTAGAGCTATGTAAAGTAAGAAAATTCAAAGTAAGAGTTCTGGAGGTATCTTGTTTGAGGTACCAAACTTGGCATTGAATGTGTGTACACCTAATCAATGGTATGACGACAGGAATCTTTAAACTTTGTTTTTCTTTACAGGATGCTGGTCCCCTGATTCCAGACACCCTGAGCAGTGATGTTCCTCCAGTCCCTTTTGACACTTCTACAACCACTGCAGTGGATGCTATTATAGATGTGCTAAAATATAGCCAAAAAGACATGGATGCAGCTGTTGAAGTGGCGAAGAGAGAGGTATGGTGGAACCACTTCCAAAGTGGAACTTGGCATAGCCTTGAAATGTCCTTTTTTTTGGATTATCTGGGATAAATCTCTACTTGGCAGGTTTTTTTGATCAGACTTGACATAAGTATCTTTTATAAAAGGCCAACTGTGGATTTGATAGGTGCTGTAGGTATAGAACTCCTTAGAGCTAACACTTAAGGGAATAGGATAAACTTCATTATTAGTCAGGTTCTGCCTTAGATTTGATCACTATTAAAAGGCACATGTTATGGTTAGGCTTAATATCTGTGATCTGGATAGTTAATTCAACAGGCAGGAAATGCATTGTCATGCCAATGGAAGAGAGTGACTTGTGTAATTTCCCTAAAACAAGATAAAACTGTAGTGCCAGTTCAGTGCTAGGATCAGTTCTTGTGGGATGTGAATGCACAACAGTGTGTCCAGCTCATAAAATGAAGGTGACATCTGTGCTCACTCCAGAGGAGAAGGACATTAGTGAAGGAGGGAAGAAGTAGTTGGTAAGATTTTAAGCCTGTTCTGTAATTGCAGAAATTGCCTTTAAAAGCCCATCTTCTGACTGATGCAAGAAGACTTATATATGCACTTATCTCAAAAACTTGAGTGCTTGGCTTATTATGACTGCTGAGTTATGTAAGCTTACAAACACTAAATAATTTAAGAGGAGTATAAATGCCTTAAAGCAAATAATATCACTTCAAAAAATGGAACTTTAAAAATCCCAGACTGCTGCACTGCAAGCACTAGGGACACCAAACAAAGATGACCTATGATTATTTGCTGCTTAAGATATTTTGTTTTAGAGTACAGAGATAGTGGCTTTTCTGGGAATAAGCTTTACTTTCTGTCATTTAGGAGGTGACTTTCACCCAGCATATTGTCTAGGACAGGAAAACAAATGTGGCTTTAACAGGGGGCAGCTTTTACTGCATTGATGTAAAGCTAAATCTATATAATAGCAGGGGGTAAGGCTTTTAATATCTTAAAAGTGCTGCTCTTTCATGTTGGAAAGAACTATTTTAAACGAGCAAACACTGACTCCAGCTGTGCCACAAATAAAAAGGCCTGGAGTTACAATAACAACCTGAAAGGAAGGCAGACTAAATCTTCATTTTTAAATTTTTTTTTGTCTGTGAAACTGCTTAGTAGTAGGAAGAAAGTGAAAACCTGTCTTCCTTCTGAGCAAATACAGCCCTTAGACCCCAAAAAAGCGAGCTTTCCTCTCTACTGAACCCTTTTTTGAGTTTGTAAGTGCAAGTTTCTAACTTGTTTCCATTTTCACATACTTTTGCTGTTGTAACATTTTTTCTAGTTTAGCTGTCATTACTTAGTAGTTTGTATGTTTTTTTCACCAATGTCCTGATTCCTGTCACCTGAAATATTGCAGTGTATTAGATTGCTCAACAATAAATGCTGAAAAATCTCCTTACTGCAGTTTACTATGTAGTTTTGTGACAAAACTAGCAGTAATCATGTGCTTTTACTTTCTTGTTTTTTGAAGTCTAGATTATTTTATGTGCTTTGAACCTCTTGTCTTTGAAGACCTCCCACAGTGTGGTCAGGTGTTACAGTTCTTAAACATAACTTTGTCCTGAGGTCTTTGTTATGGGATTTGCACAAAGTGTTTAACAAAGAGTATTTGTGCTGCTTAATTCTGTTACTGTGAGCTCTGCTGTAGTTTAGCTGCTGTGAAATAGGTATCATTAGTCTCAAATGAATTGAGGCATCTTTTAATCATCCCCCTTCCATGTTCCCTTAGTTAGTGCTGAATATAAGTTACTGCAAACAGCAATTTGGTCTTGAACAGGCTTCTGGTATTTTTTCTCTTGTGTGTTAATATTAGCAGATGTGTGAAGTGGTTTTTTTTTTGTTCTGCCCTGTAAATAAGAGGGAAATGTGTGTCACTTGAGAGAATGTTCCCTGGCCCATTGTGTTCTCTCAGAGGTTAGTTATCAACACAGACACTGAGTGAGAACAGCCAAGAGGTTGGTTGGCTGAGTTGGCTCTGATCTTGCCACTTGAAGAGATGCTGGCAATGTGCTGAGAACCATACATGCAAAATGAGTCTGAATTTTGAGTCAAGTTTGTAATTAAACAATTTTGATAAGCAATTAGAACTTATTTCTCTCTCTGTATTAAGTTAAAAGTATACCCAAGCTGCCCTTCAGACTGTTTTTAGTAACAAATCTTTTGTCTCTTTTTGTGCAAAAAGTAAAGGCTTACCTTTTCACCCTCAAAGGTTCAAGAGAAAGAACTGGAGATTCAGAAGTGGAATGAGAAGTATAATAAGCTTCATATGGAATACAAGGAAATGGGGTATGAATATGTCCTCACTTCTATATCTACCTAATTATTCCAGATGCTTTTTCTAACTTATGCTTAACTTTTCTTTTTCATGGTTTTTAGAAAAATAGTTGCTGAATTTGAACAGACAATAACACAAATTATGGGTAAGTTCTGTATTTACATGTTGAGTGCCTTGGGGGGCTGGGGCATGCTAACCTTAAATGGGGTTAGTACTTTTTCACCTCTGACATCAATATTTCAGGTGCTTCCAGGATAACTGTAAGGTTAAGACAGGATAGACTAACAATTTCATGCATATTCATATAGACATGATATCACTTGATGAATGACTTTTTCAATCAGGCATGAACACAATTTTTTCTTATTCTCCACTGGAGTGTGAACTGTTGGTTTATTAAAACTGGCAGATCCAGTTGTCAGCACTTTGTGTTTAATTGTTTATTATCTGGTATAATTTAAATGGCAAGGTATCACTAGAAGTTCTTGCTGGACAGACCTGGTCTTCTGCTGTAGTCAAGTTTGTGGCTTCAAAACTAGCAGCCATCCAGTGCTCTTGTTGCATAGTTACTTTCTTAGCTCAAAGCTGAATTAGGCACATCTGTGCCAGTTCTCCTCTTGAGGCCATGGGAAACACAGCTTGGGTGTGCTAATCCAAACCTCTTCTGAAAGTCTGCTGTGCTGGTCTGACTTGTTATCCCTGTCTCCTCCAGATCTTCCAGCTGTTTATGTTTAATGAAAAACATTTTTGTGTTCCTTGCTTCTATCACAACATTCAAGGCTCCTGTTATGGTAAACTTGAATGGAGTATTTTGACTACAGTGCAGGAGAAAAAAATGCTTTTGGCAAGCATGTTGTCATGATGTTTAATGGCCTTAAGTTTGGTGTGAGATAATATGTAACAAAGATAGAGAGACTTAAAAGCACAGACATGGTGTCTTTAAAGGTGATAGGCTATGTTATGAAACTTGTGCAAAAGGAAGAATTGAAGGTGTGGGGGGGTTAGCTGTCTGTACTATGGGACTGGCTTTATGCTAAAGCAATAACTATCATGGGTTAATTCCACTTTCTCTAGAGGATGCTCAGAAGCAGAAGGAAATCTCAAGGAAAGAAATACAGAAGCTGGTGGAAGAGAAGCAGCAAGCTCTTTCAGATCTGAACTCTATGGAGAAGTCCTTCTCTGATCTCTTCAAACGACTTGAAAAACAGAAAGATGCATTAGAGGGTTACCACAGAGTAAGATGATTTAATGCAAATAATACCCTTCCAAAGTCAATGAGATTTAGTGGAGAAGAAATGGTGAAATTTCTAGAGCTGCCATTAATTAGGTAGTACAGGGACTACCTGTAAAAAGAGGTGGTAAGTTGCTTATTTAAAAATTATAAAAAACTACTAATTTGTTGTATTTAGTGACTGACTTCAAGTAAGATAATATCTTAGAAGGCAAAGTTTCTTCAAACAGAAGTGAGCTGTTTCTTGCTGCAACACATCTTTTTTAATCATAGAGGCACTCATGTGGCAACTGCTGCATGAGAGAGCAGCTTGTTTCCCCTCCATCATATTGAATGGATGCTGAAGAGAATGTTCTATCTCAAGCCAGAACAATGAGTTATTAGGTGCTCCCTACTAAGATGCTTGTGGCTTTTCTCTAAAGCTGAAGTCAAGCCTTTGTTCTGCAGCTTCTTCAGAGGCTGGAGGAAGGAAGCTAATGAAGAATATAAACTATGGGTTCTTATTCCATGAAATGCATTAAAATTGATTCAGTTGGTGCTTTAAAAAAGTGCCTTCAGATTTTTTCAGTTATCCTTTAATATCCCTGTTTACCAAAACTCAGAAACTAGCCTGTTAGAAGTTTCATGGTAGTCTAGGTTTTAAAAACAGACACAGTGTCTGTTAAACTTCAGCTTCTTCTCTGCTAACATGTCAGGCTTCCTTCATCTTGTGTCCCTTCCATCTCCACCCTAAATTTAGAAGACTTTTCCTTAGCGCAGAGATAAACATCACTTGGAAACACAGTTACTAAATTCAAGACCTACAACTAGTAGAGTCTTAGCAATTGTTTCCAACAACTCCAACTTCCTACAATAGGTAATAAAATTTGTTCATAGTGTGACTACCAAGGTAATTTTCTTCCTGTTAGTGTTTGGATTTGTTTACATAAGGGTCCAAAACCTGAGTCTTTTTGTGGATTCTTTGGAGAAGTTGGATTTCTAGCTGTTCTTGTGGCAGTGGAACTTAATACACAGCTGATTTTTAAAAGAGCCAGAGCAAAGCAAAACCAATTAGTGACTGTAGTAAAGAAAGTCACTAAATCTAGAGTTTGCTACTAAATAATGCATTGGGGGGAAAGGTAGTGAATAAATGTTTGTAGAGTTAAGATAGCTGAAAGGTGGCAGTTTAGTTCATATAGGCCTGTGGGATTTCATAGTTGTTCCTGTTACTCCAGTGAGTAAATGCTGCCACTGGGGTGTAGTCAGATAGCCCATTTGTCAAGTGGGGAGACTGTTCCATCTACTAGCTTAAACGGTTAACTGAACTTCTTTGGGTTTTGGGACAGAATGAAGAAGTTCTGAAGAAATGTGCAGAAGATTACTTGGCTAGAATTAAAAAAGAGGAGCAGAGATATCAGGCACTCAAAGCACATGCTGAAGAAAAGCTGCAACAGTAAGTACCATGTCAAGAAGCCAGGTACCAGGAATGTTTTCACAGCTGTGGCAATAGTGCCAAAACTTGGCTTAAATATATTTCATTTGGTGGTTAATCCAAAGTACAGGTATCTAGTGGGATTCTGTGAGTTTTGCTGTGCTGTCTGAGGGGGATGTAAACACCATCTTGCACCTATTTCAGAGCCAATGAGGAAATTGCCCAGGTTCGCAGCAAAGCAAAATCAGAGACTGCAGCACTTCAAGCCACTCTGCGCAAAGAACAGATGAGGATCCAGTCTTTAGAGAGGAGCCTTGAACAAAAGGTCAGTCACAATGCCATGGGTGAGTTCTGTTGCCTTAGACTTGGTCAAGAGCTCCCTTGTACCAGGGCTGGAAGGAACCTTGCTACCTGTGCTGGTTGTGATGGCTGCTGTCCTGGCAGGCTTTAGCAAATTGGCCTTGACACCTAAGGCACAGCTGTCATGTCAGGACTTGTCTGTATATTTAGATTTTTTTTTTGAGCACAAGGTTTGTTTCCAAACCAGTCTGGGCTCCTGTGTTAGGAGGTTACCAGAATTACTGAAGGAGGTGGTGATTAGCAGTTAGACATGATCCAGAACAGAATCTAGGAGTAAATTTTGAGTGACTGTCTGGCTCAGCTTGTTCATGAATATAACTTGTAAGCTGTTAGCACAAATATACATTTAACTGTGTGTAACTCAAGTTTTCAGTATTGTTCATGCCATTAATCCTTGTACTTCATATTGTTTCATATTTGCCTAGGTAAATTCCTAGAATGTTTTGTTAAAGGCATATCCTTTGTTGGAACCCTTCAAAGGAATGAGTTTTTTGAAGATTAGAGGTCACTGCTGGAAGTCCATGCTGTTAGTTTTACTGCATCATTGTTGTGGCTGCCAGTATTGAAGACTCAAAAATTGATATTTCCTACTATGGAAAAAACCTTGTTTGTGAGTCTTCAGGTTTATGGCTGAAGTTTGCATAGCAGTAGGCTGTACCTGGAGAGATGAGAGAAGCCATTTAACATAGAACTAGGTTTGGTCTTGTCATAAAGACAGTAACACTTTGAGTTTTTATTAAAATTGTTTAACTGTTCCATAAGGAATTCTACAAACTGGAAATGGTCACATGTCAGTAACAGTATCAAGGCATCACTTTACAGAGTCTGTCTTGTGAAGGTTAAAATCTAAACTTCCATGTCTTGAATTTTGATGTACTTAGCAAAGGCTGAGCCCTGAAAGTCTTGTTTCCCTGGATCAATTGGTCTTTCATGTGTTCTGGGAATGTCTGTGGAAAAGCTAAACAGTGTAGTGGATTCTAGCTCATGTCCTGAGGCTCCTAAGGATGCCATGTGACCTTTGGCATAGTAGACTGTCCTTTACATTAAATTTGCATGAACCACTATGTTAATGGACTTTATGTTGCATATACTGGCAAACAGGACTGAATTGCAACTTAGCTTGCTGCAAGGTTGTAACCTAGTTGGGGACATACCTGAAACTCGCTGGTTTTTTTTTTTTTTCTTCCACAGACTAAAGAAAATGATGAATTAACGAAAATCTGTGATGACTTGATCTTGAAGATGGAAAAAAATTGATATCTTAACTGTCTTGTAAATATGTTTATTTTCTGACTTTCTGTCTTGTGTCTTCAATCACTTTTTTATGTATGTGGGGAAAAAATAAAATTCTTGATTCACACTTGTCTTCCACATTATTTGTTGTATCTTTTATATGAAACATCTATTAAGTTCAATTGCTGCTTCCAGAAAGTAACAATGTCTTTCCTAACATTTTCACACATTACTCAAAGGAAAAACTTTTAATCAGTGTACCTTCAGTCTGTTCCATGTGTCAGAACTTCAAAGTTCTGTACTCCTGACCTGGCTTTGCTGGGGAGGGTTGCCATGGGCATTCTGTGTTTTACACTTGCTGCTCTCTCACTTAACTCAGGACGTTCCAGAGTTACAAGAATGCTGTAAAACTGAACCTGCACAAATGCTATAAAGTATTTAGTAATGTAAAAAGTTTTGGGACTTAACTTTGGCTTTGGTTTGTGGGTTTGGATTATTATTATTATTTATTATGAGGAGCTGGAGTGATTTTGCTTTTGCAGGTAAGCTAAGCAGAGAGGTTAATGGCAGGGACTGATTGCTGCTCTCCTGCTCTGGGGTTTTCCATGTCATTAGTCTGTCTGACACTATTGACTTTAAAATCTTCAGCCAGTCTCCCTGGCCCTGCCTGTAATGGAGATCCCTGGGAGCTGTGGGCTGCAGGTCACAGGTTATGTTGCAGTCAGCCCTATGCAATGGCAGACACTTGGATAAGCTGTTATTACCTGACAGCAGCAGGATTGTCTCAGTGCAAGCTACAACTTTTGATTTCTAAAATTACTTGGGAGGCTACTCCCTCACTACCCTGACTTGTAGATGCATCTTCCTCAGAAGGGTGTTGCTGCTGAGTGTGCTGAGCTGCACTTGAACTCCAGAGTCCACTCTGTGAGGCAGCTACTGCTCAGTGTAGGTAGCAGGAACACCCTGTAGATCAAAGCTAGTTAATATGCTTCAGGTTTGTGATTTGTGGGGTTTTCTTTGTGATTTCTGCACTAATGTCAGAAGGTGACAGCAGTGGCACTGATATTAAATGCCTGGCTCTGGTAGAAGTAGTAGTGTACTTCTTAATTTATAGTTTAGGAAAGTGGCAGATGTAAAAGGAGAAATAACCATACAAGAATGTACAAACCCACAGGTCATTATCTCCTGCCTCAACTTCAGCTTGTAGAATCTCTTGGGCTGTTCATTTGTAAATGGACAACCATACTGAGGAGAAATCTTGTAATTGGTTTAATTTGGGAAGCTGCTGTTCTAGAATAGAATGTGTTGTGCAGGTTCACTTTGTACATTGTGCATAAAAAGAGGGGCAACAAAGGGCAGAGGTTTTTGGGAGTAAAGGGATATTTATTAAGGGTAAACCTGCAATCCTAAATATTTCCACAAGATGTAGCTGCTGCTCTTTGGAATAGGGGCTTTATGGGGTGTTCCTTCAGCACATTTCGGAGCTGGAGGTTGTCCCTCTTTTCAAGTTGTACTTAATGTTAAAGGACAATTGTTTTTATGGATTTCTGTTGGAATGGATAAAGAGCTGCACAGCAATGTATGATAAACAGTGAAATGTAAATAGTGACAATGCTCTCTGGAGGTTTTGTGTTACAGATGCCAAAGCATTACACCTCTGCGTGCACTTTTAGGAAACTGCTGCATCAGGGAGCACTGGGCTCCTCCTTGCCTTCCTGTGTTCTTTCAGGGTAAAATTACTTTTTACTCTTTCCCCTGTTTTTCTGTTATTTATGCAGAATACCTCTGGTCCAGTTTTCTGGGTGAAGTGAGGAGGGACTTAAACCATATTTTGTTGTTGAAGGTAACAGCTGTACAGACACCACCACCCCTGGTGTGTTGATGGAGGTGAATACAGAAGGCCAGTGGAGACCAGCATGCCAGATACAGGTGCAAGGGTTGTGTTGGTGCATGAAAATTCTCATCTGGTATCAAAAGTTTTAATAAGAATTACACCTTATATGTCCAGTTACTGTCTGTTGATATTAAATACTGGAAATTGCCACATTCCTGCTGGGATCTGTGACTCCTGCCTGGGGCTCTCTTGTTTGCTGCTTGTGTCAGTACCTGCAAGAAAACTGGCAGTATATGGGAACCAATACTTGAAAGGAGATGGCTACAAAATGCTAGGGCACTGAGCAGGGTGGGTGAGCAGCTTTTGGCTGAGTCCCTGAGGCTTAACTTCAGTGCATTGCCTTGGATAACTATTTTCCTTGCCAAAGGCTGGGAAAACCTCTGCATTTTAAACTGCTCAGAAAGGATGTTGATTTTTCTCTGCAGGTGCAATGTGCACTTCCAACTTAACTCACACCATTTGTAAGAATTTGGTATTTTGTAATTCCTACCTGAAAGCATAATTTAAGTGTTACCTTTCTTATTTAAAGAATTGTTCTTATTACTATCCTAGTGCTGGACAGTCCCCTCAGAACTCACCTCTCCAGTATACAATGGAGGTGCCTAAGTACTTATTAGTCAATTTGTGTGAACTGTTGTGTGGAAAATACACATGGGTTTCAGTAGGATTAGTTCATGTTTGCTTACTAAGATAAGAATTAAGCTGTCTTGTTTTTTGCATTATTGTAATTTACTTACTGATGTGAGCTGCCTGGGACAGAAAAGTGATATTACTTGGTGCCTCTGCCCACTTAATTTTATTTATTATTTGTATGAAAAATTGTCAGGTGCTGTACAGAGGATGACAGTTCCTTTTCCAGACAACCTGTTTCCAGCTGAAGTACTTGGGAGGATGTATTTGAAGTGGAGCAAAGGTGCTGAACTTTCTTCCCAGCCATTTCCACTCCTGTTCCACCAAAACCAATTTTCAACAGAACGTTCATCATAGTCTAAGCAAAGACTTTAGTTTCTTGCACAATTGAAGAGTTAAAATTCAATTAAATTCTGAACTGCTGTTCAGAAATTGTGGCTTAAACCTCTTTGGAGTCAGGGAGTCTCTCCAGACTGATTCTAGAGTCAGTGGGTTGTATGTTGACCAATTTCCCAGTCCTATTGTGCTGCTCTGGCAGAACAGAGTATGTAAGGAAATGACACTGTGTCATGTGAGGGAATTTCAGGAGTCACCTTGGTGTGACTCTGAAGCCAGGCAAGGGCTGAATCAAACTCTGACTTCAGCTGGGCTTCTAGACATACAGCTTTACTTCTTAGGTTGCAAGTTACACCTCTAAAGCAAGTATTTTTCTCCTCCCTGTTGTAAAAATTGAAATACAGAAGAAAACCAGAGAAATAATGATCAGTCTCCTTTTTTTACTCATTTTGGAGGATGGATTTATTACCTGAACAAAACCAACAGAATATCTTAAAGCATAAAAGGGAAATTGGTACTAGTTTTCCATTAGAAAACAAACAGTAAAAGCATTTAATTTCAGCGTGCTGTTTTTGGCTGTATGAGCTCTCCATCTCTTTAAAAGTCATTAGATCATGACATGACTAATAATTTTATGGTTTTGAGAGATCTGTGTGGTTTGACTTTGACAAATGGATCAGTCACAGCATCTCCTTTCTTACAGATTTCTTTTCCTGTCCAGCACATCTAATACAGACAAACTAAATCCTCTGTACTGGTCATGGGGAAGGAAGTTCCTTATGAGTTTTATTCTATTTTTGATGATAATACATGTAAAATTAACAGCAATTTACATCAGCTGTTTGCTCTTCAGCTCCTGCTGGCAGGTTTTTGATGGTGATGTCTTCATTGTTTGCAGACAGAACCTGTGTCAAACTCTGATTTGTTTTCTGAGAGTTTCACAATGAAGTTCTGCTGCCCTCCAGAGGTTTGTGGTGTAACTTTATTCATCTCCCTGGAGTCTCTGCTGGCTCTGGGTGCGTAAGGGGACAATCCCAGGGTAGTGCCCCCCCATCAGAGCACTGCAGGAGCTGCTGGAGCTGGGGACCAGCTTGCCTGACCTGTGTGTGACAGGTCCCAGTGGCCCAGGAGCAGCTGGGGCTGTTCAGTGCCTGACACCTGTTGTGGCACCAAGTGTGCTCACCAGTGTTGTTTGGCTGGAGGAAAGAGCCACTGGGGACACAAATGTGGTGCATCTTCCTCCCTCCTTCTCTTTATATCCACTTAGACTTGCAGCACAAGACTGTGTGGGGAAGAACTTCAAGCCCTTCCAGTATTAACTCCTGTATCACCTCAGTCCCAATCTTGATTGTGTATAATGCCAGGGTCAGCCTCAGATTCTTCTGGAGGAAACAGTGCAGGATGGCACAGAATTAGCTAATGAGTAATTTAATCTTTTTCTTTTATCTCTGTTTCCAAACCTGCTAAGCAACATTGCATCCTGGAGCCCAATTAATTACTTTTTACTTTTTCATTTCTTCCAATACCTTTTCTTCAGTGCCATATATAATTTTTTTCTCTAAATCAAGAGCCTACATCACCCCCTCCCAACACAAGTAAATGTGTGTGTCAAATTCAATGAATTCATTTCCTTTTGAATAAGTTCTTCAAATCAGTTATCTATTATTTCCTCTGAGGAATGCACCAGCTAAAAAGAGAATAAAGCTAACTGGGGATCAAGGAGCCCATATTAGGCAGTGAGAACAGGCTGTGCTTCCTGGAGTTCAGGAAGGTGCCAGTCAAGCTCAGGTGGAGGGCAAATCCAAATGTTTCCTATGAATTTTGTGTCTGAGATTTGTCTACAATCTAATGGACAGGTAGCATTAAAGAAACAAAAACAATGGAGCAAACCAATAATTGATGGCAGATCCAGGAATTGAACACTTCTGGGAAAGTTACTTATGCAACATTTCAATATGCAGGAAGTTCCATTGGTTACCTGTCTTGTTATTTTAAAGACCATTCCTCCCTTTCTTTCCATTAGCAAAGCCAACTGGCCTGTGCTTGGGGACCAAGTGACAAGTGCTACCCTGGCTTACTCTGAGGAGTTTTGTGAGAGCCTGTGCCTGACAGTTGATAGTTATATTTATGATCGTGGCATCACGCTTCACTGTTCTGTTTGGAGGCATTGTTGGTGTTACAGGGGAGAATTATGCTTGGGTTGGAAGAGAGGTCTAAAAATACATCCAGCCTGGCTCCTAAACTGAGGAGACTGGGATGCACTGACTGCTTTGTTTTCCCAGTCACAGCATCATCTGCTGCTGCTCTGATTTTTTTCCTGGTATTCACCCTGGCCCCCTGAGTTTAGATGCAAAAAGTCACTGGGTATAATCCATAATATCAGTAAATAATGTTGTTTATTGGATGTTCCAGTAGAGATGGGGTTTAGTTCATTTTAGGGTGTAATGACCTAGGTGCTATGAGGTGAATTTGAGCATAGGGATCTGAGGGCTGAGTAGTAACATGCTCTTGGAGAAACCACTTTGGTGCTCTGCACCTCTCTTTTCCATGGAGGTGTCTGGAGATTAACAATGCTGCTGCTTTTACACCACACACCTGAGGTTTTCAGTCCCAAAAGCTGAGTGTGTTGCTAATATTTTCCATCTGAGGGGCAGCCTGGAGCTAACACTTCAAATTTTAGCTGCCCAGATCTCACAATAGGAAAGCTGTTGCTCCAATAGATGAACTAATTAACAATGAAACCACATCTGGTTGAAAAATCGCTGCTGTAGTTTCTATGGTGATTTCTGTAAATAAATAAAATCCTTTCCAAAACAGTGTTTTGATCAGCACTTGGTTTCCAAACAATAGAACTCATATCTGGGTCCTAAATCTGAAGTCTCCAGACCAGATCTGGTATCACTGGAATCTGGGACAGCAGGGCTGTTGATTTGCTGTGGATGTAACTCTTTAATGTAGGTGATGCCCAGAACTCCCCCTTCCAAAGAGACACCTGATCTAAATTTTTGCATTACCTGTGCCAAGCAGTGTAGGAGCTGTGTCTGTTCTTAGAGCATGTGGTAAAATATCACATATTTATAATGAGCAAAATGTGATGTTTCAAAATAAAAGTGGAAACAGCTCCATGTTTTCTGTAATCTGCTTGCTTTTGAGGAGTTTGTGAGGTGTGGCTGCTGTTAGGACCCCAAGCTAGGCAGAATAATCTCATGGACATCCCTTTGCAGAGCCCAGAGCTGCTGGCACTGACAAATCCAGCTCAGGATATTTCAGTGCTTGGAGTGACTCTTCACAAGCAGTGAGAGTTATTAACCTCCTTCTGGTCCCTGCAGTGACAATTATGCAAAGTGCAGCCTGGAGTCTGTTTGTCTGGCAGGGATCTGTAATTCATTCTTCCAAGTGCTGTTGTCCTGTTTTACCATAAAGACCATTCGAGGAGCCTGGGGAAAGCACTTGGATAATGACAGAGCTCAGAGGCGGAAGGAGGACACTGGTGGTGACAGCAGCTGGTGCTGGGGATGAGGTGACAAAGAAATGTGTGTGGCTGATAAATAGCTGTACCAGGTGTGAACATACCATGAGCTGTCCTTGGTATGGACTGAGAGGATTGTGTCCATTCAGACCACACACACACACACACAAAAATAAATTAGGAAGTATCTGTGTACACTGGAGAGTAAACATTGGTTGTGTTTGGCTGGCTCCTGAGAGAGGAAGAGTCCCATCTGGAAAGACACAAGTCTCCCAGAGAACTTTGGAGTTAGGAGTACTTCATCCTAATTTCCAGGATTAGATCTAATCTGAGCATCTATGATAATCTGGTCAGGAAAAGAACTGCAGCTGGAAATATTGGCAGCATATTTGCCTTTTTTTTCTGCTCATCTATGTACACATATACATGTATATATGTCCCTATGTGCACACTTGTATCTAGGTGTCACTCCTTACTGTTTTACCAAAGCTTCCTAGGGCATCAGAAGCTGATGATGTGTGCATCTGTCTACTAGGAAGTTAAGCATGTTTTCAAAATCCATCTATTAATTTTTATCCCAGCACTGGCTGGGCAAGATGCCACTTGTGGTGAGTGTAATCAGAGCTGGAGCTGCTGCTCTCTGGTGGTGTTATTGGGGGATCTCTGAGGGTGAGTCTGGCTGCAGAGAATTCACTACTCCCCACTTCCACAAGAGGAGAGCTTCACAGCCCTCTGCAAAAACTAGGTGTGCAACTTTTAGTCAGGGTCTAACTGTCTCCTGAGTACAAATAGCCAAGGTTCTTGACCCTACAAGTGATATCCCAAAATCTCCATGTGCTGTGGAGCAGTTCACAGACAGGTGATGACAAGTTTATCTCAGAGATCCCACTACAAACCAGCAGTGGTCTTGGCAGGCAGGCTGCTCTCACCCTGCATTGCAGGGATGTGAAGTGTCCCTCACAGCCCCACTGGGGCTCACCAGCTCCCAGAAATCCTGATGTGATGTTTAACCCCAACTGGCTACTCTGCCCTGTGCAGCTGTTCCCTCAGATTCAGAAGAGTGAAAGAGAGACAATTCATGGCTGGGATGCTGCCAGTTTAATGGGTAAAGCAAAAGCTCCAAACAAACAAAGCAGCACAAGGAATAAATTCACCCCTTCCCCAGGCAGGTGTTCAGCCATCCCCAGGACAGCCAGGCTCCATCACACTAAGGGTGACTTGGGAAGACAAATTCCACCACTCCAAACAACCCCCTTCCTCCTTCCCCAGCTTTTTATACTGAGCATGATGCCATATCTGTGGTGTGGAATATCCTTGGGTCATTTGGGGTCAGCTGTGTCCCCTCCCAGCTCCTTGTGCACCCCCAGCACAGCAGGAAAGGCCTTGGCTGTGTTGAGTCCTGCTCAGCAATAACAAAAACACCCCTGGGTTATCAGCACTGCTTCCAGCACCAAACATGGTCCCAAAGCAGGTTCTATGAAGAAAATTGTCTCTATCCCAGCCAAAACCAGCACACACAGCTAACCAGAGCTCCTGATCCACTGACAGGAAAGCACTTTGCATGTGTGCCAGGTGTTTTTCAGCTGATTTGCATGGATGGACAGGGAGCAAAGCAGGCTGATTGCTCTAGACAAGGCTGGCTGTACTGCCTGTGCAAGTGTGACATTACTGTGAGCTTAATTACTTGCTGTGCTCACACTAATGTTCAGTTTCTCAGCATTGTAAAGAACATTATTTATAGGAACTTTATCCTCCTGGCAACCAACAAAGTAATTACTTCAGACTGCATCTTTCAATTGGATTTTCTGTGATTTGTGGCTGTGAAATCCAAAAAATGTTAAAGAAATGGATAAAAAGGATTTACAATTGCAATCTTGCAAGTAAAACAAACTGCATCTTGTGTTTTGGTTGATTAACAATCAGTAGAATATAAAGGTAAGGGTTTTAAAGATGATAAAGATTGCAGGAGAAATTAACTGGATGGGCCAATTTGAGTTTCAGGTCCTCTGATGTGGCTCAGGCAGGGCTGTGGGTCCCTGGATTAGCAGTGAGTGTGTCTCCAGGTCCTCACAGGAGTGCTGAGAGGGATCTGAACTGGGAATTTGTGGCAATGAAGACAAGACAGAGCCAAGTACAAGGCAGCATTTCCACACCATCTGCAGCTGGCTCTGTGAAGGAGTTTGGGGGTCTTGCCTGGACTGTCAAACTGTGCACTATTAACTTGTTTAATTCCCACTGCAAAACTTGGGGGTCTGGGTTAACACCAATGGAAACCAACATCCTCTCAATAATAATGAGCTCAGTGAGGTCTCAGGTCTTCCCCTCCATTCCAGTCCAAGTCACATCCATCCTGACAAAAGCAACCAAGAGCCAACATGTCCTTGCACAGAAATAAGAAATAATTGCTATAATAAGACAGCAGCACCTTTATGAGCACAGCACAAGTCCATGTGTGCTCTGGCACATCCCTGGCACAGACCCTGCAGGTGCTGGGGTGGCTCTGTCTCCAGGAGTGGAGCAAGCTGAATTGCAGCAGGAAAGGTTTCCAGCCCTTGTGCCCATGTCCCTGAGGCTGCCCAAAGAGCAGTGTGTCCATGGGCAAAGGCACCTTCTGTGTCCACAGGTAACACAAGTGCAGCTGGAGCTGCTGAGCCAGGGTGGAGTCAGGGTGGGGAAGATGGGTTAGCACAGACACCTCAGCTCCTTCTTTCTATTACAGGTGGGAATTCAGATGTTTCCACAGACCAAAAAATTCTAGCAAGTGACCTGAATTTTACTTACTTAGACTTGGAATTTTCAAACGTGGAACTTCTTAAATGAGTTCTAAGAGACTCTCTCAGACACAAACTTGCTGAGTGAGAGGGAGAAGCAAAACAGGGATTTTATTTTCTCTCTAATCTCCTTTTTGAAGCCACTGGTGAGGAAACAAGAAGCTTGTTTTCCAAGCTCTTTATTGCTGTCAGACTTTTCTGCTGGGAGAGAGGGTGGTTTTTTCCTTATTCTTTATTGTGACTCAGGACTGTGCACACTAGCAAGTGACTGCCTCTGCATAATAAATTGGAGGCGACCTGGAAAAAAAAAAAATGGAAAAACTGCAGTTTCTAGGGAGTTCAAAAACATATGCTCCAAAATCTGTTTGTCTGTATATTGACTATTATTTTCAATTGCCAAGGAACTACATGTACATTTCTGTTTTTTCAAAAGCACATTGTGTGTGTTGTTCACAGGAGGCACTTTGGCTCCAAAATACTGCCAAATAGCCTTGTCAAAATGAGATTCTTTTTCCTCTCTTTTCTCCTTCTCTCCTCTCTCTCTGTCCCTCTCCCCACTTCTCCCTCTCTCCTGTCCTCTCTGCACCTCTCCCTCTGGTAGAGGATATGGCATGAGGGGCTGTGCTGTGCAAAGGGATGAATTTCAGGCTGTGGGCTCAGCAGTGCCTTTGTGTATCTGACATTTTAACTGCTGAAGGAGCCAGTGCCATGGCAGTGACCTTAACAAGGTGACAGGGCCCACAGTGTCACTCACACTGATTTTTTTTTTGCAGGAGTGATCATTGCTTGCAAAGGGACATGAGAAGGTGGCAGCCCTTGTGCAGAAATGCCAAAGGTGGGGAGATCAACCCAGGCTCCTGAAGGCATGTGTTGATGTCAATGTTTAATTACTATGAAATTCTGAATTAATACAATTATGCTTCAATAATTTAAATACAAAATTTTTAGAGTTGTGTTTAGAAGAGGCAGCTGTTACTGGGAAAGGCAATGAGCTAAAGTCGGTATTTTGGCTCAGGAAGTGTAATATGAAAGGGAAAAGTAGATGGCCTTTTTCCCCTGGATTTTGTGCCTCTGGTTGTAACATTCTGGTTCAGGAATGTCTATTAATATTCAATAATTCACTTGGGTGACTTTAGTAGGTGGAAACCAGAACTGATTTCAAAGGACTCTGAAGGAGGCCTTCATAAAGGAAACAAATAATTACACATTGTTTTTTATTTTGTTGTTTTTTACCTTATTTGTGTCCAAGAAACTTTTAAATAGACCTTCTTTGTTTGTCCACACTGGAGCAATATAACCAGAGAATTTGGCAGAGTTCCAGATCCTGGCAGCAGCTGCCAATAAAAGCTCGCTGAGCAAGTACAAAAAATAAAATCACACAATATCATGTTTAACTTTGATTAAGTTGTGCTGAATTGCTCCAAGGGAGGTAATGGCAGGCTCCAAGGGGCTGGGACCAGCCTGGGATGTGAAGGATGTTTATCTTGCAAGTGTTTGCTTTGGGCTGTGTGTGTAGTTCCCACTGCTGGGGAAACACTTTGTCAAAAGCCACTATTAAAAGAGTTTGGGGAATAAACACTGCAACAATGGGAACAAATAAAATCCTTTATACTGTAATGTGCATAGCAAGCCACTGTCAAATATAAAAGCTGAGTATGCTTTAAAATACTCCATCCAGCAAGGGGTCTGCCCTGGGTTTGCAGTGAGTGGCTGAGCAGTGCCAGGGCTGTGGTGCTGGGGCTGATGTGTGCCACGAGGAGCAAATGGGGAGGGGAAAGCCAGCTCCTGGTGAGGGTGGGCACAGCCAGCTCCTGGTGAGCATGGGCACAGCCAGCTCCTGGTGAGGGTGGGCACAGCCAGCTCCTGGTGAGGGTGGGCACAGCCAGCTCCTGGTGAGGATGGGCACAGCCAGCTCCTGCTGCAGGGTGGGCACAGCCAGCTCCTGCTGCAGGGTGGGCACAGCCAGCTCCTGGTGAGCATGGGCACAGCCAGCTCCTGGTGAGAGTGGGCACAGCCAGCTCCTGCTGCAGGGTGGGCACAGCCAGCTCCTGGTGAGGGTGGGCACAGCCAGCTCCTGGTGAGCATGGGCACAGCCAGCTCCTGCTGCAGAGTGGGCACAGCCAGCTCCTGGTGAGGGTGGGCACAGCCAGCTCCTGGTGAGGATGGGCACAGCCAGCTCCTGGTGAGGGTGGGCACAGCCAGCTCCTGGTGAGGGTGGGCACAGCCAGCTCCTGCTGCAGAGTGGGCACAGCCAGCTCCTGGTGAGGATGGGCACAGCCAGCTCCTGGTGAGGATGGGCACAGCCAGCTCCTGGTGAGGATGGGCACAGCCAGCTCCTGTTGAGGATGGCACAGCCAGCTCCTGGTGAGGATGGGCACAGCCAGCTCCTGGTGAGGGTGGGCACAGCCAGCTCCTGGTGAGGGTGGGCACAGCCAGCTCCTGCTGCAGAGTGGGCACAGCCAGCTCCTCCTCAGGATGGGCACAGCCAGCTCCTGCTGCAGGGTGGGCACAGCAGTGCTGGGCACCTGGGAAATTGGTGTCTGCTGTTCTGGGCTGGTGTGCTGTGAAATGTGGGATCTGGGAAGGGGAGGAGGGGACCTGAGGAGCAGCTCCTGGGACATTGGGACAGGCTCACAGCTGGAGTTTGGCATGGTGAGGAGCTCTGATGGATCCACATCCATGAGGACAAAGGACTGGATCCATTCATGGGCCCATCCTCCACCTGAGCCCACGAGGGCTGCTGGCTGTGCTGTCCTTATGCCTTTTCCCTGTTGCCTGGAAAGGCTGACTGCAACAGAGAATAGACAGAGCAAAAGGAATAAAACAGGTGTTTATTGAAAGGATACACCCTGGGCAGGGCAAGAGCCTGGCTGGGGCTGCACCCAAATAAAATCCAAGATGGATCCTGGTCATGAGTTTTACACTTTTATAAGTTTTGGTTCATCTGCACATTGGGGGCAATTACCCAACCACAGCCCCAGGCTATGAAGTCTCAGTCCCTGCCTTGCTCCCTTTCCCTCGCTGTTGTTTGTACTTTTTTTGGGCACTGGTTGTCCTTGATTCTCTAGCTAGAAAGGAATTTTGTCTAACCACCCTGAGAAGAGAACTTACTAACACTTAATGCGAAGTTTCAGAGTTACACACTAAGCAGCAGAGATTCTGAAAAATATAAAAGCTCAAACCCAAGGCATTTCCCCCCAAGGCATCATCCCCACTCTGGTCCTTGGTTGCTCGGGGCTGTTTCAATAGTTTAGGGCTGGCCTCCAGCTTGGCACATCCTTAGCTGTGTCCAGACTGTCTCTGTGACACCTCTTTGGGATTTACCTCTGAGGATATGTTCAGAGAGCTGTCAGCCTGCAGGTGCTCCACATTTACTTTTTCTTTAAGGTGCAGGCTCTTGTCTCAGTGCCCAGGATGCCAGGGACATCAGCTCAGCCTGTCCTGCTCTGCTCTGCTCTGCTCTGCTCTGCTCCATGGGGAGGCAGCACACCTTCAGAGCCACAGTTCAGGACAGCCTCTCCCCTGACTTATCCTGTCCTGGAGTGAAAGCATCTTTACATGGAGGGGAGAGGACTGGAGGAGAAAATCTTCTAATCCTGTTTTATTCCACCCAGCCTTGAGATCTGCTCAAACAGCTGCCATTGTACTGGAGGGTTCCAAGGGCTCACAAAATCTGCTTTTTCCTTGCCTGACTTCTGGCAAGTAGGACTAGCTGGGGACACAAAGTACAACTCTTTCCCCTGCTCTGGAGTCCAAAATGTAAGTACATTTTTACTTTTCTACATCCCTGCACTGCCCTGCAATAGATGATTTCCCCATTCCCAGCCTCCCTTCACTTGAGGCTGTGTCCTTGCTCAGCTCCAGTGTTTGTTGATCACATCCTCTCCCTGGACATTTCTAATGGCCTTCCTGTTTGCAGGTCTAGCTTTCTGCCTGCAGCAATTCCTCCTGAAAATCCTGGGTCCCACAGAGAGCTCTCTCTCTCGAGTCAGGAAGGATTTATGCTTCTTGGTTTGTATGCAGATGCCAAAGTTCTCAGCTTTGGAGCAGAAATCTCCATTCTGTCCTCCATTCCTTCATTTCAAGTGAAAAAATCGAACCCCACAAAAACCCAAGCCCCAACAACAAAAAGCAAACTCCAAAGAATTGTATTTTTTTTCCCATTCTTCCCATTGATGGAGTCTCAGTGCTCATGAAATGACTCTTTAGCTTTTGCATTCCTGGGGACATCATTCTCCAATGCCTCAATTCACATGCTTTTTATCACAGTGAGGCAGTGGAATTCATTGCATTTTGTTTGCTCCCCTTTATCCCATCATCAGCCTGTTACATACACTGTGCTTGCTTCCACATTGGTCTGAAAGTTGTTTGGTGTGTTTTTTCTCTAGAAATCCATCACTCCAAGAAACTCTGGTGCTGGTTTGTTTTGCTGCCCACACACTGCTCCAGAGCAGCTCTGGTCTGAGCCACCCCATCATATCAGACAGACACCCAGGCTGGTGCACCTGGGAGAGGTCAGGGAATGCCCAAAGTCCACAGGAGTGGAGTGAGAGCTGCCAGCAGTGGATGCACAGCTCAGTGTGAGACACAGCAGGGACCCTGTGCCCAGCAGCAGCTCCTTTGAAACCCAGGAACTGTTTAGACACAACCTGGTCTGAGGGTCTGGCCAGCTCCTGGGGCAGCCTGGCTGGACATCTGCCAGCCAAAGGGTGATGGACACACCTGGTGTGAAAAATTTATCCCAAGGCATTGAATGTAAAATTCTTCTTGTGAAAAATTTATCCCAAGGCATTGAATGTGAAATTCTTCTTGTGTGAGAGCACCAAGGAGAGACATTTTCTCTCATTGGTTTTCTTTGTGAAAACCCACAGGTTTTCTTTGGCTGCTTCTTTAGCACGTTTGAAAACACAAGAAGCCATTTCTTAGGGAGCAGCCAATGAGCCCTCCAACTCCCAGTGTGTTTCCATTGACTTTCACATATTTTTGTCATATTTCTCTTGGCCTGTGCTATAATTTAGGCACTTGCTTCCATGCTCTTTGGGAAAGGTTTACATGGAACTAAAATCCCATCGTGCTTTGCTGTGTAGGATTGGACCTGGCTAGATTTTTTTAGGATCTTCAGCTCTTTTGAGATTTTTTGTATGCTGCGTAACAGAATACATAAAAGCTTTGCTTTTGCAGTAAATTAAATGTCAGCCTGTTTGTATTGAGGAGGTGTTTTCTCCTGCAGAAATGCCAATAGTCATGAGGAAGGCTTCAGCAGCAAAGGCTTATGTGACAATATTTTTGTATGTTGGTGTTTGAAATGGGCTCCAGTTGTGCTAAGGGAAGTTTAGACTGGGTATTAAGCAAAAAAATCTTCACTGGAAGGGTGGTCAAGAGTTGAAATGGGCTGCCTGGGGAAGTGTTGGAGTCATCATCCCTGGAAGTGTCCAAAACCTGTATGGATGTGGCACTTGGGGACATGGTGTAGTGGTAGACTTGGCAGAGTCAAGTTACTGGTTTGACTTGATGGTCTTAGAGGCCTTTTCCAACCTTAATGTTCTTCCTTATTGTGTGTTTTTTTTAATTTATTTTTTTTTAGTACTTCTGCCCTATTGTGATGTCTTATGACAGAGGGAGAACTTATGCTCTTTGTTGGGAGCTGAGAACCTCACCCATGCACCTGACTGCAGGGCTTGCAGCTTGAGGAGCAAAGCCCCACACCAAGGGCATGTTGATTTGGAGAGAGCAGGAATCAGTGTGTGGCTGTGAAACTGAACATAAATATGCAGGACTGAAGAGCTGGTGAGTTTACCCACCCTGCCATCCCCTTTTATAGCAGTGGCTGACAAAACTTGAAAGGATATTTATACTGGAGCCAGCTCCCATTAAGTGAATTGAACTTCTACCCTCTTCTCACTGAACCTGGTATCAAAACACCTCAGCAGAATAACTATAACAACTATAAAACATACTATTTACTTTTGACCCTTTTTGTATTTACTTTCCTTCACATTTGCCCAGTTAAACCCCTGGGCACTCACTCCAGCTGTGCCTGTGGCAGGGCGAGCTCCTGAAGCCATGGTTGGAAGTGAGGTCCCTCTGCTTAGTTTATTTTTAACAACTGAAGGTTTTTTAGTGAGATATTCAGAACCAGAAGCTGTTCATCTCGTGGTGAAGCTGAAGCATGGAGAAGGCTGCTGACATCCAGCAGTGATGTGTGCATCTGCCCACAGCCCTGTGGGGACTGCTGGGGCTGGGGCTGACAGCTGGAGACCCTTCCTGGGGCTGGAAACCCTCTGTGGGCTTGTGTCCTCACCCAGAATCTGGCATTTCCCCCTCCTCTGACATCTCTCCTAGAGGGTCCTTTCACACTCTCAGAGGATGAGGGGGGATTTACTCTGGATGTATGTAGATCTTTAAAAGTGAGGATATGTGCTTGGCATGAGTTTGTTGTCTTGCCTTTGCCTGGTCACTGGGGAGGGAAAGGCATTTCCAGAGGGGGATTCATCCTTCTTTAGGATGGGATGGATCAAACCCCCAGAAGGGCTGAGGGGGACTTAAAGGTGGTTTTTGCATTCCCACGCTGTAAGGCAGGGCTGACTTCTATAGTTGTCTGAAATACCCTCAGAAGTCCTTGAAAGAGGTTATACTGGTGGTGACAAATCCAGATCCATCCCAGCACCACTTATCCTCTGCTTTTTCCCTCTTATGTCCCCGTGGGGCTGTGAGCCACTGTCCCTGGGGCACTGGAGACTCTCTGGTCCCACCTGGATGTTTCAGCCAGCCACAAGGTTTCTGCAAGTGAAACAAAGCCAGTCTCTGCCTATACCTGTATAATATGGAGCTACAGAGCAAATTTTCTTATACATGCATAGATAATCAGAAATATCAGGATATTCATCATAGTCAGAAATCAATATATTTTCATACACAGACATCAGCAGTGCTGTAATTTCCCTGGCTGTCTTGCAGGGCAGAAAGGCTGCAGAGATCTGACATAGGTGGTTCATGTGCAGCAGCCTCTTCATATCCCAGTTATCACAGCTCACCCTTAAAGAAGAAGATTAGAATTCCACTTAACAGCTCTTTATATGACAACACACCATAAGTCAAATGCAGTATAGAAGGAAGTGTTTGCATTCCTGGACCCAGTCTCTGAGCCTTTCTGTTAGGAGTAGAGCTAGATTCCAGATTAAGATGCTATAATAGCTCTGGGGTTTGCCACAATTAAATCATCTTCAGGTTTGAGCTGTCACTTGAGACTGATTCACTTTCTCCTGAACAAAGACACAGAAAGAAATGAGAATAGGCTATAATGGGGAAATTGGCCAAATGTTTTAATTTCCAGCAAAACATTTTGGGGTGGATGGAGGTTGAAGTGTCTGTGACAAATGCAGAAAGCCATAAAGGAGCTGCCATATGTGGATGGGGGAAGAAGGGATTTGGAGAAGCCTCTTAGCAGTGGTATTCTGGAGAAGGCATAGGGAGAAGCTTTGGATGCTGCTCTTGTGCCAGGTCAGCATCTGATCTTGGGACTGAGACCTCAGGCAGCCAAAGGCTGAAGATGACCCAAGTGAGATGTTTTTGGGACCTACAGAAGGTGTAATGGAAAGACAATTGAGAAAGAGGAAATGGTGATCAATTAAAACTATTTACAAGGGCTATCACAGCGTCTGTGCCACTGGCAATATCTCTAGCTCAAGAACTACTCAGCTAATGCAGATTCTGATATCATGCATTGACATAATGCAGACAAGACTCACACAGCCTGAGTGGTCTCCAGTGGGGTACACCCTCACTCTGGAGAATGGTGACCATAACCATAAATGAAATAAAGGGGAGGGAAACCTCCTGGCAGAAGGATGGCCTGCCAAGAGAAGGCAGACTGGACAACTAGGCTATATCAGATAACCAAAGCCTGGGAAAAATTAATACAGAACAGTGGACTGAGTGACGGTGCTGGTGTGGTGTTTGGAACTCAGTGCTGCAGGCACTGGGAGCTCATTGAGGCACAAAATGAGCAGACCTTGGAATCAGGTCGGGAAGATGCAGAACCTGGCTTCTCACCTCTCCTCCTGCCCTCAAGAGAGTCCTGTAAGACACATTTAACCATCATAACTGTGCCTGTAGGTCATCCCCCCTGAGACAGGCTCCCACCTGGGCTTTGACACTGGATTACTCATGCTGGCTTCAGTGGGGCAGGAGCAAGGCCAGGCTGAGGGCTGAGTGTAACTCTGTGGGTGTGAGGGAATGCTCCAGTTCCTTTAGAATTCATTAAGACACCTAGAAAGACAGGAGCTAAAGATGTTTAAACCCCATTGTGAAACCATGCTGGCCACACCCTGACTCCTCTGCACAGGGAGGAGTGGTAAGAAATCAGCATATACACACACACATCTATCTATCTATATCTATCTGTATCTATCTAATCTATATCTATATCTAATCTAATCTATATCTATATCTATATCTATATCTATATCTATATCTATATCTATATCTATATCATCATCTATCTCTATCTCTATCTCTATTTCTATATCTATCTATATCATCTATATCATCTATATCTGTATCTATATCTAATCTATATCTCTCTATCTCTATCATCTCTATCTCTATCTCTATCTATCTCTATTTCTATCTCTATCATCTCTATCTCTATCATATATCTATCTATATATCTATATCTATCTCTATCTATATATCTATATCTATATCATCTATATCTATATCTAATCTCTATATCTATATCTATATCTATAATCTATCTATATCTATCTACAGTGATATGTTGGGCTTGTACTTACAGACACTTCAAGGACGTGGTCATTGCACACAGGCATTGAAATGCCAATTACACATCCCTGCAGTGTTGTTCAGCCAAGGAGAAATGGGAACAGAAATGTATTTGTGCCTCTTGTTAAAAAGGCACATTTTCAAATGCTGGGCCCCATCCTGACCTCAATTACTTTGAGTGGCCTCTACACTGAAAATGAGATGGTTTGATTTATGTTGTGATGTTGAAATGGGGATCTGTCCCTCTAGCTGACTTTTGATTTTAATCTAAATATCAAAACCACTGAAAGGATGGTTGATCTCTAAAATAGAAGTTGTTCTCATTAATTGTTCCAAGTACAGTTCAAACTGGGTTGTAGAATTCGTAATTTCAAGGAATGTGTATATTTTAGTCCATCCCAGATTCAGCTGCAATTAGCATTCCCATTAATATGCTGATTTATTCCCATCCAGTATTGTTACTCAGAGAGTGAACAAGATCAAAGACACGTGGTCCTGGCACTTCAGCATCTCCTGGGAAATCTCTGCTCCCTCCTGCCAGTTGTGGCTTTGGGACTTGAGTGTTGCTGCTCCTGAGCACCCAAAACTGGGTGTCCTAGTGCAAATAACCACTTTCCCTAAAGTGATTAAAACAGTTCCTCAGGAGGGGCAAAGGTTTCCATGCACAGCTCCTGGCCCACACTGCTTTTTGTGCCCCAGCACCTTGTAGGAGGCCAAGGGCACTGGTGGGACTGCAGACAGGGGATTTTCCCACCTAGAATTCTCGTATGGATGTAGCCACAGGTGCAATCTGCTCTCCAGGACCTCTGTCTCATGAATGCTGGTGGGGCTTGGCTCAGCTGCTGCCAGAACAGCAGGTCCTGCTCTCTGCAGAGAGAGAAATCTGTCTGTTCCCTTGTGTTCACTATTCCGTGGCTGCTGTAGCAGCAAAACAAAACACAGATTTATTGCAAAAACAGGGAGGCTAGGTTAGGACAGTTTGTTCCTTTTTTTTTTTTTTTTTTGTGCACCCAGCTCTTCCTCCCACATATTGTGTGTACCACAGTGCAGATGTGCACAGCTGCTGTAACCTCCTGTGGTGGCTTTAGCACTGGGGCCATTCAGGACTTTCCTGTACAAACCTCGGCGGCTGGCAAACCCAGATTTGAGGAAATGACATTTCCAGAGCATTTTGGGGAAGGCACACACTATCCCACAACCATGTCTAGGGTGCTGGGTCCCCTGTCCATCTAAGTCCTGCAGAGGGAATTTGAAGTGATGGGTCATGAGACAGGGTTTCCCCCAGAGCAGAAGATAGAGGTAAGAAGGGTTTTTATCACTTTTTCTCTCTGTGATCATGGGGCATGCTCTGCTTGCCAGCTTTATCTCAGAGCTTTGCCTTACAAATCCCTTCCTATTGAATTTCACAGAATATTCTGTGCTGGAAGGCAGCTACAGGGATCATCGAGCCCAACTCTTAAGAGAATGGCTCAGAGACCTGGGTTCCTCTGGCTCTCTCCCACTGGCACATCAGTGATTTTCCAAGGTGTTCTGCTGCAGGATATAATTTGGCCCCTTGGAAGCAGAGCACCACTGCATGCCCAGGTGCCTGGAGGAGCTGTTCCATCTGAACTGGGTGGGTGTTTTCAGGACACTGGAGGCAGTGACCCTCTTTGTTTGCCTTTGGAAAAGCAGCAATGACCCCACTGCTGGCTGGGAATCTGTGAGCAGTGGCCACAGGCTGCAGCCCTGGCTCTGTCACCAGCTGCTTTTACAGCTCTGCCCAAGTTGTTTGCCCTGTTTTACATCATGGAAGCAGTGCACAAGGATCATACACCCCCGAAGAACTTTTTTCCTCAAATACATAACAGTGCTACCTGAGAACGAGATTACAGCTACAAATCACACCCCTTTTGCCTCCAACAGAACAAAGCCTGCCTCCCTGCTCTCAGTGCAACACACCAGCTGTATATGACTGTACATTAGCTTTACTAGCCCCAGAGGTGCTGTTCAGTCTGCCACATTCTCTTTTCCACCCTAACACCTGCACATTATTTTTGTCCCTTGTTTTTCTCAGCTGCGGCTGGAAGGTGTTCCTGCAGGCAGATGGGGACTGCACATTTCGGAGGAGGCTCTAGATGGTGCTGCTGTCCCGGGAAAGCAAAGCTGGCATCTTTATTCACCCATAATAAAAACCGCAATAAAAGCAGTGTAAAATGAGCAAGTCAGAGGGACTGAGAAAACCAGGGCAGCCCAGAGCTGTAGGAGCACCTTGCCTGGTAAATCCTGAGCTCCAGGGCCAAACACTGGTCAGTCAGAAATGAGATACAGAGAGACTGTGCAGTAATCATGGACCAGCACGGGGTTCATCAGGGCATTCTCCTTTGGCTGTTCTCCTTTCCCCTGCAGACCCTGCCTGCCTGAGGTGGAGCAGGATGGTGCTTTGCCCATGCCAGTGCTGTGCCCATTCCAGGCACAGGCTGGAGGCTCTGGGAGGAGATGTAGCACACCTCAGGAGTTTGGGAACAGCTGAACTTCACAGAAACCTCTTCCTAATCCCCATTCACTGGTTTAAACTCAGAGGAAATTTATTTCATCCAAACATCTTACTTTTTGTTTGTTTAATACTGGCTCTTGTGACTAGCTGATTTTGTTAGCCATAAGTGCAAACCATTCTCTTTTGGATTCCTGCTAGGTTTGTTGTGTATGGGAAGAAAATCACAAGGAGTTGAAGTATCATGGCATAATGAATCACCACTTCTCCACTGAGCTGTGGCCACGGGCCATTTGTGAGCTCTTAGCTCTCTGCACAGCAAAGCTCAGCAGCAGTTTCAGCCAAGATCTGACCTGCATTTACAGAAGGGTAGGATGTCCCCAGCACCAGAGTGTGTCAGTGCCATCCTGTGTGCTCAGGAGCAAGCCATGAGCTGTTTGTTCCCAGAGCCCTGGAGCAATGAGTTTCACAGGTCAGTTGGATGGTATTGAAAGCATTTCCTGATGCTGGTAACATGTCTGTGGCTGGCCAGGTGCCCCCAGCTTTCCTGTAAGTGCAAAAGAGAGCCAAGATGGTCACAGAGAAGCCTGGACTTGACTGCTGTGACTTGCCAGGAGGTTTTCAGCCCCAAAATGCATGCCCAGCACTGCATCCCCTCATCCCTTTCTGCGTGGAGATGTTTGAGGAGCAGCTTTCTGAGCCCTTCATCTGTCCTGTGCTCAGTGCTGGGATTTGTTCCACTACAGCCACAGTGTGGGATGGTTCACATTGGGCATTTTCTGTCACATGGCTCAAGGAATGCTAGGTAATGCTTCAGCTTTAGAGCTGAGTCTTTATTTCAGTGCTGGCAGCACTGCACAAGTCCTGAATAACACCTTCATCAGACCCTTCAAGTAAATTGAGAAAGCCTCAACTCCATTTCAGCCTTGCAGACTTTTTCTTCTTTGCCTTCCCTCTCTCAGAGGAAGTTTATATCAGAATACTGCTGAAATTCAAGATCCCTCATCTGCCTCCCCCCACAAAAAACAGAGGCACAAAAGAGGCATTAAAGACAGCGAACATGCAAATAATCAAATGTTTTCATATGTGGAAGAATGGTTGCTTTTAGTAACTCATCCCAGAACACGACGGCATTAGAGGTTTTGGAATGAGCACCTCCCAACAGCATCAATAAGGGGAAAAGGTCCAAAAAATAAGCTAAACAGTGCTGCTGCCTGAATATAGCCTTTCATTCAGCTCTCCCCACACCGTTTCAGGCCCATTTTGGAGTTTTTTTTGATAAATGATGGAATTTGTATTTTTTGGCTCCTGTTCAAGAGTTTATATTTTCATTCTATAATTTCCTTAAACATTTAATTTCCTACATTAGCTGACAGTCTCTTGCATCTGTTGGAAAATTAGTTCTGGTGCTTCTGTGCCTGTGCTGGGAATTTATTTTTAAAATTTTTGTTATTGAAGATACAGAGAGAGCAAACCCTCCTGTGAGCAGATGCTGCTGCACACTGACCTCCAGCTTTGCAGATGATATAGGAGGACATAAAGGATAAAGAGACATTTGAGTCAAAGGGCTCCACTTTTAAAGTTATTAGAGAATGTTCTGTTCTGCTTGGCTGTAATACTGTGGCCATCTCCTGCAGATCTGGACCCAGAGCTGATAAAGGCACAGCAAACAGAGTTTTCTTACAGGTCCTGCCATTGACCTGTGCAAGTTGCTGCTTTGAGGTATTGGTGTCACCTTCAACATCAGGCAGCATTTCTGTGAGCTCTCCCCACTCCTCCCCAGTCTGTGCTGCTCTTCCTTCCCAGAGCTGCCTCTGCAAACAAGGTGCTCCTCATTCCAAATTCACCTTTCTCACAATGGTGTAGCCAGCACATCTGAAAAGCTGCAATCTCAAAAACAATATGAGGAAATATTTTTTCTAGTGTCCTTTGGGTCTTCAGGGCAATAATTCATTTAGCATGGAGTATCAAAGAAAGTGCTCAGCATTGCTGGAGGAGAGGCAGTGGCAAGGTCTAGGAGCAGACATAGGAAATAACTGCTTAGAAAACAAATTAGTTATGGACAGAGTAAAAAATGTGAAAGGTAAAATTACCCTGAAAAGTGTATCCAGGGAGCAGATACACCACAAGATCTGTCAGGAACAGGTTACCCTTTCTGCATGACTGAAGGGCATCCCCCCTAAAGCTGGGGCCAGCAGTCAGCACACAGGGTGGCTCAGGATGCAGTTGTCCCTGTCTGTAAGTGTGTTTGGACATCTCTTCTTGGAGTTTGTGATGGCACTTTGCATCTGGAAATTCTGAGTCCTACATTCCTGAGGAATCATATACTTTGAGAGGCATCATTTGACTCTCTGGTGTCTTCTTCAAATAAACTGAGATGAGTTTTTTTGAGACAAGACCCCTGAACCTGATGCCACAAGTACATTTTTTGTGCTACTTCAGGAGTCAGAAGTAGTCAACTTGATTTCTCTGGCACCAGCAAATTATTCCCCACATGGAGTGACTCCACATCAGTTCCTACTGGGCAGCTGTCAGATGGATTTGAAGATGAAAAATGTCAGGATCTGTCCCAGCTTATCCAAGTTGTGCGTTATTAAGGTTACTGGAAAGTTGCAAATTTGTAATTTCTTTGATACTTGGCTAGAAAGAAAGCAATGTGCTTCAGCTTTTACCAGCACACAGGACTCAGGGTTCTGGGCACTGAGGGAAGCAAAAGTGTTGAAGTTCTGGACTGAAGTGGGATCAGACATCTGAAAGGCAGATGATACACGAGTGGGACTGTCAATAAACTACCCATCAATAATTCAGGTGCTTTCTGACCAGGTTACATTATTGCTAGGATTTATGTCTGCTCAGATGAGTCTGGTCTTATGAACACTCCTGGTTCTTGTAGCAGCCTGAGCTTGCCACCACAGCCTCTGAGGAAATCTGAACTGGTTTGAATTAGCATAGTATTATGAGAGATAAAAGCCTCCTCCCAGTCAATATCAGCTGATACTTGCTCCAGCAAGATATCTTGCCCAGTCTTTTCATAAGTGAAATCTTCCACTGTCTGGACCCTAAAAATGGTCATATCTTAGTGGAAATGATCTGATGGAACACATAACAACTTTTTGTTCATTAAGCCCACAACATGCACAGTGTGTTTGTGCCCCTCTTTGTCCCTGGCTGCCCACAAGACTCTGCCCATGGAGAGACCTGCAAGGCACCTGAGACAAAGCAATGGGCAAGCCAGCCTGCCCAAAACGGGGCTCATGCCTGCAGAGACCCCTCATGCACAGTTCTAGGATGCAGCTCATGTCCCTCTGTCCTTACACCATCAAATGAATCACTAAATGCTCACAGGTTTTTTGATCTGAGCAAAGGCTTCACAGCCCATTCCTTTTGATGGCTGGATTTCATCTCCTTCCTTTCTGCACAGTGTGCTGGTTGTCTCCTCCATCCCCTTCTTGTTCATCAGGCTGGGATATTAGAAGAGCTGTGTGTGGTCCTGGCCAGCTACTGATCCACACTTGCTCCAGGAGAAATTGAGGTTTGAAAGAAAAAGTGTGTCTGTGGAGTGGGACTTATTTTTCTTGATACCAAAAATGCCTGGAAAAATGAAGTTAGGCAAAGAAATGCCTACAAAAGCCACACATCACCTGAATTCCCAGAAAGGCAATGGCTGGAGAGCACAAAACAATATGTGAGAAAGTATCAGAAGTGGAAAATGTACAATAGCAGTTTTTAGGCCAGATATGTTTGAAAAATGAAAGCTCACAATCAGTTCTGCCATCCTTTTCTGCCAGGTGAGGCAAAACCTGATGCTGAGACTGGTCAGCAGAAAAAGGCACAAGGGCTCTTGTACTGCTGGGATTTTTTGTTCTGTGTTGAGAAGGAGGTTTTCCCCCTTTCCTCCAAAGATGACTTTCTTCCTGATGGCCCTGCCTGCTGCTCTGCTCCCTGACCTTGACCTGCTCCGGAGAACTTTGTGGGGCAGGGCTGGGACAAACAACCACAAGAGGAGGGCAGATTCAGTGGGAGAGCCTGATGCCTTGAAGGTGGTGATGGAGGGAATGGATGGACAAATCCAGCCCCCAGAATGGATCCAGGCCAAGGACATGTTGATGTGGACAGACATCCCCAGGGCTGGCCACCACAGCCCCACTCTCCTGTCACAGGGAAGACAACAGGCGTGCAGTGCTGTGTGCAGTTTGGGGTGGGGGTGTCCCTGGAGTGCTGACAGACCAATAAACTGATACAGCTGGCTAAGAATTGTCCATCATTTATGCTAAAAAACAAACAAGGCCAACAATGCTGAAATGGAACATTTGGGCTCAGCTGTGTTGAGCGTTTCTGTATGCTCAGCTCACACAGGAGGGAGATTGGATGGCCCCTTCTCCTACACAGACCAAGCCATTGGCTGGATTAGGAATTCTGTGCTCTGCCTTCCTGGATTTCTGTGTGGTGCCAGGGGATGAATTTTGGGTAGCATGTCCTGGATGTTCTGAGTGGTCAAAAAAGGAGCCTGGTACCACAAGGCACTTGCATGGAGATGGCTGGGCAGCTCAGCCAGGTGCAAGTTCAAGTCTGAAACACGTCAAAATGACGTAAAAAACGCTGCTTCCCAGAACACTTCATCCTATGAAAATGCTTTGATATTTCAACATTTTGTCCCCAGTCATAACGGAAACAAACACTAAAATATTGGAAATTCCTGTGGGATGAAATTCCTGTGAAGTTCATTTTTGCACTTAGTGAAAGTAAGTACAAAAATGCCCTTGTGGGTGGTTTTTTGTTTTTGCTCCCTTAATTAAAGTTTCCTGATTTTTCCACAGTGTCAGGGATGGTTTACAGAGCTTTCTTCCTTCAAGAGTCATTGCACGCAAATAGGCCTTGAGATTTCCCCATGGTGAGGAGGGAGATGTGATGGAAATCCAGATTATTGGTGAGCACAGCCCAAGGGTGGGGAACAAAACCTCCTCCTTGTGTGGTTATGGGCACCTCTTTGCGGAGTGCTGATTGTTGCTCACTGCTTTGAATCAATGTGATACTGTCAGGAAGAAACAAAGATACGCATTTTAAATTCATTTTCTTCCTGGCATATATAAAATGTGGTGCTTTGTTGGAAACCTTCTTGGTTTATTTTTCATAGGAGCGTGGGACGTCAGGAAACATTCGGATTTCAAGGCTTGCACAGTGGCAGAATTCACATTCAGTGAGGTCTGAGGGGAGGTTGCCCTTGGCCAGCAAGGTGCTCGCCAGCCCTGGCTCTCATTGTGGGCCCCTTCCTTCTCCTCCCTGGTGCCCAGCTCCAGTGACATGGCTGGTAAGTTTATTGCTGCCTTGTTTGGCAAGAGATTAACACCAGCCTGGGGTTTTACAAGCAACTGGCATTTTTGGCAGGTTTAGTCCTTCTGCCTCCTGAGATTCCCAGTCTGAGGTCCAAACTTTAATTTTTGCTCTGCCTCAATGTCCACAAATATTAGCAAGTTGAGATGTGACCTTTTACTCCAGCATGTGCCTTTCCCATCAGCCAAGGACCCCTGACCTCTCTGAAACTCAGCAGCAAGAAACTCCTTTTACTCCATACAGCAAATAGCAGGTGTGTAACATGGCCATGGTACCTCCTGTTCTGAGGATCCCACTCAAACTTCTGCATCTTTGCTGTGCTTGGAGTGTGCAGGTGTTCCTCTGAAGGGGGTAAGTCTGGGGGTGTCTGTGGTGTTAGGGTGGATTGATGCTGCCTGGTTTCCCTGCTTTTGCCACCAGGATTAGAACTATCCATGCCAGTGAGTGTTTCCCAGCTCAGAGCCAAGGGAGCAGTTTAGGATGGCTGGCACTCAACACAAGAGGACTGTTATCTTGAGCACAGATTACAGTAATTTCACGATTATAAGCCGCACTTCCGGGTGTTGGCAACTTTTCATTCTTTGTCCATACACAAGCCGCACCTGATTATAAGCCGCACGTTACAATACAGAGTGTGATAAAAGGTATCTATTCTATCACCATCTGTTGAGGGTGGGGGCAGTGATCCTTATCTCCACGGCAAATATTCTGCTAATGGGCCATCCATTGAAACCAGGCAGGGCATTGTTCTTTATCTTTTCACAACCCATCCTTCCTCCAGCCAGTCATTTTCTGCTCATGGCCATTGAGTCCCACTGTGGGACTGATAAAATTACTGCATCCCATTGGGAGTTGCTCCAGCCAGGGGGAAGAGCCCAACATTTCTTACCAAGATAAAAACAGAGGTTTTGGGACACTAAGGGAGCCCCTTTCTCCACTGGACTCCAGAGGAAAACTGGATTTCTCCACATCACCACTGGAGCTCCGGAGGGAAACTGCACCTTGTACAGGAGCACTGCTCCAACTGAGCCACATCTGTCACTGCAGGAGGATGCAGCCACCATGGAATGGGACTGCTGCCAACACCCTGCCTGACAGGTGTCAGGTTGTACTCTGACTTTGTCAGGGCTTGGGGTTTGTTCTTTGTAGTGCTGTATTTCTATTTTAATTTCCCTAGTAAAGAACTGTTATTCCTAATTCCCATATCTTTGCCTGAGAGCCCCTTGATTTCAAAATTCTAATAATTTGGAGGGAGGGGGTTTGCATTCTCCATTTCAAAGAGAGGCTCCTGCCTTTCTCAGCAGACACCTGTCCTCCAAACTAAAACAGCAACTTTTCATTCTTTGTCCATATATAAGCCACACCTGATTATAAACTGCACTTCCGGGTTCAGACAAAAATTTAGTCAAAATGGTGAGGCTTATCATAGTGAAATTCTGTATTCCCTAGCATTCTTAGCACATTAGAAACCTGTTTATTATGTTTGTCATTTGAAAGGAAAATGTTATGTACAAGAGCAAAGTCCCAGGTTCATAACAGTGGCAAGGTACAAGCACAGTACTTCACTGTGGTGAGCAAGGGGAGACACAGAGGGACATGAACTTGGGGATCTTTGTATGTGTGTGAGGCTGTGGCTCCACACCACCACAAGCCCAGAGAGGTGACATTTCCAAGTGATTTTGAATCCACTTGCACATGCAGATTCTCTTGAAAATTGCCGTGCTTCCTGTGTATCTAATTTGGGATTTGTGGTAATCTGAGCAAGAGGTTTTGGGTGTAGGCTCTCTGAAGGGACTGGGGTGGCTCCAGAAGGCACAGCTGCTTGTGGCCCTCCTGTGACAGGGAACAGCCTGTCCTCAGGTGGCTGTTGCTGCTGAGGAACTGACCACTGCAATGACAGCTAATTCAGGGGAAAAGCTGGGAAAGTGATGTGTCCAAGTCAAGGGGACAAGCCAGAGGATCTCTTTTGGAGGGGCAGTACCTGCTGCAAGCCAGGGCTCTGTGGGTGATGCCTTCCATGCAGGTCTCCACAGCATCCTCTGTCTCCTGAGGTGCTCAGAGCAGTGTCCCCATGGTGTCAGCAGGTGACAAAGCTGTTTGGCTGCAGACAGGCCATTTGTCTTGTCTCTGCAGGGGAGCAGGCAAACACAGTTTTCACAAATGCCATTGTGTGCAGGGAATGTGCTGGCTTGGGAACTGCACATCACACAGGACCAGTGCAAGTTTGCAACAACTGACATGAAGCCTCAGCTCTTTTATTAGCCAGAACAGCAAATTCAGTAGAAATGTCCCTCCCTCCAGCCACTTCAGCTTACTAGAATAATCCTTTCCATCTACATCTACCTGTCTGCTCCAATCCCTTTGGTTCTCAGGACTATTTAACTGTAGGAAATGTCAGACAGAAAAAATATGGAGTCATGTGGGATTATTTCACTGCATGGCAAAATAACATGAGGCACAGACTTACCAAACTGTTAAAACTTTTTCCAGCCTTGACCCCCATTGAAATGCACCATGTGGTGTCATTTTAATACTACACATGCTACAGTTCCTAAGTAGTCACTCTGTCAATATTATGGTACAGAAGTACCTTAATGCTAGAACAAAATAACTGAAACTTCTTCATAGAATAATTAAACTTCTCCAAAATCCCCAGTGCATGGGGAGATTTCATCCTCATCTCAGGTGTGGTAGGGCCAGGGGGGTGGATCTGATAAATGAGTGATCCTGAGGAACTTGTGTCTGCTGACAGCAGCTTCACACACATCCTGAGCCCATTGCTGCCTTGATGCAGAAGTGAGAAAAATGGTTGTGCCAAGTCCCTTTCAAATCACTTCCCTTCTTTTTCCTACATTTTTCTATTCAGTACCCAAGAAAAATTTGCTCTTTTGTGCAAAAATCTGTATCTAAGATGATAAGACTCTAATCTTAATTGACTTCTGGGCAGTTAATGTTAACCAATGGTTCAGAGAAGGGAGACAATTCAGGGGAGATTATTAGAAGTCACACAGATATGCTGCTGGAGATTTGTTTTCTTATTTTTCTTGAGGCTGCTACAATTTGAGTTTCAGTGTGCTCCCCAGACAAAAAAATAGGAAATAGTTCAGGCATCAGAACAGCATACACATTACAAGAATAAGAGGAATGGAG
Source organism: Catharus ustulatus (assembly GCF_009819885.2). Lineage (NCBI taxonomy): Eukaryota > Metazoa > Chordata > Aves > Passeriformes > Turdidae > Catharus > Catharus ustulatus. The sequence continues at coordinate 69,480,466 of NC_046225.1, read as the reverse complement.
AGGTGGCTTCTCAGCTGGATGGAAGTGGTGAGATATTGGTATGCTGAGCACGAAAAATTTGTAAACAAATTCAAAGAGCCCAGGGGTGGGGATGACTGATATGGCCAACACAGCCTTGGGAACACACTTCAAAAGGTGAATGTGTGGGATGCTGCCAGGCATGGTGACAGCAGACAAGGAGTAGCAGCTATTGCTGTCTGTGAGATTTTCCTGAGGGAACCAGATGGTTGGGAGATGAAGGGTGAGCCCCCAAAGTCTTGTTCACACAAGCTTTCTCCAGGACAGCCCCTCTGCTCCCCTACTCTCACAGGTACTGGGGGTGCATGTCAAAGGTTGTGCTCCAATGCTTTGCCTTGACAATGTTTTCCTCCCCTGTGTATGGACAAGCTCAGCTGAGCAGTGTTTGGAGCTGTATAAATTCACTGAAAAAAAAAAGAGTGGAGAAAGCCAAGCTGACACTGATGGCTGTGAAAGAAACTTTAAAAAAAGTCCTTTAATATAGCTGTTTCTCCCTCAGGCATTGAGGAATTTGCTCCCTGTTTCTTTCGCCTCCCTGGTGTGCTCTGGGGTGTGATTCAGAGCAAATCTGTTCCTCCTCACACAGCTCACCCTACTCCAGCCTGACACACTGAGCAATCCACAGGGTGATGGAAACAGCTCCAGAAGAGACTGTCCCACCTGGGGAGCTGCTCCTGCTGCACTCTGCATCATTCCTTGCATTAGATTTGGCTTTTAGAAACCCCCACTGCCTCTTGGAGGTTTCACTGACTATCCACATGCATCCTTCATGGAGAACCTTCCCAAATATCTCACAGATCCCCCTGTGAGAAACCTCCACGTGAATCCACCCCTGGAGCATGCCTGCCCCTACAGTCAGTGCACATCCCTGCTTCTGCCTCATCTCCTGCTGCTGAGCTTTGAGCTGTTGGGACCCATCCTGTGGGAGCTGAAGTTTTTCTTTTTCACAGTGCAAGGAGCTTTGCAAATGCAGAACACATCAGGGAACAAGCAGAGGTCAGCTGGCACTGAGCTGGGTGAATCAGTCACCATGCACATTTTTCTTTGTGGTTTGTGTTTCTTTTTATCACAGAGAAGGTGGATTTTGTTCCTGAAGTAGGGGGAGGCTGCCTATAGTACTGCTGGTATTTGCTAAACTACCTTCCTGTGAGTGTAAATCTTCCCTCTTTCTTTCTCTCTATGGGGTAAAACATTCAGCAAATCCCCTTTTTCAAACCAGGGATCAGGTACATCAGCAGGCACAAAATGAATTTTGCATTGAGTTTGGATCTCCTCCTCTGCAGGGGTCTCTGGGTCTGCTAAACTTTCACACTTGATAGCCAAAGTCTGCTTGTGATTAAAGGGGAAAATGAAAAGCAGACTGCTGAGGTGAAAGGTGCAGATTGCTCTGTTTTACTGCCCTGGGAGTGAAGTGGGTTGGTATGCAGGCCACTGTAGAGAAGCTCAAAAATTTCTTTCTTATTTCAAAGAGACTGAAGGGAGCATCACATCTTGCAGGCAGTGCTGGTGAAGGGCTGGGTTCACACTGCCCAGGCTCAGAGTGCAGCTTTAGCAGCACAGCAGCTGCTCTGCAGAGGGAGCTGGGGCAGAGAAGCTGGGTAGTGAGTGCCCCAAATTGCCCATCACTCTCTCAGTGTTGGCCAGGGGATAGACAGGCACCTGCTGGGGCAGTAAACCCAACCTGTACCCTGTCCAAACTCCTTCCATGGCTGGAAGTATCAAGAAAAGAGTGAAGCAGAGGAAACAGTAAAGTAGTGGGTGATGTCTGCCCAGGGTTCTCTCACTTCTCCCAGAGGAGATTTCTGAGACACTGTGGAAAGGTGTGACATCTTGCTGGTTTTAGCAGTCCTGGCAGGAGCTGGAGGGAGGAACTGGCCAATGCAGCTGTCCAGGGTGATGGAGTGGGAGGAGCAGACACCACAGAGACACTCTGGTACCCAATGAATCAACTCAAGTGGCAACATCTGTACACAGAGGTGAAGAACTGGTTCCATCCTGCACTTACTCCTTCCCAAACCCTCCCAGTTCACTTCTCCCAGCCTGGCTGTGTGCTGAGGTCGAGCTGGGACTCGTGCTCTGTCTGGACTCTGACTGCTGACTTCAACCCAAGAGCTGAGTGAACCCACCCCATCTGACCAACACAGCCACAGCCTCTCAGCCCTGGGGCCACAGTCACCATTTCCAGTCTTACTGCATTCCTGAGGGAGCATTCCCACCTTGGAGGATGAAGCAGAGGCCAAAATACAAGGTTGAGAAGTTTGGATTATACAAGCAAAGCAAACTTTGCCTCGACTTTTGTTCAGGGCAGCAATCACCAAAACAGAGGAATGTTTTTGTGTGAGTTAGAAATCATCACCAAACCTTCCCAGACAGGCACAGCCACCACTTTTGTCTCCCTCAGTGTAGATGGGCCTGATGATGACATGGGATGCCTCTGTCTCTCTGTCTCTCTTCAGCTTGGGAGTGGGTTTTAAGCAGGCTAAACCACTGGGTTTTCACAGGCTCCCTGAAGTGCACAGCCTGAGAGATCCTGCTCTGGTGATCAGTGATCAGGCACTCTACTCACATCAGTAAATGAAGAGATGAGAAATTATTAAAAGGATTAGCTGCTGGTCCAAAAGCTCTCTGCTGGGGCAGCCAAAATACCTCTGCTGGTTCCCAAGCTTTCTCTAGTATTGTCTGAGATTTCATAATTTGGGGTTCAGAGCTCATAGGGGAGTTGGACCAGTGAAGCAGAAAAAGGGCAGATTTCTGAGAGAGACCTCTGAAAGAAGATGAAATTAGGAATGCTATCAAAATGTAATTTGCTGTCATTATCCATGGACAGACTGAGAAGGGCCAGGCCAGGACTGTGCCAGGTACCTGCAAGAGGCTGGAGGAGCTGCCCCTCTTCCTACCCCTTGCTCCACTCTATTTATAGAGGGCTAAGCAGGTATCTGACCTCTTCTGAGGCCCTGAAATATTTGCCAGAAGGATATTCTGCCTGAGTTGGGTCCCAGGCCTCACAGAGGAGGCTTCAGCACCTCTCCTGTCCACATCTCCTCCTTCCTGCCAGCAATCTCTTATTTGAGGTCCTGGGATGTACAGTAATTTCACGATTATAAGCCGCACTGAGTATAAGCCGCATCTCTGGGTGTCAGCAACTTTTCATTCTTTGTCCATACAAAAGCCGCACCTGATTATAAGCCGCACATTACAATACAAGTGTGATCAAAGGTATCTGTTCTATCACCATCTGTTGAGGGTGGGGGCAGTGATCCTTATCACCATGGGAGATTTTCTGCTAATGGGCCATCCATTGAAACCAGGCAGGGCATTGTTCTTTATCTTTTCACAACCCATCCTTCCTCCAGCCAGTCATTTTCTGCTCATGGCCATTGAGTCCCACTGTGGCACTGATAAAATTACTGCATCCCATTGGGAGTTGCTCCAGCCAGGGGGAAGAGCCCAACATTTCTTACCAAGATAGAAACAGAGGTTTTGGGACACTAAGGGAGCCCCTTTCTCCACTGGACTCCAGAGGAAAACCGGATTTCTCCACATCCCCACTGGAGCTCCGGAGGGAAACTGCACCTTGTACAGGAGCACTGCTCCAGCTGAGCCACATCTGTCACTGCAGGAGGATGCAGCCACCATGGAATGGGACTGCTGCCAACACCCTGCCTGATGGGGTGCCAGGTTGTACTCTGACTTTGTCATGGTTTGGGGTTTGTTTCTTTGTAGTACTGTATTTCTATTTTAATTTCCCTAGCAAAGAACTGTTATTCCTAATTCCCATATTTTTGCCTGAGAGCCCCTTGATTTCAAAATGATAATAATTTGGAGGGAGGGGGTTTACATTCTCCATTTCAAAGAGAAGCTCCTGCCTTTCTCAGCAGACACCTGTCCTCCAAACTAAAACAGCAACTTTTCGTTCTTTGTCCGTATGTAAGCCGCACCTGATTATAAACTGCACTTTGGGTTCGGACCAAAATTTTAGTCAAAATGGTGCGGCTTATAATCGTGAATTTCTCAGGACTTTGCCCCATAGCTCAGCAATATTCCTCTGAAGCCTTTCACTTCTGGGCCAGTCTATATTTCTTGTTCTCTTAGGCAATATAAAACCAAGGGTGCAATTTACTCACATTTCCACAGTGGTTCCTGCCAGAATAAAGAGAAGTAAAATTTGTCCTGTTACTTGTCTGCTTGCTCCCAGGCTGAGATCCTGGATCTGCATTCCCTTGAGGGCAAGTGGAGACATTTGCATCCCATGTTTAGCTTAACTTGTGGCTACAAAACAAAAAATATATATAATGATAATAAAAAAGAAAAATCAGATCTAGGCTGGCTGGCACTCCAGAATTCAGGACTATGAAGACCTCAGGGTTTGGTTTCCTAATTATATATTGTCTATATATGAAGCTAAGACAGGAAGCAATGAGCATAAATTAGAGGAGAAAGACAATTTAGACATTAGGAATGGTAGCAGGGCAGTGAAGCATGGATGGCATTAGCTGTGGGATCTGCCATGGAGATGTGTGGGAACAGATTAAATCTGTTCATGGAACTATGGAATGCTTTGGGTTGGTAGGGACCTTTAAGGGTCATCTATTCCAAACTCCCTGCAATGAGCAGGGATACCTTCAGCTGGATCTTATTGCCCAGAGCCCTGTTCCACCTGATCCTGGATGTTTTCAGGGATGGGCCATCACTCAGCTGTGTGGGCAGCATGTTCCAGTGTGTCACCACCCTCACTGTAAAAATGTCACCCCTGTGTCTAGTCTAAATCTGCCCTCTGCCAGATTAACACCTCTTGTGCTACTGCAACAGGTCATGCTAAAACTTCTGTCCCCACCTTTCTTATAAGCTCCTTTTAAGTACTGGAGGGTCAAAATAAGGGCTCCTAGGAGCACAACCCCAACACTTCCAGCCTTTCCTTATAGGAGAGCTGCTCCATCCCTCTGATAATTTCCTGGTATTCCTAAGTGGATCTGTTCTAGCAGGTTCCTCTTACTTTGGGGACCCCAGAGCTGGTGCAGCTCTGCAGGTTGGGTCTCACCAGAGCAGGGCAGAGGGGCAGAATCCCCTCCTTCCCCTGCCACCCCACGGGGCTCTGCATGATCCCAGGACATGTTTGGCTCTCTGGGCTCTCAGGCACATTGCTGGGCCATGTCCAGCATCTCCTCCACCAGCACCCCAAGTCCTTCTCCCAGGGCTGCTGTCTTGAGACTCCTGGGATTGTTTTCAATTATTTTGTACCAAGGCTTTCCCTAGTTTCAGTTGGGTGCAATTTTTTTCTCTACTTCTGATCCCTGTCTCTTATTGTCTCTTGTCACAATGTAGGCTGAGGAAGGTGGAAATATATCCATATGTAGTCTGTAATCCTGAGCTCCTTTGGGATTACCAAAATTACATAAATACAGCTATGATTTGTTATCTTCTGTGCCTGACACCCACATGTTCCTCTGTACCCTTTGTTTGGAGTTCATTCATGCCATGCATCTCTTGCTCCCAACAAACATATTGATTCCTGATTTTGATTTGCAGTGCTCAAGGAGATCTGCTGCCTTTGCAGACCTGCACAGGTTTCTTCAGCAGCCATTTGCCTTCCTCTGGATTTATTTTATGGGCATAAACAAAGGTTACTCTGCAGCTCTTTTAAGTGTGCTAACCATAAGTAGGGAGAACAACACACATATCAATAGAGAGTAGAATGAAAAACCTCTCATTGAATTGTCAGAGCTCCAATGGCTTTTTATACTAAAGCTCTGCTTGTCTGAACTTAAGCCATTACCCAGCTGAAGATGTGAGGAAGGCATGTTTTCCATGTTGATCAGAATTGATGAACATCTGCTGGATGGACAATATTTCTGAGTCTTTACCTGGCTGGTGCAACATTGTTTTTCAGCTTGAGAGAGGTTTTTATGAGTCTGTGAGTAATTTGTTGTCTACCAGAATAATTTATGTTAGTGTTATTAATTGTAGCTACCCAAATGCCATTTTAAGTGCTGAGATAACGTGAGATCCTTGATGAGATATTGATAGGAATGGGAAACTGAAGGAGAAAAGTCCTCTACTCTTAGGAAAAAACCCAATAGGATTAATCCTGATCTGCCTGAAGTCTATTTATTACTGATTTCAAATGATCTGATGACCATGCAAGCTTTCTTTAGGCCCATAAGACCTTCCTAGAAACCTACATTTGTTCTACAAATAGGTCTACAAGCATTCATTAGTTAGTATAGAGTGATAATAAACCCTCCAGTGTCCAGGAATAGACTTTGCAAGACAATAGTTACTTGACAATTTCAAAGTAATGGCATTTGGGATTTCCTCTTTATGCTGGAAAATAAACTGTTTAATTAAAAGGAAGAGTGGAATTAAAATGATAGAGATGAAAAGACTACAGTAGATCAGACTGTAATTGGATTCTTAGCTCAGTGTGGTTCAATGAACTCTCCTGCACTCAGTGGCTCAATTATCTCTGAGTATGAGGGCAGTTTTGCAGCATTTCCTAGCTAGTGTAGTGAAAACATTTAAAATAGAAATATCTAGAATATCAGAGGCTTTCTGTTTAGCTTTTCCTACTCAGCATCAGGGAGGGGGTGTAAAAAAGAAGAAGCAAACTCTGGCATTTTGGTCTATCTCTTGGAATGATGATGTTTAGACATTGCTTAATCTTATCAGGCCAGCCAGAATGTCTGTTGTGTCTGTTTGTGCTCCCTCACACGATTACAGAAAACAGCCAGAGCCATGGAAATTCCAAGATGATCCTACCAGGGCAGTCACAGAAGGAGCTGGCTGTCAAAAACCATCCTACACTTCCCCCCTGCCTGGCTTCTGGTTTTCACCTCCAAACTCAGGTGGGATTTGAAGGCAATCTTCATTTTCTAGAAGCCCACAAAGGTGAAGATTTTGGCTTTCTCTGACTTCAGTGGGGAACCTGTGAACCGCTGTCAGGGGCATTGACTTTGGTGTTCCACTCACATCCAGGAGCCTCTCACAAAATGTGGCAATTCTGTGTTTCCCTGGATTGTATCTCCATCAAAGTATGAGAAATCCTCAGGTATTCCTAGATGTGCCAGTCCTTTCTAGCTGGACTGAAGATCTGTCAGCAGATAGAAAAATCCATGCCTGCATGCAGTAGAGTGTCCCAACCTGCAATGCCTGAGCAGGACCTTTAATCAAGGCCCCTGGTGCTGGAAATTTGAGAGGTGACAGTTGAGGTGTCAAAAGAAGAGACAAATTCATAGAGTGAAAAGATACTTTTTAGATTCCTTTATCTAGATAAAAATATTTTGACAACTATTTGGACACACAGAGCAAATCTGAAGAACTTAAATTCCCCCAAACCATGGCAGGTCAGCTGCACAAGAAGGGCTGTGTGCCCTGCAAGCTGATGTTTAATTCCAGCTTTACCTGTCAGCAGTTTGCCCATGACTTGCATTGATCACCAGGGAGGGGCCCGTGCTCACAGCAGGGAATTAAAGCAGGCAGAGAGCTTGGGGAAAGGCTGCTGTGGGACAGGAAGAATAGCAGCATTCATTGCTCTGGGGGAACCTGGCAGGATGGGCAGCTCCCCCTGCATCTTGGCACTCCTGATTCTGATCCAGGGACCCTGAAGAACTGAAGGGAAAAGAAAGACAGGAGAAGAAAAAAAACCCCAAACCTCTATTATTCAGACTTTTAAAAACCTCCATCAAAGGGTTGGTTTGTGTTTTGGACATGTCTCAATGTAGGTTGTTATTAGTGACTGGCTAGCTATATTTGAATAGATGCAAGTGACAATCCAGAGCCTTTTCCCAGCCTTTTTTTTTTTTTTTTTTTTTTTTTCCCCACTATGGTATGTAGGAAAAAAAAGGTTTGTTGCAGTCTAAAATACATCTGCAGATGGTGTGTGCTCTCCTTGGCTCCAGCTGGGGCTCAGAGTGAAACACCACAAAATGCCTATTGTTACCAGCACTTTCTGCCCTGCTATGGTAAGAAACCCCAGCAGATTTGGATCCCAGCTCCTGGCCCTAATGTTTCATGTGAACTTTTTGGATGGCACACTAGCCTCTCTGAGGTTTGCCAGTTTGTGATTATAGGCTGGATCTTGGGAACAGGGAACAGACCAATTGTCATCCTGCCCCCAATGTGGGCTGCATCCCAGCACCCCTGAGGTCAGCAGATCAGCAGCAGTGGATGTTAGAGGGAGCATGAAACCACAACAGCTCTGCTGAAGCCCTTGAAAGGTGGGTAAAGTTCATTGCCCTTCCACTTCCAGTAAGTCTGGAATTTGGATCTTGATCCACAGAGACATTTTAGGTCCCTGACTCCCAGTGGTTTCCTTGCCATGGTGCAGGTTGGGAGCTGAGTCCCTAAATGAGTGGTGGCTGTGAGCCCAGTCTCTCAGTGTGTTCAGATGTATCTAACATTACTTGTGTTATTGTTGTATATTCAGATCCTGACTGCAATCTGGGCTCCTTGAAATAGAGACAGGGACACACAGGCTGGGATTTAGGAGGCCAAGTGTTGAAGTTTATGGTGTGGGTGCCACATCAGGCTGTAGACAATGGAAACAGTACAGAAAATACAGTTTCTGTAAAGTGGGACATCATGAAGTAGTCACTAAAGCTGATCTTCTTGGAAAATCTCTTTCTCTTCATCACCTGCCAGGGAAGTTGGAGTTACATCTCTGTTCTTTGTATCTAAATTTAGATAGGAGGTGTCCCATTCAGAATGGAAGGCAATTCCTTCTCCAAAGAGATCAGAGTGAGCTGGGCTGTGAGGAGCAGAGGCAGTGAATTTTAGTTAAAGCCCAGCCAGCAGAGCCAGGAGTTGGCACCAGCTGTGACAGCTGAAGGCATTGGCCACTCCTGAAATCTGGGTCTTCTCTCTGATCTTCTTCCCCTCCCTCCTCTTGCTCTCTGGCTCAGTTATTTTGATTATATGAAGTGCAAACTCTTCTTTCTTGCAGCCTTTGCCCAAAACTCTATCAAGACACTTTACTTCTGGTTTCCAACATCTTTGGAGCAGATCAACAAGTTTGAGAAACCTAATTCTCCAGTCATAGCAAATATAAACATTTCACCTGACCTCAAAAAGTTTCCAGATCAGATGAAGCTGGAGCATTTTATCTTCTGTGATGTACTTCAGAGAAAAATGGTAAAATATGAAAATGTTTGCTGAGATTTGTTTTATGGATTATAGCAGGCTTTTTGTTCATTTCTGAGTTGTCTGGGGTAAACCCCAAACCATCAGTCTTTACATGTTCTGCTCAGATGATGTCAGAGCAGATGGTGAGAGAGCATTTTCACTTCAGCCTCTCCATGTGGGCTCAGGCAGTTCAGCTCCATAGACCTTGATCCCAGCCTGGGCCTGTGGCCATTCCTGCACTACACATGCTGCATAATAGCACATTTTCTTTCCTCACATCAAATGCTGGGTGTGTTTGCATCCTTTAGATAAACTTCATAGTGTTTCTATTTCCCTTTCCCCCATGGTACTGATTATCCCAGAAATAGATAGGCACTGGAAAGCTGTGTTCTGGATCTGAGCTATTTCTGCATTGCATCTGGCATTATGACTGGACACGTTTTTGGGAATGTGATAATTCTGTGTTTGCCCTCGTGCCAAATTTTCTGTCTTTAAGTTGTATTTTTCCCCTACAGGCATGGATTATTTGTTTTTGTCATTTCAAGTGCTTCTTGTTTGAATTGTTTTGTTTTCATCTTCATCTTTCTGCTTCTCTTTTTTGTTAAGTTCTGCTGTGTCACCCACCCTGGTCTCACAACAGGGACTAACAGCTGAACCTCCTGCAGTTAAAACACAACAGTGGGACACTGTTCTAAAGAGAAAAAAAAGGACACAGAGGCTATCTTAAAGCTTAGCCCTGCCTGAAGAGAATCTCAAACCCTGGGTGAGATGCTCATCTGTTGATCACTGAGATTTCAGCACTCTGCAGTTATTCTGGAAGGATGTGAAACTTCCCCAGGAGGAATTTGACACAGAAACCTTTGGTGTGCTTTTGGAAAGAGCAATGATTTGGTGCTGGGTTTTTTACCCAGATGAGTGTGGGATGGGGTTAGCTAATGCTTGTGGAGATGATGGCATAGATGTTCCACTTTTACTGTTTGTTTCAGGGAAGATGTGTCTGTGGTTAGGACAGAGCCACACACCAGACAAGACAAGACAAAACCAAAATGAGTGCCCAGTGGCCAGAATGGAAATGGAGTGGTCACAAGGGGCAACACAAAGTGCCACCAGAGTCCTGGACCACAGGGATTTGCTGTCCCTTCCCTGCACAGCACACAGCCATCACCAGAGCACCACACTGCCTGCACTGCTCACCTGGACTCAGCCTAACAGTGCTGCAGATTTATTTTGGAATTGTCCTCCCCAGTTTGGTGTTTCTCAGGGTTTCAAGCAAACTGGGGAAAAAAAAAAAAATGTTCCAAGGTGCAAAAGATGTGACATGGTCTGTGGGGAGGGGAGCTGGGTCTCCTTGCTCCCCTCCAGTTGCTGCACAAAAGGGATATCAGGGAGGAAAGGGGGTGACCCCTCTGAACAGATAACACCATCACAAATACACAACCTGCAGCCTTTGGAACAGGCCAGGCTGCTCCAGATTCTCCTATTGAGATGCTTTCCTTCTCTGGAACATAAAACAGAAAAGGAAGACAGCCCTTTGCCATACTGCCAAGGGATCTACCAAAGCTCAGGAAATTGGATCAAGAGGTGAACAGTGCTGGGCTGGGTCTGCCACTGCTCTGGCACCACAAATGACCTGGAGCCACAGGTCTACAAACACCTGCAAGTGTTTGGTGTGGGACAGGCAATCCCACAGGACTGTAGGGAAATGGCACTAAAAGGAGTGAAAAAGTAATGGTTTGCTTCTTCAGGATGGTGGTCCAGGGATTTCTGGTGTATCTGGTGCACCTATGAGCTGATACTGACTTTTATTTTACTTCCCATGGAAAGGTAACTTGAGTCTCCAAGAACACTGCAGCTTTTATGAACTTGGGGCATCTCCTGACAAGGGAGACAGGATCTTGTCCACAATTTGCAAAGCTCTTTCAGATCCTTGAGACAAAATTATTATTTCAACACTATTGTGAAATCTCAAGGGTCATGACTGAAAAAATAATCAGCTATATGGAAATAAAGATGAGATTTTTCAGCAGATGACAGGACTGTCCAGCATTATAATAACATTTTAAAGACTAGATAAACAACAGCTATGGGAAAGACATAAACTCTTATGTTTCAGGGCATGACTATTGTGTGTCAGGAAGCAATTCTCCTTTTAGGCCATTTGTTCTGTTACTGGTGGCTGTAACTGGAGCTGGGCACCCTCAGAATCAATAACCCATGGCAGAGGCACCTCTGATTGTTTGTTACTTCCATGTTTTGCAATTAATTCATTGGGATAAACAAGCTTTTGTTTTCCTCTTGCCAATTTGACCACCTCCCCACTCCTTGTATTCCCATACTTTGTATTCTTCTTGGCACTAATTGTGTGCTTTCAGTCAGCATGTTTTAGCTTTCCAAGACCGTAAGCCATGACTTGGGGGCACAGTCACATTTACATCCCTTTGCAGATGGCCTGTTTCTAGCACTGTCACTCCTTGGGTTTTATTTTTTGCTGTCTTTATGCTGAGGGACAGACACTGTTCAGTGGGTCTTTGTGATTCTAATCATTTTCATACAGTTTGAGGAGCAATGAACTTGAAAAACAAGATCCCTTTTTCCTGGGAGAGAAGGCACCTGAATTTAGGCCTGTCTTTACCACCCACTAAGGATGTGTGTGACATTTAGAGAGGGCTGACAGCAGTGTGTTAGTGGTTGCTGTGATGCCCTTTGTTGTTTGCATGTAGCTCCCATTTCTGTGGGCACCATCTGTTTGTTGGGAACTTTTTTTTTGCCTCGTCATTGCAGGCTTCAGGAAATGCCATCTTTGCCAGGTGGCACCTCTATTTGCTGCTGATAGAGCAGCTCCAGAAGCAGGTGCAGCTTGTGGGATAATGCAGCTTTGTGCCAGCCCATTGCAAGCCATGGCCCATTCAGAGACTTGGATGGGGTTATTGCTTTAGCTCAGCTCCATTTGGGATGTGGGCATTGCTTCTGAAGTGCCCCTGGCAGCTGACTTCTCACTTTGATTTATGCTAACCTTAGAACTGCTGGTAATTACATGCATGTTCTTGTATTCAGGAAGTTTCTGCAGTCACCAGGGAGAGGAGACTCCTTCATGCAACACCAGGAGAATGAATTGTTCATTTTGATGGGCATCTCAGGCACTTTGGGGCACAAGAAAAGGTCTGCCTGTGTGCTCCTTGTCATGGAGGAAGGGCTGGTGGAAGAAGAATTGATAATAACACTGCAGCTCTGATCTCTCAGAGTTTCAGTACTAATTTGCTGGTATTTTGTCAGCCAAAATGCTGTGTGCAGAACAATGGGTTTGCATAGTGTGATTCTGTGACTCATTAGCCTAGTTGGAACACTAGCTGGGATTTGTTGTCTTTTTGACATCCTTTACAAATACTGCAAGGGGAAGAATGGCCAATACACATTTTTCCATGGCACTTTATTTACCTGAACTGAATCCAAAGGGTCACATCAGAGAAATGGTCAAAAAATTCTTTTGATACTGGTGCCTCCTCTGTGAGTGGCCTGAAGACACTTAGCTGGTGTTTTACACAGGAAGACTTGTTCTGATCCAGGCAGTGGCCACTAACATTTCTCTCCTAAGCTACCAGGCATTTCATATTCTAGACAACATTTCTTCAAGTAGACTCTCATTGACTTTTTCATCTCCATGCACTGCTGAAAAAGATCAGGTGCAGTCAGATGACTGAGAGAGAAGAAGGAGAAGAAGAAGAAGGAGAAGAAGAAGACAGAGGAGAAGAAGATGAAGGAGGAGGAGGAGGAGAAGGAGAAGAAAAAGAAGAAGAGGAAGAAGAGAGGAAGTTTTTTCTGGCTTTAGCAGCACAGGGAAGAAGCCTGGAAAGCTTTGGATTAGGTCCTTTTTGAATTTTAATTTCTCCACAGTCTTTAGGTACACGTTAATACACAGAATATATATTAAATGGGCTGTAAGCAGAGTTGGTAACACCACTAATAAAGGTTCAATAAAGATATTGACCTATGTGAAGAGAAGGATCATTGTTTCACTGTGAAAAGATGTGATCAATCACTCTGCCCATCTGTGCTGATTATTTTAATCACTTGGCTAATTGCAAACTAATTTTGAGAGAAGAGGGGAGAGCTCCAATACAATAAAGATCCTGCAAGTTCTCTGAAATACCATGGCTGAGTGGAGAATTGAGATGCATGAGAGTGTTCTGAAAAAGGTGAGAAGAGGCCAAATTTTGTCATGTGCAGTCTGTCCATAGGCAGGTGGCTCAGGACAACCATGGTGTGTTTTGTTGATTGTTCAGGGGGCCATGGGGGGAATGAGGGGAGCTGCAAGGGGGTTGAATTTCCAGCCCAGCCTGTGTGTTGAAGTGAAACCACATTTCCTCAGTCTCACTGTTCATGAAACAGCTTCCTGAACGTGGGCAAAGGAATGTATTTTTCCCTTGTCTTGTGCACGAAATCTCCTGAAATGTTTTTGTCTCAAATTGGCTCGGAACTTTTAGTGTGCAGCACATATTCAGAGCATAACATTTCAGCCCACACAGTTAAATCTGGCAAAATAGGAAGGGATTGAAAGTAGGGTCTGTCCAGGATCACTCAGGAGGGGACTGAGCTGAAAGGGACAAGCTCTGCTACTTGTTTCACCCATGCCTGGCTGTTTCTGCAAAATGTCACTGAATTTCTGGCTCTTGTGGCCATCCTCCACTCCAGACAGACAGGTCTGAGGTTAAGTAATAGAAGTTGTTTACCAAAGCAGAAGCTGTACCAAGGCCCTTCAGAAACCCAGAGGTACTGCCAGTGGTGTTTCACTGGCAGCAGAAGGCAAACCTGGAGTCAGGATATTGTTCTGGTTGAACTCTGAGTGTGTAAAAGTAAATGTGCCAGAAACACCAGAGGAGGAGAGGGGAGACAGTATCAGAAAGGCCCAAGCTGCCAGAACCAGCTGTGCACACAACCCCAACTGACCACAAAGAGGATGTTTTGGGTATAAATGTGACCAGAAGAAGAGACCAAAAAGACAGGGAGAGGCTCTTCTTTACTTTTTGATTCCCATTATCCCCAGAGAAAAATAAGAACATGACCTTACTCTGCTGATAAACAGCATTGAGTCAAAACCATTCAACTTTATCCTCAACTTCATTGCCATCTTTCATAATGAAAACATTTCCCATGATCAGAACTATCAGCTCTCCACTGCGGCCAAATATTAAAGTGCAAATTGCTCTGCATTTACATACACATTAAATACATATGTATATCAAATAAAGCCACTTTGGGCTAAGCATCACTTGACAGGGTTTTGAAATAATTCTACTTCAATTGTAGTTTATTCCCATTTGTCAAGTTGGGTGAGATACATGTGATCAAAAGTGGATGCATGGACATAGATATTTTCATCTAAGTCAGACTCTGGGCTGCATTTTCTGGTGGTGGTTGTTTTTTTTTTTTTTTTTTTTTTTTTTTTTTTTTTTTTTTTTTTAATATCCAGGATGTAATTCTACTTACCTTAAAACAGAGCTTTAGAGTAGGTCAGACAAGTGTCTCCTTAAAGATCATTTATTGAAGAACCTGAGGGTGGCCAGCTCTACCTTGTAGGCATTTGAATTAGGGGAAATTAATTCCTTCCCCACTGATCACCAGGTACAGGGCACATAACTCCTGTGCTGGAGTGGGTGGTCTGATCTTTCAGGCCTTGAGCTGAATGGCAGGGCTGTCTGCAAGTGGTTTCCATGAGCCAAATGTTAGGGTGTTATGCCTTAGGTGGTGGTGGGACGCTCCAGCCGTGACCATGTGCTTGTCTTTCTGCAGGAGATGTGATGTGTGTGCTGTGTTGTGTCTCACTTCTGCATTTCAGTGATGCAGATGCTGACCCTGGGCACTGTTTTTCTCTCTGTGGGATGGCTGGTGCCACTGGGTTTGGAGAGCTGGTCCTTAACCCAGCTCTAGGCTTGCAGAGGAAGGAGGGTGGTGTGGTGGTCAAAGTGCCCCCACTGTGTGGCAGGAGATCTGAGCTTGACTCTTCACTCTGCCACAAAAAAAAAAATCACTGTTGATTTTGGGTGTGTTTCTTACACTCTCTGCTGGACCACAGTTCCCCCATCTGTAAAAATGTGAAAGATTTTTACCTACCTGGCTGAGGACCTCATAACTGGAACTCGAGGAACCTAGAGGGAAACTCTGGTCTGGATTTGCTCATGACAAAGCATCTACTAACATATTTTCAGCCAGTGCCTGGCAGAGCAGCAATGTTCAGATTTCTGTTTAAATAAGCTCTTTCATCAGATGAAAGAACATACCAGGAACTGGTCAGCAATATTCTCTGCAGTGGCCCCTGGAAGGGGAGCACAGACAGGGAATTAATGGCTTCCAGGTAAGGAGAAGGTGCAGAGCTGCAATGAGATGGAGCTGGTAACACAGGGCTGAGCCAGGGAGCTCCTCACTCCTGAGCAATCCCAGTTCCAGCTGCTGCTCCCCTCTGCAGGGCAGGACAAGGTGAGTGCAGCCATTGCTCTTCACTCTGCTGGTGGATATTGAACAATAACCAGTGCAATGAAGCCTTTGACTTTAACTGGCATGAATCAAAGGCTTTGGTCAGGCTGGCCTTGGAATTGTTTAGGATGAAATGGATTCCTTTTAGCCTTTGAGAGGGTCCAATTTAAGCTGTTTAGCTGAGCAGTGTGGAAAATACAGCACTTTAGCTATTATGTGGTCAAACTGGAGAGCAGACACCATTTACCAATATTGCTGGATCCATAACCTCACATCCTCTTGGAAACACCGTTCCTATTACACTTCCTATGGCTGTTGTTGTGGCCACCAGCGACGAAAATCCAGCCTGCTTTAGCCATCATGTTTCTTGGCTCCCATATTTCTTCTGTCTTATACCCCTCAGTACATTGGTGCACATGGTCATTGCAGGGTTTCCTCTGCAAGCAGAAATGTGAGTTTTGAGACAGCAGGGCAGGAAATGCTTTTGGCAGGTGTCAAGGGCCTTATAGTTTGTAGAGATAAATGTGGCTACAAAAGCTGTCATGAAAAAACCCATATATTTCTGAGAGACTTATTGCTTGTGCTTTTAACCCTAGAGCTTTTTAGCCTGGATACAGTAAGCACCTTGTTTTACTGCAGATGTGTAAAGATTATATGAATATGTACAATAACCTGTTTTCTACACTGGACAGTCTCTTTGCCCATCCTACCTGAGGGATGGTTTCTTCCAGCAATACTGGAAATGACTGGTTTGTGAAGCCAGGACAGTCTGAAAACAGTCTCATTTTTTCCCTCAGATGCATTTTACATCAATTCTCAGCTGCCATGAAATTATAGAGAGAATGAATTTGTGAGCTTTATACTGGCTGAGAATATGACCTAAATTTTGGACAACGGATTATTTAGACAAAGGAAGATGTTAATTTAGACTGCTTCCTCTTAGGAACAGAATGTTTCTCTCTTTACAGATTCCCTTGGGAGCTGTGGAGCTACATGGAAGGGCAATGAGATAGAATTGAGAAAGGAAAATTGGGGCCACTGCTAACAAGTGAGGTGTTAATCTTGCCCCATGAGGACATGATCATGATTTCTCAGCAACATGCAGAGGGAAAAGAGATTAAAATGGTGAAATAGAAAAGACATCTTGGTTCAATGGACACTGGTTTCACTTGGGTATAAAATGAAGAACAGGAGAAGACAAGTAAAACATGAGTCCTGCTCCAGAAGAAAACAAGCATGTGATGTGATTCTGAGGCTGGACTGCCAGCACTGATTGCTGCCTCAAAGGCGTAAAACCCCTGCTTTGAGCAACTGCCCCCCTTGACAGGATGAGGACTTCTCCTGCCTTACCAAAATGAGCAGATTGGTTCCTTGGCAAGGAATTTTATGCCAGGACACAGTGGAGAAGAAGCATAACCCTATCCTGGCAGCCAAATGAGCCTGGGTGATCTTAGAGGCAGTTTCCATCCCTCTTTCCCCATTTTGCTCCAGAGTGGTTAAACCTCAAAGCAGTCAGTGTTTATCCAAACACTTCCATTCTGAAAAACTGGGCTTCTGGGGAGTTTTCCTGCCCTCCCTTGTGCTGATGGCTGGAAGTGCTGTGAGGGCACCATTGTGAGTGATGTCTCCTTACTCCCACTTCTGGAGCAGCTCTTAGGAAGTGCACAACCATGTAAAGAAATAAAAATAAAAGACCTTGTGGCTAGATACATCAGGTAAAGTCAGTCTGAGAGACTACAGGAGGACTTACTTGAAGTTTTCTATCCTTGACATTGGAGCCAGACCCTGTCCCTGGTTTGGATGTTGCTGGTACAGTGCCCATGACCTTACTCCTCAGGTAAATATGGATGGTACAAGGAACATTGCCTTCTCCATGCCTTCTGCCCCTGCTGATGGAGGTGGGCTTTCCTCCATAGCCCAACACACTGTCCCCAAAGCCACATGAAACACAAATGAATGTAGAATTTTCAAAACAATCACATAATTTTTTAAAAATATATATGAGATTTTCTGTTTAGTCTGCTGGAGAATCTGGGGAAAAAAAAAAAGTTTGACAATTAATATGGATGGGGTTCAAATTAGCAGCATAAAAACTTGGTTAAAATCATCAACATGATCAAGTACTCTCAACATTCATGTCTGTCTTGATTTATTACAGGGTTGGGAAACATCAGCTTAATGTCTGGCTGTGCCAAAGCAGGTCTCCACTAGAGATTGACACTGCTACACTTCACAGTGCTTTGAATGAGCTGGGTGTGCCCATCCCAGAGCCATCTCCAACCTGGCAAAGGCACCTTGTCTGTCCTGATCACAAATAGCTCTTTTTTTTCCAAGAATGATGCTTTGGTGCCATGGGGAATTGTCTCCTCCTGCCCAGAAATGATGACTTGTGTGAACAGCAGTCACTCACCCACGGCCCAGGACGTGCTGTACCTAAATCTGGTTATGTGTCAATTGTATTAGAAGAGTTTTCACTTTATGGAACAGTTTATTTTGTCAAAATGTAATTTAGGTGATGTTTGAAATAACCAAGCCTCCATCTTGGTTGTGACCTTTGATCTCAGTGGAGCACCATGACAATGATGTGGCACTCTGAGGACAAAGCTGCAAACAAACGATGGCCATGTTGGTTGGGCAGGTGCCAAGGAATGGCTGACAGGGATGATTTGCCATGGAAAAGGAGCAGGGATAGCCCAAACATGTGTATTTGTTTGGACAAAAAAAATCTATGGAGGGAAAAATGGGTATTATTGATAAAACATTGGCTGGAACAAAGAGCTGGGTTAAATACCATTGCTGGCACAGGCTTTGGGTGTGAGCCCAAGAATAAGTCATGGGACCTCCTGCCCTGGTTCTCAGCCCACAAAATGGGGATGTGGCAGAGGACAATAACAGCCCCTTTCCTTTATCCTGGCTTTCTGTGTCGAACCAGCAATCCTGGGGGAAGGGGCTGCATCAAGCACAATGGAGGCTTGTTCCCTTTTCTCCATGGCTGTGCAGCAGACACAGGTTGTGCTGTACCAAGGCCTCTTTCAAGGTTGCTTTGTTGAGATCAGTATTTAATTCTAGGCTTTAGAAACAGAAAATAAAAAGACACAACTGTTTAAAAGGTCAAATTGTCCACCTGTTGTGGGCAGGCTGGGTCTGTGGTGTGCACTGTCTGGCCATGACGATTTTGCCTGAGGTCTGAGATGTGAGTTCAATGACAGTCTGCAGAGCAAAGCAGCAGCTTGACTGGCAAATCTCTAAAAGTTTGAGCTCAGCAAAACCTAACCTTCCTTCTGGGACAGCATTTAATTTTAAGGTCATTTTTGTCCAGGACTTACTTTCATGAGAAATTCTCTCCCAGTTGGGAAGATAACTTCTACCTTGTGACATAATGAAAATGGAGAGGATGAGTTTTGAGTCCTGATTTTGTATTAAATTTTGGTTTTGTGTAACAGGAACACTAAAATAGACACAAATAATGAGTTCACTCTTTCCTGTACCATACTCTTTTTCAACAGGAAAAATATTTCTTTTCTTTAGTCATCAAATGGAAGCAGTTCCCAAAGTGAGAAAGAGCATTGTCTTAAAATGTTGAAAGAGAGAATTTCCCAAAGAGGATTTTCTTCTGATTATATTTCTTCTCCTTAATGACCATAAAGAATATTACATTTTTTGAAATAAAGAGATGTCAAAAAAATTTTAGCAGTTTGTTGCAGTAGCTCTTTATCCTGCATTTGTGGGTTGGTCTATTGCATAGATTACAGAATCATAAAGAGCAGGAGCTGCTCTAAACTACCTCTGTGGAATGACTGAACTAGTGTTTGGAAGAGAACCCATGAAAATGTAAAATCCTTCACTAACACTTATTTTAGAAATATTGATAATAACAGGAAAGACAAGTGTTATACTCTGTTGACAACCTGAAGTGACCTTTCTGAAAACTTGTAAGAGGATAGAAAGAAGATCATATAGAAGAAGGAAAAAGGAGTAACATAAGTGAAAAAAATTGGGAAAACTCCAGAAAAACTTATTTTCAGTTAACCAAGATAAATGCACAAAGTCTAAAAAAAGCACTGCATATGGCTGATAAATTTCAATGTTATTTTGTTTCCCTTTTGAAATATCATGGAGTTGTGCTAAGCAGAATTCCTGAGGCTGAAGGGAAACTCAGGTACTCCAAACAAATATCATTTGAAGTGAATGTTTTTTGGCAAGGTGTTTCACAGCATGCATTGAAAAATTCCTTCCAAGATATTTTGATACCTTGTTTTAGGAAAAGAAAATGCTGAGGATTCAAAGTAAAATAAGACTGCGGGGGAAAGAAAATTAATCTGTGTTCTTGGAACATCTCTGAGAATGTTACAAATCCTGCAGAAATTTATGGATAGCCAGAAGCATCAACTGAAGCCCTCACCATTCACCAGCCTGTTACCAAAAGTGAACATGAGAGAACATTTCCATTTCATGGAATATGTATGATGATTTTATGATCGAGAGAGGTCAAGCTCAGACTAGCTCCTTAGGAATGCTGCTCTCCAAACTTCCCCAGAAATCCTCAGCATCCGGCAGCACGTTGTGTTTTGTAATATCTACTCATTAATCACCACCTTACCCTATTAACTAATCCTGGCAACACCTTTGGCAGATGGGGAAAGTTAAGGCAAGGTGAAGTTAAATTCCAAATCACAAAGGGATTCCTAGCTGGCTGTCAAGAAAACAACACAGAAATCACAGGTATTTCTAAACAATAGGTGAAGCTGGAATTCTAGAGATATTTAGACACATGCCACTAAAACCAGGAGATGATGAGATGTTTCTATTCCTGTTACAGTCAGCATTTTGAGAACTTTCTCTCCTCTGTACCACAGAAAAGATTTATGTTTGTGGCATATATTACAGAGCTGTAGGAAACACTGAAGCCCATTCAACACTTGGAATGAGCACACTGAAAGTTGTCACACATTATCTGGGATTAGAGCTGAGTACTTCTAGCCAGACCCTCCACTACTGAAAGTTAATTGGTGAAACTTGATTTTATAGGCTGGCAAGATGCCAGTGTACCTCAGCTGGAGGTCAGGAGTCCTGTTCTGCTCCCTGGCTAGGCACAGGCAGGATGGGGAATTTCAAGGCTGCTTCGATACTTCTTTTTGGGTGACAAGCTGATGGGTCTTTGGAGTTGAGGGGAAAAATTGAGAAAAAGCACGTTATTTCTTCCAATTCCCTGATTTAGTGGAGTTTATGGAAAGAGCTGTAGAAGGTCTGGATGATCAAAAGGACTGGTATGGCCAGGAGAATCTCCTTCTGTCCTCCAGACTTATGGACACATAGAGGTAGAGGGTCATGTCAAGTCTCCATGCTTGTAGGATGCTTTAAATTTTATTTTAAAAAGAAACTCAAATTAGTACAAATTAGTAGTTCCCAAAGGTGCCTATTTTGCTTTGCTGGCTGAGACAGACTAAAGGCTGACTTGAGTTCAGTGGGATGAAACCCAGCCCAGCTGCTTCGGGGGCTTGTTCCTCTGTGAGTTATTGACCTTCCATCAGCTCTGATCCAGCAGCAAAAGCAGAAATCTAGAGTTTATTTCCCAGCTATAGACACCTTGCTCCTCACCTTGTCTGCAAGTGGGAAATGACAGGTCACAACACCTCCCTGGGTGCTGTGGGACTCCCAGGTGTGGGGCTGCCATCAGCACTGTGCCTGCAGGGGTGGCATCAACGTGATGGGGATGCAGCTGCAGCTGAGACATTTCTTACCCAGGTACCAGCTCCACACAAACCCTCCCATTTCTGTGTCACACCAGGACCAGGCCTTGAAAAATGAAGCTGCCAGCATGAAAGCAGCAGGGGAAGGCTCATGAGGAGCTTTCTGGAAAGCTGAAAACAGGAAATGTTTAATCAAGCTCTGAGGGGAAGAAAAATACTTAAAAAAAAAAAAGAAGAAGAAGGAAAGTCAGTCTCTTTCTGAGCAGCCAGGATGTTTGTGAAATCCCTGCTCCGTTTATTATGATGCTGAGTTTCAGCTGGCTGTTTTATTAGAGGCAGCTGGGACGCATTACTTGCGCATTAACACTGAGCCAGCTTTCATTTTAAAACTTACCCGTTGCTGGGAGCTTTCCCTAATGCTTTCCTGCTGCTGCCAGCTCCGTAATCCACAGCAGCAGCCGCAGGGGAAGATCACCTCGCCTCACCAAACTTCTTATTTCCTGAGAAGGCCTCCTAAAGGCAGCCTGGCTGCTCGGGAGCGGGCCTGTCCCTGCGCTCGCCGAGGTGAGCAGAGCTCAGCGGAGCCAGAGCTCGGTGCTGCCTCTGCCAAGGACATCTGCTTGTGGAGAAACCCCTCAACACTCACGGCAGCTCTCTCATCATTGCTTTCCAGGGATGTATCAGAGCTTTTTGCAATGTAAACCGCGTTTCAGTGCGTCACAAATTGCTGAGTGGTGGCTCTGGGGGAGTGGTGGGGAAGGAGCTTCGGAGTTTGTCTGTGCGGGGGTGCTGGGGTTTGGCAACCACAGTCTCTGTCTTCCAGAACATGTCCCCCAAGCACAGGGCCAAAATGTTTTTATCAGTGATCTGAGAACTTACTGAAGTCCCTCACCATCAAATTTTTCTCTTTAAAGAGACACTCATGCAAAAGGAGAGAGGGAATGTCTCTCCTGTGCCCCCAGCCCTGTAGCGTGGGGCATCAGAAGCTGTCTGGGCCCTGCCCACCATCCTGGTCCTGGTCCTGAGCGTGGCTCTGAATGCCCTCTGGGAACCCAGGTGTAAAATGCTGCTGGGAATTTGGGTCACAGTTTTGGGAAGGGGTCAAAGCAGTGATGTTCTCTGCACACAGCCCTTCTTAGCTTGGTGTCAGAACAGGACTGGTGCCCTCACACAGCGTGTTGGGTGGTGCACGTGTGTGCTTTTCAGCAGGTTTGTTCCCCAACCAGTTCGGAACTCACAAGCTGGCTTCAACTAAACATAACTGAAAAGCAGAAATTTCAGAAGTATTGAGCCCTTACAAGTGTGAATAAGCTGTGGGCTGGAGAACAGCAGTTCTGTTAATGCCCTTGCTGAGAGGCTACACTGGGACCTCAAGGCTTCATCAGACACTTGAGAACAGACACAAACACGCTCCATTAGGTGGGTTAAGTGCAGAGGACAGTTCTATTCCTCATGCCTTGTTAATGTTCACCCTTCTCCCATTTTCCAGGAAGAACCCTTTTTCTTTTACATGGAACAAACTGCCCTGAGGATGTTTCTTCCTGACAGATCTTAGCTGACACTTAGTTGAAACCATTTAATTTCTCAGCAATGCTAGATGCTTATTTGTAAAATCACACAACAGGTTGCTCAGATTAGTAACATACAGAAAAACATACATTAATCCATACAGAAAAGGAAGGGGTTTCTTCCTCTAAAGGCCTTTGTTTTGTCTCATTCTCATGCATTTGCACTTCCACAGAGGGTGTTTGTACCATTCATCATTTTGTACCATATTTCTTTATGCTTTTCTCCACAGAAAAAGTTTAGTGCAGCAACACTCTACAGAGAGATTGGATGCCTGGAAAAGCTAGAGGTACTAATTAGAGCCCTCCACAAGTTCTTCTTGGAAGGGAAACCACTAAACTACTGCAAAATGTTTATTAGGTTCATTAAATATTAGGCTTAGCAGTGTAGAGCTGTAAGCCAAAATTTGGACATTATGCATACAGAGACTCAGAAGGAGATATCTGTGTGTGTAGCTGTCTAGTATTTCTGAAAGCTTTCCTCACCAGGTCAAAAAACACGGATTGAGAATCCTTATGAACAATTTTGGTTTCACTGGATTAACACTACTCAAAAGGAAGCTGTAGAAAAAATTTTTAGGGTCCCCAAAGACTTTGACATGGAACAGGATGGAAGAGGAAGGAGGTGTGCTCCAGTCCTCCTGGGGGGCAGGTAAGGATGTCTGTGTTCCCTCTCAGAGGCCTCTGGAGAGTTGACCTGAGCTTTAATGAAATGTCTCACCAGCTCTGGGAGATGCAGAGAGGTGAAGGAGCTACCCTGTGGAGTTCTTTTTGGGTAAAATTTCCCTTTGCTTTGAGTGCTGCTCAAGCAAAGGAGTGCTGTGAACATCAGCTTTCATACAGAGGGCTCTCTCTTGCAATACTCCTTCAATTCCACAGCCTTGAAACATCTTGTCTTCCTCAGCTCCTCCATTACAATGTCATAATACTCACCTGAATAAATGTGAGCTTTCTGTTTTATACCATGTCCCCCGTGTTAGCAGGGAATTAATTACTGGAGTTCAGCATAGGAAGGAGCTCTGCACTTCATTCATTGCAGTTTGCTGTAATGAATTCAAGAGCAATTGTGTCAGGCCCTGGGCTCGAGTAAATCTACATAACTGCACTAGACCAGGTGATGATCTGCCCTATTATTTTTCTTACAGTGCTGCAATTTGCCTGGGACACTTGGTTTAACATTTACATCCTGAGTCTTGCAAAAAGTGCCAGGGGAAATTTATAACCACGAGTTAATTAACCATGAATCAGTTAATATTTGGGCATGTGAAGTGCTATATACATGCAAGGGATTAAGCTGTCAGAGGGAACTTTGGTTTTAAATCTCTTAGGAAAGTTGTCACTTCTGGCAGCCTGCTGGTCTCAAAGTTAATGCTGTGCAGGACGACTGCAAGAGCATTGACTCAGGGACAAAGTTCCTCTTGCTATTTTTTACATTTACTGGGTTTACTCTATGGGACTCCCATCCAAATAATTCTCCCCCTCTAACCTTGGGAACCCACCCAAGGCTTGGTTAGGGGAGCAACTGGTGCACAATGGCTGGGTGAGATTCACACTCCTGTGCTGTACAGGTCACAGTGTGTCCTGTCAGCTCTGGAAGACACAGACACGCACCTGTAAGGTCTGCACAGCCCCTGGTGTCTGCAGGGATCTTGGCAGCAAATGAGAGATGAGCTCTGCAGAGGATTCAGCAGTGAATTTAGGAATCCATCTGCTATTGCTCCCCTTTCTGGCCAGTTTTTGCTGGAAGATGTATACTCTAATAAATCCCACATTTCTTTATCCTGAGCAGTGCTGTAAGGAGTTAGTGCAGTGACCCTCTGGCACTGCCTCTGTCCCTGCTGGCATGCTTTGCCCAGCCCAGAGATGCTCCATAGATGCAGGCAGAGGTGAGCATCTGCTCATCAAAGCCAGTTCCTCACACGCCCTTGCTGCTGGGATCTTTTTGCTTACACAAGGACTTTAAAACAGCTGCTGAAGCAATTGGGCAGCTGGGTGGATGGAGAGGGACAGAGATACTACTTTATGTCTGGGTAGCAAACCTTACTTATATTTGGGTAGCACTAGCTACTAGGATAATATTGGTATGCCTTGTCATCAGGGCAAAGAACATAAAGGCTAGGAATAAATCAGGAGGATCTTTAAAAATCTTATCTGTGATGATAAAGTCTGGCTTAATGATGCTCTTTGCAGAGCTCTGACTGTGGTAAATGAGCAGAAGAGGCACATCAGAACGAGTTGGTATCAATAACAGAATCACAGAAATATTTGGGTTGGAAGGGCCTTCAAGACCATCTAATTCCACCCCCTTGCCATGGGCAGAGACACCTTCCACTAGACCAGGCTGCTCAAAGCCCCATTCAGCCTGTCCTTGAGGGACAGGGCATCCACAGCCCCTCTGGGTAAGTGCACACAGCAAACTCCAGCAGTGCTGAGGCTCCCACCCTCTCTCTGCACGGAAAGCCTGCCCTGTGGAACCCACTGAACCCACTGCTGCTGCCAGGAGCTCCAGCTCCTTGCTGGGACAGGGTCAGACCCGCTGGCCCAGAGGCTGCAGGTGACCTGCTGGGGGCAGGAAGGGATTAGGAGCTGTGGAGAGCAGTGGGCTGAGCGGGTGGCACGGCCTCACCACGGCCAGGAGCACCACTGGCACTGCAGGACCTGAGCACAGCTGTCCCCAGGCTTTGGCAGGCTTGGCTGAGCTTTAGGATGTTGATGTGGCTGCTCCAAGTTCCCTGAGGTGCCAACAACAGCGTTTCACACAGCTTCAAAGAGCCAGGTTTGATAGAACAAACTCATTTTTTTTCTGCCTACTTGAACCTGATGAAGGTCCTGTGTGAGCAGCAGTTGCTGACAAATGGTGACAGTTTGCATGAAGAAAATGAGTGTGAATGGAGCGTTAATAAAGCTCTGCTAGACACATTTAAAGCAGGCACTTTCCCAGGGCTGAGAGCAGACTCTAAGTCACTGGAGTTGTGTAACCAAAGGAAGGGATGGAGCTGAATTTCTCTGTCTGTGATAACCCTCCCTAAAATACATGGAGAAATAAAGTCTGCATAATCATGTGCCATTATTCAGGGGCTTTTGCTGCCAGTTTTCTCTGCTCTGCAGGTCAAATCCAAAAGCCTTATAACATTTCTATGTGCAGAGAAGCAGAATAATATTAAGAAGGGTATTTTTTGCTAGGGGATGGTTTTGCAGTTGTATATGGGTAGGCAAATGCCTTGGGTAATGTCATGACACCCACCATGTCCATTCACCAGTACAACTATTAACTATATTTCCTGTGTTACTCAGTCTTTTGGGGCCCACTCAGGCTGGTTTTACCACAGGGACTAGCAATTAATGTTTCCTCCCAGGCTGAAGAGTAGATTTATCCCTGTTCTCCTCCAAGTAACCACATGAAGCATTAACATCTCAGGCATTACTTGAGGATGATCAAGTGTTACTTATAATGCAGCCATTTTTACAGAAACTGCAGAGTTTTGGCTGTAGGAGGCTGATTTCTCAGTATTTCTACTGCCTGAAAGCTTGAGCAATGCAAAAACCACACAGTTTGTAAAACATAAGGCCAGATGTTGCCCTGCTCCTCTGCATGACTATTGCCACTGACACCTGGGCACTGCTCCCAGGGCAAGAGGCTGCTCCAGGAGCAGGGGTGGAAAGGCCCAGCTCTTGACATGGGAGTTGTGAAAGAAACACAGAGGTGGCAACTTCCTGCATCTTCTCCAGCTGCTCCTGTCTGCAAATCCAGACAGAAAGCCTTGTGGGGGCAACAGGCTGACATTTATTTTATTTTTCAAAATGTTTACTCTACTCCAGCACCTACCAGACCTTCTTATCCTGCACTAGATGGGAATGGATGAGCTGAGCTGCTGACATGGCCACAGTGTGAATGTTTTCATGCATAAGAGCAGCACACAGCAGGGAGATGGATAGATATCCAATAGGTTTTCCCCAAAACAAAACAGTTATTAATGATTTTGCAAATTTCCCTCAACACTAATTTCCTGTTTCATGCAATAGGTGAAGAATGTCAGTAGTTTGTGGACTTCAGGGCTCACTTTTTGTCCTTGATTCCAAGTCCCTGGTGGACCAGATACCTGTAAACATCTTTGTGATCGGATGCAATCCAAGATGTTTACTTCTTGTTCCAACATGTAGTTTCTCACATTTTGCCTCCCTTCATTCTAAATCTCTCGGGTGCCAAGAGCCTGGAATTTCACCCAACCCATGTAGGAGCTGGTTTGGCATTGCCTCACCCTACACCCATCAGGAGCAACCTTACTGGAAGAAAGAAAATTGGATCACTACGAGATTAGGATAGGATCAGCTCAAGGCAATTTCCCTGGAAAAAGCCCAAACAAACAAGCAAACAACAAAAAGAAAACATTATGAAGTTAGCTCTAGGATGAGCATAACACTTGATTGGCACTTCTGGCTACAGAAGGGTTTGGGATATGGTGCCTTTATTATTGTGACTGATGGAATTGCAGAGAATTCCCCTGTAGAGCCACGAGGCCCAAGGCCATTAACACAATTCCACTGCATTTTTCTTAAACCCATTAGGCTGTGCTGTTGTGGGGGCCCATTTTTTTTCTCCAATTTGTAGGTTCATTTCACAGGGAGTGATTTTGCAGGAGCACCTTCTGATTTAGTTCAGCCTAACCCAAAGCCAGACTGTGGGCTCCTGAAGGAACACTTTAATTTCCCTTCCATCTATCCCCTTGTGCTCAGTCTGCTGGCAGCTCAGAGCGTGCACATGTACATTTCTTGTGAGATCCCTGATGACCACAGGGAAAAGGTCCTGGGAGATGCTGGAAATACATGTGCTCCATGGAAACTTTATCTCGCCCAGGTGCACAGCTCTTGAGAAGCCCGAGCCTCTGAGGAGCTGAGAAACTCTCTTTCCTGTGTGGGAGGAAAAGGTTTTGCAAAGGTTGTCAAGTGGGAACAGAAATGCTTAAAACATAGACAAGAAATAGGTATAATTTGCCTGTTGTTCCTTAGGCTGTTGGGTTTTACAGGCATATTAATATAAAAATCAATTTAAATTCATCGTCCACAATAAAATGAAAGGGGCAATTAAAAACCACCCAAATAAACTCCAGCCATGAGAAGCTACCTGCATAGGAACTTTGCTTTATTATTGCAGCAGTGGCAAACCATGCCCAATGAAGTTTAGCCCCTGCTGTGCTGGGCAGTGCAGAGAGATTGACAGCCAAAACTCAGCATAAGGAACAGGCAACCTTCAACACCACACCACACAATTTCTAACTGATTTTCCCACATGAAAATTGTACCCTCAAAATGTTAAGCAACTCAGTGACACAAAACTAAAATGCCATGCTAAAATCAGAAATTAAACACTGCTGTCCTGAATTATGATCCAGGGAGGGTGTGCAATGGCTCAGGCACTTCACAGTGACCAGCAGCTCCTGTAGACATGTTTCCAAATAAAAACATGATCCTGCACAGAAACCTCCCCCTTCCCTGTAGTAACTCCTCCATGAAACCATCCCTTCTTCCCGGGGAAGGTGGGTGGGTTGTGTAGTTTTTGCAATCAGGAGTTGCTTCAGCCTTCGATTCCTTTCTGAATGCAGCTCAGCTGTATCTTCACTCAGGTGCACTCTGCTGTTAGCAACAGCAGCCCCTCTGTGTGCTGCTGGCATCATCTTGCTCCTTCCCTCCAGAGCAGCAGCCGTTTCCTCGGCATGTGTGAAAGCCTTTACAGTACCCAAGAACTGCTGAATACCTCTAATTGCCCATGTAATAATCTCGGAGTGAAGGGCATGAGCTGGATAATTCCCATCTGTAGATGCAAACTCTCACCCCTCAGTCTGAGGCAGCACAGAGTGGCTCCTGGTGAAAAAGAGGTTGGAAATTGTTGGAGATGATCCTCTCAGGTTGGGAGCCTGTGTCTTCCTCTTCCATGAATTTGCCTAGGGGCTTCTTTGAACCCAGGCAAATGTCTGACATCCAGAGCATCCAGTGTCAAGGAGTTCCAAAGTTTATCAAAAGCCTTTTATTGTGTTAGAACCTGATATTTTTGCGTGGTCAGTAATTGCTCTACTATCAGGAGATGATCTACTTACTGTGGACACTGCACATATCACTCTTGAGCCCAGAAGTTTCCAGCACCTTCTGATTTGTCTCATGTAACTCAGTAGCTGTAGAAACCAGCAGCTGATGAACTCAATTGCCGCACTTCTCTGAACTGCAGGAGGTCAGAACCATTACTGTTTATTTTTCTTGGTTTTTTTCCTCCTAATTTTTTTTTTATGATTAACATACTAATACTCAATTAAATGCTTAAAAATTTGGATAAGCCACTGGGTTATAACTCTCTTAATCCTTTTGTATACTTTGCCTTCCTCTTCCAGCCTCCTGAGGGTCTTGACTTGCAGTTTGAGAAACTACTGCACAGCATTTGAGACAGTAGGCAGTGTCCTTAAATTGCCTTTTATAAGATTGAAAGTTTTATTTATGATCAGTTTGTGGTTTGAAAATGAACTGTGCATCTCTTCAGCAGCTCTTTCACAGCTCACAGAGCAGCACATCAACATCAGTGAGCTGAAGTTTAGCAAGACTTAGGAGATCAGGGAGCCTTAGATGTGCTTCAGGCTTTGCCATCTCACTGAAATGTTGATGTTTCTGCAATGGAAAGAGCCAGGAAAAGCTCAGTTTCATGTTTTCCTTGTCTTTGATCTTGATCTAATGCTTATCCAGGTTTCAGAGATTTGGAAACAGCTACAGAGACTTGGGCTGTATCAGAGGACAAATCTTGGGCAGAAACTGAGCTGAGTTCTGCTTTCCCTTTCCTAATGCTTTAAACCCAAGTTTGGACCTTACTGAAGGTTAAGAAACAATTTGCAAATTGTTAACTGAAGAATGTTGATTGATGTTTCATTTCACAGAGGAACTGGAAGTGAGGTTGTTTCCATGCACAATTTAACAAGGAGGTGAAGGCGAAAGGAAACGCCACACCATTCATCTTGCATCCTAAAAGTCTTAAATGCTAAGGAAAGCAGAGGAATTTTGCAGCATCACAGGCCACATTAGGATTTCTATTTTATACCTCATAACCTGGCATTTCTTTTCAGGAGTGATCACATAGCTAATACACTGCAGGAGAAATCATTGTCAGGTAATCCAGCTTTGAAGCAGAACAGCGACAACAGCATCAGAAGTTTTAAATAACAAAACACTCATAGCAAGCAATGCCAGCGGAAGCATGCTCCTCCTGCAGGTCTGCTCACTGCTATTTATTCAGCACAGGCTGTGAATAAACAGTAGAAAGCTAAATGGCATTAAACTTTGGTAATGACAGCACAGATAGGATGTACAGGCTTGAATTCCTCCGTAGCCACATGAAGCAGGAGTAATTAGAACTGGCTGGACAGTTGCCAGCAGTGTATTCTCATTGAGAAATAAAATCCAGTTACAGTGTAAGTACTTAACTAAATCACACAGTAATTTTGGAAGTCATGTGCTGGAGAAAGGACTAAGTTCTCAGATTTTCAAAATGAACCTCAGACAGAATAACACATGGTTTTTAATTTTTTTTTTTCACAAATGATGTTTTGGTTTGGAATTTAAAGCTATGTACTTGAAAATGAAAAAAAAAATCCCAACCAACTGACACTGTGTAATCAATCCTAAATGCTATTTTTCCATTAAAGAAGATTTCTCATTTGCTGAGCAGTGGAAAGGGAGGGAGTATTTTAATGTGGCATGAAGACAGATGTCAGCCTCTCAAAAAAGGTTAATCTCTACTGTCAGTGGTACCCAGCCAGGGAGCAACCTCTGGCTCCAGAGAAACTCAGTGCAGACAGTTTTGCATCTATAACATTTAGGGCACCTTCTAGGAGCAAAATGTCTGAGTCCAGGCTGTGTGTCCAGGCACAGAAATATTTTATTGAGGAGGGAGGTGCCCTGGCTGTACAGGGTGCTGTACTGGATGTGACCAATGCCCTGGGGCCATCCATGACCAACTGCTGCTGCTCACCACTCACAGCAGACTTTAATTCTCTCTTCAGATGGCAGGTCTGGTCGCATGGGGGGTGTGCCCTGCAAGTTTTCTGGCTGCCTCATCCCTGCTCAGATCCGAGCCCATCGCTTCTGAGCTGATTACAGATGCATTGTACACTGGGAAAGACCTTTAGTTGTTCAGAATACTGATGGCCTCTCCAACTTATTTTCCTGCTGATCAAAAGTTTGTGGAAAATACAACCAGATGTCAGGCTTGTCTCTTAAAGGAAATGGATTTAAATCTTGCCTTTTTACCTAGTAATCTATTGCATGGAAACCATGAAAAGAAAGGGGCTGCATGATGAGATGATTCTTCTATTCTGCAGGCAAACCAAAATACTGATATTAACTGACTTGAATGAAATTTTCATTTTGTTTACAAAAGAGATTATGACAAAGCACTTGCCCTGGTTTCCATGTAGTGTTATGGTTTAGGCTTTAAAATGCCTTAAGAATTACATAAATGTAGCTACAGTGTGAGAATGATTTAATTTCAGTTAATCTGTTTAAAGTGAGAATAATTTAATTTAACTTAATTACTTTGAAGACAAGCTCTTTTCATAGTCCATCTAAAGTTAGGCAGCTCCAGAGGATAAATCACCCCATCTGTTGCAAAGCATTGAAAGCAAAACTGTAGAAAGGTTTCCCTTGAAAGCATCAAAATAAAGCATTTCTGTGTTCACCCCAGTTTTTTAATAGCTTTGTGAAAGCAACACATTGAAAATAAAAAATTTAGTCCCAAATTAGCTGATTGATTGGAATCAGCACTTTTAATTAAAACCTTCCAATGGAGACCCCTTTCTTGTCAGCCATTCTGAGCTGGAAAGTCAGGATTGGGGACACTGAAGCTGCAGCAGCAGTGTGGATGGCGTTTGTGCACACACATGCAGCCCTGCATGCTGCCCCAGGGCGCATTTCCTGCAATGATGCATGGGTGTGCAGCAGCACTGCCTGCCCTCTGCCGTGGGGTGAGCCCAGAAAACATTGCCACTCTGCAGAAAACCTAACTCTGTGCTTGTGTGCCTGGTTTTGAGCCCTCTGGAGTTCTGATCAGGTCATGCTTGCAAGCTTTGATGCGCAGGACTGGAGGGCAGAGATGCAGCTCTTGGGTGGAAGCTGAGCCTCGGCCGAGTCAAAGAGCTGATGTTTGGGCAGAGTGCCAGCAGTGACAAAACATAATGAAGTGATGAGAATTGGCACCACTACAGTGCAGTGTGCTGCTCGTCCCTGACAGCAGTCCTGAAAGTCATTTAGACATGGAAAGTACACACAAGAGCCATAATTAGACCATATGGCTGAATGGCTCCTCTGGTGCTGCTCAGCTGAGCCATAGAACTTTCCTCTTGCAGCAGAGGAGTGACTGGAAGGGTCAGATCCAACCTGGAGGATTTCTACTTTTAATTTTCTTTTTAGAATTTTCTCTTACATCTCTATGAAACTTCCCATTATTGGCTTTCTGGGGAAAAAAATAAAGTGTATATCTTTGATCTTAACCACAGCCCACGTGGTCTATAAACCCCAGAAAGCTGCAGTACTGGGATTCAGTATCCCAGATCAGAGCAGCCATTCTTAGTATGTCTGTATTTTTAACATCCTTGTCTTGGGCAAGGTACAACACTCCAATGACTCAAATACAACTTGGTGCAGAGGAAAATATGGTTTATCCATATATATTTGCTTCACTGACTCAGAATAAAAATATAAATAACTCGGGGAGCTAAATGGGGTAGAAAGCTCATGTGCAAAGGGAAATCCTGAGAGTCACCCCCCCATGACATTCAGTGTGTTACTCTCAGGGAAGGGCAAGTGCTGCAAAGAGAAATAATGATGACAGCTGTTTGTTTCAGGTGAAATGTGGGACGTTTCCAGTTCTCTCTGCTCTGGATGCAGCTCTGGGGAACATTTCTGCAGTCAGAATGGTTATATCAGCAGAGACGTGGTGGAGACGAAGAGAACTGACACTTTGAATTTCATATCTGTTTTCTATATCTGTAGACCACTGAAAACAGATATAAAGCCAGTGAGAGGGCAGACCACCTCAGATCTTATTACACAGGGGTCAGAAAAAAAGAAAAGCTATTTTGTTTGCCAAAAAACATTGAATTTTGTGCATGTCCACCATGATTGTGCCAGCATCAGCACCCAACCCTAGGAAATGTTTATGTCTTAATTTTTCAGGTCCTGAGCATCTTACAATCAATAAATTATTTTATTCACAGTGCAATTCTGTAAGGGAAGGGGTCACAAAATATATGTCTGAATGCTACAAAGGATGATGTTGAATGGATGATGGTGTCCCTCAATTATCCAGTAAATTTTCAGTACAGTTTGTATTGATTCACATCTGTTGGTTTCCATTTCAATGCCTGAATCATGAGAATGAACTTTATTTACCTGTCTTTTATTTCCTGACACTTTTTTACTCTTCATTGACCCACTCTTCTCACCATTATGCATAATAAAAATGATTCCTTTTCAGGCAGAGAAAAATCAATGGGTGTGACAGCTGGTTCCAATATTTCCAATTTCCAAATATTGGTAACATTAATCACAAATTTTGAATTTCCTTCTAAGAAAACCCAGGAATTTTTTCACTGCATTCCTCCTCATTTTTGATCAGCCACGTACAGGATGTGGTTGGGGTACAAGACAGTGAAATGTCAGTACCATTTCAAGTGAAATCTTTGATATCAGTCTACAAAAGGCAGGCAGATGGGGCTTTATACTTGATATATTTGAAGAGTAAAGACTCAAATGTATTTATTTATTTATATTTCTGTAGTGTAGATCAAATTGAAGAAGGTCTGTGCTAAACATGGGCCACCTCATGCCTCCAGCCCTTTGGAATCTACAGAGACAGTCCCAGCTCAGAAGTTGTGGTGGAAATGTCTTGTTGACATATTTATTTCCTTTCAGCATTTTACAGAATAGGCCATTGATTTTCAACCAGTGAGCAAGCATGGTTTGTCTGCCT
The DNA here is from genome assembly GCF_009819885.2 of Catharus ustulatus. NCBI lineage: Eukaryota > Metazoa > Chordata > Aves > Passeriformes > Turdidae > Catharus > Catharus ustulatus. The sequence goes on along the minus strand of NC_046225.1, from coordinate 69,446,606 downwards.
GAGCATCAGAAAAATGAGTGTCAGAGACACCAGAAAGCCCCAGTGTTTATTGGGGTGGCTGATTTCTCTTGGTACCCTCCATGTTTTTATGGTGGTGGGTGGGGAGGGCCCCTCTCCTGCCTTGTGGGAAGCTCATTCCAAGTGAGGGAGGATGAGGAAAGCTCAAGGAAAGCTCAAGGAAAGCTGGATCATTCAGCGCTCTGCAAGCCCCAGCTCTCACAAGGCGCCACAGCAGCCTCTGCTCTGCTCCAGAGGGGCAGAAGCAGAGCTGGGTTTGTCAAACCATAGCTGGGTACAGCTCTCCAAAGGCATCCTTTGGCACGTCACAGCAGCACCATGACAGCCATGATTGATGAGTGTCTGGCAGCTTTGCCAGATGTGCCTGTCCTTTGTTTTCCACAGGAGCTGGAAGCCGTCCATCCCAGAGCCGACCCACGCAGAGGGAGTGTGCAGAAGAGACAAGCTCTTGGAAAGGGAAACCAGGCAGTTTGGAAATGGCAGAGCCCCTGGGCACTGCTCAGACGTCTCATCTGCCTGTGCTGAGCTGCATCTGCTCTTTACAAGCTGCAGGTTTCACTGATGTGCAGACGGATGTTGTGAAAGGCAGTCGTGGCTGGGATTTGCTGGGGCTTGCAGGTGGTAGTAAAGTTTTGGAGAGCTGACAGCAAGTGATGTAGTTCAAAATCTCAGAGAAATAACTGTGATTGTTATGGGGATATAAAACGCTCAAGATCTGTCAAAGCTGGTGGAAAAGTTCCCATTCGTATCTTGGGGACAGAAATAAAATGGGATTCAGTGATTCCTGGTAATATTTGTTGGCTGGAAGGAGCCACACATGTAATTAATTCTGCATTCATTTGAAGTGCTGGTGGAGGAATCCAGTCCACCTGCCTAAGGCACATTGAGGAATAATCCTCCTACACTGGGTGAAAATGTCTCTGCAGTTAGTGAAGCCAGTTCCCTCTTGGCTGGGCAGACCCTCACACCACAGAATTCCTAAATACCTTCCTCTCTCTCCCCATAGGAAATGCACAATGCTTTAGGAAGTGGTTCACCTGACCCCAAAAATGTACAGCTGCTAAGAGAAGCAGAATCCATTTCCCCCAGATTTCCCCCATTCCTGTGGTTTGGGGCTAATGGGTTCCAATGATTTCAGCTAAGTTTTGTCAGCCAGTCATGGAAGTGACTCTGCTGAAGCCCATCCTAAAGCAGAGCTGCAGGAATTTGGGATCAGACATAGTGAAGTTGTTGGAAGCAATCTGATCCTGAAAGGAGATTTACAGACATGACTTTCTAGCCTTCTGGATCTTTTGTTTCTTTGGTTTGCAGAAAAGGTGATATAAACAGAAGGAAAACGTAAATGGTAGTGTACCCTGGAAAAAGCACAGCCTGGGGAGGGTGTGGAGCAGGAGGGGACGTGCTTCTTTGATGAGTATTTAATACTCTTCAATAGAAATCAGCAGAGAGGGAGGAGAACCTTCCCTTCATGTTCCCAGACTGTGAACTGTGACTGTCATCACAGATCACCCCCTTAAGGCCAGAGCCATCTCCAGGCACAAAGCCCAAGAGATTTGGGGTGTCCAGTCTCAGTGGGAGAGGCAATGCAGCTCTGACAGCTTTTGTGGCGTTCAAGAGGGCTCGGTCTAAAGGCACAAAATAAGTAATTTTAGACAAGAGAGGACTCTACACAGCTTGAAGTGCTATTTGGAAATAAATGAGTTTGGAGGCAGATCAATTTCTATCCGTGGTTGGCTGTAAACCCCTTTCTAAATGCAATTTCTTGGACAGGTAGGCCCTAGAGGGGTCTCACCTGGAACATTTCCTTTATATGGGGGCAAGAAATCTGGCAAGCAAATGATACCTGGAGATGTAAACTCCCAGGAACAGCAAGTTTCATCCACTTCACACACAAATCACTTTAAATCCAGATGGTGGCTAAATGACCTTCCTTGAGAAATTTGTCATCAGCAAATAGGTGACAAAATCCACATGCCCATCAATAATTATCATTGCTGAAGTGTGAAGAATTTGCAGAATCTGTAAGGAGGATGCTCTTACATCCCTTCCATTGGCCAAAGAGAACTCACCTAGCAAGGATATATATTTATTTATTATCTGTTAAGTATTTTAGATACAGTTTGATTGGTGGGTTTAAGGTCTTTTGCCCTGGTTAATTTTATTGTCCTCTGTCCTCATGATTGGATTTTTATTCTGGGCACTTGTAATACTACTTAAATTTAGGCTGTGGGACCATTGATTTGGTGACTCAGATTAGACCTCTGGGGTAAAATGCAGAGAATCAGAAATGAGAAATATTTGTGGAAAATCTGAGCCATGAAATCCCTAGCTCAAACTGTGGTTCTTGTTCCCAGGTGTGAGGCACACAGAGGCCAGTTCCAGCCCTCCTTTCTTCCAGGTCTTCCAGGAGTGATGAAGGTAAAAAGATTTTAAAAGTATGGTTTTAATGTGGTTCCCTCTCTTGCTTTCTGAAAGGCTATTGCTAGATACCCAGAGCTCACACCTCAGGATGGATCTGTCCCTGTGAAGCCAAACACCTGAGATCCTGATAAAGGTGATGTGGATACAGAGAGATATGACGAAAAATAATTTCACTCTTTGGTCCTGGAGCAGTGTTAAAGAGTAGCTTAGGTCTGGGCTGATGGTCAAACCATGCAGCAGCATGCACAGTATAGACAGATGATGATGATGATGATGATGATGATGAGGATGAGGGTGCTTTTGAAGAGAAATTTGGAAATTGCAGGCCTGAGTCTGCAAGATACTTCCCTCAGTATCTGTGTACCCGTGGGCAAGTTTTGTCCTCATGTGAAAACAAGAACAGCTCATACCAAAATGTAAATGCACCCACACACCCTCGGAGGGAAACCTGCTGATCTGAGCCCTGAGTGCTGGTGCCAGCGACCACTTCAGTGTCTGAATCGCCACTGGCAACCTCAGGGGCTTGAAAAGGAGCCAGGAGCCCTCCTCTGCAAGGAGTGCCTTGCTGGCCATGCTGGGGCAGTGGCAGAGGTCCTGGCCAGCCCCAGCAGGTGCCACCAGCCCCTGGCCATGGAGCCCCTCGTTTTCCCACTGTGCAGGGCAGGGAAATGCCCCAGCAGGGTCAATGCCAAACCCCTTTTTCTCCTGGTCCAAGGCTGCCAGGAGGGACTCAGGGGCTGATGGGCTGTGTGAAAGGTGCTCCTGTCTGCTCCACACAAAGCCACTTATCAGAGCCAGGAGGTGGGAAGGGGGAGAGTTACTGTACAAACAGGCATTCAAGATTAATTGCTTTTCATCTCTGGAGCAGGAGCTGGCCTTTCAGCCCCGGGACACAATAAAGGCCTGTTCTGATTGTATCTGCTCAGGGGCCGTGTACAGCCAAGGGATGTTTGGCAAGAGCAGGCTGAAGTTTTTTGGGAAAAATGAATTGAGCTACCAAGTGCTTTGTCCTCCTGGGGCTGGAAACTGTTACAGTGCTAATGGAAGTGATTACAGCCACGAACAGGGTGTTTGCATCATATAATTTCTCTTCTCCTTGGAATTTGTGTTGCGAGCTGTTTTCACACCAAACTCCTGCCTGTCGTGGTTTGTCACTGCTTGTTGTGCCCTGATCTTGCTGATAAATTCCAGTATTTGATAGGGTGATTCATGTGTCAGAAATCAGTTTGCCAGCTCTGGTGCCTTTCTTATGAATCATGCAACATTCAGAGTTTCCTTTAAAACTTGAGGAGTGGCAGGTAAACAATTACACAAAAATCTCAACCTTCATTGAAAAAAATCCCTAAAAATTGCCCAAAGCCATAAGCCAAAGAACCTGATATATATATATATATAAAAATAAAATAACACAGAATCATAGAATCCTAGAATGGTTTAGGTTGGAAGGGACCTTAAATATCATCTAGTTCCAGCTCCCTTGCCATGGGCAGGGACATCTTTCACAAAACCAAGTTGTTCAGAGCCCCATCCAACCTGGCTTTGGACACTTTCAGGGATGGGACATCCACAGGTTCTCTGAGCTACCTGTGCCAGCGCCTCAACATTCTCACAGTAAAGAATTGATTCCAAATATCCAATCCAAATCTACTCCTACTTGACTCATTAATGGGGAAGACCTGATGGTGAACATCCTGAGAGCTCCCTGTGGTCCAGATCGTGCCATAAAATCTGTGGGACACAAATCATGGATTGCACTGCAGTGATGATGACTCTGGACCACAGGAGGACTTAGGGGGTCTGCATGGGGCTGTGCAGGCTGTATCACAGCTTTTGGAGTCACCACACACATCCTCTTCACAGCAATGCTCTTCCCACCAGCCACAAAATGTGCTTTGTTCCAATGCCAGCTCCCTCATCCAGTGTCAGCTGCTCTCCTCCTCCTGTGACGGGCTGTCTTCCCCCAGTGTTGATTCCAAAATGCCAACCACAATGCAGTCAGGTCCCCACCTGCAGTTCTGCCCCACCTCTCTGCAAAGAGGCACCTTTGAACCTGGCAGTGTCCTTACCCTGCCACTGTGTGCTGTGTTAGTAACTGGTGCTAAGAAATGGGGAATATCTTCCTTTACTGGGCTGAATTATGACTACACCCTCCTAAAATAGTATCTCTGTTTGCAAAAATGTCAGCAGGTAGTGAAGGAATTTGAGGTTGTTCCTGACATGAAGTATTTAATTCGTTTTTGAAGTGGTTCCAGACCCTAACTCCATTGTTCTGATTTAACCATACCTTCGCCTGAATTTGCATTGCAGGAAATAAAAAAACCCTTCAGTTACTTAATTCAAAGCATGTTACAGTGACTTGCCAGCAGAAACCTGTAGTGACTTGTGGTTGAGTTCAGTGCTCACCCATATTGACCAAAGAGGTAAATATAGACCAAGCTAAAAAACAAGGAATATAGTGTCCTTCTGGGACAATATATCTTTATATTGGCCAGAAATCTCAGGTCAATTTTTCTTATACCCTCAGAAGGGAAAAACTGGAAAACAATGAAGAGAAACAAGCACATTTTTAAAGATGGGAAAGATATAATTTTTAAGGCAACATAGTAATTTTTCTGATTTCAAAACCACTTGCCTCATTGATTTTTGATCCAAACCACATAAACTCCACATTAAAAAATACAGCTTGTCCCTATAGGGCATTTAAAAATATACACTCTTTAGCTCTTTTCCTTTGTCAATATAGCATGTGTCAGTGTGGAAGAAAAACATCAGCAATAATAAAAATTATAAGAGAGGATTATCTGCATTAGTCCAGGAGGTGCTGTGGAATCACATAGCTGGGAATGAATTGTGGTTGCAGGAAGATGGTGGGGAAGTCAATAGAGTCTTTGTCCCTGGTTTCATTGAGGTTTCCATTTGCTCTGCTTCTGCCAAGGATCATCACATGAAGAGTGTTGCTAAAATTATTCTACTATACAAATGTTTTTTAGCTTGTACTGCACAGAGTGCTAGGGAGACCAGAACCACTGAAGTTCAGGATGGGAAAGATGTGACACACTGTAAACAACAATTTTTTACAGTACTGATCTCAGTCTTGTGCAGCTGAGCTTCTCCATATTAATCTAAGATGGGGACACTTCACCCAGACCCAGCTGAGAGCAGCAGCAGAATTCCTCATCCACAGTCCTGGGCTTTGATTTGGGCCCATCAAAAATTTAATGTCTCCTCATTTCCATTGCTTTCCCTGTGTCACTGTGCATTCCTAAGTAATTCTCCCATTACAGTAACATCTCTGTGTCTTTTAGTATTGGTCATCTCATCTGCACACCTCACCTGATCCTTCCCCCGTGCCCTGGGGTCACAGCTGGGGTTCCATTCTGTCTCTGTGTTGCTGGAGGCAGAACCAATTGCACTCCTGATGCAGATGGGCTGGATGAGCAGTGGAAGTGTGGCAGCCTCCTCCCCTCACAAAGATTCATTTCTGTGCATGCAGCCAGGAATTTTGGGTAAGCAGAGCTGTATTCCCTCGGAGCAAGCTCACTGAGGAAAAGAGAGCTCTTTGTGATTGAGCACTTGCAAAGTGTTTCGAGGGGTTTCTCCTCTGCAGCCTTTGCAGGGCAGTCCTGGAGAAGGCAGATGGACCAGATGACCCCTCCTGCTCCTTTGGAGTCCTGTTCTGTGTGGATGCTACAGTCCATCAGCCTCGGGTCATCTTTGATCTCCAGTGTACTTTTGTTTTCAATTTTCTTTACATCGTAAAACTGTGCAGACCCAACAGGCTGCTGACCTTGGTGTTTTGGGAGCACACCGAGTCATTTGTTTGGGCTGCACCGTTAAACCAGATGGCTACATTTGAAATTCATTTATCTCAATCAGTTTGGGTGGATTGAAATTGCAATTACATGACAGCTTCTTGGGAATCATGATTATTTTCAATATCCTTGATACACCTGTGTTGAAATTTCTCTGAGTTAACTTCCAGAGAATTAAGTAATTGCCATTGATAAATCTGTGCTGTGTATTCTCATGCATATTATGGAAAAAAGGCTTTACATTCTCTTACATCCTGTTGACTCCATGTAGAGGTGCACAGGACATGCAGGTACTTCTCCTGCTCTGGCTAAAGGAATTCATGTGCCCAGCTTCCCTCCACCTTTGAATTGAATTGCTGGGAGCTCAATACATGCCACATCACATAACTTTCCTGTATGTTCCTAAAATACAAATTCAAAATGGGTTTGGGAGTAAATGCTTTCCCTTGGGTGCTCTTAAATCATGTAAAAAAATGAAACTAGTGGAGGAGAACATTTTATAATAGAAATTATTTATTTTCTTTTCCTTGCCATAAAACCTTGATCCAAAACTCAGTAGAAACAATAAGAAAACACTCCTCACTCGGTGAGTGAGAGTCCAACAAATCGTGTCCAGAGGCCCTGTGTGGAATCATACTTTTCACCTGGGTTTTTTCCTGGCTTTGGTGGAAGGTCTGGAATCCTTTTGGGCTCCATCCAGCCCTGCTGGGGTGGTAGAGCTCAGTCCCCAATCCCGGGTGCATGCAGCGTCCCTGGGGCAGCACACCTGGCACTGGGCAGGTGTGTTTGTCCAGGCACTGCTGGGAAGCCTTGGCTGCTGACTGGAAGGCAAACACCTCCCAGCTCAGCGTGCTGCAGGGCTGGGATGTTTGCTCTGGGCTCAGCACCCAGCCCTGCCCTGCCAAGGGATTGCCTCCAGAGCTTGCTGGCACCAGAGATGTGCTTGTGATTGCTCCTTCCTCGGAGGCTCCCTGGCATCTGCAAACACCAGATTGCCTCCTCAAGAACAGAGGGGAGGAGAAATGTGGGGATGAGGGAGGAAGGGGTGACAAAAAGGCACTGGCTGGAATTTTCGTGCCGGCAACAACAGGTTTCCCAGTTTTTCTCTGCTCCTCTACCTTGATGAAGTGGGGCAATATCTCTGGATGAAAATAGGAGATGAAGGGAGTGGAAAGGCTCTCCTGAGGCTCTTTCCAGAACATTGTTTTGCCTTTGGGAAAAATGTTTTTTAAGGACTGACTCAACATGATGATCTGATTCAGGACACTGTGCCTTCAGGGGCTGGGTCTTACTCTTCTGCACCCAAAGGTTTCCTCTGCAAAGGATGGAGTAAAAGAGTCCTTCCATGAGGTACAGCTCTACAGAGTCAACAACTGAGCAGTAGCGATACAAGAGGAGGACCTTATCTGTTGTTTGAAGGGCTTTCATCCAAAATTTGAGAGGCCTCAGCTGGGGTGCAATGTAAATATGCACGTAGAAATGTGAACATTCACAGAGAGCAAGGATGGATCAGCAAGCACAAGACTTCAGAACCTCTCTAGACTCACTTTCAGACATTTTTGTGGTGCCTTATTTAGGCTGTGGGACTCCTGCTGGTAATCCAGAAGAGCTGGACTGCTCAGGTCATCTGAGTTTATGCCTGAGCTTACAGATGACAGCTGCTGAAAAGGGGCCTGACAGCACATTGCTCAACCACAGCAGAAACTGGCTTTAGGGCCACACATCCCATTTTCAGGCTGAGATTGTATATGAACAATAGGAAATTATTGCCCAATGAGCCCTGGGTTCATTTGCCTCTAAGCCATAAGGTCACTGCAAAGACCTCATTCAAGATTGCTTAAATTTTCATGGAACTGTTTACTTTGAGAGGGGAACCAACAAGGAAACAATGGACAGAATTCAAAGGAGGGAAATATTTGGAGTTGTAAGCTGCTCTCAGTCTGTCTCTGCAGGTTATGGGCACAGCTGGGAACAGGGTGTGTTAAAGCTTCCTTAGGTATGGGTGAAAAACCAAACCTACAAGTAGTCATTGTTGTTAAACACTCTATATAGAATTAGGGTTGGTGGTCCAGGGAAAAGATTTCTACCCTGTGAAAACTGAATTATCAAGTTATGTGAAATTGATAAAATTGGCCCAATTTGCAGAATTGAGTGTTAGTAAGGAACAAATTTTTGGAACAGCTCCATTGTAACTGCCTCCAGAAAATCAATAAGGAGCTTGAATGAAAGATACAATATTATAATCCCCAACTGGAGAAGACCAAGTGTCAAATCCCAGGACTGACACTGCAAATGACTTAGAAAACAGCAGTCACTCAGGTCAAGGAGAACAAATAACCACGTCTGGAAATTGTCTTGGTGCCACTCATCTCGGTAGGAAATGACACAAAAGTGATGATGAAACAGAGCAGATTGCAAGCTCTCCCTGGGAGGTGGGAAGCCCATGGGAACAGGCTTAGACAACTTCACTAAAAACAACCAGACAACTTCTTTTTATTATACAGAATAATATATTACCTTGAAATTACCGTGCCTATTCACACTGGCCAGGTGGCTTACTGTAAGACTGAGAAGGCATGGAATTACAACAGGAAAAGAAATCCACCTATAAATAAAGGCATTCACCTTGGATAATTGATAGATTGTGTCACAAAACATCCTGCAGCTTTCTTGACAGCTTGTAGGTTTTCCTCAGCAGACACCATTGTGGTTTCATAGTTGACTTCTGATCACTCCTCAGTGTTATCACACTGAGTCCTTGCCAAGCTGTGCAGCATTTCCTGTTTACAAAACTGGGAAATTGCTGGAGCAGAAAGGGCAGGTTGCAACAACTTATTTGTTGCTGTTGATTTTTTCTCTACCCTTCACTAAGTACCTTGAAACAAAAATAAATGTTGGTGAGAGTGCTCTCCATATGCATACAGCACATAAGAGGATGTGCTTCACTGCTTTTTGTGCTGGCATTAGGCTGTGCTGTCATTTATCCATGTGGAGCCAGGTTTTCTTTACTCACTGCTTTTACTTCTTGTAAAGGCAAATATATCTCCTGTATTATTTCTAACAATATGGAGTTTAAAGCAATCCATGTATTCCTTACTTCCATCTGAATGTTGTCTGCAGCTTTCCCAAAGTTATGGCACATTCATTAATTTGACTATAAACCATTTTATGATTCTGTGCTGAGTGTACACTCTCCATAAAACAACTCAGAGGCCTGAATACATTTTCTTGCCACCTGAGCCTTTTGAAGTGCTACCTTGGCTGGGCAGATAGAGGCTATTTGGTCTCTAATGTGCAAGGCTATGGATGGTTTGGATTCAAGTTCAGAGGTTGTAGATGGAGCTGGGATGGTTTAAGGAGCTCAGCCTGAGCATCCTGCAGCTCACAGGTTTGGGAGAGTCTTGTCCCAGCAGGTGTTGCAATCCAGAATTTGAAGCAGGGAGACATCCCAGCACTTTGAGTTACCTTTACTAAATTTGTCATTTAAATGCTAGTTGGGTGTCAGAAATAAAAGGTTAGGTTTTAACATTAAAAAGAAAGATAGCAGAAGAGGCAGACCTGGAATACCAGATCGTTTTGCAACTGGGGACAGGAGTTGTCCTTCTCCTTGATTAATTGATCTGTTGACCAGGGTGCCAAGCATTGGGCTTCCATGGATATCAGTGTAAACCACCTGCTGTAATGAGGCAAGGAAGGTGTTAAATACAGGGACATTTTCTGCCTAGCAAGTCCTGCTGTTAATTTTGAGGGTGACAAGGGAGCATCCTCTTGGTCTGGGGCAGGAGGAAGAATAAATCCTTTGTGTGAGGGCTGAGACATGACCCACCCCTGCCCATCCTCTGCTCCTGGCTGGTCCTCGCCCCTGGACCTTCCCTGGGCAGTGCTGGCACCCATGGGCTGAGCTCCCAGCTCTCCCAGGCTGTCTGCAGAAACTGTTTTGAGAAAGGGCCTTTTTCTCGGCGCCTTAAGGATTTTCAACAAAAGAGCTTGAAAGGGAAAACCGGCAGGGGCTGCTTCCAAAGGAGGCTTGGCAGCACCGCCTTCCCAGCCTTGCAGCCCATGTCACCCCACTGGCTTGAGAGGTGGCCTCAGGCAAGGTTGCCACAGCTCCGAGGCGGTGGTGAGCTGGGAATATTTTCCGTGTGATTAAAAAGAAAAGAACAGAAAGAGGCCCTGATTCCAGAGAGTTATCTTCCTGGGGAGGATTTCGTGCAGCCCCTCAGCCTGGGAGCAGCTGGGCTGCAGAGCTGGGGTGTGCAGGGCTGGGAAGCAGTGTGCTGCAAACACTGATGGCTTGTCACTTGGGATCTTCTCCAAGGGGTTTGGATCTTGTGGACCTACTTGGTCTTGGGTGCTTTGTTCATAATCAAAAAGCTCTTTGTGACTGAGTCATCTCCATCCCAGGGTGCCCCAGCCTCTGTCCACACTCCGGGGCTCCCATTATTCCAAGGGCTTTTTGTCCACAGTCCAAGAAATCCCATTTTTCCCACAACTTCGTGGTGAATGCAATGGAGCTTAAACTGGTACCTGAAGAACACAAGGACAGGAGAGACCCCTCTCACCCTGACACTCTGGGACATTGCAATGCCTGGGTCTTTTTTTGGGAAGAGCAGATTTCCTTGAGCATCAGCCTGTGCTGCTGCTGGCAGAAGCATCCCCTGTAGCTGTGCTGACCCTCCAAACCCAGAGCTGGCCACCCTCCCCTGGCTGGCACAGCCCCCTGCTCCCCTGCCAGCCTCTTAGCATCACAATGGGGGAAAACAGGGAGATGCAGCTCTTCTGGTGCAGAACTGGAAGGAAAACCCCGGCAGGGAGCTGGAGGAAACGAGGCTGTAATGCACAACGGCAATGGGAACTGGGGCATTTCTGAGGATTTGGCCTTAAAACAGTGCACAGTGATGAAGCAGGGCTTGGACCTCCAGACCTTACAGAGAACTGGGCTCACTTCCTCCACCCCAGGGCTGTGAAAGGATGAGCACAGCAAAGGTTGTCACTTGCTCTTCCTTGGATTTAGGAGCTCTCCCATATGTATCCTACCCCACACCCCTCAGCTGGGACTTCTCTTGAGTGTAGACAACAAGGCTGAGCAGACAGGGACAGCCCTGCCTGTGAGCTACAGCAAATACAAAACCCCTGACAAGAAAATTGCATGCTTTAGCACTAGCAGGAGAGCCTGGTTCTGAGCTGCTGGAGCAACCTCTCCTGGCAGAGCTATCTCCAGCTGATAAATGTTTGTGGAAGGGCAGCACATCCCAGCTCTGGGTAACCTTTCTACAGGGAGAGCCAAGACTGCCCTTCCCAGCTCAAGCCAGCCCTTCCTCCATTACATGCCAGAGAAGCACAAGAAATTCTTCTTGTGATGTATACAGGAGACCCCATGGGAGCAGCCATCTCCTGTCCTCTGCTGGGGCAGATTGTCCTGAAATCCTCTGTCCTGGCTGTGGCTGTGAGTGCCACAGAGCTGTCAGGCCTCCCACTGTCTCAGGGCTGCTGCCCAGAATTAGATGTGTCAGCTGGATTTCCCTTTCGGCATCCCTCCAGTGATTCCTGCCCTGTCAGACATCCCTGTCCAGGAAGGATGCTGGGGCTGGTGGGACTGGATCCACTTTTTTAGACTCTGTTTGGAGGAGCAGCAGGTAGACCAGAGATGGAGGGAAGGAAAAGACACCCAGTCATGTGCCATTTCTAATCTGGGGAGAAAAAACAATCTTTGTGGACTTCAGTAAATTTAAATGTCCAAATAGATGTGTCTCTTTAACTTAAAACCAGAAGTGGTACTGTCTTTTAAGCAGAAATGGCATCTTCTAAGCTTTTTTTTTCTTTTTGGTCCTTGATTGGATTCCACCAACAGAATGAAGAGCAAGACACATTTTTCCACCAACACCACCAAAATGTGAGGGAAGGACATGGAGAAAAGAATGAAATTGTTTTGAAATTTTCTTGAGACTCTTCTGATTTATTTGCAAAATGTAAAGAGAAATGTGATTTCATATGGATTGAAAACCATATGAAATGCTTTGTTTGGAGTCTTACTGCATCTAAGATAAATGCTTCCATTTTTATATGGTGAGGAGGAAAGAGGCAAAACATAGAGAAGTAAAGAACTCAAAACAGAAATGGAAACTTTCTGTATCAGCAGGAACTTTTTTAATAAAATGAAAATGTTTCACAGCTTCATTTTGTAAAAGAAGCTAAAGAGAATTTGATCAAATTATAGTCAGGTTAAAATAAAACTTAAATAACAGTGTTTCAGCAATTTATTAAATGAGATCCCCAGCATCCTGTGCTGATGTGTTAAGAGATGATCTATGTAAGGACAGCATTAGGAGGCTCTGAAACACAGAACCTCTTAGGAATGAGCTCCTGCCCCCAAATTATCACAAGCAATAAAGTGAAATACCTGGAGTTAAATGAGCTTAACTAAGAGATGATGGATGTGTCTAGAGCTTAGCTCAACCTGTTCTCAATTGTTTCCTTCTACTGACAAAATTCTAAGCAGTTTTGTGGTATTTTGAAAGGGCAGGAAAACCACTTCTTTAAGTTTGGAAGCAAATAGTTCTTCTCCATTCTTCTCTTCCTCAGACTTTACTTTATCTTTACTTTTCTTCCACTATGACCTACAGACTTCCCTGTTAATAGCTGTGGATTTGAGTATCTTTCCTGATTTTTATTGTTTTTTTCCCCTAATTTTGACAGATTTTTGTCTATGCAGAAAAAATGAGAGGGATGTTCCTGTAGCTGATGGAAGTAAGGCCAATAAATGTTGTTTGGGGGAAATGCTCTATATGCTGCATAATTCCAATTACAAGTTAACAATTGTTTGTGGATTTCCATCAGGGGATATTTAGCCTTTTTGCATCATGAAACAATAATCATAGTTATGAGTGCTTAGAACATCTGTAGGCAATCTCTTTACTCAGCAAATCTCCACAGAAGGGCCTTTTTCCAGCTGGGCACTATGTCCAGATTCCCTATGGAAAACGGTTACAAGATTTAGCTCCAGCTTTGGCTCAGTTTGTGTCCCACAGAAAGCCTGGCTTTGCTTTTGGAGTCCTGGAGAGGCTGAGAGAGGCATTTCACACGGATTTGGAAGTGTGCACCTTGGCTGGGTGATGGATGCCGTGCCTGCAGTCACTGGTGTGTGGGAAGAAGAGCTGATTGCCAGCCAAAATACAGGTGCACATTGCTGCTCCTGCAGCCTACATGGGACAGAAAAAAGGAAATACAGCGTGGGCTGTGATCAGGCCCAGAGGGCTGATACTTCTTCCCTTTTCCTAAAGGTTCTTATGTTTTATGGAGTCATATTATCTCTTTTAGGAGCAATCTCAGTCAGGGTCACTGGGTAGCAGGGCCAGGCCAAGCACAATAAAATAAGCTGGGCTGCTAATTGGAAGCAGATTGCTCCAGCTCTGCGGGTGCACATGGCAGGACATGGCACTTCCAAACCAGACACAGGCTCCCAGGCCCAGCCAGAATAAACTGGGTAGCAGTCATACCTCAGAATAAACTTCAGCAAGTTTAATAAATATTATATTTAAATGTGTGCGGCGCTGTGTGTAAACCGCCGTGACCAAACTGCAGCAAACTGGAGCTTGTGTTACAAGCACTGTGGAAATATCAGCATTTGGCTTTTTTAATAGCCCACTGTTTGTACTACCAAGCAACAAGCTCTCCAAGTAAGAAGCCATGGCAGACCTCACCTCCTCCTGACGCCTACTGGCTAATGGAGACCAGATGCAGACGGATTTCTTGCCTGCAGTGAGTCAAAAAGTTGGGATGCATCCAAGCACGGTGGTACCAGGACCTGGTAATGCAAGGGACAACCACTTGCTTCTTTTGTCTGGGTTAATTTAGCCAGTCTGCCTTTCCTGATGAGATATATTCTGGTTTGGGGAGTGGTTTTGTTTTGCTTCCCGTTTCTGTCAAAATCTTTTTGTCTGGAAGTTCCCCTGTAATTCCCTGTGTTATTTTCATGATGACTTTAATGTTCATGCTCAGGTGTCATCATTCTATTGAAAATGAGCAATAGCAGCTGCTTATGTTCAATGGCTGTTCAGGTTAAAGAATGATTCCCTTTGATCAGAAGGGAAGAGGGGGTTTGGGTGAGGGAGAGCAGTGTTTGGCATGTGCCAGAATACACCATTCTCACTGGGAACCCAAAGGAGGAGAGGCTAGATCAAAATATCCATCACTGGAAACGTGGACTGCAAGTATTTACTCAGAAAACAAGTAATAAAAATGGCCTGCCCTCAAATTGGAGGATGCACTAAGTGGCCTCCTGTGGCAACAGAATACAAAGAAATATTTTAAATGTTGATAGAACACCAAGATTAGCTAGGCTTGGAAGAAAGTGTTTGTATTTTCTATGGAGGACGGTGCTGGAATTTAAAATTATTTTAAAAATTAGAGACTCTAAAAAATTGTAAAGGAGCTGAAAAAGGAAGGGAGCAAATCAAGAAGGACAAGACACCCACTTTGGCATATACAACAAAATTTGGCATATACAACCAATACAACAAAAACTGATTAGACAGCAAAGTATCTAGGGGTTACAGTGAGGCACAACCTGATCAGAGTCTGAAATGTCACACTGTACTAAAGACATGGAGGTTGTGGAGGTGTATATAGGTATGAAACTTCCGTGAAGCAATGTTTGCATCCTGCTTAACACTTGCAAAACCTTTGACTGTGCTTCAGTGCAGACAGGGAAAGGCTGTAGACAGCTTTTTATTCCTGATGTCCATCATGCACAGAGCAGGATGTTATCTGTTCATGACCATTTTTCTTTTCAGTTGTCTATGTGAGCACTGAATTTGGTTTTTTTTTTCTTATGTATGTTTGGCTAGAAACACAGATTTTTTTGGATAGGTGTGGCTATAGATGTGTGTAGGCTTTATATAAAATGATGAGCAAAGGCAGCTGTGTGAGATTGGGAATGCAAGTCCCTATAAATGGACACATGGACAGTTGAGCACACTCATCACTGGAGTGCACAGTAGCCAGTTGCACATTCCTAGCAGTGAATATAAAATTGGTTGTAACTTTAGCAATAAGCCAAAAGTATTGACTTTCAGCTCTGCCAATGCACACCACCCAGGAGGCCAAAGGCAGTTGGCACTGATGTGCTGGAGGCTGATGTGCTGATCCACCCCCCTTTTAATGCACACAACTCCCAGGGTAGCCCTGGATCTGTGAGCACCAGCAGGAGCCACTGGCATCAAGGTGGGAGGTGAAGGCACACCACAGTAAAAAAATCAGACACATCCTGTGGGTTTTCCTGAACACTGAAATGTTGTAAGTGCATAAATCCTATTGATTTCCATGATATTTCAGAAAAATCTGTGGACAGAAATGGAGTGTACTTAGGAATCATTCACAATGGAAAATTGAATGCTTTCTTGCACCTACCACAGCATCCCTCTGACCACTGAGATTATCTCACTGAGCTGAGTGGTGGGCGAAGCAAAACACTTAGGAGATAAATGAGCTATATCTGAGCACTGTATGCCTGATAAATTAGCTGTTCATCCAGGCTGCCTTTCATCTCTGTAGGAAGGAAGGGTATTTCAGAGCACTGTGATCTCCCAGCCAGGGAGAGGCCATCCCTGCCCTGCCAGAGGCAGCAGTGCATTGGCCCCTGGGCTATCAGGCCATTTGAACAAAACCATCTCACAATTAGCAATTTGCTGTGTCCTCACCACTGCCTCTAATTTGGGTTACTTCAATGTTGTTTCATGTCCTTTATGTTGCTGCTCACAAATCTCAGCTATTGCCTTCAAAAACTGGTATTGAGGGACGGATTTTTTAAATGTTCCTTAAGCAGTGCATCTTTTTTCAATGGGAGGGATCCCTTGCAATGAAGGGAAATCCAGTCTATAAAATGGAATCCCTCACGTCCTGTATGAGATTTTAAGGGTTCCCAAAACAGCCTTCATATGAATTATCATCAAGGTTGCAGAAGTTGGGATTGATAGAGTGAAAACTGCAAATATGTAGATGAAGAAGCCAGGGTGAGAATGGCACAAGCTGATTTTACAAGAATACCATAATTTTGGCCTTCTCAGGACTCAAGTGACTTTTTGTGCTTTTGTGTTTTTCTTCAGCTTTTAGGTCAGAACCAGAAGGAGAGTTTCTGGCTAATTTGCACAAACCCTGCCTTGAGGCATTTGAAGCTGCAGTTTCTGAAAGCTGAGCAGGGATTCACCCTGGCTTAATTCCTCCACAGCCAAGCTCAGGCTCTCCAGTCCAGCTGAGACAGTGCTGGAGCTTCAGATCTCAGGCTGAGGAGATTTTACATTCAGTGGCATCAAAAAGTTATGTTTGCTTGGAAACATAAATCCAAATTCCAGCAAATTTTGCTGTCACAGGAGAATGTCTTACTTCAACAGGCAAAGCATGGCAAGGCAAGATAAGGAAATAAAGATTTTTTTTTTTTCCATGCAGGAAAATCTCTGGAAAAGTTTATTTGTTTATTTGGGGAGAATCAAAGTAGATTCTTCTCTAGAAGGTCAAAGTCTTGAGTTACATTTACTTTTTCCTTCTAGACATGACTCAAAGTAAAGAAATGTTTTTTGAGTAGATGGATTAAAGGTGCTTACTTCAATTTCACTGATGGACAATGGAATTCCAAATGGCATTTATACATGTCTCCTTCTAAAATGTTGGGGTTTTTTCTTGTAAGGTAGAAAATAATTTGTGATCCAGCTTCAGGGCAATCTAGTCCTTATTGTTTCTTGTTTAAATGTGTAATGACAACCAGATTTCTAGAGAAGCAAAGCACACCCCTGTGGAATCTCTAATTTCATGCAAAATATTAAATGTATATTATTATTATTGTTATTTTTTTAAAAGCAACTAAGACTCCCAAGGAAAAAGAGAAATGTGCATTTTCCATTAACTTCTGAAATCCCTACACTGATTTTTTTTTGCTTTTTTTTTTTTTTTATTCTAGCTAACAGCAACTCAAAGAATGAAAGCACAGCCTTGATTCATGTCATGTACTTCCCCAGTTCTGCTTTGAGTGCCTTGGCACCATCTCCCAATTAGTGCTGCTTGGTTAATTGGTGTATCATCACTTTAGACTCTGGAGAACTGGAATTAAACTTCTTGAATTTGACTTCCAAGGACAAGGGACAGAATTGATCAACAGCTCAGACAACTGAGATACAAAAAATGCTGTGCACAGGAATGTCTCAGTGTTTCCAACACCAGGGAGAACAAGAGTTTTCAATCTTCTTGATAGGGTGGTCTTTGCTTGAGATAAGGACCAAAGGGATGAACAATCACAGGTTAAAACTGTCAAAATATTTATTTTTTGGTTTTGACTGCAATAAGACTGTAATTAGGAAATAATTTTTTTTTTCTTGTGAACACCCATTTACCCATTTGATGTGCTATGTAGAGCTGGGAGGTGGCCAGAAGAGAACTCTTTTCTGCTTCCTGTTCCTGGCTGACCTTAATAACCAGAGATGGAAAATGGCCATATTAGCCATAACAGCCATAATAGCCAAATACTACTTCAGAGAATACCCAGGCAAACAGAATTTGCTTTTCCTAGAGAAAAATAAGCTCCCATTAAAAACAGGGTTTATTTCAAGCATCATGTCTGAAAAAATAGGACAAAACATCCAGGATACCTGTCAGCTCTTCTGCATCCATTACTAATGATGGGCAAATTTGCTTAGGACAAAACAGAAGTGTTCCTCTGCTCCTCCCATCAGTGCCCACTGTCCAAGCTTACAGGGTCACCACTTCAGCAAAGAATTCATCTTATTATTAATACTAAACACTTCTCCCATTTGTAGGTTAGGTTTTCCTATTGGAAAATTTCCTATTGGTCCAATGACCAAGGTGAAGGACTTTGAATCTTTATTTTTTTCATTTTTACCATGTGATCCTCCTGCCTCTGCTGCTGTGCTCTGTGCTGGTCTGACCTGAGCCCCTGAATCATCCCTGGGAAGTGGCTGCTCTGAGCAGTCCAGAAAGAAGTGTGAAGCTCTGTGGTGGCTGCTGAGGTTTCTGCTCTCTGTTTTGCAGGGCTCAGCTCTTTTCTGGTGTACAGTAAACGACAAATATGTCCATTTAGTGGGTTTTGTAGGGAGGTGTGAATTGTGTCTGCTGGTACCTGCTTGTTGGTTTAGCATTTTCAGTAACTCTTAAACTTATTTCCACCAAATCTGATGGAGGGATGGGAGTATCAAACATAATGGTTCTTCCACAGATTTCATCAAAATCAGCATGTGGGAAGGAAAGAGAAACCAGAATTTGTATCTCCTAGGGACACAGTTTAGTGATGGATGTGGCAGTGCTGGCTGAGCAGTTGGATTTGGTGACCTTAGAGGTCTTTTCCAACCTAAACAATTCTATAAGATCCAGGCTCTGTGGTTTCTTTGACAGCACCCAGCTGATGTCCACCCCTGTCCAAGCTGCACCTGGGTCATCCCAGTGCTGCCACAGTGTCACCTGCCTTGTCCCTGGGCGTGTCTCAGGGAATGTGGGGCAGAGCTGGGGTCTGTGATCCAGAGGGAGGCAGAACAAGCAATTCCTTTGAAATGTTTGCTAGAAATCAGATTGGGATGCAGCTCAGTGTGAAAAGAAAAAGGAAATTAAATATTGGTTCTGTTGAAGCCAATAGCAAGATTACCAATCTTGAATTTTGGCCACTCTCTGTAATAATGTGGCCAAAGAAGATTTTAGCAATAAAAAATTGTGGATGCAACCTTTGCCATAGATAACACCCTAATAATGCGGTAGGTGATTCAATCCAGCCTCTCTTTGGGAACTACAGCTTCTAAATGCAAAGTTTGGATTTTTGTCTGTCTTCCTTGAGACTCCATTGCCAACACAAATTTAAGTATTTGTCCTCCTAAACTGCTTGTTCTGCCTCAGATGAGTTAAGCTAATTCTTAGTTTGGACCTGAGTGAGGGATGAGTGTTGGATGGAACACAGGGCCCTGTGCTGCCAAAGGACTCAGCAGGGAAACCCCCACCTGCCCTGGACACCCATCTTGAGGCTCCTGAATCTCCCTCTGGGAATGCTCATCCCTTCCTGGGACCATGGGGGAAACCCTGATGTTGGCTGGTTCTCTCACTTTTAGACAGCTGGGAGGGGATTGTCTGCTCACCCTGGAGAGTGCTGGAGAAATTAAATTGTATAAAAAAGCTTGAGAAATCTCCACAGGAAGGTTTTATGGTGGTAAGTGGAGAGTTGCAATCTTCACCTGACTTTTTCTGAGGTTCCTCACCAATATTTACAAAGCAGCAAAGCTCAGCACCATTCTGTGCTATGCACAGGCAAGAGAGCAAACCCACTTGGTTTTGGAAATGTGAGACGTACTTAGAAAAGTTTAAAAAGAGAGCTTACTCTTTTCCAGCATTTAGGAACAACCATCAGCCATTAGCTGTCCCTCCAACTTTTAGTGCATATGATCAAATACTTGAAGGCATTTCTGGAGTGCTCAGAACTATTTCAGTGGAAGAGGTAATTACAGAAACGATGCTGCTTCCAGCCAGCAACTCCCCACAAGATGAGAGCACCAGACAGCCCCTGGCCACAAGTACCAGAAATCTGAAAGAAAATAAAGGGTTCATTTAAAAAAGAGAAAGATCATAACTTTATAATAACGCTATTATTCAAAGAAAAATACTTCCTTATGAATTTGCAAAACCACTCTAGGCTTCAGGATTTTTTTTCCATCCCCCAATTGCAATTAATTTTAAACCATGAAACAGAGCATACAATAACATCAACTGGTTCCCCAAAGGCTGTCACTTTGCCCTGGTCTACCAACTGGTTTTCAGGATGACACCCTACAGACTTTGAAGGTGTCTGAGAGAAAACAGGTTAAATGCTGCTTCCTGGATTTTCTCTCTGCTGAAAAAGAAACTTTTATTTATTGGCACATCACTTGCTGTTCTTTATTTCAAGGGAGAAGAACTTTTGTCCATTCGTTTTCTTTCAGGTCCTCTCAAATAATGCATACATTTGTTCCAAATTTAGAAACTGCTGAAGAGTTGACTGGTTGAGTACTATTTTTCACTATCCAGCTCATTTTATCTGAGTGAAATGCTCTTGGCTTTGTGTGTGCAGTGAAAAGCCACCCTCCTGCTGAAAGCTGTCCTGCAGTCCTCAAACAGAAGAGTTTAAAGGTGGAAAAACTATCTCATGGCTGGTATTTTAGGTTTCTACTGCAGAAAAATAGAAGAGCTGCAGTTCAACCAGCATTAAGGATAGTCTTGATTTCCCAAGAGTTTCAGATATATTTAAATTTTCATGTGTTCTACATCTGGACCAAGACCTTGGCTTGTACAGGATTTTGTCAGTAAAGCATCAGAGCTGATACAGCCTTTGTTAGGCTGATTTGGTTTGAAAAAACTCCTGCATCTCAAAGTTTATGGCTGTGAGAAATAAATTGTCTGTGAAAACTGGGGTTACTTGTTGATTTTTGTTTGCTTGTTTGTTTATTTGTTTGTTTTAAGGAGAGGCCAGAAGAGGCTTTACATGAACCTTGTGTCTCCCTAATTCCTGGCTGGATTAACTGTCTCAAAGATGTAAAGTATTTTCTTCCACATGTGGCACACAGGGAAATTTCTTCATGTCTAGCACTTAGACTGGAAAGATACCATAACCAACCCCTTCCTAAGGAAAAAAGAGTGTTAAAAGTACCCCTCAAAAAGCCCTGGAGCGTCGTTTGCTTCATTTATGCTAGTATTAGGCAACCACTTTAAAAGAGATTTAAGAGAATTGTCTATTACTATTATTATTATTATTATTATTATTTTATTATTATTATTATTATTGCTATTACTATTATTATTACATTTCTCACAATTACAGGTTTTTCCATTGACTCCCCTGAAAAATTTGCCATATTATCTGGTGTATTTGCCATATTATTTGGGTTTTTTTTTTTTCCCATGCTGGATAAAAGAAGAAATAACCTTCTACATCGAATTTGCACTTTATTACTAGTAAGAAGCTCATTTTCAGGGATGGGTAAGAGGGAGGAAGGAGTTTACAATGGAAACAACAACACTTAGTTTCTTTTCTGATAAATAAATGTTTTGTACAGCGTGACAGAGCAGTCTGTACCAAAGGGCTCCTTGAACTTGGCAAGGGAAAATTTAAAAAGGCAAAGTTAATTCATGGTAATAGCAATGGCCCCTATTGCCAGCATGTTTAGAACAGACCAGTGGGTTGGGCAATTGCTTTTGCTCCTAAAGTCCAGATCTGGGTGCAGAGGGGCATTGGCACCATTCTGAGCCCAATACTCCAGAGTGAAGGAATCTCAGGTTCTCCAGGCAGAGACCCTCAAATACCCCCAGGAAATAACACTGTGAAATAACACTGTCAGGAATGTACCTTAAACATCCCTGCTCTCTGGGGTTTATGTCCAAGTCCAGGATCCCAGGAAGATTCTGTCTGTCCTCTGGAAGACACAGCCTTGAATCCTCCCCCAAAGGGTCTTGTGTGTCTTTTCTTTCAAGAACTAAGGAAAGACTCATCTTTTCTCTCAGAACAGCACTGTGACAGGGTGGCATTCACTTTAGAGTCCCACTCATGGTGTTCTCCATAGCACTGAGGTTGTAACTTTTTCAGGAGGGAGAAGAGATGAATGTTTAACACTTGGGGAGTTATTGGAAGAAGCAAAAGATTTATGAGACCAGAGGGAACGTGGATGAGCCTGACCCTGACCAGTGGGGTGAGTGTTCCAAGACTTGCTTGATGTTGTGTTCAAGTATTTTACATTGCATTCCACAAAACACAGAAACGATCGTTTGAGCAATGTCAACATCATGGTCTTGCTCTCCCACATAGAGCCCTTAGGTTATAATGTCATGTTTACTCATTCCCACATGTTCACAGAAATCTTTCCTTTTTGTACATAATGGCAGAACTCCTACTGGATAAAAGGATGCTGCTTCCCATTCAAGTTAGCTTGAAGCTGGCAATTAGGGCACTGTTCAGAGGAGGAAGGAATTTGAGGGAATCTCTCTGAGGCAGGGACAAGAACAGAACCTTGGTTTCCAGACTGAGTGTCCTCACACCATTCAAGTGTTGGAATGGCAAGCTGGGTTTGGTCTGGGATTTTATGGTTGCACATATTCTCATGTATGGGACAGAGACACAATTGATAGGACACATCTCTGAGCCATATCTGAGGGGCTTTTTCAGAGGTCTTGAATGCCCTAGGACATCTTTCACAGGTAGTTTATCATCCAGACTTTCACTCACAGAGTGGGTTCAGTCTGACTTCCAGCCCACACTGTGTCAAATGTCCTTGCCAGGGAGCAGTGGGATGGAAAATCCACTCCTGTCTTCCCATGGCCATTGACCACCCCACGATCTCAGCCTTGCTGAGGCAGGAGGAGGGGCTTTACAGTAAAACCAGAGCCAGCAGAGCTGGATACAGTTCTGATTTCTGTATTCAGCTGAGGAACATACAAACCATGAAAATAGAAGTAGCCCCTGATTGTGGTTTTATTAGGCATAATGTCCAATTTTCTTTGAATATTCCAAATATCTGGATGCACACATTTTACTATAATAGTTCTCTGTAAGGCAGATGTCAGTGGCCCACAGTTTCTGGCTTGGCATCTTCATCACTGTACAGATATATTGATTTTGTCTCTCTCCTCAATACCTCTACATGAATGAGGCTTAACATGCCAGTGAGGTGAATGATAACACAGGGCTGACACCGTATCAAATTACCTTTACAAAGCTGTAACACATGTCCAATACCTGAGTCCATGTAAGCCCTAAAACATGATACTCTGCTAAGATGTCCAAGATATAAAGGGGAACTCCTGTGTTTGGAGCCAGCACAGGTCTGAAGGTTTCTTTTTCCTTTTTCTCTCCCTGCTGTTACCACTGACAAAGAAATCAGACGGATATGTCTGCTACTAATGTGTTTAAACAAAATAATTTGCCTAATAAATACATTACTTCTGAGTGCAAATAGAAAATTATTCCAAGTTATTTGCTCATCAGTGGCTGTCGAAGTTTGGGGGCTTAACCTTGCCTGAATGTGGAGAGGTTTATTTCTGAGTTAATATCCAGAAATATTCTTCACAGTCAACAGAGATAAAGAATCTCTTAGAAGGTGTGATTTTTATTTTCTGTAATGTTCAGTAGTGGTTATATGAATGACACCCTAAAATGCCTCTCTGTCCCCTGACTACACAGACAGCTTGTACAGGGTCTAGCTCAGTTGTTGACATCTACCACAGAGGCACCCACAGTTGCTGAGATGGGGCATTCACCCCACCTTGGCAGCCTGAGTGCCTGCAGATGAAGTGCCTGCTGCTATGAAAAATCTCTGGAAACAGCCAACCAAGTTAACTTTTCCTTTTCCTAGTACTACAATGGAGTAGCCCTGAACCAGGGAAGAGCTTACACTACAGACTCCATCTCCTCAGCCCTTATTTCTATCTCAAAAGTCTGCACCAACCCAAAGAAAGAAGATGGGACTCTGGTGCCTGACTGAGACTCCTAAGCACTACAGAAACAGCAAATGCTGTTTGCAGAAAACAGCACAGTAGAACAGCAGAGACTGTCCCCATCTCTAAGGTTTTCAAAATGTGCCAGAGAGGTGCTTAAAAAAAGAGGAAAACAGGTTATTTAAAAGTCATTTATTTGCTATTTGTCGAGACTACTTCTTGCAAATGCCAAGGAAAGGTGGAGAGCTGGGATTATTCATGAAACAGATTAAGGAAAATCCACATCAGTGAGAGCAGAAACCCAATATCAACATTTATAGAGGATGGCACCCACTGTCATACATGGCATGGGAAACAGGAGGAGGCAGCAATGCTGGAAAATAACCCAACCTCCACATGGCACTAGGGTGTGCTGCATTTCCATCCCAGCCTGGGAGAGAAATTCATCCAGCTCTGGTGTGTGCTCTTTCAAAATCTCCCTTGAACACTGGAGCAGGTGCAGAGGAAAACACCCAATACAAACCAACCAACCAACAAACAAAACCCAAAACCTAAATGATTTGATGATTGCAGGAAATGCTGTGCAGTGAGCCCCTCAATGAACTCAAGTTCCTTATTTCAATTTATCAGAAAAGTTGAAAGAGGATTTCACCGTAGTGTGTAATTAATTGTTTTTCTTCAGGAAGAATGTGCTGCCTGTTTGGGGCAGGAAGCTAGAACAAGGCAATTCCAAACTGGAAATAAGGCACATTCTAGCTGAGAGGTTGATTAACCATTCCAGTGAACCATGGAAAGATTGATAGATCCCTTCATTTCTCAGTGTCTTCAATTAAAGCTGGATGACTTTTTGAAAGAGTTGTTTTAGCCAAACAAAACTTGTTGGGAAATTTAAAGGCCGCATAGTACAGGAGTTGCTGATTTGCTTTTCCACAGGGAGGGGAGATTTACATGCTCACTCTGTAGTTTATTATTTCTGTTTATGTTCTGTAGAAGAGCTCAAATACAAGAGAGATGCTTGAGATAAGTGCAGAAACAAACAAGCTAAGACTAGGCTATCTCCTGAAGATAAATGTAAGCTGATGTGGTTAATTCAGATATGGAGTTTATCTCAAAGAATCTACAATGGGAAACTCTTCTGGAGACTTTTTTATTTAGACACCCTTATAGATCTTATTTGACTACTTAAAAAAAAGAAACCCAAAAAACAAAAGTTCAGAGTTGCCATAACCAATAACTAACGAATTTGTCTTCTTTCTCTCTGATTTATAAGTTCCCTTAATCATAAACATTCCTCCAGTTTTGCTAGCTGACCCAAATCAAAAGGACAAGTCAAAGATCATTGTTGCACATTTTAAAATGCAAGACTGTCTCTTTCTCAATAAAACATGATGGATTCATGGTCCAGCATAGAATTCACAATCATAAAGGCGGGTGAAAGAGGTTAACCACCACATTGCAAGTACCAGGACTTTGATTCATAAATTGAAGAATAAAACATACTTAAAGAAAAAACATTGTTTGCAATTTTGTAAACTATTGACCTCCCTCAAAGCTGGACCTGCCTTTATGCTGCTTGTGAAGAACCTGCTTCCAAAATGAAATGAAGAATAAATTGGCTGGACTCTGTATGAGGGTACCACAGTCAAGAAGTCAAATTCAGTTGCCTTCTGTTTCTTTTTTTTTTTCTCTAGACATTACTGTGCACATCAAAGCAGACAGGTCTCTTGATCTATTTAGCAACAGATTTACATAGTGCTTCAGGGATCTTGAAGACTCACATTTGTGGCCAAAAAATACCTCAAACAAACAAACAAAAACCAGCTCAGGACTGCAAAAGAAATGCTTTCTGTGTGCTCATTTTAAAGAGAAATATTTATTTTAACTTTATAATTGTCATGATGAGGTGGGAAATTCCCTCCTTTCCCTTTTTGAAAAGCTGGATAATCTTAAAGCCAAATGATGTGTGGGTAAGAGCAGCTGTCATCTCACTAGTATTTCTGCGGAAGGAATTTCCTCTGGATTGCAATATTTATTTTCAGTTTTGCACTTCTCTTTCTGTGGGATAATCCAGTGTGGAGACAGAGTAGCTTGGAAGGAAATGGCAGAAGATTCACTGGATGCAGAAAATAACCTGCAAAGAACCTGTAATGGAAATATTTCTGCTTTTGTTCTCTTACTCTCCTTCTGCAACACAGAATAATAATATTTACCTTAATTATATTTGTATCCTTCCTCCTTTTCGAGAGATTTCTACTACTTTCTCAGAGAAACTGTTTCTGACTGACCTCTGCCATCTGCAGAGTCCTGAGGGGCAGACTGGGACCATTAACTTCATTTTGGATGAGTGTGTGTACAAGGTAAACATATCCAAAAAAGCAGAGTGGATGCAAGGATCACATACATGCACACACTGCAATTTCCCGTAGCTTAAACGAGGATTCTTTTTATTAAAGTAAGAAGTTAATTAATACACGTGGGTATTTGAGGATCAGATTCTATAGACCATTCATATGGACTTGATTTAAAGATCCTGAAATTAATTAATAGGGCTGGTAAAGGAGTCTGTTTCTGGTGGGAACAATGCAGTGATGACTTCCATAGTTAGGGTATGCAGAAAGTTATGACTGGCTTTTCATAGATCAAAAATTAAAATAAAAAGAGATGATTAATGTCTTGTGGAGAGTTTGCTTCCATCTAACCTGACTCCCTGGTGTTGGGCTTGCAGTGCTAAACCCAAACCTGAAGGGGGGAAGGAATGCTCCAGGCCCACTTTGCATTGAGGAGGAGATTTCCACTGGCTGACAACAGCTCAGTTTTGTCACTTTTCCATCCAAGGATGAATCCATCTCATCTTGTTTGTGCCAAGGAGCAAAACAGCTTTGGAGCTGTACAAAACGTGGATAGGTGACCACATGGAAAACTCAGCCATTGTGGGAATAGATCAAGGACTGAAGGGCAAACCCTTGGTAAACACTAGACCACAAGCACTGGGTGTTTTTGTCTTCAATGTTGTTTGAGAGCTTCCTGGAAGTTCATTTCAAGGCCAGATTTGCTGTCCTTAGGGACAGTACACCAAGGCCACAGGGTGTGCAAGGACATGGGTGGGTGTTGGGGCATTTCAGAGGAGATGCCTGAAGAGACTTAAACCTTTGTCTGCAGTTACCCAGCTTTGATGTCTCTGAAACCTTTTGAGTGCAGAAGGGAGACGAGCCAAGAGCATTCCCTGCAGGCTGTGTAGAACTGTGATTTGTCCTGCTAAACTAAAGCTCAGCTCTCAGGATAAAGAAGAGAGGAAGGTTTTCTATGGCTATAAGGTACCATGGGACATTGGCAGGCACCATGGGTGAGAGGACATCTCATGGTGAGGATCACTCTGGATTTATTCATGACTCAGACTCTTCCATTGCAACCTCATCCCAAGAGGTTAAGTCAACCCAAAGTCCCCAAAAATGACCCAGACTGTTCCCAACAAAACTCAGCTTTGGACCAGTGTATTTATGAAACAGCTGAGAAGGCAGCTGGAAGCTTTGTGGGGCAGATCTCATTCTTGACTTCAGCCTTCAGGGTTGAAGGAGATGTGTCCATGAGCCAGCTACTGCAGCTGGTGCCTGTTGGTGACTTGGAGACAAGTGATGGAGTCAGGCACCCCAAGAATTCTGGTGGGACATCTGGATTAACAAAACAAATATCCAGTGGAAAATAAGTGAAATAGATCTTCTAAATAAGATGTCAGTTCAGCTTCCAACAATGTTCTTCATAGAGATAATTAATAAATGAAATATCCAATGTGGTGCCTATACAGGCTACAAATCAATTTTAAGTAGAACTTTGGACTTGTTTAGACCTTTCCTCCACTGGATATTTTCATATGTTTTGCCATAAGCAAAGAAAAAAGAAGTACTAACTCTCCTAAAAAAATAGTTCAGATGCAAATGCACTGACCTGTGTCTGTCAGATGAAAGCAAAGTAAATGTGTGTGTCTGTGGGGAAACTCACTGCTGTTGTGCTTGGCCTCCAAATAAAGAAAATCTTTTTTTCGAGTGTTGAATGAGTTTCGGTGCTGCCCACGAGGCTGGCACTTTACACCGGTGTGTGCAGCCCTCTCCTGTTTCAAATTCACTGTATTTTGGATATGGTAAAAAGATTTGGGATTTTCTCTCAAATATTTTGTTTCTGCTGGGCCTAGGGAAAATAATTAACAAAGGAATTCTCTGGGTCACTCACGCTTTGCAAAGCACGATACATTTTCAACCCTCCCATAACTAAGTGTGCTAATTTTCTGGAAAGGTTTCCCTTATTCTTCTTGTAAGTAGAATGTGCTGGTAGCCAAAACAAACACAGAAAGAAGCCAGGGAAAGAATAAGATATATCTATTTGTATGAATGATCCAACAAGGGAAATCTCCAAAAACTACTGTAAATGCTATAAGATTTCAGACGGCAAACTCATCCAAAATTAGTGGTTAACAAAACATTTAGATCTTAAACACCAATAGGGTAAAAAGAACAGCTTACAATAGTAAAAAATAATCCTTCTTTTAGTGTGAAGGATTGTCTTGTGGTTAGTGCAGTGGCCTTGGAGACTGAGGTTTAGCACTTCTCTCTCCAGAGTGGCCCTGTGAGAGTCAACTGACCCTGCTGTATCTTTGTTCTTTATCAGAGGATGGCCCTGGTGCTTCTTTCTTATCTATTTACTTCTCTTAGATTACCACCTTCTTGCATCACAAACTTTCTGCTATCTTCTATATGGTGTCTTAAACAAGAGGTCTAATCTTATCTGGAGTTTTCAGAGTGGGTATTTTTTTCCAATTGTATACAGTCGGGGTTTTTTTTTAAACCAGAAGTAATCTTTACTGAAAGTTTTTGTGTAGGACCCCAGAATTATGTATTTGGTAAAAAGTCAGAATGCTGGGAAACAGCTTCCATATTGTAAAAGCATCTCAAAATGTCAGGATCTAGTTAAATTCCTAGCTCCTCACACATGCAGCCTTGCACAGGAAAGGAGCAGGATTGCCATAACAATCTATTTTGCAAACTGTGATGTGTTAAATGGCAGCCTTTGGAAAAGTGGTCAGTAAAATATTCAGGACTAGGTATCCATCACAGGGAATACATTCTCCCTATGCAGATGAAATCTTTAAAAATGACCATTTTGCTCTTCTCAGTGTCATTGCTATTTGCAGAGAAGAAAAGAAACAGTGAAACCAGCATGACCTGTGCTGCTGTTTTTGCGTGCAAGGGACCTAAGGATATCCTATTACATGTGAACCATTTGGTTTGGGTAAACAATCTATTGACCAATCTAGTGACCACACACACGTGAAACAGGGACTTAGCACTGTTGCATGACAGTGTTTCTGAAAGGAAGTGGGGTCTGCATAAACTCTGGCCATCCATAAAAGACTAAAAATGAGGCAGCATTTCAACAGGAGGATGTGAACAAGATTTTCTGGAACAGCCCAAGCTGAGCAGTGCGTTGGTAGGGAAAGGTGTGTGCTGACATTTCCCTTTAATAGTTCACCAGCTCACTGAAACCACACTGAAAATGTCCAGAGAGCCACTCCAAGAAAGTTACCTGGGATGGAGCTGCCCTTTCACAACAAGTTCAACCACCAACCTTCCTGCCCTGCCTCTATTTCCCCTCAGTTGTCAGTCTGATGCTTAGGAAAATCAGCTGGGCAGTGCAGATTTTATAAACTACTTTGTAAAACAACCATAGTGCTGTTTTGCCCTTGACATCTTTCTTATTATTGAAATATATTGTAACTTCCATTCACAAGCCTTGGCTGCTGTTCTTGGAGGTCGTGAACAAATGGCTGCTAAGAGGAAGATATGAAATGTAAATAAACTTTTTACAAGGGCTTTTAAACTGCAGGAAGGTTGTTCTAGATTAGATAAAAGGAAGAATTATTTTTACAATAAGGGTGTAAAACACTAGAAGAAGTTGCCCAGAGAAGCTGTGGATGCCTCATTCCTGAAAGTATTCAAGGTGAGGCTGGATGGGACTTAGAGCAAATTGGTCTAATGAGAGGTGTCCCAGCCCATGGTGGGGTGGTTGGACTAGAGGAATTTTAAAAGGCTCTTGCCAAGTCAAATTGTTCTATATTTCTATGATTCCTAGATGGGATGGATGGGAGAATAGAGGAGTTACCTTTCAGTCTTGAATCTGGATGTGGAGCAGCCAGGATCCCAAAAGGCATTTGCTGCAAGGGCAGTGGTCACAGGTAAATCATCTCAAACAGCTTCTGTTGTAGCACAATCCTGCAACTGGCCCACACATTGTTTTGTCTCCAGTCTCTGTCCTATGCACCTTTTTTTCCTTTAAAATGCAGCTTTTTAATTTTGTTTTTTAAATGAGGACAGATGAAAGCCATTGCTGTTCTTATTTTTCCTTTCTATGAACTGAAGTGATGACAACAGAGTTTCTAGTAAATTATAACAGAGGCACTCAGTTCCAGATCAGTTTTGAAGTTGGACTTTTTATTTTTTTTTCTTTTTTTTTTTGTGAGGGTACAAAATACAGACGGATAAGATTTAATTAAATACTTGTATTTCATAACTGTAATTTATCCAGCTCAGTATGTTCTTTCCCATGGGTTTGTTTGGACACAGGGAATTTTTAGCTGCCAGACGTGGGGAGCTCTGTGTATCCACAGGACAGGTAGAAAACAGGCAGTGGCAATGCTGGCTGCCCACACTGCACTCTTCGTGGTCTTCACCCCAAGCAGCCACCTCTGAGGATGAAAATTTAGCTTTCAGACCACTTAGAATCTGATCTCCTGCTGAGCCTGCCAAGACTGTTATATTTACCAACTAAAACAAGCCAACATATTTTTGTAATATCTCTTACTACTGTGACTCAGAAATAATGCCATATGGTTGCAGTCTTGCTGCTGCTCTTCATGGGCCAGGTCTGCAGCTGGTTGGGGTGAGTGGAGAAAGTCCCAGTGATTTCAGTGGGTTTTGGAACAGGCCTGTGTATATGCAAGGTATATATATATAGAAAAAGGTGTATGTGGTGTGTTATTTCTGACCCTGTCAGTAAAGGTGTCCCTGCTGACCACACTCAGAGCACGGCTCTTTGCTCCTCCCCACCTGCAGTCCTGTGGTGGTGCTGAGATCTCCTAAGAGCCACTGGCATGGCAGATGTTGAGTCCTTGTGCTTTCCTACACCTGTGTTTGCTGCTTCCCAAGACCTGAGCTAAGTGCTGGATCCAGCTCTTCCCATGGAGAAATCACCTTCATACCCATGGCCTGTGCCCACGCCTTTCCTGCAGAGATACTGAAATGAGAAACTTCTCTCTTCCAAAGTACCCTTCCACACTTACCTAGAAATTTATTATTATTTTTCCTATCAATTTAACACCCACAGATTGCTCTGTACTGACTGCTTGAGCTACTCTTGCATTTCTCCAGATCAACTGAAGAACACTGAGTTTTTCTGCCAACCATCCCAGAATTGAATAAGAACAGATTTATATCCCCATACATACTCTAATGCCTAAATACTTGGTGTATGGAACTCCTTCTAAGAGCACATTTGTCTGGAAAATGCCAGTTCTGTGTGTAATGGAAATAAAGGAAGAGTTAGTTCTTGTGATTTCTGTTGATATGTCAGCATGGGAGGAATTTGCTGATGCTTGTTGGGTACCTCATGGGCTGGTAGATTCAATACTTCATTTCACAGAGGGAAGAGTCAGCAGGGCAGGGAGTCACACAATCCTTCTTCTGCAGAGGTGGTTCCTATGGGAGAAGTTTGGAGACTGTGGCCTGATTGCTAGGGAAAATCTTGCCCTGTTGAAGAGGATAAATAAAGGATTTTGGTAATTTTTGATCTTTCACAACCTTCATTGCCTTTTTTTTACCTGTTTCATTACTTTTTACCTCTTCAACTCCTGAAAAATTAATTGCCTGGAGTTATTTGTATTGGATTTTGCCTGGAAAAGACACGGGACAGGATGGAATTCCTCAAAGGGACTCTCCTCTCAGCCCCATGGGAACTGCTGACTGAACACATTCTGTCCTCTCTCCTTCCTGGCTCCCAAATATCAACTTTCCTCCTCAACAGATTGTGATTGTGTTTTCACAAAATTTCTCAGCCTCATACTTGTGACTGATGGATGTCCCATGGAAAGAAACAGAGTGAATGATGTTCCCTAGAGCAGATGATAGTGAATGCCACCAGGGAAAGGAAGAAAAAATGATAAGAGGCTTCAGTAGACACAATCTAAGTATGGCTGCAATTTGCAAGGGGAAAATGATAAACAGACCTTTGGCTGTGCTGAGATTTTTTCCATTTTGTTTTTGTCCAGGAAAATTCTAAGTATCAGGAGCTCTAGATATCACACATAGTTGGGATGGGACATTCCAGATGTTGGACCCTGGTCTTGCATGTTGCAGGAAAGCACTAAATTCCTTCGAATTCTGTTGGCATTAGTGAAAACCAGAACTCAGCACCTAGAGGGGCTGTGCATAATGTTCAGGAAAAGACATCAGTGTCTCAAAGTCACACATCACAATACTTAACCCTAATGTGCTTTGGTTGGTGAAGATTTTACATGGAATAGTTCAGGACAAAAGACAGAAGTAATTTGGGAATCATAGTTATCAGCTACATCCCTTCCCAGGCTGCTGAACTTGAGAAGAGAAGAGAAGAGAAGAGAAGAGAAGAGAAGAGAAGAGAAGAGAAGAGAAGAGAAGAGAAGAGAAGAGAAGAGAAGAGAAGAGAAGAGAAGAGAAGAGAAGAGAAGAGAAGAGAAGAGAAGAGAAGAGAAGAGAAGAGAAGAGAAGAGAAGAGAACTTATATTTGCATTCACTTAATTTTTAGAGCTGCTCTTCCCTGTGAGTCTGGGGTTGATCTAAGGGTGGGAGAGCCAAGAGACAAGGAATGTCATGGCTGAATTTGTAAAATAACTGGGTGTTATACGAGTCTGTTGTTTTGTTGGACTTGTTTTTCAGAGGAGCTGTGAACTCCTGACTCCTGCTGGAGGTGAACAACTGCTGTCTAAAGCCAAGGTCCTTGCATTTTGAAAAAAAAATCCTGACTCTTTTCCCCCTCTCTTCAGAGAAACATCTAGACTCTGAAACTATCAAGGTTTTGTTCCAATTTGTGTACAGGATTAACAAAAATTTCCTTGATCAACATTGCAAATAGTGGGTCTACTTTTTGCATTGCATGACTGACAGTGGGCTAGAAACTGTGCAACAAGGCTGCAGGTTTTGAAGGTAGATTACATCTTTTTTGGTTCTTCTTTCTGAGGATTTACTGCAGCTTCAGTGAAAGAACAGCAAAGGCATTGCTTGGAACCTGCCGCAGAGCAATTTATAGCAGCTTATAACCGTAATTCATGGAAGTTTATTATGTGACCTGCTTTATGAAAGTTCACTATTAGTTCAGCATTTAGTGCTCACAGACTTGGCAGAGTTTCCTGCAAGCTGGATGCTGAATATCCGGTGAACTTTGTTTATGAACACAGTATATTGTGGTTGGGAGGCTTTGGAGCCACAGGCCACCACCCAGTGGTGTGCAAGGATTTAGAAATATAATAATGATAATACTAATACTAATACTAATACTAATAATAATCCCACCATCAATGTAATAGAATAATAACTATTATTACTGCTCTTTTTATTATTTTTGTTATTGTTGATATTATTATTATTATTATTATTATTATTATTATTATTATTATTATTATTCCTCTCCTCTGTTCTTGAAACACACATACAAAAGAAGAAAATGGAGAAGCTGCTGAGGACTAAGGTGAGGATATCCTCACACATTGAACCTGTGCCATCCCCCCCTGTAGGAATTCCTCAAAGGTGCTTCTGGGGGCTTGTGAGTAGAAGAGAAGATCATGGCTGGCTGTTCCCAAGGCAAAGAAACTGCTAGAAAACTAAGGAGAATTTGAAAGAAAACCCTTCTGCTGTTTAGTCTTCCTCTTTTGTTTGGCTGTGGTTTATGGCATAGTGATTGACTACAGGCTCTTTTCCAAGCTGTTTATTTTGGAATGGTGCTGTCACTGTCATGTCTCAATTACTGTGTATATCTTGTTTTCATCTTAAAGGAGCCCAAAACAAACTGAAAACTTCACAGACCTATACTTCATATATTCAGCTGTGGATGCACAGAGAGAACCCCAAACCACTAAGTTTATGTGTAAAATGCAGCATTTGCACAAACATTCCTGCTGGGCAGATTGTGTCTGTTCTGCATAAAGAAGTGGTAGGAAGTAAAGTCTGTGTCCCTGCTCTGTGGTGCAGTGCAAGGGTTTGGGGCCCCTGTACCAGATCTGTGTAATACCTCAGAGACAGATCCTTCACTGTATGGTGGCAGTCTGTGTGCCTGAAAGGTGTCAGCAGATAAACACCTTCTGCATGTGTCTTCCTACCCCTGAAAGTACTGCTGAACTTAGACAGCCCAAATTAAGAGACTTGTTTATATGCTGATGGGAAGAAATCACTGAGAAGGTGATCTTGGGAGAACTGAGCTGCTGAGCCAGCAGAGATGGGCACCATGTGCCAGGCACCACAGTGAGAGTTTCCCTACTGAACCATCAGCTGAAAGCATTTATGCTACCTGGGGTGCTTTACTTCTGAACAGAAACTTTGTTCCCTACTTTCATCTTGCTAAGCAGAGGAGCCCAGAGTGTCCAGCAAAAGTTTGTGTAAAATCACTGAAGAGAAAGAGGCATATCTCATTCAGCCCATTTTAGGGAGGCAGTCCATCCAGTCCTGAAGACAGCAACATGGATCTAACAGGTATGGGAGAGGACATTTGAGAGATGATGGAATGGCATCCTGGATGTAGGTGGGACATGATGAGGGTGAGCACTGTGTTCAAACTGTAGCAACGTGCTCAATCCCTTGCCAGTTGGAATAAATTAATAAACTCCAACATTTGCCTCGACTGTGCAGCCAAATCCGCATTTCAATTAACTTTAAAGAGCCAAATACATTTTCAGCAGAGTGCATGGTTCCCCCAAGAGAATCATTCCATTGAGCAAGTAGTATTGTGCTTGTGACATTGTACTATCAGACTGTCTGGGATTATTATGACTTCTACTCTTACTAGGACTTCTACAAAACTAATTTAATATACATTAAATCCCTGTGCTTAAATTCCTTCTCCTGATGTCCCAATGCAAGTTAAAATAATGAGGAAGGCACAAACACATTGTCATCTAATTAATGGTGGTCATTTTTATAAGGTCAAAACACTTTTGTGGCAAGGCCACCAAAGAGAGTACATCTCAGTGGTTTGAAGATACATGATGAAGGCCACAGTATTGTTCCCCTGCGGGATGTGCAGAATACCTCCTTAAGGCATAAAAGGCATAGTCTGATGAAAAATAAAAGCTTTTGCAAGTGGGAATTCAGAGCCCTCAGTTAAGCTTTACTTTGAATTCTCTTCCTGCTATTTCCCTTATATATATAGAGGGACTGGCCTCTGGAAGTGGACATTTACTTAGGCAAGTAATCCTTCTCTTATCCCCTGCATTCAATCTTGAACATAACATATTTCTAATGGATTCTTAAGGGGTGAATATGTCATTTTAAAGACATTGTTAATTTACAGGATTGGTTGGGAGGTTCTACTCCAGCTTGCACAGTTAGCCATCAAGAGGGACCATCATTTCTTCTCTAAAGCATCACCACTGGGCACACACCTTCAGGGATGTGGCCTTGGACACAGCTCTCAGCCAAACTGTCCAGGTGGTGGACCCAGATGAACTTCAGAGTACTTGGCAGCTGAGAGGACACTTATTTTTTATGTGGATTATTTCCTTTCCATTCTTAGCTCAGTTGATGAGAGGAAAAGAGCCATCTCCTGGTAAACAAGAGACCAAGACAGAGTTGTAAAGCACCACAAAACTGTTGTGTTGTTGGAACAGAACAAAGCAGTCCCTCAAACACTGATTTATGAGCTTATTTTAGACTCTTGGGGCACTGAATTATGAAAGCGAGTTGGTTTTTAATCTACTTTCTAGTTTTGTTCTGATGTGTTTTTCTGAGTTGTTGGCAATGATAATGACCTTGTTTGTATCAGAACTGGAAAGGGGAGAGAAGAGTGAGGTGAGGTTGCTTGGACACATTGAGATGGTTTCAATTATTTCAGCAGAGAAGCAAACATTCGTGATTGTTAACACTTGCATGTGCCCAGATGTTGCACACATACAGACACAAAAGCTATTAATAAAATTATTTCTTGAAGTTACCAAATTGCTCACATGGTGAAAACTTGGCTGGCTTCCAGTTTTCCATAACTAGGGTAGTCTGAGCTAATTGGGATAAAATGAAAATCATCCTCAATCTTCTGCCAAAAATTTTGAGATTTTTTTCAAAAAAAGATCTTTCCAATATTTGTCCCTCCTTATTTTTTATCTTGTCTTGCCTCTGGATACTGGGCAGGACTTAAATATGTATTCCTATCCAGACTATCCAATTATAATTAATGATAAAAAGAATTTTGTGAAAGTTATTAAATCTAGAGCTTCAGAACTTACAGTACTATTTTAAAATGTTAGAAATCAGACCTTGGTTATTCTTCCTTCTGTCCTCACCACAACTTTAGGTTTTTCAAGCACCCAGAACTGAGTCTGAGGTGGAGTACTAAACTGCATGGATGCTGGCCCAGTAGTCCCTTATTTTTAAGCAAAAATGATGAATAGGTGAAAAGCAACATTCATGTACCTCAGGTCCTGATGCACCAGCACTGGTCAGGGGTAGGTCTGGTGCGAGTTGCTGGATCTGCTCTGTGCCTGCCATGGATCTGTGCTCCTTGCAAAAGCTTGGGTTGAGCTTGGGTGTATGTGACAGTGCATATATTGATAAGCATGTGGAGAGTAACCAATTCTCCCAACAGCTGGCATCCGGGGTCCTTGGCTTGCTAGATCTACAGACAACTTGTATCCAATTAAATCCTGTTTGGGCTTAAGCATCAGCTGAGATGTAGTAACTGTCATGGAGCTCCCAGTCCATGGCTAATGTGAAAGAATGTAATTTATCTGAAACTCCTCCCACTGTGGGGTAAGCTGGATGGCAATAATTCACGTTTGCTGGGTGAGGATAGCCTGCTCAGCTACCATAACTAAGTCGATTTGCTCCTGAATGACAGGAACGTGCTTCTGTGCCTGTGCCTGCAGTAACAGCAGCATCCTTTGGTCCTAATCTTGGGCTTCAGATGGAAACACTTAGTCCTGTTGAACCTTGAGACGAACCACAATCTTTTCAGTGCCTGCCATAATCAGAGCTCTCATAATTTTTGAAGAGCGCATGAGTCCTCTCTGGTACTTTGAGATGAGGCAGGTCTGCATGTGCACGTAGCTACAAAGACCAGAATGGCTTTTACTGTAAATTATTTAATCTCTTTCCTTCCCCAGCAGGTCAGTGCTCCATGACTCACACCAGCCCTGAGGAACACATCTATCTGGCTGAAAGTCTGCAGATTACCCTGAATCCTCTCCAGACATTTTGGGCAAACATACAACACCCTAACAAGTTGTATCTGCACCAGTGCTTCCCTGCAACACAACTTCCTGTGCTCAACCAAGATAAACACTGGAAGAGCATCCTGTTGTGCCATGAGGAAAAGAGGCTTCAGTTCTTGTATTTGTTTTAAAATATTTAGATTTAGCAAATCTCTACAGAAAATAGGAAATGCCTGACTTACCCGAGCAGCCGCTGCAGTGCCGTGCTTGCCAGCAGCCTGGGGCTCCGTCCCTTGATGTCCTTGCAGGCTGTGCAAAGAGGCCACAGGCCTTGGGGTCCCTGGTGAGCAAAAACAACCCTGGGGCTTGGGCAGGAGAGCAGGGCTCAGTGTGTGTGGGTCTGCTTGCCAGGCACAGTTGTTTGTGCTTAAAAAGCCATTTAGGAAGGTCTGTGTTTGATTGCCGTGCTCCGTCTGTGGAATCTCATGAGCCCCAGGACTCATCAGGTTATTGAACAGGTTTATGTTTATGGAACACTGCAAGAACAGTGAGAAAGTCCTGTTCAGTGATATCCTTAAGAGACTGGACTGCAAATATCCCAGGAAGAAAACCCAAATCATGGTTCTCTGAGGAGGTTTGGACCTCAGTGGAGGTCACAACAGAGTGCACCCAGGAGTCCCCTCCATGGGAGCAGCTTGCTGGCTGTTCCATACTTGGCCACATCAAGTTAAGCAATTAGAAGATGATGGCATGAGAAATCCCACAGCAAAACCTGGGTTTTAAGGTCTCCAGGTCAGTAGTGACATTCTGCTTTGGTGGCTGAGGATGTTATACTGGATGAAAACCAAAATGTCACTTCTTGTTCCAATCTGGAAACATCTGCACAGAAAGATGAAGGAGTCATTCATGTCTGTCTTTCCAAGACTGGGGAAAAAACCAGTATTTGACTTTCTCTGTGAAGAAAGAAAAGATTCATATTTCAGAAAAGTGTAATAAAAGAAACCATAGGTGAAAACTCCTTTACACCACGGTATGAGCATGCAGGGGTGGGCACAGCTGTGCTCCACTCCAGTGACAATATTGCATCCTGCTGGTGCCACAGTGTGAATGTGTGTGTGCACATGTTAAAATTATGCCACTCAGCCCCTGTAATCAAATGTCTGCATCTCTAGGTAAACAGTCAGACACTTGGTTGCCTGTGCCTACCTTTGTCTTTCCTCTGGCAATCAGGCTATTGCAACACAGAAGTTTATAATAACCTTCAATACCAAATACCTTCCT
Organism: Catharus ustulatus; assembly: GCF_009819885.2. NCBI lineage: Eukaryota > Metazoa > Chordata > Aves > Passeriformes > Turdidae > Catharus > Catharus ustulatus. The sequence continues at coordinate 69,408,200 of NC_046225.1, read as the reverse complement.
TAGTAAAGGAAGAAAGGATAGACAGTGGGGCAAGACACAAGCACAGTAACTAGAGATTTTCCAGACTGGTAGCAAAAGGATCATCCCACTTCCATTAGAGCAGAGTGTGATCTTTGAACAATGCAACAAAAAAAATTCAACTCCCAAGATTACCATGGAGTAATGATTACCAATGTCATATTAATTATACTTGACAATTTAGAGCCGAATGAAATGACTATCTAATTAAAAGCACAGCATCACCTTAATGAAACAGCCCTCACTTGTCACATCACAGGAGGCTTTATGGCTTCCCTCCCCGCCCTCCATTCTTTGAATCCAAGTTCAAATTCAAGGGAAAGTTTGCTTATGGATTGGGTCCAGATGTGTCTGATGTTTTAACATTTATTTTCAGCAGTTCCCTCTGCACGACAGATTTGGGCTCTTTCTGAGCATGCTCGTGTTTCCTCTGACATGGTACGGGGCTGTGATGTCAGCCTGAATTGGAAAGTGGTGCTGGTGTCACTCACAAATCCTACTGATCTAGAGCATATAAAAATGTTTCATTTAACAGATATTATTTCTCTTCTCTGTGGAATTAAAATTTGAACTCTTTATGTCTGTAACTAAACTTGACAAGATGCTTTGACTAAGGAAAATTAGCTTAGCTCCTTGGGTTTGCTCTGGATTTAAACCAGTTGATCCAAGGTACAGCCCTACAAAGAGGATCAGAACGGAATCTCAAATGGCATTTAGGGCACTGGGGAGCCTCCATGGGCATCCTAGAATGCTCAGTCCTTCTAGCCATGAGGACAGGAGTCCCAGCTATAACAACTCAGCTTTTATGGGACTCAGCAGTGGCTCCTGACTTCATGCTGGTTCATGAACATGTGTGTGGGTGGACACAATTGCATCTCCTTGGGGCAACTGACAAATATCTTTTAAGATGTCTCTTGAATTATGTCTCTAGAACCCTTCTAGAGTCCCCTCAGCTTGTCATTGAGCACATGTCCCCCAGTGCTGAGGTCTCCTGGGCTGTCACTTTCTAGCCATATTTCCTGAGAAACTCTTCTGTAGTCACACATTCAAAAAACACTTTTTTTGACACACTCCTTCCATCCAGGAGAACCTCAAAACCCAGCAAAGATAATTTCCCTAAATTATTTGTGTGTAATTATCATGTTGCTGCTCGTATCCCTCATTTTACAGCATAGCCCACTTCTGGGCTCATGCTTGCTGTGTCAGCTGTAAATTGTTTGGGGAGATGGCTGTCCTTGTTTGTACTGCACCAACCACTGCAGGTGTTCTGGTGCTGGGCACTGCCCTGGCAGTGACACCAGAGTAATTATCCAAGTGCAATTTGATAAGCAGTACAAGTATTCATTAAAAAAAAACTTGTTGAAATGTGTTTCCAGTGATCTTTTCAAACACTCTGTGACCATTCTATTCCATTACTACAACACTAGCTCTATCACATTGTGTTTGATCTCATCCTTCCAAAGCAGGATGTGATGAAATTCTCTCTACTGTAGTGCTCTTGTAACTCAGCTGTTGAATATAATGTCAAGGCACCAAAGCTTTTTGTCTTCTGACACCCTGGGACAAGCAAAGGTAGAAGATATGTGGAACTGTGGTTGAAATGGATCTCTCTGAAAGCAAGAGGAGAAAACTGGGGACAGGTTTCTGAGGGGCAGAGGTTCCCTTACACAGGCCCTGAGCTCCTTACTCCAGGGAACAAGGAACTCCTTTTTCCAGGGATATTTACTACCCCTGTTTTCCACTGAATATTTATGATAACACAATGGCAGCAGGAAACCTGAGCCCTGTCTGAGGCTGGGAGTGGGGAAGAACCTTCACAGCATGTAGTTGTAAACTGCAAACTGGCATGCATAGATTTAGAGTCTGCTTTCCCTGATTCCCTTCAGAGCCAGGGGCAGGACACATGCTCTGCCAAAGGCAGCTCAAAGAGATGGAGCAGCAGGAAGAGAGAAGTTCACACACACTTATCAGAGCCTGCAGCTTACCTGGCTTTGGGTGACTGCAGTGGAAAGAAGTGGGATGCATCCCCCAGTAAATGTGGTCCATGGGAACACAGCTTATAGGACTGGAAGTGCTCCAGCAGAGTTCAGCTCCAGTTGACCAAGACAGCAGCCTTATATAATGTTAGCCATAAATGTATCAAATCCCTGTAAATATTCCTCTGTTTTTGTTTTTTCCTGCTTGCTCCTTTTAGGAATTCCATTTAGGAGTATTTTAACTTGTAGCCTCAATTAGCTCATACATCAAACATAATTCACCATTTCCTGATTTGCTGCCATGTTTTATTAAATAATTAAGGTGTCAGCTTTTCCTCCACGAGCTCAATGCTTTCTGCATTGAGTTACAGCTGAGACATGCCTGCAATTTCAGGAAAGGTTTAGGATCTGTGGTTTATACTGTATGAGCTTTTCTTCTTGTGTTGAAAACATTTTTTGGAAGCATCAGCTGTATTCATTGATGGAAGGTTGTGATGCACTGCAGCCTTGTTTTTAATGGGCACTGCTTTTGTCACTCTGTAGAATTTTCCTGGCCTACCCAGATTTGCAGAACTCAGTATTAGTGAGTTCTGTAAGAGCATCTCCTTAATCAAATGCATGTAAAAACAGGATACTGTTGTGTTCATTGTTTTCCCCATGAACTCGGAAATGTCTGATTTTCCTCTAGTGGTCTGGATGAGCTCTTGTCTGGCAGTTCTCATGTTTTAACTTCTTTAAATTTTTGACCTAAAAGTCATGTCACTGTAGCACAATTGCAATTACAATTCCTCATTTTGATGGAAGGAAGTGAGTCATTAACAGGCAGCTTTCAAAACTTTTCTAGAGCTTGACCCAAGTCAGCAACAGACACTGTCCTCTCCTCAGTGGACTGTATCTCAAGAGATACTAATATAATTAGTAAACATCCTGGAATTTAACATTTGGGTCACACTATCTCAATATTTATTGTTTTGTTTTGTTTTTACTGGCCTTTTAGAAGAAAACAAAGGCATTGGTAACGACATGATGTTGCCCAGAGACCTCAACGAGAGTGAAACTAGATGTCTGGAAAGTCCTACAGAAATCTGAATTTGGGGGGAATGTGAAGAAAATCATCATAGGCTGTGCAGTACCCTGATGTTGCTATAGAATTGCAGGGGTCAAGCCCAGACCAAAGGAAGCTCAGGCAGGGTTCTGCCTTAGTCCCCTGGATCTTTGGTGGCACAAACTCCCTCCTGAGATGGTGCTGATCCTGCTAGAGCTGCCTGATTTACCTGGTCACCATAGGACACTGGAATTGTGGGGATGACAATCCTTGCACTGCTCAGAGGTCCAGGACAGTGATTTTGAGGCGTCACATAGGTCATGGAAAAGCTTGGCAGGGCAACCTACAACAGTGAGAACCAAACTTCTTTTTTTTTAAATCATGTCCCACAATACTGGAGGTATACAGGCATACAATCATTTTCTAACAATATGAATTCAGATGCCTTTTTAACACATTGTAGGTCTGGATTCAGGTTACTGAAAAGGCACATTTGTAGCTTGGGATGGTGAAATCTTGGTGTAGGGATAGTTAGTTAAATTTTTCTCTGTACAAGAATAAGACCTCCTGTGCTACAGACCTCATTACAAAATTTTGGATTCAAAGAAACTGAAGATCAATTTGCTGCTCAATCTGTGATGCAGACTTGGTTCTGCATCCATGACTGGAAGCTGAATTGTTGAGTATGAGACAGTTAATTACATACAGGTGTGATCCCTTTAATTTTATCAAAACCTGTCTCAGAGGAAGCATCATTACACCTTTAATGCTCAACTTTGAAGCAGAAAAGCTAAATGAAAAATGCATTCATATTCACAGCTGGTAGCCACCTTTTCTTCTGAAGCATGACAGCTGCTGTTTTGGTAGTGTTAAAGGCAACTTTCCCATTAGGTGTAGGTTAAAAGATTAGGGGTTAGGCTAAAAGATGTGCAAAACTGACTGAAGAAAGATCTCCTATAACCCTCTAAAGTATTGACAAATAGACTTCATCTTTTGGCCTGAATTAGAAGGGGAGAGCACCGAAAATTCCAAGAGTTTGAACGTTTTCTGCACTAGAGTAGAGCTCAGTGATCTTCTCTGCTTTTCTTTGCTGTTCCATGCAGCCATAACAATTACAGATCCACCTGGGCCACTAAATGCCCAGGAATCTTCATGTGCCCAGATAACATGCTTCTTAATACCACAGCAGTGCTGACCAGAGAGCAAAAACTGTGCCAAGAATCCTGACAGCAATAATTATCAAAAACTGGCTGTATGCTGTGGTTTTGTTTCACACATTTGACTTTTCCCTCATCATGATCACACACTTAGAAACTGCTTAGGTTTTTTGAATGTTCCAGTTTTTTTATCGAATACATTAAATATTCTTCCAAAGATTTAAAGAAAAAAAAAGTTGCACAAGTGAGCTGCAATTTCCTTTGTGCTCACTAGCAGGCTGTAAAGGGGCATTCAGCATGAGCACTGGAGTGGCCAAGGGATCAGTAAAATCATTGAGTTCCCCTCAAAGCTTTTCTCGTAAGCAGAGACACTAAGATTGAAAAGTGTTCAGTACTTTGTTGTGGAGGTGTTCAAAAATACTGCATGATAAGCAAAAATAAAAAAGGCAATTTCTGTCTGACTGCTAGGTCAGAATCAGGCAGCCATGAACCCTGGAACTGAGAAAAAAATTAAATTTTGTGGCTGCTCTGTGACTCTAGCTGTGGTAGGATGGCAATCTAATCTCCATCCTAGAAGAAAGGTCTTCCCTTGGAGCAGTTTTCCCAGGCAGCCTGAGCTGAGCTCCTGCTGTCATTGCCCTGTCCCACAAAGCCACTTCTCCTTGAGCTCAGCATGGCCTAATGCTGCTCTGTCATTAAGGGAATTTTCAACGGAATGAAATTGTTCACGTTAATCCTAAAGGCTCCCCACAGCTCCCACTCACTGTATTTATCGTTCTTGGCTCATACCCCCAGATATGAGGCTCTTCATGGCAGCCTTTTTAGGGCAGGCTGGGGAGCCCTTCCTGCAGGACAGATCCCTGTCCTCAGTGTAGCATCTGCACTGCTAAATTTGGGATTTACCAACAGATTGGTCTGCCTCCTAATCCACTGATACTTTCTGTGGCTGGTCGAGACTATGTAGGATGGGGAAACCTCTCCCCACGGGGCAGATAATTCCCTGGGCAAAGACTCCTGGTGGTGATGAGTTTTGTATCTATGAGTGCTGTGGCATATTTTTCATTTAAAACAGATTTGAGGGGAGACATCTGGTCAGAGACCTGGTTAATGTGATCTGTTGGAAAGTCATTTCCCAACAATGAATCCATCCAGTGGTTTCATTGCACAGGGCTGAGGACCTGGCCAGCACAGGAGGGTGACCAGAGGTGACAGGAACTCACCCTAGACAGATTTTTATGCCACAAAGATAATGGTGACAGCTCATTTCAAAGAAGACAGTGTAGGGAATGCACTGCTGCTCTTAAGTATTTTGAAGAAAGTACTATGCCTGCATGATGAATTTTGGTAAAAAAAGACACAAGGGAAAACCAAGAAAAGCATGGATGCAATTTCTTAGATAAAAGGCAAAGTTCCTTACATGGAAAACATGTGAAAGACTGTGGGGAAAAAAAAAATCATCAGTGTAAAATATCTGTGGGGCTGGATTCCCCAGGCATCTCTCTGTGCTCTCTCAGGACCTCCTGATTCCTTGAATGCTTTATTTCTTAAATTCAGAAAACATGTACGTACCAGCATATCATTCCAATTAGCACGAATTTACATAATTCCATATTACCAACTACTGTGGCATTCAGAAAAAAACCCACAGTTTTAGTTTCTGGAATTTAGGGCCTGTTTCCCATCTGTAATGTGGATGCTTCCTATCATCTGGCACTGTAAGAGCACTGACAAGGAATGGACACGTAATTCAGGCTGCAAAATATCACCTGGGAGGAGGGAGCAGTGCTTTTTGTGTATCATCTGCACTGCCCCAGTTCCTGTGAACCCACAGCCTTCCTGGGGCTGGGGCTGTGATCAGTAAACACAGCACACTGGAAATGAAGCCCAGAGCTGATTCCTTTCTCTCTCCTGGTCTCTCCTACACCAGTGCACGGGGGTCCATCACCCTTTGGGCAGAACTCTCTGAATTTTTTCATTTCCTTCACCACTTCTCTAAAGTGGCTCACAGAGATAATTTTCCGTGTCAGCAGCTGATCTGATCTGAGATCATGTTACTGAACTTTCTACACAAATCTGCTCTTTTTTCCACAGCCTTCTTTAATGACCTCAAACCCACCAATGCCTACACCTGAAAGATGCAATTCATTATTGCCCAACATTTTATACCAGGAGTCACAGATCTGCTCCTTTGAGCCTTGTTTTCTGTCCAGGGACATAATGAAGCTGTGGGCCCTCTTTACCTCCTGGTTACATAAAGGATTAAATCATTATATTTAGCAGACAGAGGCTCCTCTCTGGTGCTGAACGCCCCGGGTCTAATCTCATTTACCATTTGTGTGTTGAAAGAACTTGAATGATTTCAGAACAACTGCTCTTGAGTTAAATTGGTCAAGCTGAAAACGGTGTCAGGCCCCTGTTGATTTATTTATTTGCTACGTCAGTAGTCATCTCAGCTCTTGACTCAGCCAAACAAAATACTGCCTGATCTGTACAGCCAAAAAATAGTTACAGGGTGAAAGGATTTTTGCATTCAGATATGTTACCTGACCTAATTTATGGTCCCATTTTATCTCTCTACTTGTCAGACACATGTGTATTGCTGTTCCCTCAAACCTAGACCTTGCAGATAAATTATTGATCTCATCCCATTTCATTCTTTCTGCACTGCAGACATCCCTTCAGACAGCAAATCCTTCCTGCTCTACCAAGGCTTCTCCACTGAGTTCAGTAATTCACATTCCTCTTTATCCACTAGGAACTTGAACTTTCACTTAAAGTAATGGTATGAAAAGCCCTTGCTTTCTCTAAAATGTTTAAATGTTTGTATTAAAACTTCTTTTGAAAACATTTAGCACATACTTTTTAATGTTTGTCTGAAAATTAATACTAATTAATAATTTAATTTTAATACTTTGAAATGAAAAATAATACTGAAAATTAATACTTGAGGGTTTTGTTGTGTTTTTTTTTTTTTTTTTAAACTGATACCTGTCTGGAAAACATTTATTTTGCTCAGTATTTTCTCAAGGATATCTCCTGCTTCACAATTCACATGCAATGTCAAAATGAAGTAAAACCTTTGTTATGAAAACTCCTGAACTCTGAAGTTTCAGCCAAAGTCCAGGTCAAAGTTTTATAATTTGACCTCAACTCTACAAACACAACTCTCATTAGGGGGATTTTAACTGTTTGTTGTAGTTTGTAGGTGCCTTGAGATGGGCTGTCCGTGGGCTTAAACTGGAATAGGTTTTTTGCATTATTTTGCTACAGTTAATGGTTTGCCTGTACCATGCCAATGGATTTGTTCCCCCCCAAAAAAGCATGCAGTAATTTCATGATTAGAAGCTGCACTGACTATAAGCCGCACTTCCAGGTGCCAGCAACTTTCCATTCTTTGTCCATACATAAGCCACACCTGATTATAAGCCACACGTTACAGTACAGAGTGTGATAAAAGGTATCTGTTCTATCACCATCTGTTGAGGGTGGGGGCAGTGATCCTTATCTCCATGGGAGATATTCTGCTAATGGGCCATCCATTGAAACCAGGCAGGGCATTGTTCTTTATCTTTTCACAACCCATCCTTCCTCCAGCCAGTCATTTTCTGCTCATGGCCCATTGAGTCCCACTGTGGCACTGATAAAATTACTGCATCCCATTGTGAGTTGCTCCAGCCAGGGGGAAGAGCCCAACATTTCTTACCAAGATAAAAACAGAGGTTTTGGGACACGAAGGGAGCCCCTTTCTCCACTGGACTCCAGAGGAAAACTGGATTTCTCCACATCACCACTGGAGCTCCGGAGGGAAACTGCACCTTGTACAGGAGCACTGCTTCAACTGAGCCACATCTGTCACTGCAGGAGGATGCAGCCACCATGGAATGGGACTGCTGCCAACACCCTGCCTGACGGGTGTCAGGTTGTACTCTGACTCTGTCAGGGTTTGGGGTTTGTTTCTTTGTTGTATTGTATTTCTATTTTAATTTCTCTAGTAAAGAACTGTTATTCCTAATTCCCATATTTTTGCCTGAGAGCCCCTTGATTTCAAAATTATAATAATTTGGAGAGAGGGGGTTTGCATTCTCCATTTCAAAGAGAAGCTCCTGCCTTTCTCAGCAGACACCTGTCCTCCAAACTAAAACAGCAACTTTTTGTTCTTGATCCATATATAAACCACACCTGATTATAAGCTGCACTTTGGGTTCGGAGCAAAATTTTAGTCAAAATGGTGCGGCTTATAATCGTGAAATTACTGATTTAGCTGTACTCTTAGTTCCATGAGCAAACTGCGATCCCATGTCCTAGTTCTACCATACCTGCTACTGGACTGTATCCTTCTGCACCAGAGCAATGTCAGGACTCACAGGCTCAAGGATCACCATTCAACTATGGTGTGATACTCCAACAAATCCATCAGTTTAAGCTCTGTGCCTGTTTTTTCCACTCTGATTTTTCATTTTTGACACACGGGGTCTGGAATCCTGAGCTGCTAATGGTGGCCACCTCTCTTTTAGCAGGATGAGCATCCATCACCTCTTACAGGGCTGTTCTGCAGACTCCAGGAAGCCCAGAACTTCTGCTCACAGATAAGCACATTTTTCACCTCTGCAGTGCTTTCTGACTCCCAATGTGTCAGTAATGGGTGATAGAGATGTAACACACAGGCTGCATTAGCAGCTATTTCTCCACTCTCCAGACCAGGTCCTGCTGTGTCCTGATTTTATTTGGCCTTATGGTATGTTCTGTGATCTTCCAGCAAACATGCTTTTCCTTCAGGGTCTTGCCATTAAACTTCTGCATAGATAAACACGGCACTGCCGGATAATTTGTGCTTATTGTTGTGCAGAGATATTTTGCCATTGTATCATGGTCATTTCAGGACATAAGCCAGTGAAAATGGCATCCCAAGTCCTGTCCTCTGCTTAGGGGCCCTCATCACTAAGGCCATGTTTTTTGAAGTTTGAAAGATTTTTTGCGTTTTGAGGAAGATGATGAAAGGTAAAAAAACCTCAAACGCAAATGTTGCATTCACTCAAATTGATAGAAGTAAAGAAAAATCTTCACACACTCCCCCAAAAAAGCCAAAAACCAAAAACCAAAAAACCCAAACAAAAAAACAAAAAGCAAAACAAAAACAAAAATCCCAAAAAACCCCACAAACAACAAAACTAAACAAAAACAAAACAAAAAAACAGAAAACCCCCAAACAAACCAAAATCAATAAATCATTCTATTTTCACCCCTTTTTCTCCATCATGCCCAATCTATCTGAGAGCCCCTCCTGGCTGTTTAACACAGAGTCTGCTCAGCTCTCAGCCTGCCTCAGCCCTGGTGATTCTGTTGTCTCTGTTGTCTCACTGGGAAATTGTTCCTGGTTCATCTAGCTGAAGCCACTTTCCCACTCTTTAATATGTGAATATGCAAAGAGAGACAGACCCAGCTGATTCCTCACACACTTTCAGGTGGATGAGGTCACTACTACACCAGAAAGGCTGTCAGCCTTTCTCCAGCTGAATAAATATTTTCTTTATTTGTTTTATCACAGTGAATGATCTCCAAAGCCAGGAGCCTCATACACCTGGGCTGGGAAGAGTGCATACCACACTTAAATGTGCAGTGAGCTGGAGCAATCCTAAAGCACCCTCTAAATCCTACACCATCCATAGGAAAGTTTCTACCCCAAAACTTCTGAGTCCTGCTTAGCTCCTGGAAGAGCTGGCTTGGTCAGCAAATGTTTCTTGGCTTCCTGCTGGCAGACTTGAGCAGGTAAGTCCCCTCCAGATGCTGGGAAGAATGCCAGCTCAGGAAATAAAGTGTGGAGGAGGCTTGGGGGAGCTGTTTGTGCCTGGACAGAGAGCAAAACTGCTGCTGGTGCATTACACTGTTGGGTGTAAGATGGAGAGTGCCTTTTTTTCTTCTCCAGTGAGAAACTCTCAGGTCCCTGTCAGTGCTCCTTCCAGCAGGGGAGTCATGCAGCACCTCAGCTGGCTCTGGGTGCCTAGTGACACACAGGCAAAGGGAGCAATTAGGAGTCATCTTCATAATTGTTTTATAACAACAAAACCATCATGCTATAACAGGATATGAGTACCTTATCCACCTCTGTTTACATCTATCATCTATCAATCATCAATCATCTATCATCTATAATCTATCATCTATCAATCATCCATCATCATCTACGTCCTGCACTGGCACAGACCCAGGTCACTGCTGACCCCATTGGCTCTGTCCACAGTCTGTGTGCTGCCCAGTTTGGCTTTTGGCACTGTCCTTCAGGTTCAGGGAGCAGCCCACCTTCTGCACACCTTAGATGACATGGGATCACTCACTTAGGGAGTGAGAGGGGCAATGACACAGCTGAGACACAGCTGGAACCCTGCTCCACCCTTGCAGGTTCAGCAGATACAAAACCCTGTGTCCTCAGGAGCTAGGGACACACTCTGAAGTTGTGCTCTCAGTAAGAAATTTCTGGAAGAGCTGCACTAGGCCATAGCTCCTCTGAGCAAAACAGCTCAGCAGTTGTTGATTTAGGTGAGTCCATGGTGTGGTGGTGCTGTGTGTACGTGATGGAGTAATTTCTTCTGGGATGTGCTGCAGAGACCAAAGGTTATTGTCTGCTTTGGAAGGCAATTTCTTTATTTGAACTGCAGGCAGCAAAACAGACTGGTTGTTGGAGTTTACAAAAGGCTGTCATGGCTCTGCTATGTCATTTTTAAATAAACACATTTTAGTCATTAAGTACACACTCTTAAAGCCTCAGTAAGAAGAACATCAGAATTATTAGTCAAGCTTAATTCATCTGGTATGAGTTACAACTGAGCTAAAGCATGTGGCAAATAAGAGGAGTTATTTTCCAAGGACAATTTATCTGTGATAACCTCTAACACAGAAGGAGCCCAAACTCTAAACCATACCCACTCTCTCTACACATTTTGGTTTTGCTTCTCGTGTTGCTATTATTTATTGTATAGCTCAAGAGAGGACCAGGGGATGTAATTGATCTCTTGAGGTTCCTCTGTGCCCTCCATTTCCATGATTAAATGAGCCTATGAATTGTTATAGACGTCATCACACAAACAAATGTTTTATTGAGCATCAGTAAATTGCTGCAATAGCAAACCAAAGTTGTGTTTGCACAATATTTCACAAATCACAGACAGCAAGGAGTATCTTTTTTATGTGGGCATATTCACTCCTCCACTACCCCCATATCCCTGTGGTTTCTTGTTTCACTGGGTTTGTAGGGTATGTGAACAGCTCCTGCCTCTCTGAAAGAATAGCTTTTCCAAACATGGCTGTTAATTTTTAAGTGGTTGGCTGGTGAGCTCCTTTGCTGTGCCCAGCTTTGAACCCACCTATGCAGGCCACAAAGAATTGAGGGGGAGTCAAGGAGGAGAAGTATTGAGTAGATAGTGCATGTGGTGGAATATATTTCATGCCTCTGAAAGTAATGACATTAATTTAATTAAAAATCCACACTGGTCGTTACAGTTTATAGGCCAACATGACTAATATTGTTATGCTTATGTAAGCAGAGAAATTAATTAAAACTTTGAAGCTTTCTCATTGGCATAATGAAAGCTTATTTTACACTGGTGAGAGATTAGGGAAACTTTCTTGGTGGGCTTTTTTACAGAAAGGCAAAGAAACCCTCCCTGCCCCACTTTCACAAGCAGGGAGTGTTTAATTAAAAACAGGAGAGAAAGTGGGAAAATGAAAGAAGCAAGAAATAGTTCTGTTAATGCATTAGCTCTGTAGAAAGGGCCTGGGAATAGCCAGGAGGATTTTGACACTGGCTCTGTTGGTGTGAGAGGGAAATGGGAGCATCATTTGCTACAGGAACTGGGGATGCTGAGGGAGGGACTGGGACAGGGGAGCACTGGTGTGGGGGCTGAGCAGAGTTACAAGATACTGCAGAAATGGAATTGCACAGGATATCTCCCCTCCTGCTTTCAGGAAAGGGATGCTGCAGTCAGGTCCTTCTGCTCAGAGCTCTCAGCCTTCACTCTTTTCCTTTAGTTCCTGTGTCTGCTGTCACCTTTCTGAATAGCATGGAAGTATCACTGGCAGCTGGATAGTCATAGAAGATTTTTTAATGGTCAGAGTGAAATGTTATTAGGAAAAAAAAATCCATCTAGTGCTGCAAAAAATATGTCCCCATTTAATTTTAGTTATATTTTACATATATATATGTGTACATACATATTTTGCTCTCTAAATCTTCCTGAGGAGGGCAAGTGGAGAGGGAAGTGCTGAGTTCTTCCCCCTGGAATCCAGTAACAAGGATGCATGGGAATGGCTCAAAGCTGCACCAGGGGAGGTTCAGACTGAACATTAGGAAACATTTCTTTCCCATGGTGCTGGTCAAACACTGGAACAGGCTTTTCATAGAGGTGGTCAATGCCTCAGTCCTGTCAGTAATTGGGGCATTTAGACAATGCCCTTAATAAAATTATTTAATTTTTGATCAGCCCTGAGCTGGTCAGTGGGGCTGGATGGTCACTGTAGGTCCTTTCCAAGTGAAAGAATTCTGTTCCATTCCACATGCACATCCCTGCAGGGTAAAGCTGTTGGTGTGGGCTCCCCTGAGCCCAGATTGCCTCACCACAGCAACTGGAGTCACTGCAGAGTTATTGATGGAACATGAAAGCCCTGTGAATGCTCTGGCTCATGACAAGGACAGGTCCAGACCTTCCCAGCTGCCTGAGCCAAGAAAGGAGTAAATGGTGAGGGCTGAACTGTGCCAAGCTGAACACATCTGGAACCTGAGCTCCCATGTGGGGTGGGGGATTACATGAGGGGGTTGATGTTATTTGTGTGCAAGGCGTGGAAGCAAATTCCAGCAGTAGAACAGCTGAAATCACAAAATTCTGTAGCTCTGGATATTGCTCAGGACTCTCTTCTGCTGTAATTTTCCCTTTTGACACAATGATACAAAAAACTCAGCAAAAAAAGAAAATAAAATAATTCCCTTCACTTCTAACTAGATCAGCAAGGTCAACATAAGTGCATTGTATATTCAAAGAGCAAAAAATGGAACTCCTGGAGCTGTTTGTGCCTCGAGTTGTTATCTGATTCTTCCCAATCTGAATGCCTTGCTGGAAACCCAGCAGCTAGCTGTGCCTTTGCATGGGTGTCCCACATTCCTCTGCAAGGAGAAAAGTCCATGCTGGCTGGTCTTCCTTGTTGAGGAAAGCTCCAACACAACCACGAGGATTTTAGGTCTGCAAGTCCAAAGGGTCAATGGGGAAAAAACCCCAACATTATTCAGCATTCATTAAAGAGTCAAGCTCTTTAGCAAGCAATGCTGTGCCCTGATCCCTTCCCCCTCCACTGGCCAACCATGCTGTGTGCCAGATGTGCTCCCCAACATCAGGACAATAGAAGCTGCTGCTTTTCCTCAGAACTAGATGTACTTAGCATTCAGATGCCTTTTGTGAGCTGTTCTTCCCCCTCAGGCAGCCCTGGCAGTGTTAATTCCCCACCATGGCAGGTGAGATGAGCCTTTTTGAGTTTTTAGCACAGTGTGATCACAGGGTAGCACTCACCATCAGGTCCAAGATCTCACATGCATGTCTTCCTTCAAAATATTAGAACAGTCATCCCAGCTGCCAAAAGAATCAGAAAACATTAACTCTGGGTAATATTCAGGGTATGGAGGAGAGTTTGTCTGCCCAGGCAGAGCTGCACTTCCCTTGCCTGGGCTGCCTTCTGGCTTACCTTCAGAAACAGCTACTGCAAACCATCCCTCACTTTCTTCATCTCTTTACCCTCTTGGGATGGCTTTGGTGATGCTGCTGAGTCTGTTCCAACTCAGACTATTCTGCAATTCTGTGAAATAACCAGGGGCATGATTCTCCTGAAGACTTTGGTGTCTTCTAATGGAAATCTGAATTTCCTCAACGTGGAGAGGGCTGTTTTGGAAGAGAGTCAGTGTGTCTATCAAGGTAGCTGTGGGAAGGAGGTGCATCCCTTTCAGCACAGACATGAGGGCAGCAGTGCTAAAGGAAAGGAGAGCTGAACATCTCAGTGTGTCCTGGAAGTCTGTAAGGAAGGACTATGTTCTCCACCTAAACAAATAGCCTAAAGCACAATTAGAAGTTTTGTTGTGCCGAAAAAAAATGTTACCTACTGATTACAATTTATTGAATACATACATAAAATAAACCAGTCAAAACGTTTGTCTTTGCATTGAAGGCCCCAGCAAAACATCCTCCAGTTGTATTATTTATTTTTACCTGTTTCAGAGCTCTCCATTGTGGTTATTTCTTTTTCAGTGAAGAGCAGAGCTGCTGCCTTCCCCTCCACATCACCAGCTTTAGGAGAGTGATGAGAGCCATAGCTCCTATTTGATACACCCTGTGATTGACAAGTCCTATACTAATTATTTCCTTTAACTGGTTGTATTAAGTACTGGCCCTCTACTCCTGAGAAATTAAGACAATTAAACACTGCAACTGTTAAGCCAGAAATGTGCAGTGACAGCTGAGTGACCGTGGCTTTCCTGTGCAGCCAGAGAACAAAGTCCCCAGGCACAGCAGGTGACAGAAATACTAATGAAGCAGCCAATACCCAGAGTCCTTCCCTTGGCTGAAACATCTCTCATCAGAATATTCCTGCTGGACCACAGGGCAGTGCCAGGCTGGTTTCTTGTGGAGGAAACACTAGAGAGTGGTGTGAGCATACATGTTCTTCTTCAGGGAGCTCTATTTCAAACAACAAGTTTTCTGGATTGTGGCATTTTAAACAAAAATTTGTTTGGGGCTTAGCATTGCCACAAAATGTTGTTTTTGCTTTCAGAAATTCAAAACCAATTTTTTTTTGTATTTAGGACTTTTTTTGTGTGTGATTGTGTGTTTTTATGCTCCTGAGATGACATTCTGGTTTGGGATTATTGTTATTGTTTCAGTATTTTGATTATTATTTCCATTCCATACAGAATGTAATTTAGATATGTTGACATCTCTAGCAGAATAAAAATATGTTTTTTCAAACAGCTGGGAGTGCTTTTGCTACAGATGGGTCTCAACCAGCCCTTGAAAGCTGTTCCAGTGTAAACCTGAACTCTCTGCCTAGCTCCCAACTTTTGTGATGTACAACTTTTAAAACATGGACATTCCCCTCCTGAAACACTGTGAGTACGTTTTGTTGAAAAATGGAAAAATTTTTTACTGAATTGTGGACATGGAGTAAAAAGAAAATCCCTACCAGAAATTTTATGCTCTACATGCATTTTTAAGACACAGACAGTGGATGTGTAGAGATGAAAAAGTTCTGGTTCAAAATAGTTTGTGACAAAATAGGCCTGCCAGAAAGCTGATCATTGCCAGGGGTTTTTGCAGTACCAGTGAGAAAAAGAAGTTTTACAGAGATTTTGGAGCTTGGTACATTATTCATTACACAGAATCTTCTCCATTTCAGCCACCGTTTAAGCCAGGTCTTTAGGAAAGCAGAAGTACATCCTCTGAAACATTGTAGGTTAATGTAAAATTTAATTTAACTCTCAGTTTAATGCCAAGAGAGGGGCAAACAACAGAGGATTTTCTGCTCCTTGCTTTCTTGCTGTTTATGATAGAGCAGCTGCAGAGAAGAACGATGCCAAGCAGCTCCTGCCTCTTGTGCTGCTCAGAGCTGTACTCAGGAGAGGAGAGGTTTTACCAGGTGCAGCAAATACCAGCTCTGCATTCAGCAGAAGGGATTCCACGTGCCAGGGCTGCTCACAGGATAGTCCAGAGAGCTGTGAAATCACAGCTCCTGCTGCCCAGCATCCTCCTCAGCACCACACACTGCCTGAGCAAAGCTGGGCACAAAGAAACCTCCCCAACATCCAACTTCTGCTCCCAGCATTTGTTGGTGTCAGTGAGGACTTGGAGATTAGATTAGCTGTCTGTTTATTTGTTTTCAATCCTGGGATGCTGTGTGATCTGTTTTAAAGCCTGGAGATGGAGGAAAATGCAGCTCTGCCTTCACCAGTTTGTGTGAGTGGCAGTGACTGATGCCTTTTGGAAGAACCCCCCAGGGGCCATGAGATGAGTGTGGATTGTGTCTGGGCACTGGTTAGCAGCATTTGTACCGAGCTGGTTTCCATTATTCCACATGTCAGGAAGAGCATTTGCGCTTCCAGGCCGCTAGATGATGATGGCACTGTAATTACAGCTGCATCTGAATTAACATTCCCACATGAATAAAACATTAGCATGGTTATTCTTAGCTTTTTAACCAGTGGTCTGTGGTCTCATCTCATTATAGCTACTTTCTTAACCAAACCAAACCACACACTCTAACAAATGAAGAAGGGAAATAAACACAGAACAAGGCTTCACCTTTTTCCCATTTAAGATTTGGAGTTGGTTAAATAATAATGAAATATCTCTGAAAACCAACAAGTTGGCAGAACTGTGTCCATAACAGGATATCTGTGAGCTTTAAGCCTTTGCTTCATGTCCATGTAGGTTTGGTACACTTACAACTGAAGACTGCAAATTGTAAATGCTGGATGTGTAATTTTGTCTTTTTCTACATGGGAAAACAATTTGCACATTCAAATATTAATATTTTACATTTACATTATTTACATTAAACAAAATCTTTGGGCCACATGTGGAGTGTTTTCATAGCAGCTTGGAGACCCAAAGGGTACAAAGCCAAGTCAAGCCCCCTTTGTGATGTGCTTGAGATGCAGGAATTGCCTTTGCCATGAGCTGGACTGGCCCCCACAGAGCCTCAGGCTCCAAAAACCTTTTCAGGTGTGTCTGCACTGTGCCAAAGGTGTGACACCAGCTCAGACACATCCCTGAGGTAGCTTTACATGCTGTGCTCTTGCTATAGTCTTGCTTTTCTCAGCAGCATCAGTAGAGGGAAGCATTTTTTGGTTTGTGGGTTAATGATTCTCACACAATTGAACTGTCATTCTGGACTTGGCCAAAACAGATACAAAAGAAGTTACCATTCCTGGCTCCCTGCAGTGTCACCACCATCCCCTTCTCTTGATGACCTCTTTTAATATTTAGCTTGTCTGTTTTTCCTGGCCCTCTTTAAATCCCTTTTCATCAATAATAACTTCTGAATCCTCTTGCCTGCTTCAGCCAATGCTTGACATGTTTGTAAAGGACTTGAGGATACCAAGGCCTTAAAAGTCTCCTTAAAAATTTTGTTTCTGTAGAGAAGAGCCTCATCATCTTCTCATCAGAGAGGTTGGTAGCAGGAACACAATTTTAGGGCACATCAGGGAATCCTCACCTGAGAGAGAAGGAAAGGCTGGAATTGCTCAGAGCTCACATGTTTTTTTCCTTTGCACTGAATATAATGACTAGACTTAGGAAACCATGTTCTGCTGTTGATGAAACTTGGGAAACGCAGGTAAGCCTCTCACTTCAGCCTGGTACCTTTATGCAGCGTGTTGAGAACAAGGAGCTCTGCCTCTGTCAGTCTTCCATGGTGTTTCTGTAAGGCCTGAATGCTGCAGACAGTGCAGGCTGTGAAATCTGCTCCTAATGATAGGTTACAAGTTAGAAGCCTGAACCCAAGCTTGACTCATAATAAAAGTAATTGTAGGTAGCTACCCATTCCCATTCCAGCTATTGCAGGGATTGTCTTCCAGGGGATGTGTGGTTGTGGCCACGCTTTGCTGGTTTTGCTTCTTCTTGAAGGCTGAATGCTGAGCTGATCCTGCAATTGTGTGAGTAAAACAAAACTAGAATTTCTTTTTATAGCAGTCTCAAGCTAGACCCACATACCAGGAGAGGAATGGCAAGTTCCAGCAGCTCTCAGATTCTGCCAAGAGGGGAGGGCACCTCTGAGCCTGTCTTCAGGGATTCAGCTGTGTCCAGCTTTACCCTTTTGAGTCTGGTTTAGCAAAGGCATCTTCAAGTTTATGAAGAGAGTTTAAGAGCAGATGGGCCAAGCTGAGCCCAGATGTCATCAGTCCATGGGGAGCTTAACAATTTGGTCTCAGAAATATTCTCTATTACAATTAAACCTGATAATTCCTGGCTTCCCATTCCATTGAGGGAAAATTCTAACCCTTGCAGAGGCTTGAAATATTAGTTATAGAGGTTCTGTTGGGAGGATGACAGCTTTGGTCACATAAGAACTTTTTTCCATGGTAGCTGTTCCTGGTTTGGATTTTTTTTTTTTTAACCAACTACATTTAACAAACAACAGCAGAAAAAAAATCCTAATTTAAAAAAAAAAAAAAACTGGATTAACCTCCTGAGAAACTGGCAGAAGAATCTGCCTTTGCCCTCCCTTAAATTATATGTTGTACTCCCCTGCTGGTACAATAAAATAAAATGAAAAAGAATCTTCTCCATTTTTCTTTCACCAGTGTGTTCGGATATTGTCAGGTCAGCCCTGGTGGTGGGGCAGCAGATGACTAATAGCTGTGGGTTTTAATTAAATGTTATCAGAAGAGGATGATAGATTAGCACCACTACCCCCTACATTTCCCAGAACATTTCAAAATTACTTTTTGAAAAATGGACTTAAAAAGAAGAAAGAAGGGGGAAGCATGGAACAATGGTGGGAATTCCTTGTCCTTGCTGGACTAGAACAAAAGCTTTCTGTCTGTCAGAGAAGGAAAAGCTTCTTTATTTGTTACAGTTCAGCCCAGAGCAGGCTGGCTTGTACCTGGCTGGGATTTCTGCAGCAGAGCTGGACCTCACCTTCACAGGTTTCTGTTACTGCAGACATTTCTAAAGAGGAAATGCAAGCATTTGGATATTTAGAGCTGTAACATCTGAAAATTATGAAACATGGGATACTGAGTGAGCCCTGCATCTCTACTGCCCAGAGGTTTACTGGGAGTAGGTAGGGGAATATCTGAGCCAATGGAAAGGAAAAAAATATCTTTTTTTAATCCAGAGGTAGCTCATAATTGAAGGCATGGAATTTTTCTTTAGCAGGCACCAAGATCAAATAATTTCAGTGCAGGTGGCAGGATCCCTGTTTTCTGTGGAAAGATGTTTGGTCCTTTTTCCTCTCACTTTTTTGTTACAACTGTTAGTTACAGCTCTCAGGCAGTGAAGATAGAATAATACAATCTCTAGACCCACCTTTCCCTTAAAAAAAGCTTAATAATATTTTAATCAGAAAAATGAAGGCCATTAAATTAACTAAAGCCTATCAGAGGATTTGGTTTGGATTGTTCTTCTCAGAATAGGAGCTTAAACTCTTCTTTAGCTTCATTTTAGGTCCCTGGGTGCAATTCTGGATGCTGCCCAAAATGAACAAGTGGTGTGGAACAGGGATGCAATCTACAAATAAAATGAGCACATAATTAACTTTTTATCATCATTGTTATTTTTATTAGTCAAGGTTTTGGCCCCCAGAAGCTTGGGCATTTGTAATGAAATAGACACAAATAGCTTGTAAGTCAGGCAAAAATATGAGGCTGGAAAATGAAAAAAAAAAAAAAAAAAAAGACACTGGAAAACTGGGCTAGTGCCCAGATAGCTGATTATTTTTTAGAAGAAATTTATTTATATTCCTCCCTTTTAACCAAAAAGGTGTGTCAGTGCTTAGTGTCAGGAAAAAACCTATCTTCATCCTTATATTTTTTTCTGCTGCACATATGTTTTTTTCTGAGTTTCTTCCATCTTTGGATAGGGCATGCACATCCCACATAACACAGATACAATTTCAAAGAAATGGTAATGGCTATTAACGTTAAAATGCTGATTTCCCAGTTGCCTTGTTGAAACAAAGTCTGAGCTGCAGCACACATGCCAATAAAATCCCACTTTACATATAGTGGTAGGTGAAAATATGATAGAGGCTCCTTTCCCTGCCAGCTATGTGATTTCTGTCCAAGGAAACTCAAGTGAGGTGCAGTTCTCCTACAGATGCTGATTAATTCTTAGGTGCATTTAGATCGTGCTATTGCATGAAAACAGAAGAACCTGTGGGAGTTGGTATTTCCTTGATTTTTTTTTTTTCTCCTGGACCTGCACTGAGCACATATTGAGTGCATCAAAATGCCACTTCAGGGGTGAATAAAAGGAAAAAGCTGCCCCAGTGCTGGAAAAGAGCCTGCGTCAGAGTTTACCTACTTTGCATTAAGGATGGTGACACAAACAGAGGGGCCTTGTGCTCCTGTCAGAGTGCCCTGTGGCCAGTGACAGAAACATGGGCAGCTCTAAATTAAAAGAACATTTCTGTATTAATTTATCACTCTGGTATACACAGGGCTAAGTATTTTCCAGAAGCTGCTACTGAGCCTCAGAGAGCTGATGGAGCTTAAACCCTTGTGAAAGAAATACAGTTGCTTTCCTGATGGGATGCATTTGGCCTCATGAAAGGGCATTTTGTTTAGGTAGTGCACAGAAATCTTAGAAAGTGCCTACAGACACAGGCACAGTCCCTGGGGCAAAGCAGCAAACCTGAGCAGAGAAAGCATCATAAATCATGGGGCTTAATGTGCAGCTCATAAATCCAGTGTTTGGAGGGAGCTCTGATAAGGCAGGATGATGTTGGAGCACTTTTACTCCACAAAACACAGCATGGGCATTTGCATCCACACTGCAGTGAACGAGCTGAGATTTGCATCTCATTTTTCACTGCTCTGTGCTACGGGTGGGGCAGATTCTGATCATGACTACAGCGGGTGTAAAGTTCTGCATTTGGGATGGGGAATAGACTGAATTATGTTCATTTACATGAGATAATCATATCAACCTGTGAATCTGTAAGTCAAACATCTGTGCTTGTTACTCACAGTAATTTGTATGTATACATATGAATGCATATTTGATATTTGCATATTTTGGAGGCAAAATGAGAGATACACCAATCAACTTTCATGAGCCTTGGTCTGTCTAAACTGTTCCTAAACGATGCTAAATCGTTACTAAATGGGTGCTGCTTAGATAAGGCTGATAGCCAAGGAAACCCGAGTTTTCCCAAGCAGTCTGTGCATAACTCCTCAGGAATTAGATGCCCTTCCTAATGGCAACATTTGCAATACTTTTGGAGTTTGGATCTTTCAGTTAAAGCAAGCATCCTACCCTTTATCTGGTAAATCTTCCTAGATATCTTCTTCCCATCAAAGTTTTAACCTGTAGAGAAATGAAATGAAAGGAGAGACCATTATTATTGTATTTTCTGCAATCTGAGGAAAATTTTAATGAAAAATCAAGGTAAGGTGCATCCGTGGGATCCACTGAAAGGAAAAGAATTTTCATTATGCTCTCTAAAAGTGGCAACCCCCCAGGTTTTTCTTGACTCCCAGCATTCCTGATGGTGATTCAGAGTGCTCTGTGATCTTTATCTGCCCTGTGGATGCCACAATCACAGAATGTTTTGGGTTGGAAGGCACCATAAAAGCTCATCTAGTTCCAGTCTCCCTGCCCTGGGCAGGGACACCATCCCCTAGATTAGGCTGCTCAGAGCTCCATCCAACCTCGAGGGATGGGACATGCATAAACTGGAAGAAAATCCATGTACTTCTCAGACTTTGTACTTACATCAATGTAAGTCAATAGATTTTGACCCCAGGGACTGGTTGTGGGAAAAATATTCTGGCATGGTGCAGGCCAGACAAGTAATCAAATATCCTACCTTCTTCATTCTTTCTTCCAGCTTGGGCATTGGCAGAATTATTAAATAATCCCTCTAAATTAAATTTCTCTTTCATTTTGTGAACATCATGTGGATATCTGTGCTTTCAGGACATAACTGGAAGAGTGGCTGTGAAGCTGATTCATTTTCTTCATCCATTTTAACTTGATAACCACAAAAAGCAATAGATGCTTTCTATTTTCCCAGTACAACAAGCAGTAGCATATGTTTACTGCACAATAATTTATTCTAACAGAGGAAGATGATATTTCCCTAATGACACATGTTTCTGAGATAAAATGAAGTGTTTCTCCCTTTACATCTTTTCCCTTTCTCATCTCTTTTGGATGAGAAATCATTGCTTTCTTTTATCTGTCTCAGATGGAACCAACAAAGTTACTATAAAGGCTCCAACTCTCTGTTCTCAGTGAGCCCAGCAATGACCTCTTCTCCTTGTAGCATCCAGTGTTTCACTTGTACTTTTTTATTTATCTACTGCAGCAAGCTGTTATGTAAAGTTTTGTGGTTTAGGTGGGGATCCTAATCTACAGAGCTGGCTGCCTTTAAAGAGAATTTGCTCCAAAGTGTGGCTCTAGCTGCCTGCCACACAGTACTCCATACAGAAGTGGATGCTACATCACAAATCTGGAAATGTATATTCTGTATTGCTTCTTTCCTGTGTCTGGAAGTTTCTTTCCTAATTTTGAAAGGGTCTGTTTTCTCGGGTTTTTTGGGTGTTTTTGTTTTGGTTTTTTGTTTGTTTTTGTTTTGGGGGGGGGGGGGGGGGGGGGCGCTTTATTTTGTTTTGTTTTGTTTCTAGTTTTTTTAAACAAGAAAAAATCTTTGAATCCCTGGGGCTCTCACTTGGCCCTGTTGCTGAATGATCCTGACAAAATCATTGGAGGACCAATATATGGAAAAACCTTTTGATCTCATATTCCTCATTTAAAAAGGAAGGATGCTTGTTAGCATATTGTCTGAATGCTAAAGTTCTGACCAAATTCATGAAGCATTGTAGCAAATACTTGTACCAGTAGAATGCCATTCCTTGGGCGGCAGTTTGCAGCGAATGTCAGACGTCAGCTGTGCTTTGGTGAGCTGAGCTTCAGCCTGGAATGTTATGTCCTTATGAAATCAAAGATATTACAAATGAAAAAAAAAAACTGCAAACACCCAAAACCTGAGGCCACTCTGGACCATTCATCTAGGGAGTGGAAGAATTATTTGCGTCTCTGTGTCCAGATTGTCAGAGGCACCAAAGGAAGGACATGGACACAGTGGTGGGGCTGCAGATACAGAGAGCCAATCTCTGCCCCATGTCATTGTTTTTTATTGTGTTGGACCCTCACTGAGAGGGCACTGTACCTGCTGCCTGCTTTGCTGCCTGCTGTCTGATTTGCTCCAGGAATCACCCACTAACACCCCTCTCCTCCACACAGGAGATAATGAACAGGTTGTTCCACTCCACAGCATGCACAAGGTATCCAAAGTACCCATCCCACTTCCTTTTTCTCCCTTTCTTGTTCTTCTGGAAGCAATGCTTTAATTTAGGCGTGGTTTCTGGACCAGCTTTCTTTACACTGTTGCAGTTATAAACTTTAAATCTCTCTATTCTGGGCTATTCTCTTTTTTTTTTTTTTTTAGGATAAACACTGCTCCAACACAATAAAGCAACATCTGTGAAATAGATTTCAGTCTTCTCCAGGGTCTCTTTAATTTCTTCCCAAAATTCTCCACTACAGTGCTCTTTCTTTTGGACTCCCTCCTCCTGGGAATCATTTAGAGATACAGAGGCATCTCCTTTCTCTTCCAAAAGCTCTTAAAAGTTTAAATCACTGTTTGTTGCTGAGAAACAATATTTGTTTTCTTTTTCCAGTGAGGGGCCAGTACCAAGTTCAGGTTGGTGGCATCTCAGAGTATCAGAAATCATTGTGAAGGCGTTTTTGGCAATGCCAGGTACAGAATGCAGCAGCCCCTCCATATGGTGGGGACAAGGCTGGTTTCCTTGCTGCCCTCAGCTCAAGGTGGCAGCCCAGGCAATGCATCACACAGGCCAGAGCTGTCCTTAAGCTTGAAATACATCAGGGAAACGCCAAGAGATGTAATGGGAAGGAGGATGATGCACTGGAGAGCTCACAGTGGCTGTCTGAAGGAGGTGCCTCACATGCAGCCTGTGTGACTCTGCCAGGCTGGTGGCACCCACTGACTCCTGGTCCACACAGCCCTCCCCAGTGCAAACTTCCATGATGGGGCCTGGATCCCTCCTGCAGTTCTGAGTGGATGCATTTTGAGTATCAGGCTGTATTTATTTTGGGGATTTCCTTCTCTTTCTCTCCCCTTGCTTGCAGAGGTGCTAAGTATTAAAATAACAGCGAGGAAGGGGAGAATTCACATCTTGGCATTTCTCAGTGAAAGACTTCCAGACATTTAATAAACTGTTTTATGTTGAAAACATTTGAAGAATGACTCTGCAAACAGTGATAATACTTACTCATTAAGCTTTCAAAAAGCCTGGCCTGACAGCCTTAACCTTTGCACCATGCAAGTGAAAACATAAGGCACAAGCAAAACCCCTTCCTGCACTAACTCCAGTGGGCTGAGTACTGGATTACACCAGGTATGAATTTACCCCCTGGCATTTGGTTCATTTCTAACAGCAAATCATCATGGCTTGGTTTGAGCCCCAGTGCCTGATATAGGACTCCCAATAGAGTTAATTACTCAGCTCTTTACAATAATCCATCGCCCAGTCAACCCACAAAACATTTCATCACAGTAGCAGCCTGAATGTTCAGTTAGGGGACCAATTAATCAAGCTGGCATTAAAAAAATACAAAACCACATTTTATAATAGTGTAAAACATCAGTGTATTAATTTGAGTTGCATTTGGCATACACAGGCGTGCACACACAGTATCTCTACGGTTTGATTTATTACATTTAAAACTAAATGGCTTTGGAAATCAACTTTATTAGCCTTCATTATTTTAAAGCATAAAATAAAATGAAAGCATTACTTAATAATGGCTTTTAAAATCTAGATAAAGATGCCCAAAGGGAAAATATAGAAACCCTGGTGCATTGTATATTATTCTTTTTTTTCTTTTTTGTGTGTGGACTAGCTCAGTGATTTGGGAAAAGAAATGATGTGAATTAAGGGGTGTGTAAAGAGATGAAGTTGTAGGTATTGCCACTTGTCCAGTGTGTGCGGGAATGAAAGGAAGTGATTCCTTTTTCCCCAGCATGCTTTGGATCAGAAAATATAAATAGGTAGCATCTGTCTCATTTACTGACACTCATTTACTGACAACATTCACAACTAAAAGAGAAACTCAATGAGGAGTTGTCTTTTAAGAGACAAGAGCAAATCCCTTCTTTATTTGCAGCCGTTTCTCTATCCAGAGTTATACTGGGGGAGGGGGAGCAGAGGGTGGAAAGGGATAGATCAGAAATTAATGGAACAGAGATAAAAGTGTTGCACCTCTGAGAAACTCTGCCACAAGCCGTTCCCAGAGGCAGGTAATGGGATCCCTCTCCACCTGTGCAAGGGGGAGGCCAACAGCAGAGATTTGCTGGAGGTTTGCAGCAGAGGGGTGGGCAGCATTTCACTTCCAAGGATTGATACACAGGGGCAGCAGCCAGGTCTGGAGCAGTGTGTGACACTCACAGGGTGTTGTCCTGGCAGGGAGCACAGCCTGGGGGCTGAGGGGCCAAGGTGGCTGCTGGCCATACACTGCAGCTCCTTTGTCCTCTGCCTGGGGTGGCTTCCTCCTCTGGAGGTGAGGAGTCTGCTGGGGCTGGGAACTGCTCATTAGCAGAGATGTTAGACTGGGGAAGGACTTTCCCCAGAAAGGCTCACTGCATTTTTCTGGGTTATTGATTAGAAACCAAAGGAAGCAAAATGTTTTCAATTATTAAAACTTTACGCATACACACATTGAGATATAAACATAAATATAAGTGTATATATATTTACCTAGAAAAAGATCATTATGTATACTTCCACAGGAAAGTTTTAACCACTCACAGGTCTTAAGGTATCCTTACTTTTGAGACCTGCAGCAGATAATTGCAACCAATGCTGAGGGGGTTTGGCTCAGGAGCAAACTCGGAGGCAGTGTAAAACAGCTTGACAGGGTTTGGTGCTGACAGAGACATTGCAGCCAGAGGCAGGTATACAGCCATGGAAAGATGAAAAATCAAATGGTTATTATGGATTTGCTGGTGAAATTCATATTATCAGGATCAATCTACCCCTGTAAGAACTCCCTAGATTTGAAGGATCTTGAAAGGCAGAAATGGGGACTTCTCTGGAAGACCTTCTGAAGTTTTTTTCCCAAAAGCAGCATTTGGAGTCTCACCTGCTTTTGCCTCAGCAAGCTCCAAGGGCTGACTGACCTCTGCAGGACCTCTGCTTTATTCTGTCTATTGAATCCTGTTGGAGTCACTAATGAATGCAACAAGGAACATGGCAGGGCTGTAGGTGCTGCAACCCAGGACCTCAGTGAGACCCAAACTCTGCCTTCCCTGAGTGTGTGCAGGAGGCAGCTTCCCTGTGTGTCACTGTGATTTAACTCTGAGAAATATCTCTGTCTGCTGCCTTCAGTTCCACTAAGCCTCCTTCCTTTTGCCTCAAGTTCAACTTCTCAAACTGTGGAATTTTTTTTTTTTTTTTGTGGGGGGGGTGTGGAGTGGGGGAGGGTTCTCCCACTCCTACTAGATTCCTTTGATTTTTTTTTGTTCAGTGGATTTATTTATTTGGTTTATTGTTTATTGTTTGGGGTTTTTAAAAAAATTTTTGGAAGGCAGAATCACAGGATCTCAGCTGAACTCTCCTGTGCTAAGACATTAATCTGCATTGCATAATGTTTTGGAGCAAACAGTGCTGGAGTGAACATAAGCTCTCCCCATCCATACTTAACTCACTTAGCTCTTCTCAGCAAACAGAGGTGACATTTTTGTGCACAGCAGGCACAAAAGAAGTAGAGGGGTTCATTCTGGGAGGGCTTTTGTGTTTGCAAAGTTCCCCTACTATTTTATAAAATGAAGACAAGTTCAGCTGGGGTTCAAATGCCAAGCAAAATGCCAAATGGTTGTCAGATAAGGGGTAGCATCAATCCCTCTGTGATGGGGTCAGAGGACAGAGACAAAACGATTTAGGGGAAATTGGAGCAAATAAACTTTCCAGCTAGGATTTATTAAAATTATTCCTCCTTTAATCCTACTGTTTAATTTTCATCCTAACTCTCTTCCCAGTATTTTTAGCTGCTACCTACTATGCTGACTGGTGCCCCAGTGATAGCTGAGCAAAGTAATCTGACATTAGAACTGGTCTGATGGGTTCACAGGGCTGGGAACTGCCTTACCAGGCCACTCCTGGTGAGGCTCTGGGTGGCACCACCTTGCCCTAAGGAGGCACTCTTTCCCTGCTAAAGTGACTTCTCTCCAAGGAAAAAGGTTTTGGTGTTCCACAGCTGGGAAAGGGTCTTGGCTCCAGGAACAGTGCAGGGCCATGAGGAGAAACAAAGCTGGCTGGGAAGAAAAGGGAAAGGGCAAGTCTGACATCTGTGGACAGTCACTTCTTCGTCCACACAGCACCCCTCCTATGAGAGCAAGAGCAGCAGGCTCAGCTGTGCAAGTCTCCTGTTCCATTTTTATCCTTTTCTCTTTCTCACCTGCTTTTGAGAGGGTCACAGGAAAGGATCTTTGCATCATGATTTGATAACATTCAGCTTTGCACATAAAGCTGAGAAATCTTCAGGATGTCCTGCTGATCATGGGATATTTGGGCTTACTGGGAGTAGCCCTGGGATCTCAGCCTCTCACTTGTTTAGCCTTGATTTGTCTTCAGCACCTGCTCTGCAAGCACAACCAGAGCTGGCCTTTGATAATATTGTTGGCAGCACTGGCCATGGAAAACTTGGCCAAGCACAGGTGATGGTCATGTGTGGCTGAGTGCAAGCAGAAGAAGAAGAAGAAGAAGAAGAAGAAAACTTCATGGGATTGCAGGTGGCTCTGCACAAGCTGTTTGGCCTCCAGCTCCCTTGGAAAAAAATCCTTATCTTCTCTGAGGGCTCTGCTCTGCCTGTGTAACCCCAAAGAGCTGAAATTTATTCCTCCTGAATCCTGCAAAAGCTCAAGCCCATGAAGTGAGCTGAAATTAGACTCTGTCTGCAAAACACAGTGCCAGACATGAATTCTCTTAAAGTTTGGTGTATTCAATGCTGGGAATTTCCTTCCACCCATGCCAGAGGTAACGGGATTAGCTGTGAAGCCCTGATCCCGCTCCCTAACCTTCCCAGAGCCCAGGGCAGCCTGGGCTCCCGGTCTGAGCTTCAGGCCTCTGCAGCTGAAAGTGTTTAAATAGGAACGTCCATCACTCAGTGTGAATAAAAGTGAAAGTGGCCCTTTTAAAGGAGAGCGATGACTTGATCAAAATGCTGCTTTGTCATATCTGTTTCATAAAAATTTGCCCCCTCCGGGCCAATCCAGCTTGATGTCAATGGTGAACGCCAACCACAGCCTTGTCTCGGTGAGCGCCGCACAAAGCCTTAATTTCACAGCCTTCAAACAACAGTGAAAAATCACCAGGAACTTTCTCCTCGGATCTGGGATCTCCCTAGCAACCGCAGGCCAAGCATACTGTAATTCAATTTATGCCTTGAACTCCTTCAGGAGCCTCTTCTTTAAAATCTGTCACAGTCAACGTGCCTTGGGAAACTATTATGAGCGCCTGAACCTTTGACCAGCGGAGAAAGTGAAGCGTTGGTATAAATCTCGTAAGCATGTTTGGTCTGTTTTTCTGTTGGGCGTATGGTACATTTAACATTCATCCCACAGCCTCCACCTCTTTTCTGCTTGGGAAATGCACCCTGCATCTGTCATACTGTCTGCTCTGAAACCCACCACCCCTGAAAGGAGGCGCGGGGGAAATGCCTCCGCTCAGCCAGAAGAATTGCTTTATGTGGAAATGCACTGACATGGCCCTCGGCTCGTTGGGAGACTGGGGGTGTCATGGGAAAGATAAGCAGGAGTGACCTGGCAGGTTTGTGAATGTCTCAATCGGGGACTGAAGTGGGTTTAACAAAAGAGTGAAAGCTTAGCAGGAAAACACAAATGATAATGAACTGCTCACTGTGTTTAAATAGCCATCCCCAAATAGCTCTGCAGTGAACATTGTCAAGTTACTTGAGTCAAAGTGAGGTTTATAGGCCTGTAATTTTGGGGGTTATTTGTTCATGAGCCCTCTGTGAGCATCTTGAAAAAATTACTGCTTTCGCTGACAAATGCCATTTTTAAATTAACCATATGATACGATGTGTTATAAATAGGATCCTTTTCTCTCTGTTAGCTCTGTGTCTCAAGTGTGGTCAAAAAAAGAAGGGATGAGCTTTTAATGAGTAATGCTTGACGGGAAACATGTTGGCATTGAAATCTAGGGGCACATTTAGGCTAGCATCTGTTGGCAGGGGGTATGCCCAGGGACCAGAGGGGATCTGCTCCTTTTGGGGTGCTGAGAGCCTCCATGCAGAGCACCCAACAGGAAACGGCTGCTAAAGATAATTTTAAAGTAATTAATTGAACATATTCCCTATTCCAACTCAGTACGAGTTTTTTATCCCGGAAGCCTCACCCCATCACCCTGTATCAGCTGGGAATAGCAAGTCTGTGTACTGAGAGAGTATTTTCCAGAAGGATCAAAATTAGACATCACTTTTCCACCCTCCTCTCTCACTTGGCTGTGGAACTGCATCCTAAATAAAATGATGTAGCAGGGTAACTCCAGGACACACCTATGCAGTGGTTATTATGGATGGCTGCTCCAAGTTGAAATTGCTGCTTTCAGAGCATCAGGGAGTGGCTCCTAAGGAAAATTCTGTCCTGAGCCCATGCAGCCTCTGCTCCTGCCTCTTTAGACATGGAGCAGCAGCCAGCAGAAAGGGGAGTACCTGTGTGAAATCCCACAAACCCTGAACAGGGCAGGCTTCGTGCTCACTACAGGACTAGATTTGATCTCAGCAGTCTTTCCTCACATTGCTTAATATGACCATATTTATATTTTCAGCCCTGCTGTTCACTTTGATCTCAGGGAAGCCTTGCAATGCAGGCTGGGGACGGTATTTGGCTGGGCAGTAGATCCATCTACCCTTAGAGAAGAACAGCCTGGAGCTTTTTCCAACTCTTGGAGAAGTACTGAGATAAGGATGGTTAAAAATCAGCAAGGGTCTGAATCTTTGTCTGTAGCTGAGCAGAGACTTGGCGTCATTTTACGGCTGGAAGAACCTGTTCTGCCTTCAGTAAGGCTTGCAGGGATTTGGCATGGCAAGGTGGCTGCTGAAAGGCAGACAGGGCCATGGAGAAAGGCAGCATCAAACCATGGAGCTGGGCACTGCACTGGTAGTGCAGCAGAGCTGGAGCAAATGGCAGCAAATCTGAGTTGAGTTTTACCTTTCTGCAGGCGTTTCTGCTTTTCCCACGCGGTTCTGCTCACTGACCGTGTGGGTCTGAGTCACGGCCTTGTCTGTGCTCCTGGGTGCGCTGGCTGGTACAGGGAGGACTTAGGTGTAATAACACCCTGTCACTATTCATTACAAACACAGAATTGCAGCTGGAGGACCCACGGGTTCCCACGAAAGCAAGGCTGTCTGTCATCTTGCTGTCTCTGCGTTAAATAACTCCTCACTGTTCAGGCAAACTGAGCAAACAGGTAGGGGAAAAAACATGTATTATTAATTAACTAGAGATCATTGTGGTACACCAAACAATAATATCAAAACTCATCCATTACAGTGGAAGGACACTGTTTATAGAGGCATTGATGAGTAAAACATTAGCAGCATACCTTTAACTGTTTTGTGTCCCTAGGAGAAATTATACTGGGATAGATTTCATTCCCAGAGTGGTGTAGAAGTGGGTCACTACATCATGGTTAAAGTTGTGCACCCATTTGTGTAAAAGTCACACAGGAGCAGCTGGTCTGCCAGGATGGCCATCCCATGCCACAGGAGGCTCTGTGGTAGCCAGTGGGGCACTGGGGATGCCTGGATGCTTCAGACCAAAACCCGAAGTATTTGCAAAGGCAGGGAAGAAGATTATAATAACTGCTTTGCACCAGTGGCATGTTGCTGGCTCTACATCAAGAGAAAAAAAAAATTAAATATCATTTATCTTTCTCTGTAGAGTTTACCAGCCAAGTTTTGAGGGAATTATCTTTTTTGCATCTCCTGTTCGCTTGACTGTATAAACACAATACCTGCTTGAGAAAGGAACAACAGTGCTCTTTTCAGCCTTGCAGGATTTCAATTCACAGTAACTTTATCTGACATCTCTCATGATTAGCTGTGAACTTATCTCAAGCAAGAGAGAGGGGTGGAGAGAGGGCAGGAGAGAAGCAGATAAGCACCAAACAAAAGATGTTTGTCTCTCTCTCTAGGTGCTGCCTTAAACCAAGTCTGTCAAGTACTGAAATACGAAGTAGCATGTAAATTTTGTAGCAGGGAGCAGGAGGAGAGCAGCGAATATAAACTCATTTTAGACACCAAATATGTCTTACTGTTATTTTGGTTCCCTGACAAATTGTAGGCTAATTTCATGCACTCACTGGGGAGGGTGCTGTTAGCAGGTAAGAGCTTGCTTTGATGTGCTGCAGAAGATTCCCAGTGATTACAAGGAAGTGTGGGCCAGAGGAAAACTGATTCCGTTTCCAGCTGAGTCCTGAAGTTGGAGTCTAGGGGATGCAAGGTGGAGGTTTTCCTGTAGGGCCTGAGGGAATTTGTGATCAGCTTTGGACCACCATCCAATTCCCAGTGAAGGTAATGAGAAAGGTCTTGTCTACCTGAGTGGTTTGAGGAGAGAACTGGGAATTTTTGCCCAGTCTCCACCACCTATGAAGCAGTGGACATCAACTAAAGTGATGCCACAAATGCAGTGCTCACCACCACGAGCCGTTATGCCAAAAGTATAAACATTCAAAAGTGTTTAGACAGAGGTCCAAAGGATAATTTCTTCAGGAGCTAGTAAATATAGAGATGCAAAAAAGTCTTCAGGAGAGCAGGAGAACTCTGAGCTTCAGACAAGCACCACAGGAGGTGCCACACTCATCTCCCTCAGCCTTCATCTCTCAATATCTGCTCCTGACCACCTCTGAAGGACACCAGGTGAGCTGCCCACTTCTTCTGTCTCCATTCTTACTGAATCCAAAGTAGATGCAGAAAACTTCTTGCAAAATTGCCCACAATTTTTCAATGGGAAAGAAGAATAACTTTACTTTTAATGAAATGGAGCACGATGCTCAGTCCTGGCTGTGTGCCTCAAAGATAGCTGCTCTCTGGGTGCTCTGTGCTGTGGTGTCTGACATTGCTCAGGGGCTTTCCCCTGCTGCAGACAAGAAGCTGTTCCAGAATAACCCTGAAGCAGTAGCTGTTCCTGAAATAACTGTCCCTGAGTAACTCCATGTGTGGACATTTTTATTACCAATTACCAGGATCTTCTGTTGGTGGATAAGTCTAAAATGTCTTTCTTTTTACCAAATAAGTCTTAATCTATGGGTTATTCAATAACTATTGCTCTCTTGAATTTACCTCACCTTTAACATGACAGACCTGTCAAGTAAAAAGGGGCCCAAGGACACAAGTTTATGTGGTAACTGCTGGCACATGCTGATTATTCATCATTTCACAATATTAATAAAGCTTTAGCACACAAATGTCTTTTTCTGGAGTCACCAAAAGTGTTTTGAGAAATCACAGTGGAGTAAGCAGCCTTATTTCCATTGCACAATAAGGAAAAACTGAGGAACAAACACAATAAGGCATGATATTGTAAAATTATTAGTAATCTGAGATGTTCCATTTTGATCAAAACCTAAGTAAAGAGCAAGAAGAGATTGAACTTAAGGTAATGGTAAGCATCTAAACTTGGAAAACAGACACTCTGAAAAGTCCCCTGTTTGTACCCAAGACTGGATGCAGCAAAACTTCCTTGTCAGTCCTGAAGATGTTAGCTCTGTTCAGGAAGATATTATCATCATTACTGATATTACAAATATAGATTTGGGGGTTCTCATTCCTTACACACTTTTCAAACACTCAGCAGAGTGGTGCCTGACCTCAAAAGCTTGTTCTTCAGGCAACACTACATAATAACTGGAGAGACACTGGGCAGAAATGGAGGCAAGGAAAATCACATTTGTCCATTTCTGAGATGCTCAGGGAAGCAGCAGTGTGCTGCCTGCTCAGCTGCTGTTGGGCTGGATTTTCTCATCTGCTTTAGACCAGAGGAAGGAGCTGGTGGAAAAACGAGGGCAGACTTTGCAGTCATTTGGTGGGAACTCTTCGTTTTCCCCATTTGGCAAGGAAACTGTCTGAAAAGCGCTTCTTGGAAAGCGTGGGCCTGGCCTCATCCCCTCCACCTGCTTAGCAACTTCAGGGAAGGTTTGGGAAGCAACACTAAGCCATTTTCTTTCTCTCTCAGCCATTTCCCCTTCTCCCAGGCAGTCAGCATTGAAGTTTGTCTCCTTCCCCCTCTCTTTCTTCTGTTGCAACGCCAGTGGTGTCTCCTGGCACTTTCAGAAGTGAAGTCAGATTTTGGCACCATCCCTTCAGCTGTGATGAAAGTTACAGCAGGGAGGGTAAGTGGAATTTGATAACAAAAGGCCTCTCGAGGCCTTTTCATCTTTGAACCACTGGCAGTGCCAATGAAGTCCTGTTTCTATCTCAGCATCAACATTCACGATTCTGCAAAATAATAAAATGGAAGATAAAATAAATAAGAATTACTGCAGTGAATCTGCTAAATGATTTTTCTTTTACTAGATTCCAACAAATTGCTTAAAACAGATCTTAAACTGCCTTTATTTTCAGGAATGTAAATACTCTGAAGGATGGATTGTACAGTGGCTGGCATGTCAGGAGTACCAAAGACAGAGTTGTAATCCTCCCTCTCATTCTTCCTGGCTAAATATTCCTATGTGGTCAGAGTGACCTACTCTGCAGTCCTGTCAATCTCTAAGTGGTTTAAGATAAGTGTCCCTTGATCACAACGGAAAGTTTGTGGAAGTTTTCTGAGAAATAAGCATTTTGAAAAACCATCGACAGCTGGCAATGAAGAAAATACGCTCTCCTCCCCTGCCCATGCTGAAATTCTATGCTCAAATGTAAATATAATTTGAGCATAAAGCAGTAAATTTTTTTGAGCAGCAATCTAAATAGTGGTTAGAGAGGAAGAAAAAAATCAGACTGAACTCTACTGACCTCTGTGTGTGTGTATTTGACAATATAGCATCTCTAGCCAAGGTTTAAAAATGGTGCACTCTTGCATCAGGGGGTAGACTGGACCTTATTTCTAAACTGTGCTGCAGAATTAGACACACTCATTTATCTTTTGTTTCTTCAGTTGGGTTTCACAGAAATAAAGGAGATGCCTTTGCCAAAGCACATTTTTCAGAGTGAATAATGATGAAAAAGATGTGGTGGTCTGTTTGCAGCATTTTGCACTCGTGCACAGAGGCCTCCTGTGGTGGGAACGTCCAAACTGGGAGAACCTCCTGGGCCAGGGACAGTCAGTGATGAGGCTGCTTAGGGGAATCAAAAGCTTAGAGAGTGGAGGCCCTGGGCTGGCAGCAGCCCCCATTTTGCTCTTTAGATGAGGCTTTTTGCTTCTGCCCCACACTGGGTGGTAGGACACAGCCCCAGTGTCACAGGCTGTGAGGACAGAGCTATGGCTGGGATTACTGGGAAAGCTTTCTTCAGGTATTAAATTAGAAATGTAACTTCGCTGAATTGGGACATAAATGGTATTTATTTGTTATATTTTGGTTTCAGTCCATATCCTTCTCAGAATCATAGAATCACAGAGTGATTTGGGTGTGAAGGGACCTTAAAGAATACCTGGTTCAAATTCCCTCTGCTATGGGCACCTTTCATCACACCAGGTTGGTCAGGGCCCCATCCAACCTGGCCTTGAACACTTCCAGAGATGGGGCAGCCCCAGCTTCTCTGGGCAATTTGTTCTAGTGCTTCACCACACTCTGAATAAAGAATTTCTTCCTAACATCTAATATTCATCTAATTCTTCAACAGTGCTATTATGACTACCTGGGAGAGATTGGACATTTCTCCACATTGAGTTTCCCTTCTGTTCCTGCAAGCCTCCCACCTATTTCCAGAGGGAGAAGTCAATGGGTCAGACAGCATGGACATTCTCATGGACATTCCTCAGCATGGACATTGCCATGGTGTCCTCTTGGTGACCCCTAAAGCATTTGCCATATAACTTCCAGCAAAATTTGTGAAAAATGCTTTCTCAGCCACTTCTGGTGACACATCACCCATTGGCCTTTTGTGTGTGGGCATTTCCAGGAAAACAGGAGCTTTGCAGGACCTGATCTCCTCTGTGGTGTATTCACCATTTCAGAAAGGGTGAAGAAAACTCCACAAAGTTACTTCAGAATTTTTGTTCACAGCTGTTTTGACACTGAAGGATAAGTCATATCTTATCATTATTCCAGATAAAGCTAAATTCTGGCATCTGTTAATAGAAGTATATTGTATGTGGACTGCATTTGGTCTGGAATATACAAAGTTGCTCTACTGCTGAAGATTGTGTTGATTGTTTGGGGTTTTTTTTAATAACAGAAGAATGCAAGAGGGAGAGGAAATTCCACACTGAGTATTGATCTCCCTGTGGTCCTGGTAGTGATAATGGTCTCTCCATTTGTTAGCACTCTCCAGCAGAAGGACAGGTTCAGTGGCTGGTATATTTTGCCTTCCAGTCTTCTTGGGCATCAAGTTTCTTTGCAGAAGTCTCTGACATGAGTAATACACACACAATACAGTGACATCAGCCCAGGTCTGAGGGGGGAAACGCTCTCAGGCCTTCCTTGTTTATAAGACAGGCGATAAGCCAGCTTTCACCCTGCTCTGCATCAAATTCAAGGTTAGGTGACGTAATGTAGGTCAGGATTCAGCTGTGCAAAATCTGAGAGAGGACAGAAAAGACTGTGCTGGCTTCCAAATGCCTTAATAAGGGCATCTTCTTTTAAAGAGAGGGTTAGTGCGAAGTAACTTCTCTTATGCTAACAGTTATGACTAGGCAACTGTAAGCATTTAAATCAAGTGGGATTTTCTATCCAAGGCACTGCTAAAGTCCACAGTTTTCAACTGCCTAATCTAAGTAGCCCATGCCTGCTCAAGAGCATCATTTGTTAGGAGAGGAAGATTTGAAGTGGAGAACTGTATATAAATGGTTTTAGCCAGAAAAACAGCCCAAACAGTTCATGGCTATCTTAATGTGAAAGTATAAATTGCAAAACTGAAAAATGTGCTTTTAAAAGGGGGAAAAAATTAGAAGCTTTGATTCATCAAGGCCTGCAAGGTTTCATATTTTCTGTAATTATCTGAGGAGCTTCAGAAAGAAGAATTCATGCATGCAGTGCACACACACTCATACACAGAAGCACATGGAATATACCTCCAGTTACAGGTGTTCCAAACTGGTGCCATGTCCCCAAACACCACAGAGCCCTTCACAGGAGAGCTTGAAATGCTTCTCCTGCATTGCTTGTGCACATCCAGGTATTGTAATAACTCATAGAATTGTCACGGTTGGAAAACATTTTAAGATCATTGAGTCCAACCATGAACCCAGCACTGTCCAGTCCACCCCTAAATCATGTCCCCAGTGCCACATCTGCACAGTTTTTGAACACTTCCAGGAATGGTGTTTCCATCATTTCTCTAGGAAGCCTGCTCCAATGCCTATTCCTATTTCAGTGAATAAATTTTTCCTAATATCCAATCTAAACCTGGCACTGGCAGTGACCCTGGAAAGCCCGGGGTTTGTCTTGTTTAGGACAGACCCAATTTAGTACTTTTACAAAAAAGATATGTTTTTTACAGAAACTGCAGCTCTGACCTGTGGCTGCCAACAGAAGGCAGAATAAATGAAATAAAGGAGTACAGGAAAAGAATCCAGGGAAAGGTGGTGGTTGGTAGAGCTGGCACTTGCCCTTCATTTTCCCCCTGGGACAGATGTAGGTGTATTGGCAAATGTTATTTCAATTAACACAAAACACTCCCAGCCTGCATCTGATCTGTTACAGCACAGCCTGCCCACAAGAGGAGCATTGATTTAGGGGCTGGTTTCACAGCCCTGTTGCAGCACAATATTAGAGGGTTTGAGGAGAGATTTGCCCTGACACCTTTTGTCCGTAGCTTGCAGACACCATTGTCTGTGGTGCATAATCTGATTTAGCTTAATCCAACCCTAATGGGAACTCCCACCTAGGAGCTGGGGGAACAGCAGATATTGCAAGATTTCCAACAGGTCATGGTGGTCTTTTTTGTTTTCATTGTTTGCTACTTAAAAAAGAGAAAGAAACCCAACCTGAGCTCCCCCCGGAGTGGATGGGGAGAGGAAGGCATCTCCAGAAGGTGCTGAACTGATCTCTCATTTAAAACAGGTCTGAGAATTTAACCTGGTGACTCCTTGTGTTTTTGTGTGTGCATGTTTGTGTGCTATTCTTTTGGAAATGAACACTACAAAAATCTGATCTAAAGGATCTTTGCAAAGACCATTCAACCTCCATGGAAAATCCATTCGTCAGGACACTGAGGTTTACGCCAGATTTGAAACACTGAAATTGTTCCTAAAAATCCAGCACATACTGCAGTACTTTGCTGAATTGGGACCTTCCAGAGTACAGAGATGAAGGATTTCTTTGCAGTCTTAATTGTTTGTTTCAATCCTATTCAGACTCTCTCCTTGTTTTGTCCTTGATAGAAAAGCGCAATCCTTAAAGCTCCCTTTCATCTCCTTGCTCTGTAAATAATTTTGTCCTAAGAGATGCCTCCTTTCTAAATAAATTTAAAAAACCCAAAAAGGATTACATTTGGTTTACTACATCATGCTGATTCTGAGAAAAGTATCGATAAAGAAATTTGTGCAAATCCAAACCCTGAATAACACTGGAGATCTTTAAGCCAAGACTGCTAACTGTTACAGCAAATAAAGAAGTGAACACATGTTACATTAAAATTAATTTCAGAAGCGAAAGTAAATCTTCTCTCTGTGGAAAGAAACTATTTTTCTTACATATTTTGTTTATGTGCCCAAGTGCTAACAATTTGTTCTCTGTTTCTATCCCACTCCTCCCCCTGTCCCTGTTTATGTGCCAGGTTTCCTTATCAGTGATAATGTCCCTGTGCCTTCCAGTGACAGTCACACACCCCTGAGGATGGTCCCAGATGAGGCTGAGACAGAAGACTGATAAAGGAATTGAGTAAAATACCACTTTTTCTTCTGAAAGTGCATTCCTTGAGAGAGTGTGAGGAGCTTTTTCCCTGGGAGCATCTCAGGTTTGTAGCTGTCCCCTAGACAGGTCTCCCTACATAGTCAAAGAAGGAAAGAAAGTGCTTTGCAAAAGCTTCAGGGGATGATCCGGTTTAGTGATCAGCCCAGTCTTTACCCCCACCAGCTCAGTTTGAACCAAAGCAGAAGAGGAGGAAGGTATTTGGCATCCTCACTTCTCTCCAGGAGCCCCTCTGCTTTGCTCTGTGTCCTTTTGCTCCTAGCAGAAAGCGATAACAACAAAATAAACTTTCAGCAGTTCCAATTAAAAGGAAAAAGAGTCCACTGTTTCCTCTCTGAGAAGCACAGAGAGCTAGAATGTCAGCCAGTTATCAGCAATACCTGGAAAACACTGTGTTCTCTGCCAGCAAAGCTGATGAAGGTTTTTTATTTTAATGGTTGTGCTCTGAAAGGTCTGCTTGTACACCATGGGAATGAGGTGTGGGGTAGTTTTGGCCCTGACACTCTGGGTTTAGTTTTTTGAGGTTTTTTTCACATATCTCCAAGGGGGGAATGAGGCAGTCTGAGCTCTGAAGGGTTCTGTCTGCTGTTCCCATCACACCCCTGTTACACACATCTGTGTTTCACCATGTGATTAAATCAAGGGTTTTGTGCCAGCACAATGGTGGCAGCAGAAGGAGGTGCAGAGATCAATGCACCACGTACTCAGAGAGAGCTTACAGCAAAGTAAGATGCACCCAGTGAAGGGCAGCACTGTGTCCTGTGCCCCCATGGGGTGGGTTGGGTAAAGTGTCCTAGGCTTTTAGAGGTGAGTAGAGCATTACTTGGGATGAATAGCTGTTCTGGAAAACTCCTGCTGTAAACCTGCTCACTGCAGAAGAGCTGGAAGCTGTAGAGTGCATCTGCTTGCAGGGCTGCAGGCTCCAAATTTTGATAGTTACTGGAAAAGGGATTTTCTTCCCACAACCTGAAACATGGGGAAAAAAAGTGAAACACTGCATTATCCACGTGGGTAGTGCTGAATCACATCCTTTTGACTTCACAATCAGACACCTGCCAGGTAACTCGGGTAGTGTTGAGCACCTTGAAGAATGTCCTGGGAGTAAGATGTTTCTACATTAAAGGAAATTTTTTTCCAGCAGTGCTTTTTTTCCCTAGACCAATCTGCACCCCACCTGCTGACTGCAAGCCCAGACTTTGGTGCCATAGTTTTCTATTGTACCCATTTGCTGCACCCTGAGTCACAGAGTTGGTGAAACATGGCCAAACCACCACATGGTCTCAAATGCACAGGAAACCCTGCATTAAGAGTGAGGGGGGCTTTCATTTTTCCTTTAGAGGCTTTCATTTGTCCCTGCAGGGAAATGTGTGCCATCTGCCCTGTCCCCTCCTCAGAGGCAACTGGGCCATGTGAGCTGCTGCCCGTGCTTGGTTCAGTGCAGACCCATAAATGCATCTCTACAGGAAAAGCACCTCCATCCATGGCTGTTCCTGAAGTCTCAGAGCCATGAGCATCCACGGTCCCAAAGCACATGATATATTATTTTATGAGGAATTGCTGCTCTCCCATCCAGTCAAACCTTTGTCCATTGGACTGATGCTCTTGTCAATGAACTTGCACAGTTCAGAGATTAGAAAACGTTTATTTCTCGTGAGGTGCTTCTGCTAGCAGGACCTTGTGAGACAAAGCTGCTGCTTGACATGTAATTTGAAAATTTATTATTTTTACTTATTCAGAAAGAACCCCTTTTCTTTGACCCAATTTGACTTTCTTCAGAAGTTGCTTCTTCAGAAATTTTTCAGAAATGCTTTCTTTTTTCCCCTTGGGTGTTTTAACAAAAATGAAAGCATTACTGTTTTCATTAGTATTTTCCAGAGAAAAGTTTAGGCATTTCTCAATAAAGGGCAAGTTTTTCTGCTGTTGAAAGCTGGGGTTTTTTTATCTTTTTTTCATTTTCTTTTCTTTTTAAGTTAGAAATGCTAATGTGTTGCCCTGCAGGAATTGCCATTAAGTGCCTTATACTTACATTTTCCTCAATTGACCACACTTGCTCAGATCCTCTTTCCTATGATACACCACAGCCTCCCCTCTTGATGTGAAAAACCAGTTGTGTTCTGGGAGATAATACTTGGCCAAGACCATAAAAGAAAATGGCAATATAAAGGCATCTGAAACTTCCACCATTTGTTGTGGAAAGCAAGCTGAATCTAAGCATTTTATTTTCAAAGTAAGTATTTGAATTATGAAGGAATACTTGGCCTCAAAAAGCAGAAATTTTAATAAATAAATTAATTCTGAAAAAGAAAAAAAAGTGACCTCTGACCCCAAAATTCTTGACAGCTAATTTTTCACTGGAAACATCTTTTGTGGAAAGTTTTGATGCTCTCCATATTTGTGTACTTAAAATTACATTTGTGCTAATGTGGCTTTGCTGATCAGAACCTCAAAATTTTGCATGTTGCAGAATTTATACATTTGTTCCCAGCCAAACCATACCATATAAAAGCTGGCTTATTACTAGTAATATCAAAAAACCTGGCTAACAAGACATCCTGGATACTGCACACATACTGATGGTCTTTATAGAATAAATGTTCTGTGCTCTGATGTGGCAAATGAGGTCATTTGAGTGCACTAACTCTGCTCTTCCTCTCCCTGTTCTGCTTGAAAGGGATTTGAATGTGAAAAGGTTTTGGCACTCCAGGCTCCATGGTTTGGAACAGCTTTCAAAATTGGAGACTTAAAGGTCACTTTTCTCTGAAGAAGTGGGGGACCCAACCCCACCACCAGCCATCAAAGAAACGCTAAAGTAAAAAGCTGTTTTCAGAATCACGTTGAGGAGATCCTGGATGAAAATAAATCCCACCAAAGCTCCATCCAGGGATGGAGCTGTTCCCCATAAACATGTGAGGCCTCTGTTGAATATATATTGTTTTATCCCTGCGGCATGACCCCGTCTGTCAGATAAGGAGAAGCAGTAAAACAGGGAGGATGTGGTTGCTGTCGTGGAAGTTGGAAAACAAATTCAAGCTTAGGAGGCTTGTTTTTACTCCCCTAAAATTAAAACCAGCGCTCCTGTTAGCTTCCTAAACTCCATCCAAATTTAGCTGATGCTCTGACAGGGAAAAAAAACAGGATTTCATAAGTTATTTCATATTTAACTGTGGTAACAACTGGCTGGGAGATGTGGGTGAAGGCATAGGAGGGTGAGGTACAATCATACCTGCCCATGATGAACCAAGGGATGTGTTTGACCCAGAAAAACTGTAAGGCACTGGTAGCCATGGGCACCTTGAAACAAGGGCCATGGTGAAATTCTGCTGAGCAGAGATCAGTCTGGGCCAGCCAAAACCTGTGCTGGTGGTCATGGTGTGGTGCCACCTCTGTACTACTCAGGGAGACAAAGTATTTAATTCTGGGCTGGAGGGAGATACCTGATAGGGGCTGAAACCCACAGCAGATGTTTTAGAGGGGAAGCCTGAGTGAGGGAAAAATCCTTTTTCACCCCAGCAGAAGCAGGAGTGTGTGTTCCCCACCAGGTGACCTCACCCCTCACTTTGCATATAACAGCCTGGTGCTTCCCACAGTTTTGGATTCAGATTCAAATCCCTCTTCTGGCAGATGCAGAGCAGGATCTGTGCTGTGCTTTCCTACTTGTCTGTGACCAAGCAAGTGTGGGGCATTCTTATCTCTCTTCTCTAGCTGTGCTCCATCAGGTCTAGCAGGACACATTTCAGAAAATAATTCCCAGGTTAGAAGCCCTTGTTCCTCAAGTAGTCTGGGCTTAGCTGTCCAACAGTTCAGCACCAGCAACCGTGGCCATGCCCCATGCATTCCAGAAGTGTTTTTGGAGACTCAGCTCCTGCACATCCTCCTTCACCTACCACAACTCAGCTCTGTGACCCAACTCCATGCCCCCAGCTCTATGACTTGCTGAGGCCAACCCTTTAAGAGCAGCATGTGGAGCCTGACTAGAGAGGCCTGATCAACACATTAAATGACAAAAGTTTTTACAAACACCGATCTATTTGATACATATTGTAAATGCTGCAGTTTTCCTATCCAAGCAACTACTCTGTATTTTAGTTGCACTCTTTGAGCCTGCAGTAGTGTCTCAGTGGAGTTTTTGGGAATACTGAATTGCTTGACAGGCTTTCAGCCACAGCTAGGGAGAGGTACTTTAGATGACTGCTCTTTGAGAAGGAATCACTGCTGTACTGAGGAAAGCCCCCAAACTGCCTTTTCCATCGCTCACCAGCCTGCACCCCATTTGGGTGGGCTGACAGCAAATCACTGCCTTCAAGCTGACAGCACACTGAGCTGGTTTTAAATTTCCTGCTGTCTAAACCATGCTGCAAACTGAATCAAAACACTTTCATTAGAGGGATGAAAATAAATCCCACCAAAGCTGGATTTTATCATGCGGCTCTATCAGAGACGAGCAGACTGGGTTGTGTGGGGTTCAGGGATGTGGCCATCAGTCCCTGGAGCCAAATGGGAAGCTGTGGAGAATCTCTGCTGCATGCCCACATATTAGACTCAGCAAGCAGTGCCACCACCTAGGAGGACTAAACCTGGCACGCTGTCACTCGTCGTTTGGTTTTTGGGAAGCTTTGATTTCCATCAATGGAACTGGGGCTGGCAGCATCATAAAACCGTCTTTGAATTATGCTGAATTTCCAGAACTAAAGCAACATTTTGATGGCATTTCTACTTGTGATCAGCATCCAAACACAAGTGTAAACCTTGCAGCACATGTTTGAGAAGGTGGGTGGGCTCTTTCAGGCATGTCCTCACATTGGGCCAGCACAAGCCCCAGCTCAGGAGCTGCTCCCAACCTTTTCCTTACCCCACTGAGAACACAATCCTGGTTAGCTGGTGCTGCCGGCTGGGACAAGCTGCCCCAGCACGATGCATTGCCTAGAGCATTTCTTTTGCTTTCACTTAACAATCTGCCACCATTCCCAGCAAGATTTGGACTGCATTTCTCAGCTCCTAGTAACTCTTCCATGCCTTCCCCAGCCTCCATGCCAGCCCAGGAGAACAGCCCCAGTTTGCTGGAACCAACTCCCCCAGAGGAGTGTGGGCACAAACTGCAGCATGAAGGCAGCATGTCAGGAGAAACATCCCCTTAATTTTGGGTTTGTAGCCCTGGGCTAACATTAGGCCTGATCTGACCAACATCCTAGGTGGAGATGTTCGTATCTTGATGGTATTTTCTGTGAGAAAGTTGAAGATGTCTTTAGCAGAGCACAGCCCTCTTCACTGTGCAAGCACTGTCTGTTTGCAAAAACAATTTCAAGATACAGAGTAATGTACATAAGTCACTGATTGTATTCTTAGCTACAACAGCAAAAATGCACAAGCATGTAGGCACAAATGTACACAAATGCACATTATTATGATTTGCAGCTGTCAGAGCAGTTCCTGTCACCAAAAGAGCTAAACTTAATTACCAATCTGGAACGAATCTTGATCTTAAAATAAAAAAAAGAGCAAGCTGCCTAAGTGTATGCACATTCTTCTACTGTAAATAGCTTCCCAAGAATAGGGACCAAATCCTCAGTTGATGTAGGCTGGTGTCAGATTTTGACAGCTAAATCCAGAGAAGCTGGTTTTTCTGATGGGTGCTAGCTACAGATCTGATTCTGTACATTTTCTAATCGTTTTATCAGGACACCATTCAAATCTTATAAGAATATAATGAGGGTGTTTATTAATGGTCATCTGCATCCTCCAGCACGATTTGCCTTGGCATCTAGATGGGGCTGAGGAGGGCTGGGTTTTATTCCTGTCTGAACCTCTAATTCAGTGTGACCTTGTGCATGTCCTTCATCACCTTTCTCACTCTTGGTCACAGCATTCAGACCAGAGAAATCAAACTTCAACTCACCAGATGGAGCAAAAAATGCCCTCAATCAAGACAATCCATTGCACAAACACAAGGCTGTGTCTAATCTGCCTGTGAGTGCAGACTTCTGGCCAATGCCTCCAAGTGTTTTCCCTGAGCATTTCCTCTCACTGGCACCCCCATTTGTCATTGTGGAGGTGATTTCTTGGCTGCACAAGGAAGTGCCTCCTCCAGGCTGCAGAGATGATTCTGTGAGTCTCCTGGGAATGTTCTGTGCACCACTGGCCATACCCCAGAGGCACTTTGCAGCCCCCTTTTACAGACTGTGAGCCCTTGGCCAGGGCTGTCCTCCCTGTGTGTTTGTGTAAGACTTCATGCACGGAGGCTCTGCCTCAGCTGGGGCCTCAAAAACACAGCTATAAAACCAGCTATAAATAACAGCACAAGACAGGGTGTTAAACTCACTGATGGCATCTGAGTCATCACTTCGGCCTCTTGATGGCATGACCTTGGAGGTAGGCTGTTAAGTCTGTAAAAAATGTTTAGAAAAATAATAAAAAAAAAGGTCTCTCAAGTCCAGTGCCTTGCTCCAGTGATAGCAAAAAGGGTAACAGGAGACTGTTGTTCTAACTCTGTGCTGCCTGTTCAGATGTTGTTTTTGTTTTCCTGCAAGGAGCAGGACTTTACTGGCTTGTTTTTGGGTGCACACATGAAGTCTTTCATCAGAGCATGTTTCAGTAACGGGCCCCTGGATATCAGTAACATTGACACATTCATACAATATCCCGCCCCGTGATTTGCAGCGCTCCTACGGCTCCACGCTATTAACGAATGAGTGACTCTTTTCATTACCTTGCCATACATCAA
The DNA here is from genome assembly GCF_009819885.2 of Catharus ustulatus. NCBI lineage: Eukaryota > Metazoa > Chordata > Aves > Passeriformes > Turdidae > Catharus > Catharus ustulatus. The sequence continues at coordinate 69,363,418 of NC_046225.1, read as the reverse complement.
GTGTTGGCCTCTGATTTTGACAGATGATTCAAATACATCTGGTTTTCCTAACTTGAGACCGCTCAGCTCCTCCAGCTAGTGCTAAATGATTTTGTTTGCTAGAGAAGAATAAACTATTTTGGAGGGACGTACAAAAGGCACTTTGACTGCAGCAGAGGCTGGGAGAGAACATGGCTGTGCCTGAAAAGTGGGTCTCAATGGGGAAAAAACCTACTTGAGTGAATTTTTTTCTGGGGCTGTTGAGATTTTGCTGGGGAGCAGGCAAGCTTTGCATGAAGAAAGTCAACAACGATCCCATTTATAACCTGTGAGCACCATGAAAGTTTCATTTTCTGTGCACAGTGAAAGATCCCTCTATCTATAGGGATTCCCCTTGACATTATGTGACAAATGCACCCCAGTGCGATGCCAGCAGCTGCATTTTTCTTTGGTTTCTGACATACCACATCCTAAATTTAATTGCTCTAATTTGTTAACATTATTTTATACTTGACAAGTATCCTTTCTAAGGTTCTCACTGAGCCATGGCAGCTCACTCGCCACCTTAATGCCTTTGCAAAACTGAGAGACCCCTGTTAAGTCTGCTCTGGTGTAGCAGGCTGCTGTACTTACTTGGACTAGCACATGTATTTGCTTAAAATAGGAATAGGATAAAATTCAGGAACAAACTCAGAGGAAAAAACACCTTTTGCTTCCTCTAGAGGAGTCCCAGCCATAGAGCACAGAGGTGTGGTGCTGCACTGTGTCTGACTCACTACTGCAATGCAGTTTAAATACTTTGCCCACACTGGAGCAGTTGTATTAAAAAGAATTGAAATAGGCCTCTGTCCCCCCACATGGCCTGGGGAAGGCAGGACATGGAAAAAAGAAAAATTGCACTCTCTAAGTCGAAGGACCATGGGTGTCAACTCCTGAAAAAGAGTGCAGGTGATGGACAAAGGATGGGCAGCAAGAGGGAAGGGTGGCCATGCAAGGGATGTGCTCCCAGCTGTGCTCTGGGAGTCTGGTTTTAATGGGCCCCAGGAGGATGAGGTCCTGCACACCCAGAGGCACAGCTCCATCTCCCTGGGGAGCCTCAAGCCAAGAGCCCTTTGCTGAGCCAGTCTGTGCAGGGCAGCTCTGGAACAGGCACAGAACAAAGAAGGGTATTGAGGTTACCAAAAAGTGGCAAATCTTAAAGCTGCATGTGGAACATACATTATCTTCTGCTTCCACCTCTCCTTCCTCCAGCAGCACCCCAGCACATGCTCCAGCACCTCTGGGCTCTGTCAGTGACCCCTATCTGGATGCCTCCAGTTGTTTTTTGCTTCAAGGACTGTGCATGGTGTATCATGCACAAGTAGAACCAAAGAAACTTCCAGCTCTTCATTTGCTGCTGGAATACAGGAGGTGTAGTGACTTCAACATGAGGACAGTGAGCAACTCTCTGAGAGACCAAGTTAAATCTGACCAGGCATCTTTGTGCAAGCCTCAGCCCCTGCAGTGTCCCTTTGCAGCATCCCCTCTGCAGGATAAGAGGGCTGAGCTGTGGTGTTCCTCATTACCAGTGCCCTACTGGAGAAAGAGCCACAGAGCCTTGCAGATTTTGCATTTGCTGTTGGTGTGAAGGCACCCTGATAGTCATGGCTTTTCTAGGAGGGCTTTAGGCTGAGGAAGCAGCAGCTCAGACAGATGTATCCCACAGTAAAGGACATCCTGCTCAGCCAAAAACAAAATCTGCAGGAATTCAAACGACCAGGAAAATCTGGGCTTTACAACACTAGAAACTATGATGAAATCCTTATCCTATCCAGCCCTTACCATTGGCCTGGGAGATAATGCTTCAGCCTGGGACCCTGGCAAGGCTCTTATGTAGCACTGAATGAGCTATAAAAGCTCTTAAACTACTAAAAGATTTTCAGGAAAGTCTCCAAGGTATTTGGATTTGAAGGGATGCAGAGGGGAAATCTTAGGTACTTATGTAGTTACATGCCTGAGTAGCTCTAAAAATCCCCTGTTTAGTCTGCAGCTAGTAGAGAGCAGCCCAGGTCTCCACGTTGCCACCTGGATACTGGCCCCTGGCTGCACCTCAAATTCTGTGTCCAGTTTTGTGCCCTGCACGACAAGAAGGATGTGGAGGTCCTGGAGCATGTCCAGAGTAGGGACTGGAGCTGGGGAAAGGACTGGAGCACAGGTTTTATGAGGAATGGTTGAGGCATCTGGGGGTGTTCAGCCTGCAGAAAAAGGAGGCTCAGGGGGACCTTCTCAGTCTCCACAACTCCCTGACAGGAGGTTCCAGTGAGGTGGGGGTTGGCCTCTTCCCCCAGGTGACAAGAAATAAGAAAAGAAATAAGAAAAGGCCTCAAACTACACCAGGAGAGGTTTAGGTCATATATTGGAGAAAGTTTCTTCACTGAAAGGGTGGAAGAGGATCCCCCAAGAAGTGGTGGAATTGCCATCTGTGGAAGTGTTCAAAAAGTGTGTGTGGAGGGGGCACTTGAGGGACCTGATTCAGGGTTTGGACTTGATGATGGCAGAATTATTTTCCAACCCTAATGATTCCACATTTCTGTGATTCTTGGCTTTCACTATCCATGGCACAGCTTCCAACCCTGGTGAAACAAGTATCTGTGCCCAGCTCAGGCCTTGGCTTGAGTTGTGGCTGAAAGCAAAAAAAATCCCCATATGACAAGGATTTCGGTGTCTCCCTAAAGAAGAGCAGTCTTTTCAAGATCAAAATGGCATAAAATCCAAAAAGCAATAAAAATATTCACACTTCAGAGCCAAATCTGCTCCCCCTAAGTGTCCACTAGAGGGTTTCTTGTACTTCCCACCGAAATGCCAGCACTGCTGGCTCTTGGAAGCAGTTGGGGGATTCCAGAGGCAGGATGGCAAGGATGGGAGCAGGAACAGCCTGCACAGCAAAGGGACACCACAGTCTGTGCCCCCACTGGAACCCTGAGGCAGGACTGGTGCACATCCATGCAGACCTCCCTGAAAGCTCTGGCACTGGCAGGAGAAAGTGCAGCCCCATCTCTGGGGTGCCAGCTCTACAAGCCCTTCATTAAAACTCAGAGGGCAAGCATGGCTTTTCCAGAGAAAGTGTGTGTACCCATCTATGTGAGTCATTTGCCACCTCATTTAGCGGTCAGTTCTCACACTGAGGCTGTGCAAAACTCACTCACCACCCCCTTCCTGGCACTGCTTTCACCCCTGTGTTGTGGCACACTGATGAGGCAAGCCTTCTGCTGCCCTTTCTGCTTCTCCCTAAAACCTGCTCACACTCATACCAGGAAGGGGGATGAAACTCATCTCCAGATTTGCCATAAGGCTCTGATATAGGAGGAAGAGGCAGAGGAAAGGGGACAGCAGAATGGTGATTTTTGAGCTTGGAAGAGTATTTATGAGATGTCATTACCCAGATTAATTTCCTGCTGCTGCTGTACTCACAGGAACCAGTCATGCACGTTTCAATTACTTCCCCATGCTCATGAAGACTTAAAAGTAGGTAAGATGGATTGATATGAGAAACAGTGCTTCAAAAACCCATGAGTGGATATTTTCCCAAGTGTTGCAGTACAGGGTGGCAGGGTGCAGTACTAAAAGCTTTATTAGCTCCTGTGCACAAACCCATAGACTCTCCATCTGTCAGGAGTGTGAGCATTTTAATCTCCAAGCACTTGTGAAGCACATCAGCATCACTTCCCCTTTTAACCATCAACAGAACAGAGCTGGAAAGAGGTAAAGTGTTTTCCTTCAGGACGTCCAAAGGAATGAGGACAAAGGTAAAGGAGTCACTTGCAAATGGAAAATAAAAATCCTTTAAGCTAAATGACATAGTTTGAGTGTGTTTTTTTCAAAATTATAATATAAAATTGTAATATAAAACAAATAAAAATATAAAATACAAAATACACAAAAGAGAAAACCTCAAAAGATGGCAGAAGACTCTGAAAAAAAATTATCAGCATTTCCTTTAAAAATTAAATAAAAGGTTTTGGTTTTTAAAAAAATTAACAGCAAAAGTGAATGCATGTTCTGTCCCAACACAACCCTGAGTTTTTAACAGCAAAGCAATTTTGGTGACAAATTGTTGTGGATCTGATGGCCAGCTGGGGGACTTTGGCTGGTTGCTGTGCCTGTGGTGCCCAGCCCTGCTGAGCCCCTCTGAGTGGAGGCTGGAGAGGTGAGATCCCAGCCCAGGTCCTGTGCAGAGCTGTGCCTGTGTGACTCTGCATTCTCATCAGCCTTGTTTGGAAACGTCTCGCTGACACTGAAGGCGAGGGTCACATTTTCAAAGCACGCAGTGCTCGTAATTGGAGCCAGATTTCTGGAGGAGCTCTGCTCCCATTTAAACACCTAAAGAAAGTGCCTGGATTGTCTCCCCCAGCTGCTCCTGCGGCGGGAAATAAGAGCTGCTACAGGCTGACTCCAGCCCTAGATAAATAATAATGAATGAAAGTCATTATAGGGGATGAATTTGCAAATATTTAAAGTTTCAAAGCATGAATTTTGTTAATTAAATAATGCTAATAATGCAACATTGGTCTGACCTAAAGGTTAATGTAAAATATCTGTCTTTGGTGAGAATCTCTCTCTTCACAAATTCCCTGAAGTAAATGAAACTTTTTCAGGTTTCATCTGGCTTTGAAAGCTGAACTGATTGAACCAAAACTTTTCTATGGGGTTCATTCATCCCTTCTGTATGCTTTCAGACAAGCCTGTGGCCATCAAGAAATAATACAGCCTGCACAGATTATGGATTAAAAAGTTTACCTTTCTTAATAACTTTGTTCAATCCTTTTTTTTCCATTACTTGTTTTACACATGACAGTATTGTTAAAGAGAGCTATGATTATTTAGAGGGAATCCAAGTTAGAATTTAGAAAACCTGGCTACTTGTTGAAAAAAAAAATAAAAATTAAGCAGTCTCTCATTATGTAATGTAATTGAATTTAAATAGTTTAGATCCTACCAAAGTAATTCTGTGGCTCTTGTTTAATTTGTCTGTTTTTTACTATATTCTCTTGTTCCCTCTCCAGACCTTTTCATACACAGTGAGAGACACATATCATGGTGATATGTGTGCTAAGGAAACCTTACTTATAATATTAGAAAACTCCATTTAATTTGATTGTGGGTGTCATTGGGTTCAAAAAGATTTGTATGATTTTGTAGATGTTTTGAAATCTAGGACAATAATTTCCCTAAATTAAAATGATGAAAAAGCCTTTAAAAGTCAGGAGTAGTGCTGTGCCTTTAGAGAGGGCTTTGGGAACAAAAATCCCTGTTCTATTATAACCTTCTTGGGCAATTTCTGTGGGACAGAATTTTTTAAATAGAGACAAGGTGTCTATCCATTCATAATGTTTTCAAAACCTGACCTGAGACTTTGTGCCTCAATTTCTCACCTGTAACTCTGTATCAGTGATGTGATGCTAAACACATCCAAAGCTGGGAAATGATGAGACAGTACAGTACAGAGGTGTGTTTGCCCTCCCCACCGGGCCAGGTCTCAGCACAGACACCAGAGGTGTGGGTTAGTGGGACAGCACCAACCCTGAGATGCTCCTGTTCTGCCAAGGTGTTCAGTGACTTCCACACCTGAATGTGAGCTCCCAGCTCACCTCTGCAGGCTGTGAAATGTTTGATGTGGGTTGTGTATCATGATGATGACGGGTTTTAGGTGACCTGTCCTGTGCCCATGGAGAATGAAGACACTGCAGAATGAGACACAAAAATCAAGTCTCACATGTGCGAGAGTAACAAGGTACTTACATCATCTCTGCCTAAATTTTTTGGCTCCATCTCTAGTCTCTCTACACTGCTTGGAGAGGTTGGAGAGTTTTAAACCCTCCTGGTTTTTGCCTGAGGAGGGCTGCTAGGTGCTGGGCTAACACACATGCACAGCTTTTGACAGCCAAGAGACTCCTGTTTGCAGCAAAGTATGATCATTTCACTTCACTTCACTTCACTTCACTTCACTTCACTTCACTTCACTTCACTTCACTTCACTTCACTTCACGACTCTTGCCCTGGTCTTCTTGTGAGTTTATGAGCAGAAATAGACTCTCCTGTTCATTAGAGTTTAAAGTGAATTTCTCCATCCCTCTCCAAGCCCCTTGAAGACACTCCAGATAAGGAGCAGCTTCTGATAGCCTGCAGCTACACAGCCCTTATCACTTGCCTCCAACAGCAGTCAGATTTTCTGCACTGCTTTGGTCTGGCAAGGCTCAGATCTGGATCCAATATTGTAGGTCATGCTGAAAGCTTGATATCACAGGTCTGCAGTGAAGACCACATTGTCTAATTGCAACCTTGTCCAACCACTAAATAGCATTCTGTGGAGATAAAGCCTATCTTTAGTCCTTCCCAAAAAACACTGGGCCTTTGCCAGGAAGGAAAAATGCTGGGAACATAAACATAACTGAAGAACAAAAAATAGCAGGATTGAGAGGAGATATTTTCCAATAGACAGCCTGTAATTTGCCATGGATGTGGTAATTTAGCCAAAATAATTGAATTCTGTGTGTTTCCAAAGGGTGTCTGTCAGTGTTGGCACACTTGGGTTGAGTGGTTGGTAACATGATACGGAATCTTTCATCTCAGAATTGCTTCTCTGAGAACTACCCCAATCAATTTTGTTGATCATAAACATCACCCAGCCATAGGCATCATAATCGCTCCCCCCAGGTGGCTTTTTTGGTGGCATCTGTGAAATACACAAACATTTCTCACTCCCCAAGGAGAGGAGCATGCTCCCCACAACCCAGAGCACCCCTGCTGCTGGCAATCTCATTGGATTGTGAGTTACCCATCTCCTCTTTGAGAGCCTTAGTCAAAATGGATGGCAGGCAGCTCATGTGCTCGAGGGTTTGACTTTCTGCTGAGTGGACAGACAGCTTCCCAACTGCTTCTTGAGGGAACACAGGGAAGAAACACATCACAACTGTTTGGAAGTATTTTGTAGGTGGAGAAATGGAAAATAAGGCTGGAAAAGAGCTTCAGCAGGCATTTCATCTTTCCCTGCCCCAAGGCAAGATCAGTTAGACCTGGCCAATTTCTTACAGAGATTTCTCTAATCTCTTTTCGGAAATCTCATATGATAGGCACTGCATGCCTTGCCCAAAATCAGCCACTGGTCTTTCTCCTAACACCTGTCTGGAATCTTTCTACTTGCAGGATCAACCCTCCTCTTCTTGTCCCCAGGCAAACATGGAGAATGGCTTGTTGTTTTTCTTAAGGAGTGTTCTCTCAGTCAGAGGTCAACCAAATGATGGGAAATGACTCGCCACACTCTCCCTGCAAGTCAAACATCTTCCTAGAAAACAGACAGGATTGGGATACTGTACTATGAGCAAATGCAATCAATATGGGAGTTCATTTATGTAAACTACATTAACTACTCAAGTGGATACTGAAAATCATAGATTTCATGGAGATGGAGACTCTTTGGTATACTTCAGTTTTCCCTACAATTCTTCTCCAGATTATTTTCTTGGATTCACAGGTGATCTTGTCTATCTCACAAGGGCTTATGAACTTTCTGCCTCACTGGCTAAATACCACATCTTTTTCTCTCAAATCCTTTCCTCTAATTAAGCTAAACTGGATGGAAGAAGACAGAAATTGCTCCCAGCCCCTGCTTAGTTACAAAGAGTGCTGCTAAGTTTCCTCATGACCTGAAAAATTATATTTGTGTCCACCAGTGTACCTGCTTTTCTTAAAAGACTAGTCAATGGGCAAATTGATCCTCTTCCAAATCCTCATTCCTCATAGAGGAGGCCTAAAGTCCGTGGAACTTTTGTGGGTGGGATGTGCTGATGCCAAAGGGTACCAGGAATCAAAGTCCAAGCTCAGGTGTGCAGGGAACACCTGCCTATGGCTTGGGCAGAGCCACTGATGCTGGAAGCTGCTTCAAGAAGGCAGTGAAGAGTGTGGGCAGAGACTGTGGGCTGCCCAGAGGGCATGCAGATGGATGTGAGGCTGGAGATAGCAATGGATATGGAGAGAAAGGAATGATGAGATCAACAGAGAAATTAGAAGGCAGAAAGAAAAAAGAGAATAATCCCACTTTTCCCTAGGAATGCCTCTTGTCCATCTGCTGCTGAATCCTTTTTTGTTCCCCTGCACACCACGGGCTGGATCCCCATAAAGATTTGGGTGCTTCACTGCCCTTCCCAGCTCCCGTGCCATGTCTCCCTCCCACGCCAGCATGGCTATGGATCTTGGCCTGAGAACCTCACAGGTGTTTAAATGAAAAATAAGAACTACCCTGAGGCTGGAAAAGCCCAAACTTGCCTCGCTGCTTTCCAGCTTTGCCATGGAGTATTGCCACTCACCTTAAGTGACTTTCTGTGCTGTGGGCAAAGGAGAACCAGGGCCAATCTCTCAGCCCCGTGCCTCTCTCAGAGATGTTATCTGCCTTTTTCTGGTCTCTGTTGGCTTGACCAAATGAAGCTCCCTGCGCGTGTACAGCAGCGCTGTGGGAGCAGACTCCATTGTTCTCTGGACTGAAACCTGCTGACTATTTAAATAAAACAACTCATTATCTGCCACTACCTCCTCTGTAACCTGAATTGCTGTCAGAACATACTGTCCCCACAATCACTTCCCTCCTGCTGGGACATCTTTTCCTGTGTTTACACATGTCCTTTAAGCAATGCTTAGAGCCAAGTGTCCATGCTGTGAGAGAAACACATATTTTAATGGTTTGGCTTCTGTAAAGCTTGGAGCACACAGCAGAAAGGAGAGAGATTGTTAAACCTCAGTCATAGGCCGACAGATCTTGTTTTGAATCCATAAGGATGTTAAGCAAAGTGAATTTGATAAGGGCACTCTCAATCTGAGTAATTTTCCTTGCTTCTGTTAGAGGAGGAGCTGTAGAGGCAGTCAGTAGGACAGTGGTGTGCAGGGTGTCTGTCCAGCATTGTCTGGGTGTGCAGTGAAATGCCTGAAAAGACCCTAATGTGACATAGCTACAGACCCAACCATAGATCTGGATGGCAGATCAGGATATTCAGGGATGGTGGAGTCCTGGGGTAGATTCTTATAGAGATGGATTCATTACCTTCATTTCTACAACACCAGAGCACCACTATCACATTACAGTCTTGATGAAGAAAGATAATCTTAATTTCTTTCCAGCATCAACCTGTTTAACATATCACAAAACCCTTCTTTCCTCAAAATTCTGCAAATAGTCTGTCTGCAAATAGATAAGGGCAATAAGCTGTAAAAACCTGGATCATTAAGCCACACATTAGAGGTCTTATATATGGGGAGTTTTGCTAAATACTTTGCATGAGCCCCATGTCTGTTGTTCTGCACAGAACAACCTAAAATTAACAGCCTGTGCCCTTGGAAATTCCCTGCATGGGAGAGCAGGAGCAGGTGGCTTTGCACAGACATTGGATTTATGCAAATACACTTTGATCCTCATGTGAACACAAAAGAAAGAATGGCCAAACATACTGCTTTTATTTCTCCATAGTTAGAAAGGGGTGGGGAAATGCAGCAAAAACCTGTTCTTTCTGTGTTGGAAACTGAAACTGTGCACATTGCACCGTGTACTGCAGTCACAGATCCTTGCAAAGGTGGGCAGTGGCTTCCCTTAAACTGAACCTGTAAGTGCATAGGAAATTGTCCTTCAAAGCCAGCAGTAACATAATGCTCAATACAAGTTATGCCAGGCAGGGAGCTTAACATGACAGGAATCATACAGAAAAACAGTGACTACATAAAATTAAAACTGAAACATAATTTATCCCTTTTCTGGAAAAGTAAGGAACTGCTGACTGTACAATGAGAAAACTGAACAGCATTGGGCCCTGACTACATCAAGTGCTGTTACAGGTTTTGTCAGCGATGGGTTATGACGGGAGCCATATGACAGTCACTACTGTTTGAACAGTTTGTTGAGGCAAACACACACTTCACCACGATGTCTGATAGCCATCATGCTGCAATTCCAAATGGGATTGCTTTTGTCATTGTGCTTTCCTCCTTTCCAGGGGACTATTTTTGTTTCTCTTTCCAATTACAGCAATTCCATTCTGATCTTGGCTCTCCATCAGGCACACTGAAGGCTCTGGGCTTGAGGAATTGTGAAGTAATTCTATATCCTCTGAGGCTTCAGAAAGGAAATAGTCACAGATTTATTGGGCTTTAAGGCAGTTTGGGGAGGAAACCAGATGAAGGCATCCTACATCCTGGCTTGGATTCATAGGAAAGTCAATATGTGTTATTACACATTAAATATGTCACTTAGAAAAATTACTTGAGAATAAAAGTAGGATGGACACTTGGAAAAAAGTTAATTACAAAATGCACTTTTATGTATACAATTCAGCATAACACATATCTAAGGGTGAAAATCTTCCAGTTCTTTTTTCATCTCCTGACCACATGCACTTTTATTATGAAACAGCAATTGTGATACGAAGTTATTTATCAAATTGTTCAGGCCAACTTTTTGTGGAATCTGAAGTAAAGAATAGGTGACCTTTAAATCAAGGAGTATTTCAGCATGACATGGCTGTGTTCCTTATATTTCCCAGTGATTTCTGTCAGCACAGCAGTGCCCATCCTTGGCTGAAGCAAGGGACTGTAAATGCCATGGCACTGTGCAAGTGTCCAGTGTGAGGTCAGACACCCCAGAATCCAAAATCCACCGTGCTTGGAGGGAGAGCAATTCCCCCTCATCTGCCTCATGCATTGATGGTGCTGATTCGTTGTGGTGCATCTGATTTTCTTTAATTTCCCCAGGTATTATCAATGAACTCACTGTTTGGGATGAGTGTAAGAAGGTTTTGAGAGATATCCCAAATATCTCTCTGATCTCTTCAGATCTTCAGACCTTCCACTGTGTCACTGCATGACTTTCATTGCCTGTCTTTTCCCTCATGGTTCATAATAGATTGAGCCACAGTGTTTGACCCATGTTGGCCCCTGAATGAGAGGGAAGCTGTGTGCATGTAGGAGAACCTAACCCCTTCTATAAAGAGCATTAACTATGGGTTTTTGGGATGTTTTACCTGTCTTCACAGCTCCTACTTGCCCAGAACTATCTCACTCTCTCAGCTCCTGAGACAGAGTTTGCTGAATGCGTTGAGGATTCAAATGAGAAGTGGAGAACACCAGTATAAATCTTTTGGAAAGCTTTGTATGAGGTTATTCCTGGCTTAACCAGGATAAGCAATATCACAAACTGTAATTTTTTAGCAGAAAAAGCAAAAGGGAATGGGGAAAAGGAAGGTCTACTTTAGGGTGAAGAGCACAACTGCAGAAAGTGAGAGATCAATGAGATATCAAACCACTCATCTGTGTTGTTTAAAGGAATGAACATGAAATTTAATAACCAAACTCAATCATGCTACTTCTTGAATAAACTGAATTTCACCTAACTTTAGGTGTAGACTACATGGTGAGCTGCCTTGAGATTCATTTTGCTAGAAAGCACCAGATTAATTTAATGACCCAAGCTGTTGAAGCTCCTGTTTTTCTCCACAGAGCATAAAATAAGCTGAGGGTGACTAGCTATACTGGAGTTAATTCAGAAGTATTTTTGAGATGATTTCTGGGACAGATACAACAATATAATTTACAACTTTAAGGGTTCATAAATTTGTATTTAACTATGAAAAACTCAGAATTGGGCATCAATAACTATAAAGTTGGCTTTGAAGAAATTAAAGAACAATTGAAACTGAAGGGTTTGCCTTACTCTGCAAAAGTGAGAGTTTGGGTTATACTTTAAAAATGATCTCATTATGTTTCCAAGAGCTGTGGCTCTGAGTTCTGCTGTGTTCTCAAACACTGAGTCATGATTGCATCCTCAGAGGCAGTTATGTTTTGCTGGACTTGTCTAAGCCCATCTGAAGTAATGGACCTGCAAAAATATCAGCAAGAGCTAAATCTGGATGTCATGAGGTTGCACATAATGAAGAGTGTTTGGCCTCCACCACTGGTGGTGATGAGGCAAAAGAGGACTAGAACACAGCAGGGAGTTGGCAGGGCTGCCAGGAGAAGGAAAAAAATGTGTAAATGTAGCATTTGCTACAAAATGTAGGGAGAGACCAAAACCATGGAGTCCCAGGAGGTGTGTCCTGACATTTGCTGTTTAGGGGAGAGAAGGGTTTTGCATCAACAGCTCTTCCTTTATTAATTTCATTATTTGAGAAAATGGGTGAATCTACAAACACTGTGATACCCTTGATCAGATGTGAAAATGTCTCTCCACATTTTGGAAAAAAACCCCTGTCCTGCCACAAAAACTGTGGCAGTGCTTACAGCTGAGCAGTGCCTTTCCTGAGGTGCCTCCCAAGATAATCTCATTGCTTCCTGTCCATCTATATCCCTGTTGGTTCTTGTCCTGCTTATATTAAAAATACTTTAGAGGTGAGAACATTCTTTCAACAATACCTCTGCAAAGTATTTTGCACTTGAGGGCTTTCAAGGGGTCACTGCAACAGTCATGTTGTGTTGGGACAACCTGCCACATTCCTGGTACAATCTGATGAGCCTGGAGAATGAGTGGAAATCATTCTGCAGAAAATGTATCATTTTACCATTCCAGGATCCTGCAGGCCCCAGCATGACATTTCTACACCTTTTGGTAATCTCTATGCTGGAGCTGTGCCTGTACCAGTACAGGAAATGACCTGAGGTTGTCCCCAGGATCAGCTGCCTGCTGGGACCAGCTTCTGGAGTGCTCTACCTCCCCAGTCACACTGGGGCATCACCTGGGAAAGCTGTAATTGGAATAGGGTGAAACTTCACCTTTGGGGTGAATGATTATGTTTCATTTGAGCTACCAGTATGGGCATATCCATGGATCAGAGAGAAAGGTCCTCTCTGCAGGATGGCACCAATGGAAAGCACAGGACCCTCCTTGCCACCACTTTTATACCTGTACCAACAGTTATAAACATTTGATCATGCTGGGCACATCAAGCTTCCCGAGTGGTGAGGAATGGATTCACCTGTTCATGAACTCAGCTACTCTCTGGTGCCTCATTGACAGAACAACCAATGGAATGGCCTAATCAATTGTGTCCTGTAAAACCTGCATCATGTTTAACCACTGACTTCATTGCTTTTCCAATGTGCCTGAATGCTTTCCCAAGTAACAGCTGTGTGAAGTCAATACAGCAGGGTTTGAACCATTTCAGCAGCTACAAACAATGCTTTATGTGTTACAATTTTCAGCCCTCACAGAGTGTACAGTCCTAATTAGAGTCCTAAATTCAGCTGGTGGCCTATTTTGGTATGTAACTGCTTTTGCAATGCTGTTATAAATTCACAGAAATTTATGATTGAGAGGTAGAGGGAATATTTTCTAAATATTCATTCACATTAAGTGTTTGAAAGTTTTCCTTTTTTTTCATCAAAGAGATGGGCTTCTTACAAACCAGTGATTCAAAATCCAGATCAGTTTCTAGAGGTCCATGATCATTTGGTATCTCTTGAATTCTACACCCTGAGGATTTGTGGTTATGTATAAATTTTTACCAGTGCTGAAATAATCTGCAGTGCATGAGGAGGCTATAACATTGGATCAAATTAGTTTATTATGCCCACAGAGAATTTTGTGGGTGAATGGGCCATATTCAGCAACAAAAATAAGAAGTAGAAAGCATAGGCCAATTTCCATCCATGAGACAGAATTTTGTGGGAGATTAATGACTGGGATCACTGGCAGCTTATGGGATTTGGGATGAGCTGGTTTTCTGAAGCTGATCTTTGTAACTGGGTACACTCTGTGCCATTTATCTGTGATTCTGGGCATCTCTTAGTGACTGATACCCATTTTCAAAAGCATCTTCAAAAAATTCTCTGAGATGTGCAATCACAAGGTTATTTCTAGTCACTGTTTCCCAGAGAGCATCACTGCAGCTGGCACTGGCTGAGGCCTCATGGTCCATGGGGAAACTGAGGAAGGAGAAATCAAAATACCAGGCAATGCATCATAAGATGTTTATGGCCTGATTCATCTGAGAAATTAATTTTATTTGGCACTATTTTGAGGAACTGTTCAAGCTCAGCTGTCTCACTTCATACTTGCTAGAATAAGACAATTTGAAAGGCACTAGTTCCAGAAGACATTTAATTTGTGTGACTGTGCCTTTTAGCCTTTTGAATTGTTTTCAACTTAATGCTTTATTTTGAGATGTATCATCCTGGTTAAAAGCCAAACAGGAGCTTTTTTTTCACTGGCATCAAACTCTCCCAAAGATCAGGATTGGAAGTGGAAGGTATTTTCCCCTTGGTATTTATATTTTTAGCCTAAAAAATGCAGGTCTGGATCAAGCAAAATCATTTACATCTTACATATTAGCAAAAAAGTTTCCCCAAAAAAATAACCTCTGAGTTTACCTGACACAAACATTTCCATTCAGGATCTTTATTTTGGTCAGCAAACTTGGACTACATCATAATTAATGTCTTTCTACTGAGCTGCACAAATGTGGCTTTAACATGTGTCCTATGTTGGTGAAAAAGGCTGTGCACCAACTTCCATGTTTTCCTGTGAGCTTCCATGCATTTGATTCGACGATGTACCTGTCACCAGCCTCCTGACTTAGCTGAAAAAATAAATGTTTCTCAAAAAAATCTGTCAGTGCTGCTAAAAGAGCAGCTTGTCACAGCAGCACTGTGCTGAGCTGCCAGCTGAAACTGTCCTTTGGAAAAATTAGCTTCCCATGGAAAATAAGCATCAACTTCCCATAAAATATACAGTCCTGGGACAAAACACTTCTTGGTTCAGACTTGTTTAGCCCAAAGTTATGGCAGCATGTAAAAACCTCCAAGGACTGGTCTTTGCTGTGTATATCATGGTTGGGTTTAGTGAGATCGATTTCTTACAGGGTAGGCATTTTTCACCTATGCTTGGGCAGCTGAGATTGCAACTTTCCATACTCCAGTTATTGAAAAAGCAGTGAAAATGCTCAGACCACATTCAACAGTCCTTTTCTATACAATGTTTATCAGCATCCAAGAGAAACAGCTGTTTTTCACAGCTGGATCAGCATCCTTGGGGTTTTGTGAGGAAAATTCCTGGCCTTCCTTTGCCACAGAACAGGAGCATTGCTGAGCCTGGCAGCCTAAAGGACATTGTCCAGCATCCATGACACAAATCACAGTTCCCCAGGAGCTTCCTCTGCCTCCAAATCACAAATTACTGTGGCACTTGCCACAGTCCATCAGCAGGGCTTTCAGGAAACACAAAGAAGCAGAATGGAACAAAAATGCAAAAAAAAAAAACAAAAAGCAAAAACAAAACAAAAAAAAAACAACAACCAAAAAAAAAAAAGCAAAGAAGGAAGTACTGCATGGGAGACAGTGCAAAATGCTGCCTCAGCCTTCATATATAGCAACCCTGATACAGTCCTGACCATGCCATGAGCTTCTTTCCACCTGACTGCTGGGCAGGGCTTGGCAATTCATGGGTCAGGAGTGCACTCAGGTGCTCCAGCAGCCAAGGAAAGCTCTGTCCTCAGACATGGACTGGGGCTACTCAGAGTGGATGCCCTCAGACATGGAGCACCGTGGATGTTCAGTCCTTGGCACTAAATGTCACATCCACTCCTTGCTGGGGTAAGGAAATTCTTAGAGTGAGCCTTAAAAGGCTCAGGCTCTGCTACCAGCTGTCACTGGGGGACAGCCTGGGACAAGTCACATCCTTCTCCTCTGCCTTGTAAACATGGGTAATGATGCCAACAGTCTTCTTTAAAACAGCTCAGCATTTTCTAATCATAGTAACAATTAATGCAACAATGACATCATTTTGATATAATGATTACTGTGCCACTATGGCTAGGAAATTGAAATTACTTTGTCTTTAATTTCTTTCTTTTAAAATTTTTGTTACTCCCCATGCTTATAAGACAGAACGCTGCTTTCTTTGAAACACTGCTCTACATTTAAAAGAGGAAGAAAACATAATAAACCATAATCCAGCAACAAGTAGAGTTTAAATAAAAATATTTGCACAGAGTTTTTGTGCTGGGACCCTGCATCCCATGACAGTGCACCTATGCCAGGATAAGGCTTATTCTGCAGATAAAATGCTGCTTGTAGCTGCTCTGAGCGATCTCTTGCTCATCCTGATGTGGAGCATGTTCTATTAAAAGGCAAAATCTTGCTGGGACATAGAAATCTCTCCTGGTCATGGAGTTCCTCTAAGGCACAGAACCACAGAATCAGAGTATCTTGAGTTGGAAGGTCCTGTAAAGATCATTGAATCCAACCCCCTGGCTCAACATACAAGATTGTCTCAAACACCAGTTTGATCTTGGCACCGCATTGACTGAGAAGAAACTGAATGATGTGTTCCCATGGGATTTCACATATTCTCTACTGAATCAGTACACAAATGAACCTTACTTCAGAAACCCTCATGCTCACACCCCTATCATGCTAAAGGTCACAACCTGAACAGCATTAATTTTTCTTTTTTCCTTGAGTCCTAAAATGCCTGCTATAAAACATGTCAGAGGGAGTTAAGGACAAATGACAAAACAGGTTAAAA
Source organism: Catharus ustulatus (assembly GCF_009819885.2). Taxonomy (NCBI): domain Eukaryota; kingdom Metazoa; phylum Chordata; class Aves; order Passeriformes; family Turdidae; genus Catharus; species Catharus ustulatus. Next base: position 69,346,908 of record NC_046225.1, on the reverse strand, counting down.
TGAAGTACAGGCTGAGATTTTAACATTTGAACAAACACATATTAAGCCAAAATAAATGTGAGCTGATGTCTAATTTCTCATGGTAGCTATCTGATGGATGAAATGTCTGGAAGCTGGAAATGAGAAGAGAAACTTTCTTTACACCATTTGAAAACGGCTTTGAAATTAATAAGTTGCATAGTCCAACCTGGAAAATGGGAGATGGTGAAATGGCTTCACTCAGGGAAGAAGGGTTGATTGGAGAATGCACCATACAGCCAAGTCTTTATCTGCAGACAGGGATGTGTTTGGCTTAGCTGGAGGAGTCTGGTGAGAGGGTGTGAATACCTGGGCTGTCATTGCAGAAGAGATAAATTCCCTCTTGCTCCACATCTTGGAAGATCACTGCCACCAGCAAAGATCAGGATGGTGAGAAGATCTTACCTCCTGTGTGCTAATGGAAGTGGCTGTGCAGAGAGAGAGGTGACAGAGACTTGAGTCTTCTCTGCTTTGGACAACCAGCCACCTCCATCTTCTGTCCTTCTCTGGCACAACAGGACAGAGAGAGAGAAGAATTCCTGCACCAGCTGGATACTGCCACAGGAGATGGCATGGACAAGTCTATGGTGTTCCCAGGTAGTAGAGTTATTTTTTTAAAAAGGCCACAACTCCAACAAAAACAGCTTTACAAACTGAAGTTAGAGCTCCCTGGTGAGATCTAAAGGCTTCCTCTTAAATTCTGGGAAAGTTCACTCCGAGTTCCAGGCATGGTGACTCAGATTCACCTCTAGCAGTAAGATGAACCGTACTGCAATATTCTCCAACACATACTCTCAACACTGCTGCACAAATAAATCATCTTGATCCACCTCTAATTGAATGTATATTTTTCACGTTTTTGAAATGGTTCTAGTTTCATTCCATACATTTTTTGTTATGAACTCAGGCCAGTTGTGTATATCAAATTTGATATAAAATACTGAGTTGAACCTTTCTTTGGGCTCACAAAGCAAACCCCAGCATTGTGAGTGGGAGGAAACAGATTTAGTTACTACTCCAGGAAAGTTTGCTCCAGGTTGCCATGAAGGGAAACACAGAGAAAATTGCTTATCAGTGGCCAAAGAGTTATTGCAGAGAGGATGACTTTTTCTTTGTGTTTGTGGACATTGTGATATAAAACAAGGAGAGGAACCAAAGGTTAAGGAGCAGATTGGGCCTTGCAATGGCCTCATCTCTAACCTTGTTTCATCATCCATTTTCCATTGGGTAAATCCTCACATTTCTTTACTGATACTTGCCACTAGTGGACAATTAGCAAGGACAGTTTTTCTGGAGACCTGTGAAGTAGCTGGAGGTACCCACACATGAAATAATTCAAAAAGCCCACCCTCATTGCTCTCATGCTGTATTTTTGTTCTGACTGTGGTTCTGCTTCTTCCATCAGGAGGAAGAAACTCCAATGTATAACCCAGTTTTACATAAAAATAATGACAGATCTTCGGGTCTGTGAAACCCCAAACTGCTACACAGATATCAGTGAGGAATCCTGAGTCCTGTGAGTTATCCAGTGGAGGAATGAGCCTGGTTCAAGGCAGCCTCATGCCCACAATGCAATGAGCTTATCCTTGTCCGTCACTGCATTGGGAGCCTACAGCTCTGACTCACAGCACCAAAGCCATGCTCTGAGGGCATCATGTTCATTAGGAGCATGTCATCTCTTCTATGGAGCAGAAGCAGCTGGGGATGTGCCAAGTGACCTAAACACTGTGATACAGAACTCCTCTTTAGACAAGAGAATCTTATCTTGCCAAATTGCCAAAAAACCTTTGGAGATTTGCGTCTTCATCTCTTCTGGCCAGATCTCAGCAGTTGAGTGGTAGAACGTGATCCAACATTTTTTTTGGTGAACTTTCCATCTTTTGTCTCTTTCTCTGTGGCTTGAGAAATATATCACAATATTCCCTCTTCTGTTGCCATGTAAGGAGCAAGGGAACAGAGGGAAGAGGGTCAGAGAGGTAAACCTTAATCAGAAATTTTCCTCCAAAAGCCATATTGTGTTTGTGGTAAGAGATCCATTCCTCATTCCTTTGGACTGTAACTGACCTAGATTAGATCTGGGATAACAACCAGTCATGACAGAGAGGATGGCAACTTGTGGTAAGAGGAGAGAGAGGGCATGGCTGGCTGTGCATGGGAGTGGAAAGGCACTTCTGGTACTGCTCCTGCTGCTCAGCATGTGCAGCTTCGCCCCAAGGAATTAAGCAGGCGCCTGGGTTTGTGCTAGAGCTGGATCCAGCCCTGCTGCCGTGCCAGGATCCTTCAGTTATGTCAGCACTGTGTGCTCTGCTCCATGGCAGGAATCCTGACAACTAGCAGAAAAACACAGTGACCTCTGATATCCCTTCCTTTGAAATTAGTTTTTTTCTAGTGTGTTATCTTCTACCTGGGACATTTCTCATTCATTTATTTGCCTTTAAGTGGCTGTTTCCAGCACTCTGTCTGCTCTGCCTGACATATACCTAATCTTTTTTCCAAGGAGTGGAACTTCCTGGCTTTCTTTAAAAACTAGATATGTGTCTATATGCATAAATCCCTAAGCCACAATAATTTGACTGCTTGGTTATTTCTAGGATTGCCATTTTCATTTTGCTTGGCACAAGTAAAACAGAGTGGAGTTACTGAAGCAGACAAGCTTTAGCTCTAGAATCTTGTAATGGCTTTTAGTTTCTGCTCAACTGGAGAAAAAGCCGGAAATCTTTTAGCCTGTTTTGCTACTGTGTACACACCTTCCTGGCCTCAGCTGTAAGAGGTTCAAATCCCCAGCTGATCATTCCTCTATCTCTGCTCCATTGCCATGCCCTAGTGTCTTCCAGTAAATCAGAGCATGCAAATTTGGTCTATGACACTTCAACAAGCTCAGCCCTGTTAGCTGAGCCCAATATTTGAAGAGGCTGAATCAGTCAGCTCAGCTAATTTTCCTAAAGGTTGTCAAGAGGTCATCCATGTGAACTGCTGGATGGGGCAGGGGGGTTACCCCTGGCAGCCTCTGTGGCAGAGGACATTATCTACCAGCATAGCTCAGTCTGGTGTGCTTGTCAATAAAAGGCAAAACAAAACAACCTCTGCTCTTTGGAAGTTAATGATTTATGGTATTTTCTATTCAGTAAAGGATGATAAGGTATTCATCATCCTCTGCTGAGATAGACAGGCATTACTGTTACTGGAAAATGTCCTTCCTTCCATTGATTACAGGGACTTTATTCGACCAAAGACCAAGCCTTTTTTCATGCTTAGAGCCAGGCCAGATGTCTCCCACTCAGTGGAGACTGGAATACTCTCCAGTATGAATCCTCTCTAACTACCATGGGACATGGAAGGAACAGCTGAGTGGAAGGGCTTTTTCTTGCTTAAACACACCCACTATAAACTATAAAAGAGTTGTTATTTCTCCCCTCTCCTTAACAGCATCCTGGGTGACCAGCAGAGGAGCTGAAGAGAAGTGGAAGGAGAGATGTGGAAGGTGCTGCTACTCCTTTCCACACAGGTATAATGGGATGAGCTTGTGACCCCATACATACATTGACCAGTACAGCTGAGCAGCTGGAGAGCTCATGCAGGTTATTCCTCCTCAGATTGAGAACCAGAAAAAAGAGTTAAACAAAAAGAATATATAAGAAAAGAAAACACACACATACGCAAAAAGAAGAGTGTGCCTCTTCCTGCCCCAGCTCTCTCCCAGGCAGTTCATCTTACACTGCTGCTCCCTCCTGGCCCACAGGTCTCAGGCTTGGACTGTGCATGGGCACAGAGCAGTATGCTGTTCAAACAAACTAATGCATCATTTGAGATGCCTGTGGCCCCTGCTGTGTCCCATCTAGATATATTAATAGGTCACAAGTTAAACCTGGCTGTCTGCTTGCTCCCTTTTTGAAAATAAAGCTTATGTGCCAGGCGCTGTCCATAAGGTCACTCGCACAAGGCGTCTATTTAGTCTCGGAGTCGGCAAAGCCAGATCAGTGGTCTGGGGAGAAGAAACAGCTACTTGAACTTTATAGGTTAAGAAAATCCCCAGCTAAAGTGGATCATCGTTGTTAAGTTTCCAGTTACATCCAAAGAAATGTCAACACTGATGTTTTGCCATCGGATGGTGAGTAATTTTACCTAAACACATTTTTCTAGACTTTGGTTTTACAAGGTATTCCCAGATTGGAGCTGTATTGTTTCTTCTCAGGTCCATTTTGCAGACTCCAAGTGCAAAACAGAATTTCTTTCTTCCACTCATTTCTTTTTATATCTAATCTACTCTTTAAGAGAACCCTCTAAGTCTCCTAGGTTTTTTTTTAGCAGCAAGTCGTTGCTGACAAGTGGGAACTGCAAACAGGATCTTTTGGGCTCAACTGACTTGTTTTTAAAAGACTCAACTGAACTGTGACTTCACATTAAAAGTGTGCAAAAATCAACCAGCAATTCAGTAATTTTCTGTACTTGAGCTTTCATGTGTAGTAATAAAAGTCAGTCTGGAGGGACAGCTTGTATTTCTCTATCATGATTTTACAGAAATTAATTCATTAATTAATTGTGGCTTCCAGAGATGCAGATGAATGATATCATGACAGACACAATCAAAGCCTCATTGACTACTGGCCAAAAAAAATTGCAGAAAATGAACAGAGCAGTGGCAAATGATTTAAACCATCCAGAGCTCAAACACTGGTGAATGTATCTGGGATGCCTACCACATGGGTTGGTTACTGTCCTTATTCTTTTCCTTATTTATGTCCATATATATGGATGATGTCTCATAAAAGAAATCAGCCTCACATGCAGGAATATAGACACTAGACACTAGACTAAGATGATTTCCTTTTGTTGGTTTATACAGACACTTAGGTCAAAGACAAAAATGTTTTTTCACACCAATGAGCCGGTCTTGGCTTCCTGATAGACTCATCAAAGGGCATAATTACTTTCCCTGAGACCTTTCAATCTGCCCCAGTCTTACAGCTGGAGGAGGAAATTGCTTTCCCACCCTGGGAAAATGTAGAAGGTTTTGATTGCTTCCTCCCATTCAGAGGGATCCTTGGGATGTATCATATTACCTGCTTCCAGCACCCACCCCAAGGACTCACAGAAAGTGCAGAGCTGACCAGAATTTGGTCCAGGTACAGAGTCAGTCCTTCAGCCAGGATCAGTCTCAACAGACTGAATGTAGATGTGCCCTTCTTCAAACGGTGAAGAAAAAGCTGGTGAAGTACTTTGGGCTAAGTATTGGGGTTATTTTTCTCCATCTGTGAGATGGGAAAAGCCTTTCATCTGCTCCAAGACAGAGACTAAGTAGAAAGAGTAAGAAGAGAGCAGCAGTCTCCCATGCAGCCCCCAACTTGGGAAAGCAGGTGGAGTGGAGAGGAGAAGCCACCTTTCAATTGTGTTTTAATGAAGAAGTTGTTTGTTCTTCCGTGTCCTTTGATGAATGGGTGTTTTCTTTCAAAAGCTGACGTTTGTCTTTCATTATGCCCAGCATATGCTCTACTAGGCAGGACCGTTTTTCTACTCTAGATAAATAAACATGAAAATGAATTTATCTCACAGAAGCATGTTCTCTTTCAAGTCTGGCACAAGCCTGCCCTCCCCCCCAATAAATCTCTGGGTAAATGTGTACTCCTCAGCAGTCTTTCCCCCTTACATCAAATGGAGACATTTTGTAAGCTCCCATCTCCACACAGCTCAGGAAAGCTGCCACTGACTCCAGGCACTTAGAGGCAGTGATTTAAGTACAGAATTTGAGAGCTCTTTATCATCAAAAAGAAACTTTTCCAAACCCTTTCCAAACCAGAAAGCATCCAAACTCTTTTCCCAGCTAGTGGTAGATAGCATTTTAACCCTCAAATTATGGGGCTGATGTGAAACAGCACTGCCTGCAGGCTCTGGCATGGGATCTGATGTTGGATGGAAGTTGGGTAGTGCAGTATGATGCCAGTTAGTCTCCCCTTTGAGAAACAGACTGTTCATTTGGTGTACAGGCCTGTGGATAAAGCTGGTTAAATTTTCAAAGGCATTTTGGTTTCCTTCCAAACTTGGTCCTATCTGCTGTTTGTTCTATATTGGTTCACAACCTGATCCTGCACATAGTTTCTTTGGGTTTAGACATGGTAAAACACGTCCAGAAATGACAATTGCTGAATGTCTCTGTCATTGCATGCCTTAAACCCACTGAAATGTACACTGAAACCAAGGCACACTGGGGCACTTTGCAGTTTCTCACCTTCAGCACATGAGAGATGTGTCTCTTGAACCAGTTCAGACAAAGAGAGAAAGGTGGGTGACGGTCCTTCACATTTCTGCACTAACAATGACTCAGCTTATGTCAATGAAACTTTTGCAATCTGTCTGTATTTTCACAAATACCACAAGTAGTTTGGTCAAATAATGGCCCTGATTCATGAAGGTCCTTCAGTACGTGCTTGGCTCTGCCTGCACACTGGTGTCTCCTTGAAGTCAGTGACACTGAGGCGTATCTGTGATTATGTGCATGTTTAAGTGCCTTTGAGTGCTTAACTGATGTCTTGAATAGGGCCAGCATTAGTCATTCAGTAACACCTGTCCTACTACTGGACAAATAATAAATCAACCTGGTCAAGCTGTCTCTGAGCTCATCTATGAAGCATGTTGTGATGGCAACCACTGAGAGTGCAGCTCCTCAAACAGATCCTGACTTTTACAGGCACATCCCTGATATGTGGGAGGTGAAGAGCATTCCAGGACTTTCTGAGAAGTTTGACTTTGAAACAGGACGTACAAACTTGAGATTGATCCGTTTCTCTCACTCAAAATTTTGTATGCTGAGTCCTACAAGAGAAATTAGTTCCGCATAAATGGGATTGTGCCCCTTGAAGTTTTCAAGCTGCATTGCGAACGCATTATAATTATTTGTAAGCCCCTGCTAAGTTTCAACCTCCTTGATTAAAGATAGCAACACTGAAAACAACTCTAGCCATTGCAAAGGTTGTTGTGGTGGCTTGGCCTGGACCATGCCTCACCCTCAAATTTGCACCACCCCCACATCACCAGCAGCGCCACTGCCTTCAATTTGTTGCTACCACAAGGGAGGTAGAAAATCACTTTACTTGGCTAAGTTTTACTCCATTCTTCCCCCTTGAGAAGGATGACTTTGTCTGGCTTGCTGATGATTTCTTTCCCAGTAATGTTTTTATTGATCATATGAAAGTGTTAAGCTATGTCTCACTTAGGCTGCATTCTGCTCTTAACTGGATTACCATACAGAGAATGTTACAATGAGGCTCCGAGGTCTGCCGGGTCAGCTTGGTAAATGATAGCACCTCTTGAAGCTATAATGGATGAGAGTATCCTTGATAAGATTTGACACTTGTACTATATATGCTGTCACAGCAAACATTTTGCTTTTTTCTTGATGTTTTTAAGGCCATAAATACTGGTCTCTAATGTTAAGTATGTGAACCTCACATTAATCACGCTGCCAGGGAGAGCAAAGCGCTTTGCTCATAAACTGAAATGGAGCACAGTTAATCTATCAATGTTCTGTAATGAGGACTATTATAACAAAGTATTTAGGTTGATTTACTGATAGGCTACACATCTCTGGTAATGGTCACACATCAGTAAAAGAGCAAAGGGGCCATCTGGATCTGAGATTTATTGAATAATGTGAAGATCCCTCTTTATCTCTACTGTAAAGTTCTTAAGCTCATTCTTTATCAGTTCACTTTCTCAAGATCAGTCTGCTCACCGGGGCATCAATGCCCAGTTTACATGTTGGGGTAGCCTGGCCCCTCAATTTCAGTATTTTCAAGTATTTCCTTCAGTTTCAGAGACAGGACAAGAGAAGGCTGATTTTTTTTACTTTGCAGATTTTAGAAATACTTCAAAACAAAGAAAGGAATTTTTTTTTTAAAAGCTACAATCAACCAGCCTGAACAATACTTTTATTTAGTCTTTATACTGTGTAATCTGTGTCTAGCATCCTCCCACAGACATTTGATCCCTGTCAGGAGCTGATGTTAAATAGATACAGAACATATCTGCCACCCCTACCTTGAAAATTTTAAATCTGGATATTACTGGGTAGTTAATCAGAGTAACAATGATGGGCTCAGGAGGCAAGAATAATCTCACTTTCCCTTAGACATCTGCATTAGAAATACCTGCACCTAATCAGCACTTACCCATCTTTGGATTGATGTATGGTTTTTGGAGAGCTCAGGAGCATTTTTAAAAAATGCTCACATGACAGCAAGTGAACCATACTCATTGAGGCGCTATTTTTTCTCCTCATGAAAGATTTCTGCCATAGGGTTACTATCTCTGTGCAAGAAGCACCAGACAGTACACTGGCAAGTCTAGGAGCTGGGCTTGGGGGGACTGTCTTGGGGCAACACTCTCAGATGTGCATAGTGTGAAAGCAGTGAAGAGTGAAGAACCAGCTCTTCTAAACCCCAAACCAGTTTAATTTAAGGTGCTCTGCAATGGGGTCAATATTCAGAGCACCCATAAGACTAGGAAGGAAGCTCCTCCTTTCAGCTCTGCTTTATCTAGGAAAAAAATTCAAAATATTAATATAAACATTCTTTAGGATGTTTCATCTGGTGGGTGTTAAAATGAAAATATCAGGTTTACAAACAAATTACTCATCATTCCCATGTGGGACCACCTCTGCATCATCCACACAAGTGTGAATATGGACAGTCCCTTTCTAGTATAGAAATAGTGCTTAGAGGCATTTTGCTTGCTGCAGGTGATTTCAGTCTTGATGGGAAATCAGTAGGTCTGATTTTCAGAAACCAGCTGATAAAACTTTGAGTTCATTGAGGGCATCAAGTGAGTAGGAAAAAAAAAAAAAAAAAAAGGTAAAAAATTCCTTCCTCCATTTGCACAGGCAGCACTGGAAAGAAAATGACCCCTCAGGAAAGAAGGAGATTAATTCTCCAAATACCATATTCAACTGTGGAGTCTCAGGCTTCTCTTGCCACAGGATGCAAAGCAATCACCCCAGCAGCACACTCATCAAGGCAAGCCAAATTTGGTTGAAGAAATGGGACAGGAGAGGCATTTCTTCTAAAAGGTCATCAGTAATACAAACATACTTCTTAAAAGACCTTCTCAGTCCCTGTCTGGCTCCAGTTCCACAGGAGAGATGATCGTGTGCACCCTTGCCTGTTCTGTCAGCACAGCTCTGCTCTGTGCTGAACATGTTGTACCACCACTCACTTGTAATGAAAGGCTGTTGCCTACTCCAAACTGGCCAAAGGATGAGAAGAGATGCCAGATCAGAAAATAGAAGTGGCCACAGAGTGTCTGGGACAAGAAGTGCTGCTGTGTGAAGGCAACCAAAAATACACTTTTCTCTCACTTGGCACATTCACAGATATCAGCCATGGATGAAGACCCAAGAGGAGAATGTGCCAACAGGAACCCAGACTGCAGCTCCTGGGGAGAGCAAAAAGAGTTGGCAGGCATTTCTTACTGTACCTTAGACTTAAAGACCATTGTGAAGCTGTATTTCTTTAGCAGACTAAGAGATTGTTAGATTGAACAAAGGGATAACACAGGCAAAGTTGTTAAAAGACAAAGCCAAAAGAAACATTCAACCAAAAACTAATGCACCATTAACATTTAATAAAGATCTTTGCCTTGCCATCTTCAGGATGTAGAAAATACATTTGCCCCTACTTTTTCTTCCCTTTACTTTCCCTCATTTCCCAGCCCCCTCTCTATCTCTGCTTTTTCTTCCCCTAGTTTCTGCATCTCTTGCATTTGAATAGACCAAGAGTTCTGGATCTGAACCTGAATTCAGACCCATATTTCACCACTTCCTTCTGTTTTTCTAGCAGGGGACTCTGAATGACAATGTGCTCAGACTGTGAGAGCACAGGCCAGATTTCAGCCTGTGTGCTGGGGTTAAATGTCAGATCTGATCCTTGTATTTCTCACCTGACAAGGGCTAAATAATGATAAAATCACTTAATTTGAATTTTTGGAGGGATAGGAAAAGTAGATTATTAAGGAACAGTCCAAGCATAAATCCCCCTGCTCCTTCCCAGTGCATCCAGTCCCCAGGAAGTTCAGCAGCAGCAAGCCTCATCTCTGAAAGCAGCTCTAGGAGTTCTATATATTTTAAACATGCTGCTGTTTGCTGGCTAGTGATCCTGACAGGAGATTTTTTTAACCCATTTTGAATGGATCACCAAAATTCTGACTGTTCCCAGAGCACTGAGAAATTGTAAAGCAAACAGCATTTCTCTCTTTCTACGGAACAGCTTTTGAAGCCTTTGCTTATCTCAAAGGTGCCAAGGAAGCTAAAAGTAATTTGTAAAAATTGGCCTGATTTATATGTTGCCAGTGCTGCTATTTAGGCAAGGGACACAATTCCTCAAGGTCTTCTCCTTAGCTAGCAGAAAGAATGAGGCACCACCATAGATGCGAGGCAGACCGGCTGGATCTGGGCAACACTACAGCCTCAACTAAGTTCAGCTTGGGTAATTCAATGAAATAGCTAGGTTTGGAAAGAAATTAATCTGGGTTTGTGAAAGTGCTGTCTTCACTTTTTGGCAATGTCATTGCCAATGCAACTGCTTTGTCACCAAAATCTTCACTTTACATTGACCTAGCCTGAAGATAAAACTATGATGTGCCAGTGTTTATGATGATTGATGTTTCCCAGTGCCTTACCAAAAATAGCTAATTTTCATGGAGGGATGAATGGGAATTAGGACAAGGCTAGAAATATTTTATGTTGTGCAATATTGGAGTAGGAAAACCCTTGAATGGAAGGCAAGGCACACACTTTTGGCAAACAAACCATCCTGGAAATAGATACAATGATATTTAGATAGCCTTGCTTGAATTAGGTTTATTCAACAAGCCTGGAGGGTTAGGGATAGCTCAGAGGATATATGGCTACATATGGGTTGCCATATATTCTGTTCTTTAGAGACTTATTTCTCCTCTGGAATCACAGCATGTGTGCTCTCCAAAAATCCAGCTCTACCCTCAGCTGCTCTAAATCAAGCAATTACCCTGGGGCTTGGTTTGCTTATGTACTCAGACAGTGAAAAGGGCATGGTACAGACAACAATATTGGGCCCCACTTCCCATGAAAATCCCAGCCATGTTTTCCTGCATGTCTGTCCACTGAAGAGGCTGCCCAGCAACCCTGCTTTGTATAAACAGGCTGGTGAAACCCCAAGAGCAGAGAAATATATTTTGGGTCCAAATTTGGAGTTGAAATAGAGCAGAGCCATCAGAAAGAGTGTAAATCAGAGATGAAATCCCCACTTAACCCTGACAACGAGGTCTAATGAATAAGTGCCCAGCCCTGTCTTGACTTGCAATGCAGTGCTCCCCTGTTGAGCTCCACCAGGACCCCCAGATTCTCACCCTCTCCACTGCAGAGAGACTTTTTTGAAGGGCAATGAAAACTACGATTTATACACCTTAAAATTGTTAAACGAATTGCAGGGTAAAATAGGAGATGGGGCCCAAGCACCTCTGTTCTCTGACACCTCCTGGATCAGCCTCGCTGCTCTCCAGCCCAGGCACTACACAAGTTGTCAAGTGGGAAGGTGTGGGAGAGCAGTGCCACTTGTTATCACTGGAGGGCAGGGAAAGGAGCCAGGCTGGAGCTGAGTGCCTTGGCGAGCTGATAAGTGCTGGGGAGCAAACAGGGCAGTGAGAGCTGTGTGTCAGCCAGCAGACCCTGTTTGCCAAGGCGTGGAGTGGAGGGGATGTGAGCGCCAGCTCTGTTGTTATTGTCATGTCCTAAGGAGTAAGTGCACTGGATTCTACATGCCTGTGTGTTTGATCAGGAGAGCACCACTGACAGAGGATAAATAAACAGAGATAAAAACAAGATTAAGCAAGTCCTTCTCCTTATCACTGCCTCTTTATCCCTATTGATCTCTGCCTGGTCCCTTTTCATCCAGCCTGGAATTCCTCACATGCTTGAACCACGAGCTGTCACATCTAATTAAAAATGTGATCCAAGGTTTTGCATGCAGCAGCGAGTATTTTCCAGTGACGGGCAGCTGTGTGTTCAGCACTCTGTTTTTCTCCACGAAAACTCATTTTGCCATTGTGAAATCCAGCTGGGTTTGTAGCCAAGGGATGGCAGATGCGAACAGGAAAAAAACAACCTGCTTTTTTGGTTCAATCTTCAGGACATGTCCAGTCCCAAGGGTGATAATGGTGGTCACTTTGTCTAAGCCTCTTACCCTGGGAGAGAAAAATTGGCTTTCTACTTCTGTCTGTTTAGTGGGGACATTTCTCCATTCTTGGGGGTACCAAGATCTCTGTGGTAGACGGGCCACAGAGACACATAAACCCTTCTCCCCTCCTTGCTTGCTAGCCAGCTCTTTCATCCATTTGGATGTTTCCAAAGACAAAGCCATCACTGGCTGATCACTTAATTTCAACTCCATCCTCACTTCTGCATGTTGCCAATTTTCCTCATCTCTCTGGGTTAACTGCTGCCTTCATGCTCATCAGATCACTCTGAACTCACTGAAAGAACATTTTTTTGCTTAAAACAATTAAAATATGGTAAATATCATCGGGACAGTGTATCCTTCTTCATGGAGAAGATGTTTTTGTACACTGAGCTGTTGTAGGCCCATAAATACCACAGATTTTTAAGGTCTGCATTAGATGTCTAACAACATCCAGGGCATAGCTCTGAGTTGAAAATTAAGTCCCTCATTTTGTGCATCTAACAGTGCTAAGACAAACAGGGCTAAATTAGGAGGTTAGCAGTGTAAGGGTAAACAACACAGAAAAGGAAACACAAATAGCACTGTGTTTTCTGCCTGACATTTTAATCTCGACATAATCTCTATCATACTCTGTTTAATTTTGTTAAAACATTCAATAAAAAAATCTCTTGAACACGACTTTTCCTCATGCTTTCATGATCTCTGGAAACTATTAGAACTCTGGTTTTGGCTTTGGTTTTTAAAAGTGGCTGGTGGCTTTAGGTGAGGCAAGATTTCTGAAGATGGGGGCCAATGTTATTAAGGAGCTAGGGAGTAAAACCAGGCATGATTATGGAGACAGAATCTGATTCCCCCAGGTCTGATCCCCTCTAGGTGTAACACTAGGCACCTTCATTTTTCAGGGCTAAAACATGTTGGCAATTTGCTGAGCTCTTCTGCCTTCTGAAGTCAGACCTGACTGTGTCTCAGGCTGGGCATCCAAAACTACAGATATTTTGGAAAAGACAAATCATGTTCACTCCTTTGCTTTTGCAACATTTTTGCCTGTCCCTAGGAATAAGACACTACCTCGGATTTACTATGTGATCCAACAGGCAATCAGTGTGAGCAGGGTTTTTATTCATTCTTTCCTATGCTATCATTCAAGACCCCACATTTTATTGCTCACCACTAAAACAATATCATTAGACATGAAATATACGTTGCCAGGCCCTCCCCCATCTCACTTTTCTCCCTCCTTTTTCTTCTGAGGAGAAAGAAAAGAAAACTTCTTTTCAGGATGCAGTGTAGGGAGTGCTCATGAACTGGCAATTTATTTTCTCCTAGGTTTGACACTGCCAGGCCCTTAGTGCTTTTATTGACTCTGGCTAAACACAGTGACAATTATTTTTGTTGGTTTCAAATCGCCTTCTCCAGCAGAGTGTGAAGTCAGCAGGTTTTTTTTGCATGCTGAGCATGCCCTTTCAGACACCCTAAGAGCAGCAGAGGGAAAGATGATGGCTTTTTTTCATTTTTATCCACTTGTGCTTTGGCATTCCCTGAACAGACCTTTTGTTTTGAAAGCAAGGGAGAGGCTCACAAACGAGAAGTGGGTTGATGGCCATGGAGAAAAACAGAGCTGGGACATCCTTATCTGAAGGTTCCTACTCACAGAAACCTGTTTTCTTGTCCCTGCTGGAAGCCCCAGGCGTTTCCCTCTGCACACAACACACCCAGAGAGGACAGGAGTCCTCCCACCCCTCCATGGTCATGCATGACCACCCAGCCAGAAATCTCAGCCCTTGTTTTCCTCTTGTCCAATGCCCTTAAGAGCACAGTGCCTTCCAGGTCACCCTAAACCCTCTGCTGGGCTGTGAGGGGCCAGCATGATGGTGAAAAGGGGTTGTTTCTCAGACAAAAAAACTTTTAAACAACCTTTGGCAACTTCCCCTGGAGCATTCGTGGCTTGTGGGATGTGCATTAGCACAGGCATTTGTTTAAAGCATTTCATGCTATCCCCTCCATCTCCACTTATCTGTTCCTGGCAAGGCCCAGGAAAGGCAAATGGCCCCAAAATAATGGCAGTGTAGACTCAGCCTGTGGGATGCCTCACAAACTGCATATCAGTTACAGCAATTTTGAACATGATTTGCAAAGGTTTTAAAGACCAGCAAAGCTGCTTGGGAAGGAAATAAAAATATAAGCCAATCTTTCAGTCTAGCACTAGGATGAATAGGACAAGTTTCTTCCCTGTGTTACAACTGTTAAATTTCGATTTCAAACACTATAGATCAGTTTTTTCTCTTCCTACCCACCCTAAAAAGAGATTTTTACTATTTTCTGTTCTTTTAAATGATACAAAAGGACAATCAGTGTCTCACCTGGAAACACAGTGGCTTAAGATAGATCTTCTCTGGCAGCATTTAAATAATTTCTTCAAACTTTTTTGCCATGTTAAATTAAATGTCTCTATAAAATTCTGAAAAATGTTAAAAATCAGAATTGTTGAAACTTACCTCCCAAGTAAGCCATCATAGTGAACATTGCTGTTTACTGGGAAAGAAAAACTTCCTGTCAATTAAAAAAGCATTTGTTAAAGATAATGTCCCACTTCTACAGTTGTGATAGTGAGCAAAGTCTGAAGTTTCCATTGACTTCCAAGGATGCTCTCCCATAACTATCACCTTGTCCCAAACTGTGAGAAAATGAAGATGTAAACAATCTTTTCCAGATGGTGTGACCTGCCGAGGCAATTGATCAATAGACATCAAAACCTCCCTTCAGACAGAATCTGTCAAATGCAGAAGGGTTTTATTTGCACTTTACACAGGAAGATGGAAAATCCCCTAAGCTAAAGAATAGCTAAAGGACAGTTTAAAAAAAATCCTGGGTGTGGTGGAGAGGTTGGCCTGAGATGTCCCTGTTTTTCAGAAATCCCCCTTGCTCTTGCCCATGTGCTACCATTAGGCATCGCTCCTGGTCTGTCAGATGCTTCAGGTCATGCAGGACAGAGATCTGAGCAAAATTCCCTTTCTCCCATACAAAGGACTTGATGGTTTTGGACTGAAATCACCTCACTGGTTTTAAAAGCAGGATGGATCATGTCTGCAGATGGTTGGTTATTTCAGCAACAAAAAGGGAAATTTCTATTTGCCTACAAGAACAAACATGCAAACACACGTTTCTGGTTTTGTTGCCTTTCTGCCTCTGCACAAAGCCACAGAAAAGACTGTGCTGACTGTGCAGAAGGCAGCCCTCCTGATCCCTCTGTCTGCACCTCTGTGTCCCACCATCCTGAGAGGCTTTTCCCCTTGGATTTGCATCACACATCTGTGGATTGGTGCAACTGATGGCTTGGCCCAAGGACAGACTCTGGAGCCCATCATGTCCATCTGCCCTCACCCTGCTGCCCTTCCCTCCCCACAGTAGCTCCCAGGAGATGTTTGTGGTTCTGATCCAGCTGCCAAGGGGCTCCTCCAAATTGCTCCTCATTAGGGCTCCTGACAGCAGCTTTTCAGCTTGGATTGAAAACTGTTTCTAGTTGGTGTTTCCCCACAAGTGATGTGTTATTACAAATAGGAGTTCAGTGTGTTTGAGAGCTGTGGATGAAGGAGGGGAGGGAATATTCCTTTTAAACTCAGGGTGCTCCACAGCAACAAGCCAATCTACTTACCAACCTCTCCAAGCTGTCTCTCCTCTCACGCTTTTTGCTTTGGCAGGCTCTCCCTTCCACCATGGAACACAACTGGCCCCAGCCACCATGTGCCCCCAGCAGGCAGGGACAGCCAGCCAGACATCTCAGAGAGTCCCAACAGCAGCCACCAGCAGGGTGAGACAACCCTGCCAAAATCTCCAAAGCTTCTTGAACTGAGCATTAAGTCAATTTGAGAGGGATTACTCTGCCAAACGCAGTAATTAATTAGAGAGACATGCTTCAGCACCGAGCTTTTCATTATGTAAAGCGCTCAGCGTGCCTTTGTGGGGCTCTGCTAGCACTACAAGGCCCATCAAGCTCCAGCCCTTCCCACTGTGTGTGTTTTGCCAATTCAGGTACCATTTCCCCCTCACTGGTCTCTTTTCCCTTGCAGTGCCTATCTTCAGCATGCTTGCTTGCATAGAATTCTAAAATGGTTTGGGTTGGAAGGACCTTGAAGATCACTTAATTCCAACAATCCCAGCAAGGGCTGGGTAAGATCTTGATCTTTCAAAGGGTATGGCTGAGGCTACAGTGAATATTTTCCTGATCCACTGTGAACCAAAGCAAATCTGGCTGGGGGAGAGGTGGGAGTCATGCTGCTGTACTTTGATGTGAAGGATTTTCTGAGGAAGGTGAAGGCACAGCAGCCCAGCAGAGTTGTTCTGGCATTGGAGGATGCATATCCTCTTTCTGTGCTTTCTAGCAGAAATGACAGCTTCATATTTGGAGTCCAGGCATGTCCCTACTCCTGGTCTGAAGTTTCTGTGCAGCTCTTAGTGAGTCACTCGAGTTCCCTGAACCCTGATCTGTGATGTTGTGATGCAATTTTCATCCTCTCTCCTAGATGAAAATGTACAGTTTTGAATACTTAAATTTGACTAGTTTAGTCCTGCTTACAGCATCTATTAAGAAACTTGGCATGCTGGACTTCTGCCGCACCAATGAAAGGTCAGTCTCCTTCTGTGTCTTTTTAACTGAATGACAAATCTTCTTTTTCCAGTGCGACCAAGACAAGGTGCAGTGTCCTTGCTGCTGTGTGAGCACATAGAGAGAAGCAGGTCCTGATGGAACCAGTTTTAACAACAGAAGTGTTGCTGTCATGGTCTAACAAATAGGGCATGAGACAAACAGGAAGTCCTTTGCCAAAATTCAGGAAGGAAATTGTTATCACAAGCAGTAAAGAGAACTTGGCTCTTTCATCCCATTGCAAAGCAAGAGGCACCATCTGAGATATTCCTGCCTAACTTGAGGCAAGCAAAGGAAACAATATTTTGGAATCAAATGCTGTGTAGATCAGCATTTTCAATTCAATCTTTTGAATTTTTGAAAAACAAGTATGGATTGGCAAGTAACTAGAGAAATACCGACAGTGTTTATTTTACCTAAACTCCTAGACATTTTAGTATTAATGGTTGGTATGAGCATTTCCAGCAACTGATCTTTGGGAATTACAATTCTCAGAACAATCCCATTCATTATTTCAGCCCACTTCACTTGAAGCTCCAATTTCCAAATCAAAATTGAAGGAGGGAAAACACACATTAAAAGAAAAAGTAAATAGAAAGATTCCAACAACTGATTTTCATTTGAGCCTCTCATATTGACTTTTCTCCTTTATAATTATGCAATATAGAGCGCATCTTTCTTAATTCAAAGAGTCATAGAATCATTACAGTTGGAAAAGGCCTTTATGATCATAGACACCAAACATTAACCCAGCACTGCAAAGTTCGCTACTAGACCTTGTCTCCAAGTGAAACATCTACATCTTTTAAACACCTCCAGGTTTGGTGACACCACCTCTGTCTTTGAAAGCCTGTCTCAGTGTTTGACAGCCTATTCTATGAAGAAATTTTTCCTAAAATCCAATCTAAACCTCCCTTGGCGCAACATGGGGCCCTTTCCTCTTGTTCTGCATCTTGTTGCGACAAAAGGCTGACTCCCACCTGAGTCCCACCTTTTTTTGGGGAGTTGAGAAAGCAAAAAGGTCTCCCCTGAGCCTCTTTTCCTCCAGGCTAAACACCCCCAGCTCCCTCAGCTGTTCCTTACCAGACTTGTGCTCCAGACCTCTCATCAGCTCCATCGTCCTTCTCTGGATGCACTCCAGCCCCTCGAGGTCTCTCTTGGAGTGAGGGGCCCAGAGCTGAACTGATTCAAGGTGAGGCCTCCCCAGTGCTGAGCACAGAGGGACAATCACTGCCCTGGTCCTGCTGGCCACACTGTTTCTGATCCAGGCCAGGTGCCACTGGCCTTTTTGGGCACACCTGGCTCATGTTCAGCCACTCTCAACCAGCACCCCCAGGTCCTTTTCCACTGGGCCCATTCCAGCCCCTCTGCCCCAGCCTGTAGCACTGCAGGGGTTGTTGTGACCCAGGGGCAGGACCCAGCACTGGGCCTTGTTAAACCTCAGATCACTGACCTTGGCCCACTGATCCAGCCTGTCCAGATCCCTCTGGTGTCATCTGCACACTGGGAATGCACTCAATCCCCTTGTGCTGATCATCAGTAAAGATGTTACACAGGACTGGCCCCAACACTGGGCCCTGAGGGACATCACACTGGATGTAACCCCGTTCCCCACCACTGCCTGGGCTCAGCCATCCAGACACTTTGTGCCCAGTGAGCAGAGCACCTGTCCAAGCCACCAGCAGCCAGTTGTCTCCAGGAGAATAACATGTCAAAAGCTTTGCTAAAGTGTACCCAGAGAGCATGAGCTGTATTTTGTTCTCTCACTGATGGAGGAGCTCCTTCCCAGGTGTGCTCACTGCTGGCCAGTGCTGGCCCTCCCTGCAGCCCAGCTCCCAGCACGTCCCCCCAGCCTGGGCACCTCCTCAGCTCTGGTGATGGGTGCAGTGCTTTCTGCCCGTGGCTTCCGTGGCTCCCTGTGGGGCTGGCAGGACTCCAGCGCCTTTCCTGCACTCCCTCCTGCCTGAACTGCCCCACAGTCTGCCCATTAAATGGGTAATGACTGGTCTGGTAGCCAGCAGAGAAGTGCCTTCAGAGAAAAGATAGTATTTGAAAGCAGAGGTTACGCACAGAGCCCTCTCAAACAGATCTTTGTGCCAGAGGCTTTGTTTTGATACTAGAAACATTTCCACTACAGCAGCCTCTGATGGCAGTCATGTGTGGGATTAGGAACTGACTCCATTCAAATAACAGACAGCTGTTTGGAGTGAAAACTCGTCTCTGTCAATTTGCACTCAAAGAAGGCAGAGGCAAAGGAGAAAAAAAAGACGCTGGGCCTGGGAATCATTGTAGCTTAATCCCTCCTTTGGCAGGAGATAAAACTAGGGCTTTCCAATGCTCTATAATTTCTTGCATTGACCTGGAAAGAGATTTCTCTATTCACTGGGCTGTAAACCTCCTTTTTTATATTTACTACATGATGTACAAGAACTGAATCTCCAGCAGAGAAAACATGCCATGTTGGGCTAAGAGCCTGGGAAGAAACTTAGTCTCAGGTTAAATAACTTAGTACAGCAAGGACGCACAGTAGCTGCTAAAACCACTTATGGATTGTTCTTTTAACTTTCAGCGGAAGGTTTTCTCATTTTGTGAAGAATTGGCTGAGATTTCCAGAAGTGACTAATGATTTACGGTGGTCTGCTCTTTCGATGCCAAATTTCAAACCCTGGAGGAGAGCCTGATTTTTGAGATTGGGTGCACAGCTCTTGCAAAAAGTCAAATTTTGTGCATCATCTCAAGGGCCTGGTAGGCCTAGTCATTCATGCTCTCTGATTTAGAAAAAATAAATGTGGTAGAAAAGCAGAGCAAAACCTTTGACCACGCTCTGCCAAGCACAACTGCAGACACAGCAATGGGTTGAGGTGCACTGCTCCTGTACAGCACACATGTATTTTTGGTTAACCTGGTGCTTCCTGTCAGCACCATAAACAGGTTCTTGCAAAAGGTTTTTCTGTTGTTTTTAACAGAAAAAAGTGGTTGTGCCAAGGGACATTTTCAAGTACAACAGAACAAGTGGCAAAGCTGTTACCAGGATTCAGGCCAGTGTGCACCTGGAGTTGTTCCTTTTCTCTTGTTGTCCTCCTGTATTTTAAAAACCGAGAGAATAGCGTTTAATCCATTAGAAAATGGATTTCATTAGGAAATTAATTGTGTCCTCAGGGACTATTTGAAAAAGCTTTGAGGGAGGCCTTCTCAAAGGCCTTCTCAGAGATTAACATGTCACCTTAACTGAAAACTTTTTCTCAACCATATGAAAAAGCAAAGGAAAGTTCTGACAGTGTAAAAATATGCTATTTTGACATACTGAAAATTTTCTTTGGTTTTTTTTTGAATGTAACTTTGGATTTAAATTTTCTCTTCCTGTGCCACATGCTTTGCTACCAGGCTGACTGTGGCATCCCTGCCATGTGGCTGGTAGAGCACTGCTGGAGCAGGTGGATATTGCCCTCTAACACCATAACCTATAGCCAGATTCTGTAGAAGAACTCAATATTTAAAAGAAAAATGAAAGCCATTTCCTTGAAACAAACCAACCTGGAATTGCCAAATTAAAAAAAAATTAATTCCCTGTTTATCTATCTATTTTAATAGGTTGGGCAAGCTTCCTTTATGGAACATTTAAGACAGCTGGGTTTCACACCTATGGGAAATCAGGCAAATTTATGAAATGTTGAACCTCTCTATGAAACAGCACTTCTGCCCCAGGGGGCTGCAGAATTCCACACAGAGAGTGCAGCAGAAGCCAGGCCATGGGCAGGAGAAACATCCTCTGTCAACTCAATGCAAAGAGAAAGAGTGGGAAGGAAGGGGATGGAGAAGCGATTTTGCATAACGCTTTCTCTGCATTGTTTGGGTTGGAAGCCTCTCTCCCTGGGTCCCAGCAGACAGCCTTTGGATCACTTGGAAATTGTGCCCAGTCCATTCTTGTACAGAGCTGAAGCTGGGGCTGTTTGCAATGGCCGGTGCCAGGGAGCTCGGCAACCTACAGGAAGGAAGGTCTTGTTCTTTAAAAAAAAAAAAAGCCAAAACCGCCCCCCTTGAGCTTGGGAGTGAGGAGACATGGATCCTATTCCAAGCTCTGTGCTCATTCTGGGTGGCCTTGGACATGTCACACTGCTGGCTGTTCAGCTGTGCCTGAAAAAGCAGGATGAAGGGCGGCGGGGGGGTATTGCTCCCTGCTTGCCGTGCTGGGAGGAGTGCTGCACACCAGGAGGTGCTGGCACAACCCCTGATGGATGAAATGGGCTTTGTAGCTTTGCTTCAGCTGTCTGCCACTGCATCAGCACCTGTATCTTTGCACTGCCCTTGGAAGGAGGTCCCGAGAGGAAGGAATAACCTGCCAGGATGCAGGTCGGAAACTGCCACACAGGCAAGCTGTTTCCTCTGGGTAGGTTTGGGAGCAGCTCCTCACACCAAAGGCTTGGTGTGGCACAATGGCACAAGGATTGAGGTTTTCTATTTCTACATCTGAATTTTCCAGTACCTGCTGCAACAGATCACAGTGGTGTATTATCAGGATTGCTCACACTAACAGAATTACTGGTGATCTGACTGCTGCAAAAGCCCAAGGCAAACTGATCTTGGTAGTAGCTGCTAGATGGAAGCTGGTGTCACAAAAATGGCAATTGGAAGCCTCAGTTAAGGAATCTAGATCTTAATCGTAATGCTGACATTTTCTTTATTGATGGTGACCCTCTAACAACTGCCAGAAGAAATCATCCAGCCCCTCTTTAAGTTTCAGTCAAAGTCATCATTGGGATGAATCATCTCAGAGGTAGATTAACAATTACCAATTTAAATCCTGCTAATCTGGATTTATGTACAGAATGTGGAATGTCCCTTTGGGGTGCACAACCCAGAAAGAAAATATTAAAACTTCCCCTTCCTTTCTTTTAGCAAAAGATGAGAAGTTTTCTCTCAGTCATCCCTCTCCTATTAGAAACTTTTCTCCCCCAAAGTTGGCTTTGGCCAACTCAGTCTTCCAGCCGCTTTGCAAATGCTGAGGTATTTCCCACACTTAGCAAAGCAGGATCCATCTGGGAGATGGAGCTTGTCAGTACTGGTATTTTCTTCTTTTTGGTTCTGAGCACTTCAAAACTTAGATGGGGAATTTTCAGTTTCTTTCCACCTGTACAAGCAAATATAAGAAAGTAGTGACCTCTCACTACTCCTGTCCTCATTGTCATCCATCTCCATCATCTCCATCTCCATTTCCTTCTCCATCTCCATCTCCACCTCCATCTCCATCTCCATTGCCTCTTCTGCAACATCTGAGATGCCTGTGTCTCCAATCCTCCATGATCTCACTACATTTCAGGGATTATTGGAAAGATGTCCATGCTTTCACCTCTCTGAAGTAGAAGAGTGTTAGACCTGTTACAGAGATAACACAAAAAACTCACAAGAGCAGCTGAATTCCTTTTTGTTTTTTTAAACACTGAAGTTCCCTAGTTTTAGAGTCTTGATAAAGTCATTACAGTGCCAAAAGGGGAAACGTGTTGTTTCCATGGCTGCAAGCAAACATTACAGATAACTACATCCAGTGATGGGATGCTTCAAAGAAAATGATAACATACTCATGTTCTTTACTTGTATGAAGTATGTTGTGGATATATTTTCCTTGGAAAATGTCTCTTACTAAAAAATGAATATTTATTTTAACAACAAGATTTGTAACGCAAAGTTTCAATCTGAAATTAAAGCAATAAAATTATTCATTTTCAATTAAACAATTTTTTGTGAATCATATCGGGGAACATTACTATTTTAAATTAAAGAATTATTTTTTATTCTTGTACTATTCCTCTCCTTTTCATTACCACTGAAGGAAACACTAACATTTAGTGATTTTTTCCTTCCCAAATATTTCTTCTTTTAGTCTGTGATTTTTGAAATCATCTTTACATTGGAAAGTTAGAAACAAAACTGTGTGAGATTTCTGCTCTGCAAATTCTGTAATATCAAGAAAGCTTTGAGCATTAACAACATATTCACTTCCTGTTTTGCCTTTATGTAACTTCTGCCAAGGAAATTTTAAGACAAACTATGAGCATTAATGTATCCACTGCTGCAGATATGATGGGTGAGGTGATGGCAGGTGATCTGACTCAGGGGTTTCTCTTTTCTGCACTTCCACCAGGTCTTTCACATTCTATTATTTGCTAAATGCTTGCACTGGACAATCTGTATCTTCAAGAAACTATCTCATAAGTGTTTAATTTTGAGAAGGAGCCTAGTCCAGCCAGAGGAGAAGTCAGGCCCATCCTCTGTATACATTGGCTGTATAGATTGAATTGAGAGGACTCTATCTTCAAAGAGTTATTTATTTACAGAAAACTTCTAATCCATGTAGTGGAGATCAAAACCTCACTGCAGAATCTTCGAAACCACAAGTGGCAACAGAACTTAACCCTCCTCTTAGATTTTGGAACTTCATCTTTGGAACATCATTTGGAATAACATGAAGGGGCAATATTTTTGCAATTTTTTCATTCCCCATGAGACTTGCAGCCACAGTTCTCAGTACTATAAAGGGAGATATGAAGATGTGTACATAGCCTTGAGTTACATGCAATCATGAATTCCCCCAGAGAAGGAAGGCTCATATAGCTGCTAGTTCCCACATTAGGCTGCTCTTGGGTGTTAACCCCCCATTGCTCCTGCACACAGTGCTCCCACATCTGGAAGTGAAAGCCCAGAACATCACAGTTTTGCATGCAATGAAGTTGTCAGCGCACGCCCAGCTCCATCAGCGTGGCCTCATGAGCCATCATAATCCATGGAGAATAGTGTCAATAAGTGAAAAGCTGCTGCTGTCTTGGTCTGCAGATCTCCACCATGTGTCTGCTGCCTCTGCAACTTTGTGCTCAAGTTCAGCCCTGAAGTGGTGGACTGGCAGTGTTATGTTTATGGTTGAACTCTCTGATTTTAAGGGTCTTATCCAACCTTAATGATTCTATGATTCTAGGGCTCAGTGGTTGCAGCCATTCGTCACCTTTTGACTCTGGATTCAGCAATTAAGGCAGTCTGTCCCTTCAGCTCATGCATCAGAACATCCCTGAATTATCCCAGTTAACTCTGGGATACTCCTCTCCCTCTGCACTCAGGTCACACAAACAGGGCTTGGCCATGTAACTGCTACAGTCACTTTGACATCACACAGCACACTGGAAATGCTCTCTCTGCTTCCTTCAGCCCTTAACACAGGTAAGATTGAATATGTGCAAACACCAGATCTTCTAGCATTGAAAAGTACTGCTCCTCTCTGGGGTTATCAGCTGGAATAGGACTGCTCTGAGGTGTTCATGCTTTGTGCTTTATACACTTCTATCATTCAGGTGGGGACTTTCCATCAGCCTTTCATAGGAGTTTTGCTTTTGCACTGCTGTTGGTTTCTGCAGGATTACACGAGATAACTGGTGTAGCACTGGGGATGGTGTTTGTTGAACTGAATGCTGTTATCTCCATGCTTCAGTTTCCATATGCCCAAATCCAAGGGTAGTGATGCTTTCAGGCTCTGCGAACGCCTTTGAACTCTGCTGCCAAGAAGAGCTGATAATGTGGATAGCATGGTTACAATGAGCTTTGTTGCTCAAACACATCCCTGGGGTAAGACAAATAAAACCAGATAAATCCCCTATAAATACACTTCTTACATTGGAGAAAAGCCATGTTCTGGCAGCCCCAAGCAGACCACCTGATTGCCAAGCAGCTGGAACCTGCATCCTCTCCTAGGGAGAGGCAGCTGTGAAGAAGAGCAGTAGTTGCTAGCCAATGGGCTGATGGGGCACCAACATCAGTGGGGTTGCCTCATGGACAGGGTTTGCTGATAGCCACAGGACTGTGTTAAGAAGGTCTGAACCTGCGTGGGAGTGCCTTGTTCATGCTCAGTGTCAGACACAAAAGTAAACCCAAATTTGTCTTCAGCTCCCCATGACCACAGGGTGCTTCATGAAGTTAAGCAAAGTGGGTGTTAGGAATGAGCAGGAGACAAAGTACATCTCCTCTGGAGCATCTCCTGAAGTCCATCACCTGGACACCTCCCTGGCTTGTAGATCCCTGCTCACTGAGATATTTTGTCCTGCCAGGAGACATGCTGAAAGACAAACTGGTAGACAAGGATACACTCAAACCCAAAGTTTCAAATACCTAAAACTTTGTGAAAGAAACCCCTGAGACATGGATGGAAGACCCTGGTGACTTAGCTGCTTCTCTCTTACACTCATCTGTAGAGTTACTTTGAAAGCTGCAGTAGGTGACTGATACAGTGAAATAGAGTATATATTTATTTTTCTTTCATCATCTTTCTTTTCCCTTTAACAAGCATATTTAGAATCAGGGAAAGAGACAAACAGATATAAATTAAAACCAAAGTAAAATTTGTTTTAGTCCTGTCAATAACCTGATACAACTGTAAATTTTAGAAACCAAGGAAAATCTTAACTTCATTTACCCACTTAGTTAATAATTACAGTTCCTTAATAATAAGTCATTATGTAGCCTGAAGTTCTTGTTCTGAGTATATATTTATATTAGCAGTTAAGTATACTTTTCATGGGCAATTAAGACATTATTCGTTCCTAGTTTTTCACAGACATCTCAGGAGGGAATGGGGAAAGACAGAATTGCAAGGCCACAAAAATAATGAGAGCCAAAGTTCTTTTCCTTGTCTTGTGATATTGATTTTCATAATATAAACAGAGGCCCAGAATGCTGGATCTTGGTAATATACCTATTTTAAATGCCAGTTGTTGAGTAAATAGACCTCTGCGGGGATATGTTTGTTTGAAAAGCCCTTTGGGATTAGGGAATATTAGCCCAGCTTTCAGCCTGAGACCTATTTTGTGAGGCGTCTTTGTTACTTTGTCAGCTTTCTAAAGCCCTTTATGATAGGTCTTGGCCCTGGTGATATTTATTCAAGTAAACCTAAGAATAAGAGTTAAGATGCAGCTGTTCCAACATTGTGGACATGTTTTGGTCTCCGTGTGTTTCGACACGACCCTGAAGTGCAGGACACCTCAGAGTGACTAACAAAGTACTCACACTCAGACCTTCTAAGTTTAACTCCTAGCCATTTTCCACAGACACTACCTGCTTCTAATTAATTCTGGCCCTAAATCATTTTTCCTCAGACACAAGAACTGGTTAGTTATTTACTTTCTACCAGTTTGCACATAAGGCCCTGGGTTTGAACAGGGCTGTTCCTGGCACTTTCTTGCAGCTTTGAATTCTGCCCTTCCTCCAAGAGTACAAGGTTTATAGTTTTGTATTTGCCAGCCAAAGAAAATAAAACTAATCTCTGTCAAACAGTGTATCCCCTAGCTCCTTGACTCAAGTTTGTCACATGGAAAGGGCATTCCCAGGCTAGACTGATCTTCCCTTGCTTGCTATTACACCAGGATAGTGAAGCCACTTTATTATCAATAGTTAGTAAAGGCAGTTTAGAGGTTTTGCTGTGGTTCCCATTAAGTCTTGGACTTTTCCAGCTAACCTGAATCAAAATGCATGTATTCACTGATTTCATCCTGTCCAATTCAGACCATACAACACCTGATGTAAAATTGGAAGGTGAGTGTGGGTGTGTGATAGCTCAGAGTGGGTTACCATCAAGAATCTTTTTATCAGATTAAATATTTCATCAGGCCCTTGATTGTTGCATATGGAAGAATTTGACTTTTATTTGTAATTTGAATGTGTTAATGTCCAATGAGGAAAAAGAAAATACATTATTAAAACCTTCGGTAAGCCCAACTGGATGACAGTAGCTCTTATTGACATTGTGTATCTGCCCTTTTATGTACAGCACATGAGATAAATGCAAAAATACCAAACTTTAAAATTGATTTTCATAATAAAGGTCATTATCTGGACTTTACTACTATGTTGTGTCATATGGGGACTGAAAATCACAGGACCACAGCTGACCAGGGAACACCAGAAAACAAGGACTCCTATAACAATCTGTGTTGCAATCCCCTAAGTTATTCCTGTCCATTTTTCTCCAGAGAAAAAGCAATCTTAAAATTCCTGAGAGCCTAAACTCTCAGGAAGGGGAGTGGGCTACCTAGGCCACAACACCATTACACTGTGACCATGGTGATATCACTTGTATAAAGATAAAACTAATAATTGCAGAAGTAAGCAAGCCAGCCATGGCTCTCAATTTCTGGGACATGCTGTGGGTTTGACCTGATGTTCTCAGACTGTAACAAGTAGTAGGCATTAAACAACACTGCATCCACAATCAGAAAATATTAGGGATATAGGAAAAATAAAAGCCTAGGCCTGAGCAAAAGGTACTTAATTGGGGACACATGGGTAGCTTCAGGTGGTAATTAATTTAATCCTATAAAAGGGATGTAAATTGTGGTAGATTAAATCAAAATCAGGTCTCCAACTTTAGGCCTCTATAAGAGGGATCTTAGCTTAAGGACCCAAATAAAACCTCTGATTTTCCTGCACCTCACCTCTGTAACAGGAGGCTCGGGATATTGCTCCCTGTGTATGTCCTGTGGGTTCGTTCAGTACATGGGTACTTGGAAAGAGTTTTGAAGTCCCTGTGCAGAAGAAACCACCTTCCCCAAGTGTTATCATGAATATCCAGTCCCCCTCACTGTATTTGGAGAGCCTGGTGTTCCATTTCAATGGCAAACCCACAGCTGCAGCACTGTTTGTTTCCACAGGTGGATTTGAAGTAGATGCCATCTTAATCACTGACCATGAGAAATCACGGACCCCTATTCCAGAGGCAAGATCTTCCACAAACACAGGGCTTGCCCTGGGAAGGTATTTCTCTGAGCAGAACTCAGAGGGATTGTAGGATCAGACAGAAACCCCCTGTTAGTGAAGTTGAAGAAAATAACCTGGGCAGAATCCAGAACTTAACTCAGGTAAATAAAATAGTACATTTCTATCAAAAGATTCACAAATAAGCAAAGATTTTAAAAATAAACCCTTTCTGGAAGGTGCAGCATATACTATTCTCTTCCAGGAATGACAGTATAAGATAAAACCATTACAGCTTTCGTATTTACTCACTAAGTACAGAAAAAATAGTTGCAACAAAAACTAGGATGGAATTGAAAAAATGCTTACGGTCTATTCTGCTCTGAGTGCTTAGAAAGCATGTTTTAGGGTTCCTCCCCCTAACCCAAGTCTGCTCTAAACTCAGGTATCAATTCCCATCTCCCTTTGTAGACACAGCAAGAGGCAAAAGGTGCTCTGCCCTCTGAGGTCTTCGGGGCGTTCATCTCGTTCCATTGGCGACACAGGGAGCTCAGACCTGACTTTCCACTGAATTTGAAGGCAGCAAAACTGGGAATTCCACCCAGGCTGCACCCTCCCTGGCTCTGGGGCCAAGGATCTGCTCCCTTGTTCAAGAAAAACAAATGTAAGTAGTTGTTCAACATGAGCACATACCTGAAACTCAGTGGAAATTAGGTGGATGAGGAAGTGTGTTGCTTAAAGCACAGCACATGAATATGCAGGGCAGGAGAGGGTGAACAACAGTCCTTTACATTCATTTAGGTTAAAGAATTAATTTGGACTCAATCACAGTCACTTTCTATGACTATTCCATGGCAAAACTACGTGAGCATGAAAATTTGTCGACAGCAAATGTTCAGCTATTTTGTGAAAGCAAATTTGGAAGTTTAAAATGGCCTGTGTTTAAAAACTCAAGTTACTTTCACCAACCAGAACTGAGCGTTGCTTCATCTATGTACAGGACAGAGTACACTGGCAGTGCTGCCAGAATGAAGGAACAATAGTTCTTTCATGAGATCACCAAGTAAATATAAGTATCATGTTCATAGACTATTCATATAGCAAAAAATAACAATAATCCAGGCAAAGATCATCTCTAATATAATTACAGCACTGCACCTCCCAACCATTGCGTGCTAACTCTGGTCATGTTGACCATTTATGTGCAGAACATTTTACTGGTGCCTCCATAAAAGAGAGAATCTTCTCCTTGTGGGCCTGCAGGGAGAACTAATTAAGAAAAATAAATCTAGCCCTTAGAACCTAATTATGTCTGCCAGTAAATTATTAAATTCCACCACCTCATCATATTGTGCTGCAAATGACACCCTGAATGCAGCTCTCAATGGACCTCAACAGGCAATTCTGACAATCCCCTTCATCCAAATGCACATGATGCTGCCATCCTCAGTGTCTCTGTCACCCAGCCATGGGGCTTTCACCCTCTATCTGACAGCATTTTTGAGGACTTTCCCAGAGATAGTTGCCTCCCTGGCCCATGCTTCATCTACAAGGATGGGAAGATAACACTTTAACATTAAGATATTTTGGGGATGTGGCTGCTGCCAGTCAACATCTGGCTCCTGAGAAGGATCATTGTCAAGAAAGGTTTCCAAATACATCCTATATAAAACTTAAGTCACTCTCACACTGCTCAGCTGTCTGCCTGTGCTTATTAGATCACTGTGGTTTCTTTACCACTTTCCTAGTATTGAGGCTTTTTTTTTCTTTCCTGCTAACAGAGTACTGAAAATATCAATTTCTGAGATGAGGCTGAAGGACTCCTGTGTCATCCCAGAGTAACTTCATGAAACTCAAGTCAGAGAAGACATCAAGTTTAATTCTGTTTGGCAGACTCTTTGAAATACAGAAACAAAAGTTATTTTCACAAATAATTTAATAACAATCCCCCTCTTTTCCCCAATTTTCCTTTTTTTCATTTTTAGCCAAACCATTATAAAGATTGTGTCAGATTTTTAGCCCAGCCATTATAAAGATTTCACTGAACTGAATTACAAAGGAAAACACCATTCCCAAAACTGCACTTAGAAGTGAAATATACAGAATTCACAGACTGATGCCCAAGCCTCCATACCTCCAATGCAGGAATAAAGCCTTGGGCATAATGATTTTGAGGAAAATATTAAATAATTAGACATGGATTTTGATATGGCAGGTCCACAGAGAAATTGTATTGCATACCTTTACAACAGAAAATGCATCAACCAAATATATAATGCATGCCTACTTCTCAGTTCAAAAATAAATCCTTATGGTTCTATAAAATCCTCTCTGTGTTCAGTCATCTGTCACAACACACTACCTTGTCCCACAGAGATGCTGTAGGAAACAAAGTTTTGTGCACAAAGGACAAATATTCAGAGCACTTATACCGTGCTGTAAACTTCCTCAAAAGGGAGAATCTCTTGCCATGTGTGTTTTTACTGTAAAAAGTAGTAAGTTGGTTCTCTTCTAAATGGTACAAATATACCCATAAAGTACCATTACCCTGAAGCCAGCCAGATCTCAACACCCATAAACATTTATGTCTTTGCAAGTGTTCTGTTAGCTGGAGAGGGCTAAAGGTGCCCATTTGATCCCTCACTGCTGCAATTCATTCTGCTGCACTGTTCTGTTTGCTTGCAACTGTGGGAACACATTGCCAGAAGCATTCTGTTCCTGCACCTTATTTCAGGAGCCTTCTGCACACATTTCCTCTTGCACTGTACCCAGCCTTTATTGAACCTTCCCTGGTTGGAGCTGAACCCATTTAACTTGGTCGGGTCAGCCCAATAAATTAGGGGGCTGTTTCTGACAGCTCAGAAGAACGCATGTGGGAAGTGTTCCTTTTGGAAGCCATGGGTAGGAAGTATCCCAGACACACAGATGGGGAGCATGTGTCCACTGAAATTAAATGGAGCTGGGGCAACACACCCAGAGTAAAACACTCAGCCTTTTAGTAGTGGAAGGCCATTAAAAGAGCTTGGTGATGACACTCGTGCAACCCAATATCTCCATTGATGATATACACTTATTTCAACCACCTAATGAAATTGGGTGGGTTTATTACTTTATTGCTTTCTTCAATTCAAAAGCATATGAAGGAAAAATTAAATGACCATTTTCTCCATGGTTGAGCCTCTGTTTTCAATTGGTATCTTGTTTCATTCATTTTCTTTATGTTTAAATGCTGTTCTACTGCCCTACACTGGAAAAGTTTGAACAAATATACAAGCCACCAAAACTTAGAAAAAGAGTTTCTGGTTTCCAGTCTAATCTTATTGAACCCAGTGAAAAGCCATCTTATGGAAAGATTTAGGAAATCTCTTAAGAATGGTCATATATCTGTCCTTACTCAGAAGGCCTTTAAGAATGTGCTTAGCTCCACTTCACTGGGAATTAAGCACATATTAAAATTCTTTCCTCTAGGAAGTTCCCCTTGGTCCACCACCTGCTTGCAGATGATTGGTGTCTTCAGCCACACAGAACCAAGTTTAGCTATGGCAGATGCCAAACCATTAATTCAGCAGTGGTGGAGGACAGTGACAGGAGCCTGGGCACCTAGTTTTTCAAAATTCAAACTCTCTGAATGCCAGGGGAATGCAGGTTTACTCCAAAACTACATATAAGCAAAAGAAAGAAAAAAAAAAAAAAAAAAAGGAAAAAAAAAATCTTGAAATATTGAATAGGTCCCTTGCAAGTCCTATTGTATGAGTCTGTGAGCATCAAGGAGGCAGTAGGGGATTGGAAAACTGATGTTTTTCTTGTTTGTCATCTTTGGTGTTCATAAATGTGGAGTGCTTCAGAAAATAAGCACACTTAGGGTTTGCCACAGCCATAGATCTCTGCTCTATCATTATAATGAGACAAATTCTCACCATGTTCCAATTGCACAGGAGAGAGAAACTGAGGAACTGTGCAGATCATCTGCCTCTGTGCATTCTCACTTGGCTGAGGAGCTAGAAGTGTTTAAGTCCAGGAGAAGATAAGTTATTCAAAATTCATGTTATCCTGAGCTGACCCACCTTGCTCTTCTCACCTTGCTCTCTTCCACCTTCATTTTCAGAGCTACCTGCCCCTCTTCATTTCCCGTTGTACCTGTAGTACCTCAAATTGGTGTTTTAGGCCATTCTTGCACTCAAATGTGCAAATCTGAAATGGACCATTCTTGTACAAAACATTCATGTACCCAGATACAAGGGAGATGCTGAATTTTTCCAGCCAAGCAAGGCCTGGTTATTTTTCCCCACCTACACACCTCAGAGGAACAGTAAATCCATCATTAGTGTCGTTGCACATATTTCAGCAATAAAGTACTTAATGCACTACTGCAGAAACGAGATTCTTATAGTGTTAAAATCAGTTTGTCACAGAAGGAGCTGGCAGCCTGCCCTGCCTATTGAAACAACAAATTGACACCAGTTATACTCTCAAACAAATGAGTCAAGCAGCCAAGAGATCCCATGGGCCTGAGTGTAAGCTGAAGCTGTGAAATGGCATGTGGAAAGGTTACCAATTAATTTATATTGAAAAAAAATAGTGAAAACAATCAACATCTTGTAGTCTTTAGCAGTATTTTGAAAAAATATGATTACTGTCCACCTACAAACTTTATGGAGACTTTTTCAGAAGCTGAAGCCAACTTATTAATGGAAGTTGATGGCCCACAGGGCTCCTGTTCTGCAGACAGGAATCACTTCTTTTTATAAAATACACTGAATTAAATCTGTATAGGAGAAATGTCAAGTCTCTGTTCTTGGGTTCCTGTCCCTGGAATCTCCAAATTAGGACTCCACAGGTGACTGAGGTTAGCATGTCTGCAACAGAGAAAAAAGACAAGGAATTGGTAAAATAAACAGAATGAAAAATTATGTCAAATCTAGACCAATTCTATTGATTAGTCACATGGATGGGAATTAAATTGTCCTTCCCAAAGTTTGTGGTAATTCAATTTGGAAGAATAATGGACAGTGTCCTAGGCAAAGAGACAAATGTCCCAAGACAGTTCCTTGTGAGCCCCTAGTCTTCACTTTTCTCACTTCACATCTCTGGCTTCCCCTACTTCATGGTCTCCATGGGCAGAGCCTCACTTGGTCCTTTGGATATGAGAATCTGGCACCATCGAGGCTCTTGATGAGCTCAAAAGAAGGAAAGTTTAATTAATACAGACATCCTGCAAAATCATGCCCCATGCTTCCTATGGGATGTGACCTGTGCCTTCCACTCACTCCTTCCCCGTGGAAAGGAGATGCTGAAGATCTCAAAGATTAAGGTCTTGTGCATATCATGGATTTGAAATGCTTTTAAAGGTTCAGATATGAAATTCTTTCCCTGGGCACCAGCTGAGCCACGGTAATTTGTGTGCTTTCTGAGGCTGCTGCAGATGACAGCTTAAATACCATCCTCTAGGGCTCTTGCTGAGATTTCAGCTGATGTGTTTTATTTCCCCTTCACTGAAGGTTAACACGGTAGTCAGGGCTGTCCTCTGTGCCTCAGATGACTTGCTGTCACTTTGGGAGATGCAGCTGCTCCACTGATAGTTACTACTGGACATGAGCTCTTCATTTCACCAGTATTTTAGTCAAGATCCACTGGACCTTAACTTGAGGGACAGACACCAGCTCCTGGAAATTAAAGAAGTCATTCAAAGTCATTCAGAAACTACTTCCAGCCCTCTGTGAGCCCAGTTTGGGGATGTTCAAGCTCAGCATTCAAACAAAAAGAGCTGCAAGAGTATTAGTGGCACCACATGTTAGTGGCTGGCTTATTTTCACTCTGCCTTCACTCAGAGTCAGGATTGGAGCACGAGAGACAGATTTTCGTGTTCAGATTCAGTTGTTTATTAATTCTTATCTATAGTACAGTGAGTTCTACAGCACCCCTAGCTAACAAGCTAAAAGCAATAAAATGGAACTGTATCCAGCTAGTTACAAGGTCTTTTAAGGGTTTAACTATCCAACTAAAAGCTAACATCTATATTATTTATACTTTTGGCCCAATGACCAAACACCCACACTGCAGGATCTTCTATCCAACCAAAACCTACCACCTAAAACTAAGAAGAAGGAACAAGAGGGAAGAAGAGCCACTGCCCAAGAACCTCCATCTTGTCCCATACCTATTACTATATTCTAAAACTCCAATTCCAAACCCCTCACCATGTGAAATTACACACTGCTATTCCAACTACACACCTGTGACTCTAACTCCATCACTCAAATTTGGAAGCCTTCTCCAAGGCCTCAAGCCAAAAGCAGTGCTCTTTTGGGAGTCAGTGCCAGAAAGCACAGAAAGTTCAAAACTCCCAGGCTTCAGGGTTCCAGCACAAGGGAACCTACAGAAATATCTGACAAAGATAGACCTGGCAGATAAAACTCACAGCTCTGATAACCATGGGCTCTCCACCTGGCTCCTAGGAGTTACCCACCTTATAATTTCTGTCCCTCTAGCTCCTTCCCTATACATATTTTCTCTACAAGTGCCTGATATCTTCTCTTTCAGAAAGAAGAAGATGGCCTATGATACTCATTAAAGCAAGTGTTGCCCATTTTTGTTCAGCTGTTAATTGCTGCTTCTACTTCAGACATGGAGGACGAGGCTTGTGTACACAAACACTTGTTCTATTTTTCCAGCTGCACTATATGATCTAACAGAAGTGAACACCTCATTCTGCTAATCTTACCCTGCTGTTGTCCTAGGGATAGTCACACTGGCAGAGCTCTTATGTGAGGACAAAATGTGCACCTACAGCAAGCAACACTCTCCCCTCTAGGTGTTGGAGATTCTGCCTCAGTGACTTATTGCCAAGCTTGTGCAGCAATCAAAAACTAATCCTTTAATGTCTGTATACAATTTGGAAGATTAAGTGATTAGAGAGTCTTTGACTGTTGAACCACAGGTGAGGGAAGGGCTTCAAGAACCCAGCTAGTCTTGGTCTGGTCATCCAGTGTCTGATTGTCCCATCTTTAAAGCCCTTTGGTGACAGAATACATGCAGCCTGCTCAGACAACCCAGACAAGTCCATCTTTGTCTTTTTCCTTAAAAAGACTATTTTTACCTGAAAAGAAGTCTGGAAATCTTTACTGACCTCATTTAAACCAACAGCTTGTCATAGTCACTGCTAGAGTTCTCAACAAATGTGTGAATGTCTGAAATGCCTCTACACAGCATGAACACCTTTGGGCTTCTTGGTACATTAAGCAGCTTTTTTCCTGCACTTTTTGTTGGGAGAAAGAAGTGTTGCCCATGTGGGAGCTGAGCCTGTGATCACAGGTTGGGAGATCAGCATCTCGTGCATGAGGCCACTCATACACAATGTGTGACTTGGATTAGAAGAATCTGTTGAAATTCTCTCTCTGCCAAACTCCCTTCCATGAAAGCTACACTCTTGGACAAATTTTTATGTTTAGTAATTGAGGAAAAATTATGTCATCATTGGAAGGAATCAGTTTGGTGCATCTTAGCAGAGGGAGCAGGTCAGCACAATACACTGGATGGATGGATTAAATGCTGACAGTATAAATTGGACACCCATAGGGATATCTGTCCTTTTAAAGCTGCATAAGTGAGAAAAGGTGATCTGCACATTTCTACAATCAGGGAATGTTGTCTGTTTCCTGATTCTGGCGCCAACTCTGCATTTAAATTCCAACCATATTGTTACAGTCCATTAATTTTTGTAGACTGAAGCTGTTGCAGTGCCACACAGGGAAAATATGTAGCACAGATGTGTTTGCTGTTATGAATTTTTCCCTTTTTAAAAAAATGTTTTTAGAAATAGCTGTAAAATAAAATAATAAAAGCACTCCAAACAATTCATACATGGACTGAAATTAAAACCACATCACTCTTTGGCTGGTTGCAGAGCTGTAGTGCTAAAGTTGGGAACACTCCTGCCACCTATTTGCAGTGTAATTAGAGTTCATTTGAAGTCTGATGGAATTTCATTCCTATTCCAAAGGACGTCTGTTGCAATAAATTCGTTTCTTGAACCAAAGTAAAGCTATTCAAAAAATTAATAGCAAAGGGCAGCTATGCTGCAAGCATCTGAGAGGGGTCTAGCTTGCTCAGCTTTTTATGGGTGGAATGAAGCTGCCATTAAATGCAGCTCTAGAGCATTTGCTCAGAGGACCTTGTCCTATAAAGTGTTTAGCTTGTTGCAGTTATTCTTTCTCTCTGTGTCACTAATTTTGAACAGCAGGATAAAGGCAGCTGGAGGACACCACCACAGCAGGCACAGAAATACTTGTCAGAGTAATTCTCTGCATGAGGAGGGTGAGTTAAAAAGGCACAGAACCAAACCTGGCTTGCATTAATGCCCCTGCCAGCACATGACTTATAGAAAAATACCAATAATGCTTGAATGTGGTCCCTGTGTACCAGCAAACCCAAAAGAGTTTGCAGAAATGACACTGCAAATTAGCCATTCCCTGCCATGCTTTTTCCATTTGAGTTTGTTGCATAAAGTAGGAAAGATGTGAATTCCTTTAGGTTCCCCCCAGATCTGGGATATCACTATTGTTTGATGTGATTAAAGTATGTATATCAGGTTTTGCCTTTTTTTAACAAGAGAAAGATTATGACCTAATGAAAAACTTCTTGTAATTTTCTATTAATCCCTTCATCCAAAAGGGTATTTGTATCCCCCCAAAAGGTAAATTAAACATTCCTCACAGACATACATGGTATCTTCTATATACACCATACAGACACCTATCTGGATGCTTACAGCAAGCATATACCTACATGTACATAATTGCCAATTAGTATTGAATTAGCACAGGAAACAGAAAAATTAAAAATTAAAAATCAGTAGATTTTAATGCCAGCACTAATATCTTACTTGACAGCTGTACACGTTTTATATTGTATTACACCTCAGCACAGACAGCAGGAGTAACTTTATTGCACCAAAGGAAAGAGCTACACTCTTTGCAGGTTCCATGGTGTTTATAACATCCTCTCCATACGGTTTCTTGCCTTTTTTTTTGGTAAGGCTTTATTCAACTCAGCTTGGCAAGTGCAGTCGTCATGGTCCTGTTGACTTAATAGGGTGATGACAATTTGCATCTGCAGAGGATGAATCCCAGGAGAAAGAGAAACTTCCTTTGGAGAAAAGTGCTAGCATGGCTAGAGTTTATCAGGAAAAACTGCACAAGCAAGTGTAGGCCCTGACAAGATGCACACATTGCATTGATTTTCTGCTTCACTGAGAGAAGGGAGTGACTACACTAAATACAATTTCTTCTGCAGTATCTGGAACACACTTCGCTGTGTCATCAGAAGTAATTTTTAACAAAATGAAGACTTTACCATAGCTATTAAGAATGTAGCAATAAAGCAAAAAATCTTATGAGGTGGTGACATAAGTGGTCATGATTCATTTTCATGAGAAAACAATATAGTGAAGACTGAGCCAGACTCTTCCTAGAGGTGCACAGTGGGCAAGAGGCCATGGAGACAACTCACAAGAGCAGAACTTCCAGGCAGGTATTAGGAAAAAATCTCCCAGTGAGGGTAGTCAGACATTTGAGCAATTTGCCCAGCGAGGTTGTGCAATGTCTGTCCCTGAGGATATTCAAGCTCAGCTGGAATAAGTCCTGAGTGATCTGATCTAAGCTTTAGACCTTTTTAGCTTTCTTTTTTTGAGCAAGTGATCAGACTATGTGATTTTTAAAAGTCTCTTTCAAACATACATTGTTCATCTTCCACGACTCTGTGATGAGATTTATTTAATTCACATGAGTAAAATAGCTTTGCTGTATTCCCAGTTCTTAAACAGACTTCTCTGACAGAGACAGGAAGGACACAGAAATTCTCAGTTTTAGTTTTCCTACGTGAAAAAATGGAAACTAAAGTATTTGTCTAACCACAGTGGCATTTGTGTAGTGTAGACCATCATTGTCTGCCAAGTGCTTCAGGTACTCAGAGGACTGATATCATACACACATTTAAACACATTATGAATAGTCATTAAATAGTAAGAGCAACACTTGAACTTGTTTTTAGAAATCATGTATGTCCTGTCCATTGGCAGCTGGGTTATAATTCCTGAGGATGTCCTTTCATTTATTGCCTGGAGAGCTGGGACAAGCTCTGGGCTGCCTGTGACTCGTCTGTGAAGTTTGTGTTCTCCAGAAGAGGGGATTTTCATGCCTTCACATGCCCCAGTACATCAAGCCTGCTTGAAACCTGGTCTGAAAGTTTTCAGGTACCAAATGAAGGCAAAACAGGTCCTTAGACACATAAGGGAATGCCCAGTATTTGGAGTACATGACTGCTATCTAAGCAGGCTCATTTTATTTCTGATCACTGACTGAAGAGATACCTTAAAATCTGATGATTGGTAGGTGACCAGCAATGAATCCCAACGAGATAGCAGAGGAGACTGAAGAAAGACTCAGTTCAGCATAACTACCCTGTCTCACTCCTACAGGGCAGGTATTTGCACAGTCTGAAGTTCACCTCACTCCAGAAGAGGCGTGGAGAGCACTTGAGAACCACTTAGATCTTTAAAATAGGACTTAAGTGGGACTTAAGGGCTGTTCCAGCCATCTGTGTGGATGAGAATGCCACCTAGGAAGAGCAGCATGGCCCAGACAAAGACCTGTTCATGGGAGAGCTCACAGATAATGAGTAACAAGAGGTTTAAATGCAGCTGAGATGTATAACTGACCAGAATAGGAAAGAGATGCTCAATGCTTCAGTGTGGCTCTGCATCCTGCCCGTTGTATGTGTGTGTGGGGAGTGTTTGCATGTATACAGGCAGAAGAAAACACTTATAAAACATGCACACACACACTAAGTGATTATTGTGATGTCCTTAGCATGCTTGGGAAGGTTGAATTAAAAATAATGTCAGACTTGTTCTGTATTCAGCTGCAGAGAACGAGAAATGCTGCTGCTAATAAAGGCAGATTTGGCAGCTGTGGAGCCTTGGCAAGGGTACAGAGTTCCTTCATGTGCTACTGAATAGCTCCAGCTGTGCACAGCTTGAAATGGATCTTGAAAGCACTGAAAGACAGCTGTCCTGCTCACTGCCCTGCTTGCCTGGCTGAGAGAGGATGAGGACGCTGTTAAGTGTAAGTTTATGTGGTACTCTGGGTTCTTCCCCTGCCCATTCTCCCTCTTCCTTGGTGAATAACATGAAAAGAAGATGTGTCCATGGGGCAGGTAGGGGTGACACAAATCAGCCCAATGCAGGATAATGGTACTGCAGATTGGATCTGGGTCCTGCTGTTGGCAGAGAGAGAGAGATGACTGCCAGAGGCATGCTGTGCATTATGGCAGGGTTTTGATATTCACCCAGCTCACTCAGTTATGGGGATCCTCTGTTGTTCTGCTCCTCCTGGGGGATAAGATGAAACCTTTTCTTTTTGTAGTGTGTTTGCAATGAAGTGAGCAAGGTGGGAGAAAAAGGACAGTGCTTTGTGTCCCAGAGGAGGTATTCTGCCTCCTGCAAAAATATCACCAAAGTGTCAGGGAAGAGATCTGAGGAGTGGTGGCCAAGTCCTCCACTCTAGCAGAAAAGCCCAGAGCCTTTGTGAGTGTGCTCATCTCTACAAGAAATTGAGTCAGCAGGATTAACCACAGAGTTACATTAAACACAGTTATCAAGAGGATAAATTAGGGCTCAACACTTGCTATGTCAAATGGCAAATATATTGTTTTTTTCTCATCATTGCAGCTTCTTCTGACCATCAGAGTGGGCACAGCTCCATTTCTCACTTCCATCCCATCATCCAGCCCCAGAGTGCAATGAGATGTTTTCCTCTATTCTCTGCATGGAGATGCTGCTGAGAAACTCAGTGTTCTTCTTCCAGTTTCCAGGTATGAGCTTATTTACAAACATTTCCTACTCTTCTCATGCCAATGTTGTTTAAAACAGCTCTTCTTCCTTCAGGTGTTTCCCTGAAACCTTTTGTCCAGGTGTGTGGATATGTGGGTATGTGCACCCACACTGTGAAAACTCTACAGAGAGCTACAGACACCTTCATTTCTCCACACAAACAAAAGCTGAGGAGTGTCTGCCCAGTGAGACTTTCTCCTCCTGTTTTTGAAGTCCACTAAAAGTTTTCCATAGGAAAATCCATGTTCTGGTGCCTTGGAGAGCCCTTGTTAAAGCACTGCAGCTACTTCACCTTTTAGAGTCACCATCTCTGTGCCATGAGCCAAGCAGGACAATCTGCACAGCTCTAAAGGAGTTCCAGGAGACTCTGGATTGACTACACTGACTCAAATGCTTTGTTTTACCCACATCAAGGTGGGAAATTTTCGTCATGTTTTTCATCTAAAATAGAATTTTCCAATAGGGAGAAAAGTGTCAGTGTCAACAAGCTGGAAAAAAAAATATTTTTTTCCAAAATGTGCAATAAAAGGATTTTCCTTTCTTTTCTTCTTGCTCAGTGAACACCAGGATAAAGGCAAATATATTATTGCATCCATGGCTATTCTTTCAGGTGATCTGTAGGGTTAAAAGTAGAGTTTGGTTTGGGGTAGCAGGTAGATGGAAAAGATGGACTGGGTAGGGGATGCACTGGCTAGAAGTGGAGTTGCTGGAATATAAAATAGGAAGTTAAATGAAATCCTGGAGAATGGGCCGGTTTAATTAGAATTCTAGTGAGGGTTATAAAAAAATGCATTAACATGTTGTTCCTTAAGCACTGGAACTTAGGGGATATTTCTTGGGCTTCCTGTGGCTCCCTTCCATGTGGATTCTCTCACGTTGAACAATTGTGCTGAACTCATATTGTGACCTTTTCCACTAGCTTAGTCTCTGTCCTGTACCCCACTGCTAATTTTTCTAAATATTTTGAAACATAATACTGGGATGCCTTTTCCCTTCCTTCAAACTGCACTGGAACCAGCCAACAGTCTCAATAATTATTAAATGGGGGTAAACCTGACAGACAAACAAACAACCAGAGCACAGCTGCATAATGCTCATTTCCTCAGGAAATGAAGCAAAATATTACAAAGCCCATTTATTAAAGCTATGTAATAATTTAATAAGAAGAACATTATGTTCCCCCACTGAGACCTTACTTGGCTTTTAGGCTGCCCTTTCTGTCTTTCCTTCACCTTCCTCTGAAGATTAAAAGCTTGATTGCAGCTGGAGATGGGACATACAGATTGCCTGAGAGTGTCAAGCCATAGCAAGCCAAGCCTGAGGATCACATGCACCTGGTTAAAGTCACTGCCAGGTGCTGGGGCTGGGAGGAATTGCTTCCCTTCCTCTGCACAGTGGAGGATTGTCCCCTTCCCAGCCTTGTCTGTGAGTTTTTATTTAGGGAATTCCCTGACACTGCCAGGCCCAAACACATCTCTCTTGTTCCCCTGTGGCATGTCACTGCTCCAGAGACTGGAGGAAACACAGCACTGAAGCTCTGGCATTTTTTGATATTTATGAGTAGGGATCTGATGGACCTGCTGTGTCTCACAAGATCACCTGCAGTGGCAAAAGGGACACGTGGTGACTCAGAGGGGACCTTCAGGGACACAGTTCTTGTGAGTTTTGAGGGAAGGGGTTACAATGGTGCCCGTGGCTTGTCCCCTCACTCTCTAAGCTGAATGATGGCAAAGCACAGGCTCAGACACTCCACCAGCAACTGCCAGGGACTTTTCTCAGCTGGTAATTTATACCAGGTGACTGAGTTTTGGAGAGAAGAGATTTTAGCCTCATAAATTTATTATGAGGATTAAATTAATGATATCAAAAGTTTAAATTAATTCTATTTTGTTACCTCATTATATCAGCCCCACGTCTTTTGAGATGCATTTAGTTGTATGCTCTTTACTATTTATTTACTATTTACTAATAATCTTCTTCATGATTTAAATTGCAGCTGTGCTCGAGATGTGTGAGATGCTTTCTAGAAATGGAAGCAGGTACTGCATCAAAAGGCCAATTCTGAAATAGATGAGGCATATAAACATCTTGTTATATGATACATCTAATATAATCTAAATATCTATAAATAGCACTATTAGTAGTGATTCATAGTATGCTACAGAAGCTATCACACCATCATCAAACACAGGCAATGCTTTTAATCCATTTGATGCTCCAACAGGAACCAGACCACAATTTTATTATTTAGATATTCATTGTTTGATGGGGCACACGAACCTTTTTCTGCACAGAAGTCCAACCTAATGGGAGGTGCACCTCCAACATGAATGGAGGATGGACATGGCCATTCATCTCCAGTTGCTGATGTATGAGAAGTATGTTATCCATACAGCTGGTCACTTTTTGTTGGTTACCTGTGTTACAGGAGCTGCCAAGGTGGTGATGTTGCATAAAGATAGGACTGGGGTGTCCCTGGCACCCTGCAGACAACTCATTTGCTGAACAAACTTAAAATCTACCTCCTTCAGCACCAAAGTGGCATTTGAACCTCCCAGCAAGTTATCTAAAACCTCTAGTTTATGGTAACATTTCACCATTCCAGTCTGTGAAAGCTGGAAACTAAAATTTTCACTAAGTACAACATTCATTGGAGTTGCTGAAAGGACTGAATAGCATTTTCCAGCGTCAGATGACAGGCAGCCAGAAAATATAGTGACTTGCTGAGCAGTCAGAACTCTGAAATGAGCTCCAGCTGAGCTGAAGAAGGTTGTGTGATATCTGGGACACCCAGAGCAGATGTCCACCCTGCACAGTAAGATGCCAGTGTGCACTCACAGCCTCTTCCTGTCCCTTAAGGAGCATTGTACACACTGTAGGTGTCCCTGTAGCATCTCTAAAACAGAGAGGAGAGATTCAACTTACCTGCTGTAGTGATCAAGCTTTAAACTTCTCAGTTCGGGCCTGTGAAGCAAACTCTGGCTCATAGACACACAGAAGGGTCAGTGTTTAGGGGAAAGGGGGACATGGGCACCTAAAGTTTGGTGGGGTGCAGCTGGGACTGGTTTTCCTGAAGTTCTCCAAAAGAGGTGGAGAGGTATTTGTTCCTCCAGACCTTCCTTTAGGGGAGCAGCCTAAATCTTCCCTCTCTGGTGGCTGTAGATGGAGCCTGAGGAGCTCAGCCTGTTCATCCCAATGTAGAGGAGAGCAGGTACCATGGACATGCCCCAGAGGGGACCTGGAGTGTGCCCAGGGTCACAAAGCAGTTTGTGCCTGGGTTCCATGTGCCTTGACCCTCTCCCATGGTGTCAGTGTGTTACAGACAGCAGACTATGCAAAAACGTTTTGGTGGAGACAACTGGACACTTAGTGGGGACAAACTGGAGAAATGAATAACCTCCCCATGGAGACAAATGCCCTACATTCAGGGGAGGACTATAAAAAGAGAACTTTCACCTCATTTATAAACTCCAATTAGTGTTGGAGTTACAAATACTAAGAAACTGTGAAGGAGTCCAAATAAAAGATAAATGCCTTTAGTTTTTAAATTCATTCATAGGCTATGTCTCAGCATTTTTCTTTAGGTCTCACATACTTGAAAGCTTGCCAGCTCTTTTCCAAGCCTGTTAATCATTTGGATTAATAAAAATATTATCTCTTTCTATAAACCAAGATTTTCTTGTATACTGAGCTCATCACAGCTACAACATCCATCTGTATAACTCCTCTGCTCACTGAAGGAACCAGTGACTGGGTTTTTGTCCTTTACAAAAGCTCTTTCCCTCTGGATTTGTAACCCCTCAACCACAGAGGAAGGACTGGCAGGAGCCAAACCCCACACCTGTGAAAGGCAGAGCAAGCCTTTGTCACTGTGCTCACCCTTCTCACTGCACAAAGGAGGTGGTTCAGGATGTAAAGGTAAATGTCATCAGCACAGCTTAAACACATGTAGGTGTGGAAACAAGCTCTAACACAGTGGAAAAGCATTAGAAAATTCAAGTGAGTTGGCACTACTCATTTCCAGCTCCCTGGAGCTTCCTGAACTAAGCCAGTAGAAAATGTGTAATTCCACACCATTCAGCACAGACATGAAGCAAAGAAGATCTCGGTCTGTAAATGACTTAGTACTAAGACATGAGGTTCTGGCAAGAATGGATCTGCTTTGAAATTTGAAGAACAAAAATAAACTTCTAAAATATGGAAGCTTCATGTCTGATGATTTGTATCTGTGCAAAAGGAGACATAGGGTGGACCTGGGGGTTTGGTTTGTTTTGTTTTGTTTTGTTTTTTTAATGTCAGGCAACAGCGACGTTACCAAAGATCTGATTTGTCTTGGTAAGTTTGGAACCTCCTAGAGATCCAGCCTGATTCAGAGCTCTTAGCACTTCACAAACCAGCATGAAAAGACTGTCCCAGTCCTAAAGCCCAAGAGAAGCAGTACTGCCAAAAGCCTGGGAGATGGAGGAGACAAGGAAATGCACCCCACATCAATGTCCTGATGTGAATATAACCAGAGTGACTGGCAGGTCTGACTGGGCAAACAAGAGCCTGCTCCTCTCTGTACCCAGGAGCTCTCTGAAACCTCACAGGTCTGAGCAGCTTTTCTGGCCTTTCCATCTCTCAGTCCAGAGCAGTGGCACCTCAGCTTCACCTAACCCAGGAAAATAAACCTGTTGCTGGACAACATAATTACACAGATGGGAACCAAAGCAAAGACAGGCTGAAGGTGAGATCCAGATAAAGAACCATTGTCAGTGTAAGATGATTCTGCATTTCGGGTTCTTCACTGTTCCACTTGCAAAGGTGTCTTTATCAGGTAGTTTCACATTGTATTTATTTGGAAGAAACGCAGGAAAGCTGGAACACATGTTCTGAGATGGCAGCAAGGTCTCTGTGCATTTACTCTGTAGCCACCTCTTTCATGATGCCAGAAAAATCGTGACCTCATGACAAACTTTGTCAAATATGCAGTCAGCCAGGAGCCAGTAATAGTAGTGGTGTCTAAACCACCAAA
Source organism: Catharus ustulatus (assembly GCF_009819885.2). Classification (NCBI taxonomy): domain Eukaryota; kingdom Metazoa; phylum Chordata; class Aves; order Passeriformes; family Turdidae; genus Catharus; species Catharus ustulatus. The sequence goes on along the minus strand of NC_046225.1, from coordinate 69,302,419 downwards.
AAAAAAAGACAATTCAAGACAGGGAGAACTGATATTGCTTGTAAAGAAGTCAAATTAAGCCAATTCATAAACAGAGACATTCTTATTAAAGTGAACTAAACTAACACATATTGCTATTTCCAGCATTTCAGTGCAGCACATACATCCTAAACCACAAGGCAGAAAGGATGGGGTTTCTAACCTCATCGGCAGCATGTTTTTTATAACACCATACAGTTCATCAAAAGCTTGGCATGCATTGCTGAATTCATTTATATCCATTAGAGAAGCCCAGATGAGCTTGGCAGTTTTATTTTCACTTGAAGAGCTCTCGTACAGCAGGCTGTCCTGATGGCATCAGGCCCCAGTGACAACTGAAGTATTGCTCACAGAGAGGAATCAGAAGGGCCATGGACCACAATGGGCTGAAAACAGTGGTGTAAAATTGCATAGAATTTGCACAGAAAGAATGTGCAACCTAAAGCTACAACTCATTTGTTGGCCCTAGGGCACAAAAGATGATGCCTCACAAATTTTCAGCTACCTTTGGATTGAGCTTTGAAAATAAGGATCCTGCTTGCATTTCCAGGATTTCCAGTGAAATGTTTTCAGAGCCCTATAGTGGTCCTGGTTTGCACCAGAAGCAAATCCTCTTTGTTCTTTTCCTTCTGGCTGCAGGCTCCTGTGACTTTGTATAGAAACAGCTTTAAGTGCTGGATTGCTCAGTTCTGTGACTTTATTGCTCTTATCTGTAATTTAATTCTGAGGCCTTCAGAAATCTTTTAAGTTCATCCTGATATGCTGGAATAGAGAGAAAAAATGCAGAATCAACTTTCTTGACTACTGCAGTTTCCATGGGAAGAGGACACTATTTTTATGGGAAGAATACAGCCAATTTAAAGGGATGCATTAAAAAAGTGACTCTAAAGACATTTATAAAGAGAAAAGATCTTGATGCTGTGCTTCTGGTGGGTCATGCCTTGCATTTCTCCAGGCATCCCCACACAGATTCCAGTGGGAGTCTGTGGAGTAATGACTCTTTAATGAAAGTATCAGAACTGGTAATTTAGGCTTAGTCTGTGGTTGTTAGATTTGTTATTAAAATCAAGAAGACTCTTCACTAGATTGCGACCTTTGTTAAGTATGGAGTTAGGTTTTCCCTCTAATTTTAGTATTCTGTTCTCCCTTCTCATTCCAAGAGAACAGTGTTAAATAAATGGATATTGCATGACAGAGATGCTGATGAACAAACTCTTCAGTTAGGCTAGAAACAGAAAATAAATCAGATTCTGACATGAAGGCACTACACTGAAGTGAAGCTGGGGGAGATATATAAATTTCTGTTCACTGCAGTTCTGTCCCTGTGATCACAATTTTCTTAGGGTAAGTGATTTCCTATGTTCAGTGTATGAGCTATGAACTATCTGTCTATTGACTTCAGCAGTTTGATTCTGTCTTCTTACTTTAAAAAATACACATTTTAGGAAACTTTAACACTTAAGATGTGATAGGATTGCTGCAATTGTGTTCACGTAGTCCATTGCCAGGAAAGGATCAATCCTATGTAAAATAGGCCTAATTTTTTTATCAAATCAACTTTTAAAGATTTCTGTTGCTGCAGATTCCACAGCAATTCTGAGACAAATGTTAATGAATCTTGTAACCTTGTGGAGGTAGAGTGATGAGGGATTATGCCTTTAAAAGTCATGAATCTTCATGAGGTTTTGTCCACTTTTAAAAGTTCTCATCAATTTCCAGTTTCAGTCTGGTTTTTCAAAAGCATTGTTCATCCTCAACTCATATTCACTATCTTGAAAATTTTATTATAATTCTCCTAGAGGTTTTCTCCCATAAAACCACAAGCAAATTCAAAGCTCCCTTTCACCTTTGATAGAGTATGTTGGTTAGCAGGCAGGACACGGATAAGACCTTTTTAGCAATGAGTTAAAAACCAAACCAAACCAAGTCGAGAAAAGCTCACTCCAGAATGACTGCACAGGCTGCAGTGGCTACCATCAGGATTATGAACTCCAGTGGGCAGTGGACTGGGGGAAAAGGTAATATTTTCTGCTTTTCCCCTCCCACTCCTGCTCTTATAAAGTTTTTTGTACACTGGGAAGCTCAGTCACCACAGGGGTTGAAGTGGCTGAGAACTACACTTACTCTAAACTACATCGTGAGTCATTCACAGACAAAAATTAAACTGGGAGATAAGGACTGAGATTATACCAGCAAAACCAAGATTGAACCAGCATCTCTGTGGATCCAAATTTTGGGCAGTTCCAGTAGCCCAGAAGGAGCCCCATGGCTGCCAATAGCTCTGGTGTAGACAGGGCACACTGAAATGTTGGCAAGGAACGTCCAGTCCGTACCTCACTGGCAGTGTTAGACACTTCAGAGGATCAGCATCAAAGGCACATCTTCCCATGCTTTTCTTTTGCATCAAGAACTGTGAAAGTTCTCTTTGTAATCTGTGTTTTTGCAAAGCTGCCTCTGCCCAAAAAGCCCTAAAATACTTTGCAAGCCAAAGGCCTCTTTTGGATCTGTCTTATATTGGTATAAATGAAAATTACTCTGATGGTAGATCAGAATCAGCCCTTTGTGTAAACAGCATTCTTGAAACTCAGCCTTCTCTTGGGCAGAAATCAATCAGGCTGCTTGTTTAGCCTTAACCCTCCTGTCATAAGCAATAAACTTATTGCAGTGGGAATTGAGAGGGTGCATCCAGAAACCACTTTGTGTTGGATGCTCTTGGGTTGACGAGGTAAAATTCCTTAGGACAGGAATGGCCTCTTAGAGGCAGCCAGAAATTGCAAATATCACAAATGCAGCACAGCAAAGGAATGTCAATGCCAGGGTCTCTCCCCATTTTCGTGCAGATGACCTTGTGAAGTCACACCTTGCTGCAGAGGTAATCAAGTCAGGCATTTTCTTACAGAGGTGCAGACTCCAGTACGGAAGACTTGTGTCTCCATAGACTTACATCCTCCATTTGCACTCCTTTTAGAGTAGCTCACATGTCCACAGGGTTGCATTGGCCTGCAGTTTGAAAATCCTTTTCTGAAATCACCAGCCTGCAGCACAGCTGTGCCTTCTAAACACTGCTGTGGTGAAGAACAAAGAAATAATTTCTAGAGGGAAAGAGAAGAAATATTGATAACCAAGTGACTTGGCTTCTAATGAACTTTCAAGCATTAGTTTTCACCAGTGCCTGTGTTTGCCTTCATGGTTTCAGCATCTTTCCACTTTAAAAGCTGTTTGGAGGGACAGTCATCCACTGAAATTTTTCTATAGATAACTGCAAATGAAAAAAGGTGGGGAGGAGGAAATAAAAACAGGTAGCAACCTTTCCCTCTCTCCCTCCCTATTTCATTCTATGTAAGTCTTAAATTGGTCCATAGAAAACTCTTCTCATGGGATATCCTGGGGCATCAAAATGCCTCATTTTAATTCATTGGCATTTGTTAGCCAAGGTAGAAAAATAGCTGGAGTTCACATGCATGTGTGGGAGATTTGAAAACAAAATAAACAAACTAAAGCAACTCTGGAACAAAATAAACAAACAAATAAATATTTACCTGGGTTTGCCTTCAAAGCAGGAACATTATTAAGGAGTTTGCTCTCACTTCCTTGTGGGGTGTTCCTGGATTTTGCACTATAAAAACACATCACATGGGAAGCATTGATAAAAACAGGCTCCCGACCTGGGTTCACATTCTTCTTCCCCTAAACCCTCCAAGTAAAATGCCCCTACCTTGAAAGCACAGAGCACATCCTGAGGTCCTTATTGGAGAGCTCAGATCTCTCCTTGCCTTCTCCCCAGAAAGGTTGCTAAAATAAATAATTATGTGCTGTAAATAAATCCAGGATTGTTTTCCCTGGAAAGATATCTGAGGATCATGGGCAAGAGCAGAATGAATGTGGAGGAGTGTTTCAAACCAGAAGGAAAAGAAATGTAGAGTTTTAGTTAGCTTGCACCACTAAATCAAAGGGTCCAGCAGGGATGTCCAAGGCAGGGGAATCTCTGGTCCCAGACAGATTTGCTCAGACCTTCCCCAAACTAAGAAAAGCAATTTCATCTGGGGAATTTGAGCAGTCTTGATTTTCATCCCACATCTGAATTTAAAAAAGACTTAGGAATAAAAGTTGAATTAATCCAATTTTCCCCACAGCTCAAATAAACAAATTACTCCCATAGAAGGAAGTGAAATACTACAAGAAAAGAAAAATACGTAGAAAAAGAATAGGGAAGTCAAATAAATGAGGTTTTCTCTGATTCCCCCAGCAACCATGACCCAGGTCCATCCAGGAATCCTTCTCCATCCAATGATCCCTCTTGGAGAATTGTTCCAGAGACCACATCTATTTGGCAGGACTAGACCTGGGTGTCCCTGGGGGAGCGTGCATGGTTTCTCCTTCCTTTGGGAGGAGTCCATGGCATCCCCACATCCTTGAGGTTTCAGATCACAGATCTAAAATGCCCAAGGGCAGCAGTGTGGACAGCAGCAAGAACTCTCCTGGTAGGTGTCACTCCTGCCAGCTCCTTCCTTAGCAGCCTCCCCTCCTGATGTGTTGGTGGATGAGAATTCAGCCAGAGCTGTCGGGGCTGGCTCCTGCACAGCAGCAGGGCTGGGTTTTGGCTCTGTGGCTGCAGCTGTCCCCTGGAGAGGCTGGGCTGACGCCTCGCAGCCCGCTCCGACACAGCCACATCCCCTGAGCTGGTGGCAGCCACACAGCTACCAGGGGAGCTCATACCCAGCAGCATCTGAGAGCAATAAAGCAAAGGAAAGCTGCGGGGAAGCCTGAGCTGCAGGAGCCTGGGTGGGAACTGCCAAGGCGTTTGGTTGTATGGAGAGAATTCAGCAGCAGCTGTTTTTATACTGAAAGACATTCCAGTCTCTGAGATAAGGCTCCTGTTGAGATATTTCCTTGTCATTCATAGCTTTTAATCCCTAATTTTCATTTCTATTTGACTGCTCTCAGACACCAGACTCCTCTCTTCCCCCTCTTACCAAATGATTTTGCAATAGCAAACTTGCTGGGGACTAAGAGTTTGTACCACTACAATGAACCTTCACAACCCCTCCAAATATCTCTATTCCTGTAGCAAAAGAACACATACTTCCCTCTGCCAGTGCAGAGCCAGGGCTCAGAACAGTTTGGCAGGACAGAGGCTGATAACACATCCTGGAAATGTCCATCCTGTGAGGGCAGCAGGACTGGTACCCATTCCCATGGTGAAACTGCCTGGAAAGCAGCTCCTGGAAATGTGCTTAAGCCCAGATTGCTTAAACTTAACTCAGGAAAGTCTCTTTAGTTAATTTTTAGTTCATGAATGCATCATACTTTTGATTGCCCTGAGAGAGCTCTTCAAGCCTTCCTTGGAGTCTGATTCACAGGAGAATTGGAATTTAAATATTGAAATATTTAATGCAACCAGACAGACACCTGGGCTTCTGAAATACAAGGGGATTGGAGTGTGCAGTCCATTATTTTCAAAAAGCCCAGGAACAACAATGAGAAGGAGATGGAGCAGCAGCAACAAGAAAATCTGGGAAATCTCTGGAAGTCCAAGTCTTATGAGTGCTGCTGGGATAGCCAGCAGTCCTGAAGGCACTGGTCTCCCTAATATTTGGCCAAGGGTATCAAAGGTAAATGCCTGTTTTGCTCTGCCACTTTTACTTTGCTGCACAGAGCTTCAGACAGGCCTGTATGAGCCTAACCCAGGAGATGCTCCAAGGGAATTGGTATTCAAGGGAGTTTGAAGCCTTGGGAAGGATACCAAACCCCTCTGTTTGGAACAGGATTTAACACAGATTGAAAATCTTCCATACACTTCAAGGTTTTCTGCTTCATTCCCAGAGATGCTTTGCAGGCCTGTCAACCCTGATTAAATCATTCCAAATAATTAAATTGTTTTTGAAAGTGATTTGTCAAATATATACATATATATATAATTTGTAGCTTGCATGATCACAGTAATACATCAAGCTCCTGAAAGTCATTGAGTCCTGCATCAAATTGCCTTCAGTCTAAATGGTTTTATTCTGTTCAATTGGGTTATAAAACCTTGGCCACCTAGTGAATCTGGTAGTGGCTATAAATCTCTGCAGCTGGGAAACTGGAAGGCAGCCCTGCCTACCTTACAATGAGAAGAAACCCTGCTTCCCATTCCAATTCAGCAGTGCCTGCAGAGTGTAAAGACCTTGCTGAGCAAAATCCTTCAAAAATGGCAATAAAGAACCGAGGCGAGCCCGGGGAAGAACACGTAATTATAGATGTTGTTTGGAGGGCTCTGCTGTGTTTTGAAGGACATTTTCAAAGCCACAGCAGTGATGGGATGGGAGTTTTGCTCTGACTGCACCCATGAGCACCAACGTACCACCAAGATATATCACTTTGTTGTAGCCTCTGCTTGTAAGGCCCTTAGAAACCCAGTGAGCTACACTGAATGTTGCTGAACATCCATTTCCCAAGGCTATTGAAATAGGATTTTTTTTTTTATTTTTGGTGAATGGCCAATGAATAAAACAATCCTGACGGAAGAAAACGAGCCAATTCCTGGCTTCTGTGTTAGGATTGAATAAAGAGGATCAGCTCACACAGTAGGTGAAAAGGATACAATATACTTGTGATAAACTGGTTGCCTTTTATCCCATTTTCTTTTAATTTCCACATAGTCAGGTTTTTTCCTTCAAAAAATTACTTTACAACCATATGTAACTTTGAGGTCAAATTAATGGCTCTGTAGTTACTCAAAACATCTAATTCTCTTCCTGCTTTTCTTATTTAGCCATGGGGCCCAGATCCTATTTACCAGTTACATGAACTACCCACGACTGAATGAATGCATCATTGCTACTGAGCTAGCCAATTCACACCCTTCTCCTTCCAGAATTTTGGGACAGACTCTATCTGTCCCCAAGTCTCCATTCCTCCTCCTATGTGGTCATTCCCATTCTTACAGCCTCATCCTCATTTCCTTTCATTTGCAAATTCACCCATGTCCTTAACCAAAAGGAAAGTGGCACTGTCACAGGCAGCTGAGCCAGTCTGACACTGCACAGGCTGCAAGGGGCAGGAGCTGCCTCTCTCCTCCTTCACTCATCCCTGGCACCAACCTGGCTACTTGTGGATCAGTTTTCTGAGCTGATTCAACTTGCTAAAACAGCAGAAAAACTCTAGCCACGTGATTTTCAGGGAAGGTTTACTAAGGGGTTAAGGAGCTGGCCCAAGACATGGGGTGAGGCTTCGTCACCGTGGTGGGGAGATGGGAAAGCACAGCACAGCCTCTGCTTGCTGGCAGAGACAAGTGATCTTTTGAGCCATCCCACCCTGTCTCACAGAACTGCATCCTGAGGCAAAGCATATATTTTTGCCATATTTTTTATTTTAATTTCCTTTGCAAGGTTCAGCTCAACTTGACAGTTGGCAATTCTCACCAGCTCTTTATGCTTTCTGACCTCTAAGATGTGGCTTGTTTTGCCGGTCAGATAAGGTTTTAGCCCTTGTAACCCTTTGTTCTGCCCAGTTCAAATGCCCTGTTTGAAGTGGATCTTGCATTTGATTCAATCTGGAGCCTTCCTCTGTAAAATTGGTTCCTCTCCTGAGCAAGATACAAGAGCAAAGGGGTTTTTTCACCCTTGTCTGTCAAGTACCCTGCACACAACAGTCCTAGACCTCTTTAACAAATTTCCCCTTTTGGGTCTAACTTGCAGATCCCTCTTTCAACACTTTGATTACATTTACATGGATCCATCTCATGATCACAGGTCCAAAGTTATTGTGTTCTCAAGACATCTCACTGTCTACAAAATCAAACCTAAAAACTCATCATATTGTATTTATTGCATACCTGAGTGAATGAATGAGCCAGCCCACACTCAGGGCTATGTGGGCCTTTCTTGACAGCATTTATTTTCCAGTGCATGTGTGCAGAATTAAAGCTTCTGTAACAATACAATTCTCACTTGAATACGTTTTGATCTCTCTCTCTTGCTCTCTCTCCCTCCATACAGGAAGGTAATCTAGGACCTATAGGAAATTCCTGGAATGACTCAGTCTCAATGTCTTTAGCCATTTTATCCTATATCACCTGGACCCAAAGGTGTTTTGCTCTGCCCATGCAGTTCTTGTGCCCTGGAAGTCTCTCCTACCATCCCTGTACAGTATTACATCTCCTTCTCATCTTTGTTTCTGCCTCTCCTGATCAAAACCTGTCCTTTATTACCTGCATTCCAATGCCATTCCAAGATCCTTCTATTATCCTTACAACATCCAGTGTTACATTCTGCTTTTGTAGTTAAATCACTCCATTTTACTGCCAATGCCTCTTTAATCAATAGAAAAGTATTTCGGTGCTTTTACTGGCCAATATAATTTTTCTATCTGCATCAGACAAAATCTTTTTATTATCAAATTATCTATTTGATTATTTCTTGCAGCAATAATTTTTCCTTTCCTCAAAATCCATTTTACTGTCTCACATCACAGCACACACCATTTTTCCATTAAACACTGAATCTGCTCTTCCTCTGTGCTGAATCCAGGTGTAAGAATTTCTCAGATATCTCCCCAACTCTCTCCCTCATTTCTCCTCAGGTCTTCATAACTGCTGATTTTAATCCTACAATACCACTCTCTCTACTGAAGTGAGAGCAATCCACTGAATGTCCTTTTCCTTAGTAAGGCCCCATAATTAACTCTCAAAATCATCCTTCTTGATGAATATTTGAGGCATTTGCTGACCTCCATAATGACTTTTATACCCTTTCCAAAGGCTGAAGGGCTCATCCAAGATTTACTTTGTATGTCTCTCCTAAGTGGGCATAAGCATCCTTGATTCCCTCCTCACATCCTTTGAGGAATTGCTTTAGCTTCTAAATCCACATTGTAGTTCCCACTCTCTTCTGAATATGTCTGGCAATATGGGAATTAACTGGATGAAGTAATTTCTTCTTTCTGGTCATTGGGGGAACCAGGGACCACACTGAGGCTTTTGGAATTAAATTCTGGCTTCATCCACGTCTCTTGAGCAGCACAGTAACATGCTACACCTACCTCAGCCTGGAGCCACAGTTATGGTGTTATGAGGAAAGTTTATTCTGAAGAGCAGAGATCTGGTGTCCAGGTAGCCTGAGGTAGGTTTGGGTTTGGGTTTGGTACTTATATCTGAGTTACTGTGCAGCTTCTGCAGTGCTTATTGAGGGCTCTACCCATGCTGCATCTTCTGTCTCTTCCTTCTCCTCAAGCAAGTTTGTAAAAAACTTGTAGGTCCTTAATATCCCTAAGAATCCTCAAAAACTTAGCTGAATGTGGCTATGTGGCTGAACAGTTATTTAGGAAAATGAGCAAATACACACACACACACACACACACACACACACACACACACACACACACACACACGTCCCACATACAAACCCCAACTATATAACAAAACCAGGCAAAAAGGTGCTAATATGTATTCATCTTTAGCTAAGCACTGACAGCAGGGCAATGTATTGTCTTTGCCGATCTTATTTTCACTTGAATGGTTTTCCTTTTATTCCCCGTGGTGTTTAAGGTCTTCCAAAAGAAATACAAATGATCATTGGAAATGAATAGCTGGTTGTGCACGGGTGTTGGGAGAGTGCTGAAAATGGGCTTTCACTCTGCATTCAGTGGGAAAGTGAATCACTCTCACACAAAGCTAGAGCCTCGAATGTGAGGAGGAGAGAGAATGAAAGCAGGATGTGATTCTCAAATGACATTTGGTGCTGTTTATCTAGTGGAACAGTGCATAGATTCGGTGTAGAGGAAACACAGCATCTCACTGCTGGGAAGCAATTGCATTCATTTTGAAGTGATCTATTAGCTCTCAAGTCCTTTAAGAAAATGGAGAATAACATGAAAAGAGACAGAAAAGCAGAGGAAAAAGAAGAAGTAGGTCCCGTGTGAAGGCTCTGGGAGCTGTTGGAGGGGCAGAAGTCTGGACACAGCAGATTGTCTGCCCCAGATAGGTCTGCAAAGATGATATATTCCATTCTTGAATTTTGCACAAAACCTCAGTCTTGCATAAAAGCACAGTCCCAAAGGTGAAGATAAGGCATCCAAGAGCTAACTGGAGGATCTGGGGCTGTATGGGCTTAAAACCTACATCATTGCTCTATTTAAAGAAAAGATGGGCTTAAAACAGTCGTGTGGGGTGGATGTGTGCAAATTCAGCCTGTTTGAAAAACAAAAGTGAGGTACAGATGAGTGTAACAGATGTGCTGGAGGTTCTCTCTCCCTTTCCTTGTACCCTCCTCTGCCCAGCTTCCCTGCTTCGTGCCCACACCTTGTTGGTGCCTCTGGCATTCACCAGCTGGCCACAAAGGCTTGATCTCCTCCATGTGATCCCCCATTGTTAATTTGGAGGTTAGTACTTTACCATGAGAAAAGTCTGGCTGCTCTTGGATTCAACCCCCAGTTGATGTAAGTCAATGAAGCTTCATTGATTTAATTTCCAGCTTAGGCAAAGCCAGTTCTGAGAGACATGAACACCATTAGCCCCATTTATCTCCTCATTTCTTCTCAAAAAGAGAAGAAATTTCTTCTCAGTGTTCCAACACTGCAGGAGCATTGGAAAACTAATGACTCAAAAGCAAGAAAAACCTGTCCTTGAGCTTAGATATTTTAGCAGCTGGAAAAAGGAGCAGGTCTTCAGTTTGCATGAGCAGGTGGAGCTGAAGGAGTTGTGTCTACCCACACCTGCAGAACTCCCTGAACACCCTACCCAGGGTGACATTTGTACCAATAGTGTGAGTTCTGAGATGGTGCTCAGCGAGGTGACAGGAGAGAAATAGGATGGATTGTTCAGAAAAGGAATAACTCTCCAATGCAGCCTTAGTGGGAGTGATCATCACTGTTTTATTCTTCCAGGCAGTGTGACCCTGCCCAGAAATGAGGTTCTGCTGACCTGTTGTGCCTTTTCTCCAGGGAAGTGGTGAGTTCATAGAATGATTCCTACATGTCTCCAAGGTGTAGACATCCCCTAAAAGCATGTTGATGAGTACAGAAAAGTGTAAGATGGTGCCACCCCCAAGGCTTTACCACACCAGGGGGTACCAATGGGTCTGTCTCATTGAGGGGAAACTGGTTTCTGAAAATCAGATTTTCTCATTCCAGTGCTAAGTCATAGCTGAGCTTGTTCTGGGTGGGCCCCACTGGCAGGATGCTGGGCTTGGGTGTACCCTGGGAGGGCATTCCCAGTGCCATTCCACCATCCAGGCTGGGTACATGCCTGTGCACTCCCTCCAGGTCTGAGTTTTCTCCAGCAGTGATGAGCTGTCCATGCTGCCTGCCCTTCACAAAAAACACATCCATCCCCACAGAAAGCAGCTCACCCACAGTGAGCCTGGCTCCAGCACTCCTGCACGCCCTGCCTGAATTAAGCATCTATTTTAATTTGTAGATTTGTAGGCTTTAATTACGACTAGAGTTTCATAGAGCATAATTACTATTTTTTGTTCTCTTTTTTATTGATACAACAAATGCTTATTGGTACTTTGTCAAAGTTACATGCAGCATCTATCCTGTGTAGTGAGGAGAAAAAAAACAAGCAGCTTGCTAAAAAAGCAGCAATTTAAAGTTAACTGCAAAGGTGCTTCTGCTGGGTCAGGGAGAACAGGCATAGAGGCGTCTCACTTTTCCTTTTTTTTTTTTTGGTAGCAATGTCTGGATGGTGGCTCATTATCAGTTATAAATTACAGGGGGTGGGGAAAGGGACGTGAATGACAAAGTTCAGAAACAGCATCTGCCGAAGAAAAACAAATGAGGTGGGGGGCAAAGCGGGGAAAAAAACAGATGAAACACTGTAATTGCTTGGCAACAAGTTGCTATTGTAATTTAGAAAATTGGAAGCATCCGTTCTCCAACAGTTCGATTCTTTTTTCGCTGTGAGTGCAGCCCTTGTTCAGCCATCAGCTGTGTCCTCCTGCAGGATTTCTGCTCTCCTCTCACAGCAGTAATGGACCCCTCGTGTTTGGTTATGGGCCATCGAAATAAAGCATTTCGCGATTGTTTCGCAGTGCAGTCATTTAACAAGATTAGAGATAATTTGCCCCTTGGAATGCAAAACTGTTTCTACAGGTGCTTAAGCTTCCTGGCTTTTGGATTAGAGGCCTCATTTTGTTTTGTGCCATTGCATTCAGGAGGTCTCCAAGGACTGTAAATAAATGAACAGCGACCCTCCGCAGCTGGGAAACTAATTTTCCAGCCCAAGCTGCAAGAGTTGCAGCTTACAAAGCTCAGTGGATGCAGATAAATATGTGCATGCTAATGTATTAAACGTGGTGATTAGCTATTACTGACTGTGCCTCCATGCCAGACATTTGGGGACTCCCAGGGAAACAAGCCTGCCCAGACAGGGAGCAGGATGCTGGAGGCAAGCAGGGGTGTCACAGGTGGTAAAAAGGGTGGTGGCCATTCCCAGTGATGCTGGCAGAGCTCCTTCACACCCCCCTGCCTCCTTCTCCCGAGGACAGAGAACAAACCCCTGCTTTGGCCACATCCAGGAGGATGGGAAGGCTCGTAGACATCCACGGAGATGTGGAACCTCAAGGATGTAGGGATGCCATGGACTCCTTCCAAAGGAAGGAGAGACCATGCACACTGCCCCAGGGACACCCAGCTCTAGTCCTGCCAAATGGATGTGGTCTCTGGGACAATTCTCCAAGAGGGATCATTGGATGGAGAAGGGTTCCTGGATGGACTGGGTCATGGTTACAGGGGATCAGAGAAAGCCTCATTTATTTGACTTCCCTATGTCTTTTCATTCTCTTGCAATGTTTCCCTTCCTTCTATGGGTGTAATTTGTTTATCTGAGCTGTGGGGAAAATTGGATTAATTCAACTTTTATTTCTAAGTCTTTTTTAAATTCCGATGTGGGATGAAAATCAATACTGCTGAAATTCCCCAGATGATGAAATTACTTTTCTCTGCTCAATCCTGCAATAATTCTCAGTTTGGGGAAGGTCTGAGCAAATCTAGCTGGGACCAGAGATTCCTCTGCCTCAGACATTCCTCTGGACCCTGTCAGGCTGGCTCCCTGGGATACTCAGGAACACTGTGCTTCTGTAATTCCCAGACCTGTGAGGCCCAGAGCGCCAGGCACTCCTCCAAACTCACCATGATCAGTGGTTTGGGGGCCAATCCAAGGTTCAGAAGTTCATTGTTTGAGATCTTTCTGTGCCATAGGTCATCTGGCTACTTTGAACAAAATGCTGAAACATTTCAGTGTACTCATGAGTCAGGGGACAGAGAACCTGAAGTTCTACAGGTTCACTAATAAGGCATTTCAGAAGTGATTTAGGTGAGTTTGTGTCTTTTCTTTCATACAGATTTTTACAGTATTCAGATATGTAAAAATGAAAAGGAAAAATTTTGTCAGAGGAGGCAAAGGTATGTTCCCAAAAGAGGGTTGTCTCTACTCCAGTGTAACCCTCACTGCTTGTTCCCACCTGCCCCAAAGCATCTACTGGTGCTGAAGCTTTGGTAGCATCAGTATTTTTGAGGGTTAGGGTGTGCAGTGGGGTCAAATGAACACTGGCATCAGGCAAGGGAAACAACAAGATTTAGCAAGTACAGGTGAACACTACAATTCCTTCTGGCACCTGGTACTCATACTAACTTAGCTCAAAGGTGATAAAACTCCTAAAACTGTCCTTTCCACCCCCACTAAAAAAAAATAAGGTTAGCTGACCCTTTCAAAATTATCTACAATTTTAATGAAGGTCAAACTCTTCTCAGAAATGTTCCTTTTTTTTTTGGTTTCACGGTTTTTTTCTTTTTGGCTCAAAAAATTATTCACCTCTACTCCAAGAGATTTAAAGAGCACAGACAGCTCTTTAAAACTGGTCAGAAATGCGTCTTTGGCAAACAAAATATTTGCAGAGAAAATTTTGCCCAGATGCACTCGTAAGAGTTATTGAAAGCTTTTCTCACTGTTCTTCCTCTAGTTAAATGGCAAAATAGAATGTTCTTATCCAACACGGAGATTACAAGAATAAATGTTTTAAGAAATGTGACTCACACAGTAGGAGCCAAAAAGACAGGTGCTGTAAATTGTGTCCCCTGAGGAAATAATAATAACAAACATCCTTACAGACTGACAGGGTATCACATGAAAAGAGCAAATTCCCCCTGGTTCATCTGTTTCAGCCATCTGAGCCCTGGACTCACGGATGCACAGTTTGGTACCTGCCTTTTCGCTGATGAGTGGGAGCAGATTTTGCAGAGGAGGCATTTCTGCAGGAGGAGTGACATTGAAGTTTCCTTCAAATTCGCTGCAAGCCACCAGGCAGCCACTTGACAGGCAGCAAAGTGCAAGCAGGAGCAAGCAAAAGAAGGAGAAAAAGCAGAGGTACTACCGAGAAGCCCATCCAGAAAGCACAACTCAAATAACCAGACCTACTAACTAGACAGCCACATGAAGAGCACGTACACCTTCAGAGCAAGGTGATGCCAGTGGGGATTGGACTCAAACAGACTTTCCAGATGGCTGCATACATTGCTCAAACTTCATGCAAATACTATTTGCATGGGCTTAACTGGTTGTGCACAGAAAATCCCACTCATCCCCCAAATGAATGGAAAGCAATGGAAAGCAAGAAGAATAATATGATTGGCAGCACACAAGTAAATATGCAAGTTTTATATGATGCAGTGCTTGTGAATATCTGATTGCATCCCCTTCACAGCCAGCCCCTGCACCCAGGGTCTATCACTAATGCCCAGCCCCTACTCCAGAGATTTGTAAGTTCAATAATGTCCCATTCAAGGTTCACCCCACTTGTTTAGGTGCTGTAAGCTGCCACGGACCCCCACAGTTCCTGAAATTCAGGGCACAGGCAGATGAAATGTAGGAGCAGAGAAACAAGGGCACAGGAGTTGGGGAGGTTTGCTCCCAAAGATTGCTCTCTGCTGTCAGGAGCACTTTGCAAGCACCGTGACAGAGAGGGACCTTAAAGGCAAAAGGAAAGGAATTCTAAAGGCTGCTCTCTTGGGAAAGACTAATACTCTCCTGAAGGAATTCTACCTTTAATTCTGTGATGAGTCCAAACATCTTAAATTTTAAAAGCAAATCTGTGGAGCTGTGTTCTGTTTGTCCTAATTGAAAAGGCAGAGGCTGCTGGCAGTATATGAGCAAGACCTGTCCTCTGCAGAGACACCCTGGGGCCCTGCTCACTGAGCTCTTCCCAAGAAAAGCTGCAGGTGGAGCGAGTTTGGCCAAACCCAGCTCCACTGCCCCTAAATTTAAACATCCTACAAGGTGTCTGTGTTAGGTCCTAGCCCTGGCAGGGTGTTCATCCCCCCCAAAGGGCAGAAGGGATCACGCCAGTCTGGACTGGAGTTTCTCCCTTTCCCTTCTGGGAGCAAAGGAAGGCGTTTTTGGTGGGGGACCAGACTCGCTTGGGTAGCACTCAGCACCTTCCCTGGAGCAGAGGGCTTCCGCTGAGCATCACCACCAAGAGTTTCGGGGCAGGTTATTTTTCCTGGGAGTTGCATGCAGCCCTGATTGCCCAGAAGAGCATAAGTGAGCATTGTTTCCCCCACATTGTTCCCTGGCTCTCCACTTTTCCCAACTCCTTCTTACCTCATCCTCCCCTTGCTGGCTAGAGAGCTGTAAGCTGCTGATTAGCACTTCATTTGACAAACAGGAAGTGGGGAAGAAAAGCATCATTTTCAGAATTAGAGCCTCGGAATGAATTGAAGAAAGAAAGGGGGAAGAAGGAAAAAAAAGAAAGCGAGCCTTGCACACTTTCCTAATTGCTCGTTAGAACCAATGGCCTTTGTGGTTCCTTCCCCCTGTGTCTTCTTTATAAAAACGTTTGCACAAGACATTGCTATTGTCTGCCAGACAGCCTCAGGGTAGGACAAAATGAACTAATTGATTTGCAGTTATGTCGTGGTGAATAGTGCTAAACATCCATCTGCGGATTCCTTGTGAGGAGTGATTAATAATTTGTACTCCTGGGCCCAGAAGCCTGAATACCCTTTTTTCATGTAAAACTGAAGCGTTTCATTCTCTCAGCATCACAGATATCTCGTCTGCATTGTGGGTACAAGGACGAGGTCAGGAGTGCCGTGCTGGCCGTGTCGCACAGGCGGGTTGTCTATGTGTGGGTAAAACCCAGCACTCGGTGGGATTAATGGGAATTCTGTCAGGCTGACACTCGGTACTGTACAGCACTCCTGCTGCAGCCACTCCAGTGCAGATGTTCCCCATCCCTTGACATTGTTCCAGCGACAGAGGATTTTACATGTGTTTTCAAAGAGAGAGCTGGGAGACTTAACATTTATTTCAAACACAGAACCAAAACCTAAACTGAGACAGTTTAAGGAATTAGGACTTGGATTCGAATTTCAGGGCTTTTCTGGCCACTCTTTCTATAACCACCAGAGGGAAAATCTCAGCACCAAACACACCCGAGTGTTGAGGAGTTTCAAAGTCAATAAAAAAAAGTTTTACTCAAATACCACCTACATGTTGAAAGATACATGCAAAATACCTTAAAGTGTCAAGTAAAGGGGAGTCTGCAAAACCTCTCTACAGGAGCTCCTGCTTGAGCAGGATATTCCTCCTGTGCAGTCAGAGCTGCACATTTCCATAATTTAAATGGTGATTCCTTTGGGGTGAGCCCCCTCCGTGGGCACTTTGTCTTGGTCTGAGCTCACTCAGCTGTGACAGCCTGTGATCCTCTCTCCCACCATGTCTTAGGGTCTTCCTGATTGTGTCCCCAGCTCCACCACTCATTCTTGGTCCTTTCCACCTCCACCTGGAATGAAAAGCTGGTAGCTGCTCTCTGAGCCATTTCCTGCTTCCTAATGAAATCTATTGGCCTCCTGTAGGGAAAAAAAACATTGACTCAGCCAACTCTTAATGAAGTCATCTGTTTTCATGGTGTTACTGGTGCCCTCTACTTTCCCAGCTCATTAAAAAAATTAACAACCTTTAGATACATCCAGAGATCCAGAGATGAGATCTACTTGGTCAGAGTAAATCAATTTAAGTGGAAAAACCCCCACTTGTCTTTCCCTTGTGACCCATTTTTACATCTCCCTAGATTATCTGCATTTTATCCCATGCTTTGAACATTTTGTCTGAGTACATCTACATTGATAAGCAGATGCCTGTGAGGCCTTGCCTTGCTGTCAGCTTGCTCCCTGGCTGGTTTGCACTGCTGCTGCTCTCTGAAATCAAACCAAGGCATCGTTCTGGGAACAGCTCTTTCCAGAAAATTGTCTGATATCTCAGATTTGGCTCCCTTTGTGACTCACAGTCCTACAAACCCACCTTAAACCCATCTTTAAATGTTCCCTGATGCTCTGCTGTGTTTGTTCTACCGATCCCATTCATGTCCCATACCATAAAAACCAGACTGTCAGACTGCCCAGGGCACTGGGTCTGAGGGACAAGGACTGACTGCTGTCCTTTGGGAGAAGCATGGACACAGTTTATCTCTCTGAGACAAATAGGCATAAGGTGCAACATAGATTTGTTTGGTTATGCCATGTCTAGGGCAGGTTTCCTTCTTGGAAGCTTGGGATAAAGCCCTTAAAAGCACTTTTCTCCTGGCAGTAACTAATGGGGCAAAAAGAGACAAAGGTTTTTAAAAAGAGTGCACAAACCCCAAACATTTGCATGGTAGAAAAAGACTGGAACATTTAATAATTCAATTTTCTCAGACTCAGCCTGGTGATACCTGGTTGTTTTCCTCTCCTGTCAGGTTCTGGGGAAATTATCTCTTCCAAGTAAAAGTACAGTAATTTCACGAATACAAGCCGCACCAATTTGACCAAAATTTTGGTGGAAACCCGGAAGTGCGGCTAATATTCCGGGGCGGCTAATCTATTAACAAAATTCTAAAAGCTGCCAACACGGAAGTGAGAGCCCGCGGCAGCCCCAAGCCAAGCTGGAGCCCGGCCGGCCCCGGCAGAGGTGGGAAAGCCTGGCAGAGGCGGGGCCAGCAGTGTCGGGGGCGGGCGGCAGAGCCTGAGCCAGCAGGGCGGGGGAGCCCGGGAGAACTGGGGCTAGCAGTGCAGGGGAGCATGGCAGAAGCAGGAAGGCCGGCGGGTGGGGCTGCCTGGCAGCGGGGGAAGCCCAGCATAATCGGGGCCAGCAGCGTGGGGGAGCCCGGCGGTGCGGGGGCCTGCAGTGCCGGCCAGGGCGAGGAAACGCGGCGGCGGTGCAGACGGGAGGGGGCGGCCGGCGAGCGTGGTGGCGGCGGCGGCAGCCCTGCCGGCGGGGCGAGCGAAAGCGCCGCCGCTCGCGAAAGCGCCGCCGCGAGCCGCGAACCGCGAGCCGCGAACCGCGAGCCGCGAACCGCGAGCCGCGGACCGCGAGCCGCGAGCCGCGAGCCGCGAGCCGCGAACTGCGAGCCGCGAGCCGCGAGCCGCGAGCCGCGAGCCGCGAGCCGCGAGCCGCGAAAGCGCCGCCGCGAGCCGCGAAAGCGCCGCCGCGAGCCGCGAACCGCGAGCCGCGAGCCGCGAGCCGCGAGCCGCGAGCCGCGAACCGCGAGCCGCGAACCGCGAGCCGCGAAAGCGCCGCCGCGAGCCGCGAACCGCGAAAGCGCCGCCGCGAACCGCGAGCCGCGAACCGCGAGCCGCGAACCGCGAGCCGCGAGCCGCGAGCCGCGAGCCGCGAGCCGCGAGCCGCGAGCCGCGAGCCGCGAACCGCGAGCCGCGAACCGCGAACCGCGAGCCGCGAAAGCGCCGCCGCGAGCCGCGAAAGCGCCGCGGGGCGGGCGCGGCGCTCGCGAGGCGCGGCGCGGGGCGAGCGAAAGCGGCAGCGGGGCGGGCGGCGAGCCCGGCGGCGGCAGCCCTGCCAGCCGGGCGAGCGAACGCGGCAGCGGGGCGGTGCTGACGGGAGAGGGGGGCCAGCGAGCCCGGCGGCGGCGGCAGCACCACCCGGCCAGCCCCGCCGAGCCGTGGCGCTGAGCTGGGCCACCCGGCCCCGTCGGCAACCATGAGCGGGCCGAGCCTGCCTGGCCCCGCCCCGAGCCAGTAAAGCCCGCTATGCCGCGATCCTCTTACTAATTGGCCAATTTGTGAAAGCTGCGCACGGATTCTCGCGACGAACGAAAGTGCGGCTAATATTCGGGGTGCGGCTTATCTATTGACAAAGACAGCAACATTGTCGAGGCACCAGGGGTGCGGCTTATAATCCGTGCGGCTTGTATTCGTGAAACTACTGTAATTACTGTAAGTGCTTTGCAAGAGTGTATTTGGGTAACGTATTTGGTATAGTTCTGAAAATTATCTTGTGAGAAAATAATGAGCTAGGAGAATACAAAGTGCCTATTTCAGAGAACTTTTCCTATTACCTTTCAGGGGTGATAGGCTCTGGCCACTCATTAAATATAATGCAAAAGCTTTTTAAATATGTGGTGCTGTAAGAGGAATGAGATTAGATTGGATGGGGCTTTGAAAAAAGTATCCATTTAGAAGACTGCAAGATTGATGATCTTGGGGAGTTCTACAGTCCAAGGGAAGGAGCAAGGCTATGGGTATGCTGTCATATTCTTTCTTTTATTTTTCATTTGGGGCATCTTTGGCTGATTTAGCACACTGCAACACAATGACCTACATAATGACCTGAGCTTAAACAGATGAAAAGGACAGGTTTGGATGCTTTATGGTGACACACCATTTATAATCCATGGTCTTGAATGACAGTATGAGTCATTCTTATACTGAGTTTCTGAGAGTAATAACAGAGGGTCAGCATTTCCACACTGCTGAGCTCACTTGTGAAACTTATTTCTACAGTAGATTACTGAGGTCAAGGGTATAATCCAATTCAGAAAAATCAGTGGGAACATAACAGGAAGCATCATTATGACTAATGATGCTTTCTGTTATGTTCCTACTGACTTTTCTGAATTTGACATTCATTTGTTCAAATCCATACAACACCTTCATCTTGAATACTGGAAGCAGCTTGTGTCTGTTCACCTCAAAAAAGATACAGCAGAAGTATGGACAAAGATAAAGAATTGCTCAGATCAGAATAAGCTAAAGGAGACAGCTCCTTGCCCCAGGTGTGGTTCAGCTGAGGAACCCTTTGCTGCAGAAGTGGTGGGTGCAGGAAGTGAGTTTAAAAGGCATTTAGATATGATGGAAAAAAATCACGGGGGGCTATTAAAAAAGAATATACCACCATTAAAATAAAAAGCTCCCAAAGTCCCATGTCCCACACTGCTGGAGTGGGAGGATGGTGTTCTGGAGTGGCAACACTGCCTGTTATCCCAAAGCTTTGCTCCTCTCTGTGCACCCTCTTCAGCTGTGCAAAAACAATGGGTCTGTGGCAGAAGCAGAACCAAAAACCCATCCCCTGAGTCCTTTCCTTGATGACTGTGGGCAGCTGACAAATTGAACCCACCAAATCCAGCTTTATCCCAAGCAGGAACACAAAGTAAAAAATCTGGGCTTTGCTTAATGAGACAAAAGTCACTGGAAGATGTTCAGCTTCTAGTGCAGAATTCCAACATCTGTCAGGCAGTCAAAATAAGAGGTGCAGCACTTTTCAGTGCAGAAGGGCAAGCTCGGAGATGTGAACCCCGAATGTCAAGTGTCCGGGTGTCCATCCAGCCTTGCTGGGAGCAGGAGATGCTCTGGGGAGCGGGGCTGGGTCTGTCCCAGAGCAGCAGCTTCTCAGGCTCTGCACCAAAACCACTGCAAGGAGCAGCGGTGGGGCAGCCCGGACAGCACCCAGCCGCCAAATTCCTGCCCTTTCTGGTGGAGTGCGAGGCTCGGAGGCCGGGGACAGAGGGGACGGACGTGCCGACAATCGCCGGCGTCTCCGGGCTCTTCAGACAGGGCCATTGAGCGGCGAGAGCCGCGCTTTGTGCCCTGCCCCAGGGCTGCCTCCTCTCCATTTGTTTACCACACATCCTGTCTTCTTTTCTGTTTGCTTCACACATCATCGCCTTCATTAATCGTCCTCCCCGCTCCCCATTCGGCCCTTTGGATTTTCGGCTCGCCATGGGTAATTCTAATTACCTCAGACATAAAAAAAAATAAAATAAAATAGGAGCTTAAGTAGGTGCACTTCATTCTTTAGCTGCCTTTTACAAGCGGTTCAGTGCTGGCTACCGAGGGAATCTGATTAAACTAATTACCCTGATTGGCTTGTTTAATCAACTGCTTGGTTTAATTGGGCCTCGCTAATGCGGAGCGGTGGAGTCCGTGGTGCGTAATGTGAGAACCAGGAGACCCGAAACAGCGGCGGTGACACCGCCACAGAAACCAGGCCGCATTCCCAGCCTGCCGGGGCTCCCACCAATGCAGCCCTCAGCCCGGAGACCGACTGTATTCTCAGCAGCCTGAATGGGCTGGAGGTTTTAGTGATAATTAAAATTGCTAGGGGAAAAAAAAAAAAAAAAAGAAGGAGAAAACCTCACCCCTTTCTCATTAAAGACTTGTCGTTTTTCCCTTCCCCCTCCTCCCAGCCTCCAAACTCGAAGCAATATCGGGAATCCTGTCTGCCTCTTTCAAACAACACTTCAATTCATCAGGGCAAAGAATCCTTCCTCCTTCGTCCCCCCCCATCCCTGAGATTTTTCACTCCCATTTACAGCGTGCGTGGCCCAAAGTAAATACACAGACAACAGGGCTACAAATTACCTTGCACTAGGTAAATCCACCCTGAGTACCTAGGGAGTTTGTGGAGGACAAACAGCTCCTGTGTAAGCATCCTGGCAATAATGGGCATTCCTACAGCTCTAATTACGGGAACAATAATGACCTGCAGAGTGTCCTTCTCCTGCTCCCATCTCGGTGCCGGCTCCCCGCTCCCCTCCCTGCCCTCCACTTGCTCTCACAGTGGGGAGGGATGAGGACGAGGAGCCAAACACACGGCTGGCTTAGCAAAGCTCCACTCATCTGGGTCCAATATGTTTCATGGTGACGTGCAGGCTGAATTTGTTACTTCCTGAGGATTTTCTTAGAGCCAACGACGTCCTGCACACTGGTAGGTGCTGGCATGAGTGTGACACCCACGTAATCCAGCCCAGGTATTCCCTGTGTGTGCCACTTGGGCAAAAAAATCTATTTGTCCAATTGTCATAAATCTCCAATTGCCATCTGTAAAATGGAGAATGTAGCAGAAAAATGGCACCCGTCTTTAGCCACGGAAAATAGAAATGTATATATAAATGATTTAGCAACTTTAGACTGCCTTTGTACTCAATGAAAAGAAATGGGCATTATGCCTATTTCAGATGTCCACTTCACGTTATCCTAGGAGTATCTTTTACTTCTGCTATGGGTGTGAAAGGAATTTAGGTGATATTGGAGTTACACCATGGCCAGATGACTCCATGGCTCCAGTAGCCATGGCTACTGGGATGCCTGCCTTAGGGAAGGCACCAGAGCCCCTTGCAGAGCCCACCCCATGCTTGTGAGGGTGCTGGGGACATAACCTCTTACCAGCCTGGCATCCTCCCTGCAAGCCAGCAGAGCAAACTGTGCCTGCTTCCACCGAGGTCACTGCCTCACCTCTGAGCTCTGCCCACTGCTGGCCCAACCTCCCCACCTGTGATGGGCAAGGGACTACCCACAGGCATGAACAGACTTACAGGAGTGTGTGTAATTTGTGATCACAAACTGTGAGGGGAGGAAAAGACAGCTCCTCCAGGAGTGCTTGGGTGCACTCCTGTGCTGTGATCCCCTGGTTGCTGTCACCTCATACTCAGCACCACACACAGTGGGTTGCTTTCAAATTGTCTCCAGTTGTCACTTTTTTTTTCCCCAAGCAAAACACTGAAATGTTCAGCAGATTGGTAAAATATGTGCTTGAATTCTGTAAAAATTCAAATGGGTTGGGATTTTTTTGGTAAATTATATATTGTGGGAGTCTCTTTTGCACTGTCTCCCCTGTAACCCACAGCAAATGAACCCCATGGCTCTCAAACCTGGCTTCAATTACTCTTCAGAGGTCTCTCTTTTTAATTTTGTGGTTTGCTCTGGGCTGAAAAATGTCCATATAAGTGAGTAGGTGAAAGCATTTAAAAACCACAGGGAACCCCAGTGCTGAGCTGAAAAGCAAATGAAAAATTTTCTTCATGGATGGGGTGTGTTTTATATCCCAACAGGCCATGCTGTGAAGGTCATTAGACACTGATCAGCTGTGGTTATCTCATTGATCATCCCAAAAGTACTAGCTGCAGGATGCTCAAGTTAAAGTCACAGCAAAAATCATTACCATTTTTATGAGGGAGACTATGACATTTTGTTGGATCCCAGAAACCTGGGTTTTTCAAGCTTTTTGTGCTGCCTAGCACTGACCCCCTGGAGAAAACTGCTTTTGACCTGAGGCCTTGGAGAAGGGTTCTAAATTTAAGTGATGAAGTTAAAATCATGGGTGTGCAGTTAAATAAAAGTCTGCTTTCATATGGTAAAGGGTTTTAAATTTAAGGTTTTTATAGTATAGTAATAGGTATGGGACAAGATGGGGGATTTTAGGTAGTGTCTCTTTCAGTGTTCATCTTCCTTCTTCTTCCTTCATCTTCATGGGGTTCAGGCAGTAGTTTCTGGTTGGTCAGTCAGCATCACACTGAGGGTCATGGGAATTTAGTTATTGGGTTAAAAAGATAAATAATGTAAGTGTTAATTCTCTATTGGACTGTTTAGCTTTAAGAGACCTTGTAGCAGCTGGATCTGTCTCCATTTTCCTCGCTTCTAGCAGGTAGCTGGAAGTGCTGCTGAACACTCTGTACTTTCTGATAAGATTTAATAAACAACCAAGCCCAAACACAAGAAAAACAGTTTCCATCGTGTATTTGTTAATCCTAACCCTAAGCATAGGCAAAAAACCCTAAGACAAACCACTTAAATGATCAAACTCCTACCAATGTTACAGCATTTTTCACTGGAATATACCCAGTCAGATATGATACAAAGTGGGGGGGGGGAGCAATATCCATTTGCTAATATTTCAACTCTTTTAGGGTCACTTGGGGTCGTGCTGTGGTGATGTCCCTCCCCATCCATCTGGGACACCTAGTGAATGAGTGGTAAACATAACTTTTCCCAGCAAGACAAAATCTGTTTCTAACTCACGACCTGCTGACACTCGTTCATTATGTGGCGTTCTTCTGAGAGACAGGCTGTTTAGGAAAACCACTGCCCTGTGCAGCCATCCCTTAGTGACAGGACAGGCGCTCTCCCAAGGGGGTGACACTGAAGGGCTGCTGAGGGATGTTATGGAAAGGGCATCGCGGCCATCAGCGCTGCGCCGGGACGACGCGGGGCCGTGGGACCGCTGAGAGCCCGTGGGGCTGCAGGAGACGTCCTGGCTGGCCCCAGTGCTGCTCAGACAGGGCCATATTTCACCAGCACTGTCCCACAGCCGCCCCTCGTCTCGTGTGGGGATTTCACTTAACGCCTACGAGGATCAATGCGCAATTTTTCATCACCTTGGAGTGAGGCATTATTTGAAAATTTTGGTATTGTTCTTGCAATGTTTGTTCTTGTGAAATCCTTCACGTTCACAGACCCTGCAGTGTCCTTCATCCAGAGGCACTGGGTCTGTCAGGATCCTCCCTCTCCTGTAGGCAATGTCCCAGCCTCAGCTAAGCATGGCATGCAGCAGCCTGTGGTGTTGCTCTCTTATTCCTTGGGGACAGGAAAGATTCATCTAAAGCCAATCACTGCAGCTATTTCTTGCTGATGAATGAATTAATGGCATGGCAGGGAGAACTGATACTTAACAAACACTTTCACTCTTCCCACTGATCTCTTGGGAATTGGTGTGAGCTAGAGTGCTGTGTTTTTCCTTCCTTAGAGAGTCTTCGAGTTGTTCACCTGGCAAGGTAAACAACCTCATTGATCTTATGAGGTTTAGATGCAAGTAATTGATGTAAGTGAGGTTTAGATCAAAGTAATTTGGGGGTGCTCCAAGTTTAGTTTTTTGGGATTTTTTTGCGTTTTTTTCTAGAGCCACTTATATACCAGATTTTAATCTTTTTTTTTTTTTTTTTTTCCAAAGAGCTGCATTAAAACACCTTATTGCCAATAGGAGGGGAATATCTGCATTCCACTGAAAGATGCCAAGTTATCATTACATTCAAACTGCATTTTAACAGCCTTCTCATTTTCAGGGCTTTTCACTTTTGCATTAATAAACACTCAAAATCCAAGAGCTGTTGAACTCATACCTTTCCCCATATCCTCTGTGTGTTTCCTAGAGGCGTGACAGCAAGAGAGATTTGATCAAGGTCGAATTGAATCAAAACAATGGAGAGGCAGACAGTTGGCTCTGGAGCCTTGGCAGTGCCAGAAGCAAATAAAGCCTCTCTGTGTTTATCACTTCATTCAGTCCAGATGGGCCGTTTTCCCCATCCTGCACTCATCATCCTGTATCCATACAAAGCTCTCAGTGATATTTCTGTAGCATGTTGCTTCAATGAAGCTGTCCTAGAGTGGCTGTACCAGTGGTTTTGAAGTTGCCTCTGTGTCTCTCATGTGGTTAGGCTTACAGATGTCTTCTGTGGTCTCTCTTTCTCTATCAGTCATCGTTTCATTCTCATGCCTTCCAGATTTCCAGATACCTCCTGCCTGTGTCTGCTTGAAGAAAGGCACCCTGTAAAGCCCTCCCATGTATTACAAAAAGATCTGCTTCTGGTTTTGCTTCACATAATGCAATGTATGTTTTGCAAAAACCTAGGGACTGACAATCAGATTATTGATCACAGCCAACAATTCTGGCTCCTCTGTGTCTAATCCTACACTCCCCCCTGGAAAGTGGTTTTAGATTTGTTAAATGAATTTGAGGCTGATGAAAACCTAAGGTCAGATGTATGGGCCTTCAGCAGACAGAATACAGGGAGGAACTTCTTATGTCATGTGCTCTTCTAATTAGACTCAGTCGCATACTGTACAATTCCTCCAGCTCAGGCTATCAGTCTTCCTCGGAAAAAAGCTTTTGTCTTCCCAACATTCTGCACCAAATCAGGTCAGATTTGGCTCATTTGCAAACCTGGCCCATATTTTGCAGAGGAGAAGTTCAAGGCATTGAGCACTCCTGTCCATCCCTTGCTCCCATCTGCCTGCTGGAAAGGGATTTCAGCAGAGCAGCTGCTCTCAGTTGTGTTGGCTCCCTCTGAAAACAGACTGCAAGAATGGGGCAAGAAGGAAAGATCCAGGCAAGGAGCTGGGAATTGGACGACTCAAAGTTTAAGCTTACATTCAGACATTCAGCCACAGTTCTCCTCAGGATGAAATATTTAGGACACATGCAAAGCACAGAGTAGAAAAGAATATAAATATACCTCAAATCCATGAGTCTGAACCCACTAGAGGGAATCCAAGCGGCTCAGTTCATGCAGAGGTGCACCCCTTTAGGGGCTTTCCAGCTCAGCTGGCTCTGCTCCTGGGTATTGTGTCTCTGCATTTGCAATAAGCCTCCTAACAACTGGCTTTGCTGTTTTTAACACAGATATAGCACTGCTCAGGTGTGTCCAGAGATCAGCTGAAACCATGCAAGAACATGTGCCTGCACTCTGTTCCTGACACAAGCCCTTGGTGTTTTCCTGGCTTTACCCCTCTAACAGCACAGGCTTTGCAGGCACTTTTTAAAGCAGACCTGATTATTTGAACACACCAAAAATCTAGCAGAAAACAAAACTGCTGGGCAAAATCAGGAAAAAAATCAACCCAGTAGCATCACCACCCTCAAGGCTATGATACCACCAAGGAACTTATACCCCAGGCTGGTTTCAAGGTGTTTCCTCTCCAAAACCCTTTTTAAAGAGCTGAGTAACCTCATGGGCTTTGCACTGGGCTCTGAGCTGGTGTGAGCAGGGCTGCAAAGGTATAACCAAGCACAAAATATGACCCTGGCTTAGCCCAGCCTGACTCTGGCAGGGCTGTGCACAAAGCCACAGAGCCTGTGTGAGAATGCCCTCAGTCATGCTCATAAAATGTTGTACTTTGCAGCTGAGAAGGGATAAATTAAACTAACAAGCATGACAGCTATTTAAAAATAAGAAATCATGTTTCATGGGGTAAAACAACATCTGAGGCCCCAGAGAGTCTGTACTTTGTATTTTTAATAGTCCTCTCACTGCAACAACACTCTCCCCTCCACTTAGCCGGGCTGAAGACCCCAAGTTCAAACATTTCCCCACTGCTCTCTCCCTGGTTTACTGCAGCTCTCATCTTTACTATCACTCTGGATAACTCTCTTTTGTGAGGAGAAGGGCTCATTAGCCAGGAACTGATAAACAAAGAGGAGGGTGGAAGCAGAGGTCCCTGCTCCCCAAAGCAGGCTCCCCGGGCTGGCGGTGGCCTCCCACCCAGCACGGCTCCGTGCAGCCCCAGCTGCAGCCTGTCTGGAACGTGCTGGGGACAGGCTGTCAGGGGGCTGAGCTGTCCCACACCAGCCCTCTGCAGGAATTGTGCTGAGGGGATGGAAAAGCTGTGCCTCAGAACACTCTGTGAAGCAGAGGGAGGCTGGTTGCCTTGGGCCGGTGTGTTCTGTGGTGGGTTCTGGCAGCCAGGGAGTGGCTGGTGCTGGTGGCTTTGGGTGACAGAGGCAGCAGAAGCTCCTGAATCCCCACTGCAGGGGAATTGAGGACTTACCTTCTACAAAAGTCTCATTTTTAAAAAAACCCCTCAACATCCATACCCATTGGTGTTGCCTACACTCCTCTAGCTGAACCCAATTGAATGAGACTGTTAATACATTTAAAAGTAGCTTTGAGGCATTTTGGCAATGATTGCTAATGGCTAGCTTCTTCAGAGGAGGACCAATTTCAGGATAAATTCCCTGTGAGAACAAATAATCTGTGACAAGATTACATTATAGAAAAAGATCATTGTGTAACCAACCGACTTCTTATACACAATCATTGGGTTGCCAGATGACAAAATAATACTGTTCTCTGTGGTCATTGCCACTGGCAAAGACAAAACAAAAGGTGTTAAAGTTATTTAAGGCAAAGCAGAATATTTTTCAACTAGAATTTTCACATAGTGACTACTGTGTGAATCAGGAAGCCGAGGCAGGGAAGTTCAGGGCTGGTTTCAAGTAAGAGCATGGTTTATTCTTATGCATTAAATTCTCAGAGGCTGTTATGATTTAAAACTCTCCAGAGCAGAAGCTGATCATCTTTTCTGAGGTTCTAGCAAACCTTCAAAGAAGAGCATTTCTCTGTGAGACTTTTAACCAGGGCAGATAATGATAGGATAAGGAAGGCAGGTTTTAAACTAAAAGAGGAGATTTAGATTAGATTTTAGTAAAAAGTTCTGAACTGTGATGGTAGTGAGCCACTGGCACAGGCTGCTCAGAGAAGCTGTGGCTGCCCCATCCCTGGAAGTGTCCAAGACCAGGCTGAATGTGCTTCTGGGCAACCTGGTCTAGTGGAAGGTGCCCCTGCCCATGGCAGGGGGCTTAAACAAGATGAAGGTCCCTTCCAACCCAAACCATTCTGTGAGTCTGTGCTTCTGTGGTCTGCCTTTTGAAAACAATTCACAGAGACCCAAAGTCATGGTTAAAGCAAAAGTCTGGATGAGTATACAGAATTTACCTTGCCTGGTTCTCCAAGTGATAGGAAACAGAAGTGTTTGATTTTATCTAAAGAGGAGTTGAAGATGAGGAGTTCACCACCCTCTGTGATATTACAGTTTTATCCTCCCAAAGGACAAAAGGGACAGTAGGTGCTGAGTGCCCAGAATTGTCAGATTCAGCCTCAGTATGGACCAGGTGAGTCTTTCAGAACTGATCACCCAGTGAAGCTGAGGAGAAACAGAGCTACCCACAGCCAGCTGCTTTCTGCAAACACCCTCGGTCTTCCCATGGATTAAGAAATCACTTTTTGTGGGCAAAACCCGATTTTTGGGCTGATGACAATCTGCATGTGATCTGAAATGAGATAAGCTGACTGCTGCAAGTGTAAGCCAACTACAGAATGTCTTTCTGCAGAACTTGCTGGAACATTTGTCATTAGCAATGTCTGCTTTTGATGAAAAATAGCTTCACAATTGTGATAGAATTTTTCGCAGGAAAAGTATCTCTTTTTTTCCTATTCTTGGATAAAAAGACTGAAAATAATATGAAAGTTGAGGCTTTACTCTGTAGTATTCTCAGAATTTAAAAGTTGACTTTCATTTTTCTTTCTTCATTTTTTTGCATTTTTCTTCTTTTCTTGCAAAGAAAACGTACACTTCTTTGTTTTCTTTTATGCCTTTGCATAACTGTCCTTTTTCTTTCTCTTAGTTGAGAAAAGGTAAAAGTGGGAATAACAGCGGAGAAAAAGAAGAAAAACTATATCAAACACAGGTACAGTAATTTCACGAATACAAGCCGCACCAATTTGACCAAAATTTTGGTGGAAACCCGGAAGTGCGGCCAATATTCCGGGGCGGCTAATACATTAACAAAATTCTAAAAGCTGCCAACACGGAAGTGAGAGCCCGCGGCAGCCCCAAGCCAAGCTGGAGCCCGGCCGGCCCCGGCAGAGGTGGGAAAGCCTGGCAGAGGCGGGGCCAGCAGTGCGGGGGGCGGGCGGCAGAGCCTGAGCCAGCAGGGCGGGGCAGGGGGGCGGCAGAGCCGGGTCAGTAGGGCGGGGGAGCCTGGGAGAACTGGGGCTAGCAGTGCAGGGGAGCATGGCAGAAGCAGGAAGGCCGGCGGGTGGGGCTGCCTGGTAGCGGGGGAAGCCCAGCAGAATCGGGGCCAGCAGCGTGGGGGAGCCCGGCGGTGCGGGGGCCTGCAGTGCCGGCCAGGGCGAGGAAACGCGGCGGCGGTGCAGACGGGAGGGGGCGGCCGGCGAGCCCGGCGGCGGCGGCAGCAGCCCGCCGGCAGGGCTAGGGAACGCGGCGCGGCGCGGCCGGCGAGCCGTGGCGCTGAGCTGGGCTACCCAGCCCCGTCGGCAACCAGGAGCGGGCCGAGCCTTCCTGGCCCCGCCCCGAGCCAGTAAAGCCCGCTATGCCGCGATCCTGTTACTAATTGGCCAATTTGTGAAAGCTGCGCACGGATTCTCGCGACGAACGAAAGTGCGGCTAATATTCGGGGTGCGGCTTATCTATTGACAAAGACAGCAACATTGTCGAGGCACCGGAAGTGCGGCTTATAATCCGTGCGGCTTGTATTCGTGAAACTACTGTATTTTAATTTTCTAAGAAACTGAAATCAAGATATATATTCTATTCACTGTATGAGCAATGTCAAATAATTTCCACCACCCCCATCTTATTTAAAGGTTAAAAAGCTTTACTTCCTTATGCATGTCAATGACATTTGCTGCTTCTTTTTTTCTTTTTAGGACTGGTCCAACTCCTAACCCATATCTTTTTGTTTTCACTTGTCCCACTTTGCACTGGAGAAACACTTTCAGAAGTTTCCATGGGACTTGGAATAGCAGATCCTGTTTTGAGGAGTAGCACAGGCTTGGGGAGCTGCACCAGCCCCAGCTGGGGTCTGCCCCTCTCAGCGTGTGCCCATGTGCCAGGGCTGTGTCCCTGCCGTGTCCCTGGGCATTTCCCAGCTTCAATCTAGTGAGTTACCAGCAACATTAAGAACAAGAAAAGAGGAATTAGGGGCTGCATCCCTTGGGATGCTCCAGTTCAGCAGCCACACCACATTTCTCCTTTCCCAGGCACATCAGAGGGTCACTTTGTACAGGCAGGACCAGCAGCAGTGCAGATGATGAGTCTGTAAAGGCTTTACCAGTCCAGGAGTTTGATCCATGGGATCGAAATTGGCCTTTTTTCCCAACAGAGGAGTTCATGGAAAAAAGTCACAAGAAATAACTGGATCTAATGGGGAACAATTTCACAGAATCAGCCATGGGAGCCTGTATGCCACCTAAGGCATGTGCAGCAAGCAAAACACCTCTTGAAGGAAAAAGAAAAAATGCAAATGACCCAAACACTGACAAACACTTTCAGAACAAAGGAATAAAGAAGACTATATCTTGCAATATCTGTACAGCCATTTAAACACCCCTTTTTGCAGAAACATTAGGCTTCTTTCTGCTCCCTTAGTGAGTGTGGATATTTGTATCTCTGTCGATCCATGGACTTGAGATGTGATGAGAAACAAAGGGCCTGAGCTGTGTGGACACTCACACACCACATTGAACAGTCTTGCTTTGCACCTGCAGCCTTGCTGCCAAGAGGGATCTGGATGTGCAGGTCTGGCTCAGACTTGTTCCTCTGCCCTCACTGTGCCTTTAAAAAGGGACCTTCAGGGCGTGCATAAAATTAGACACACGTCTTAAGATACATTTCTGTACAGCAATGGTCAAATCTCGAGGAAAGAGTATTTTTTAGCTTTACTTCATTCTTGTAAATGAAGTTTAGAAAATTTCTTTCCTTCTATGTTTTAAGATTTTTCTCTGCCTTGGCAGAGTGTTTTGTCTTGGCTAAATGAGCGACTTTTAAAAAAAATTAAGACTAAAGAGAGTCCACCAAAGCTAAGGAAGTTGTATCTTTCATACTCACATTCACACATGCTGCATTTTATGACTGGGATATTTATTTTTATGCTCATTTTTCTCTCTTCTCCATCTTCCAACCCTTTTCTGAAACTTTTCTTTACTCTATTTTTAATCCCTTCGAGGTAAAATGCTTCCCAGCATCCCATCCCATAGTTTTTGTGTGTGTTTAGATTTAATCAAATTAATTAATCCATCCCAGCAAGAGGGAACATGGTTAAGTGGCATTCAGTAATGCCACTGAACCCCCAGACTTTATCAGTAGTGACTTCCAGTGAATGAAGGGTTACACTAAACATGATGTGAGTTTGTCAGCCAAAAAACAGCTAAATACCCAAGTGATGCAGCTCACCTGCCCTTTCATTTTGAGTTGCTTCATAAGATGTCACCAGCCAGTCAGCCTTCAGCTTTGCCTCCTTTTCCTGCAGACCTCGATGAACACCAGGCATGGACAGCCTGAATCCCTCTCTGTATTAGTCAGTAATTCATCCATAAGAATGGCAGAGAGGGATGCTTTTAGTCTGGCTCTGACATTCCTATCCCTGTCCTGATACAGAACTGTACCCCCTTCTCAGAAATACTGTGGTAACCTTTGGTGTGAAAATGAACTGTCTCAGTAGTGCAGACAACTCCAAGAGCTGCTAAAAAGGAGCTGTCAGGAATATGATGCCACAGTACTTTCACAATGGGAATTGCTGTTCTGTTTGGGAGATAGGGGTGTGGGAATTCTCCTTATCAAAATGAGTTAACATGCTTTCACTGAAAGTTGGCCAGTTTGAATGATAAAAAGAGTAGAAATAAAAGGGCTGATTCTTCTGTCATTAAAGAATAAAAGATGAATTCTGACCCAAGGAAAAACCTGATATTCGTGTAAGTGAGGGCAATTTTATATTATCCCAGTTTTTATAGTTGTCCTAGGTTTCCTGGAGAATCCACGTTGTGCTGGAAAAGTCTCAATGCTCAGGAGTCTCTGAACCTTTTCCCACTTACAGGGCAAGGCTAGGGTGTCCTTCTGTCTTGGAAAACTTTGTGCTTTGATAACTTTTGAAGGCTTTTGCATTCAGGATGTGTTAGAGCAGCTCTTGGTCCACTCTGTTTCAGGCCCACAAATTAAGGCATTATAGGAAAAATCCCAGGATTTACAAAAATATGAGATTGTCTTTTGGCCCCTAAGCTGAGTGGTGAATAAACCTCTGGATCTGGCCCTGAATTTTCAATGTGCTCAGTGTTTGGGCTCTCATTTTACCCTTCATTTTTAGAATGAGACCTGTCAGAAACATCATGAAATAATTTTTTCATTTCTAAAAGTTCCTGGCACCATTTTACTTCAAGCAGACACCTCACCCTTCAGTGTATACTTATCCAAAGTAGCCCCAAAGCTATGCAGATTGCAGATTCACCATCACTGGTGAGAAGGATATGGAGAGAAGCCCAAGCAACATAGCTAAAAGTGATTTAAAGTTGGGTGTTCATATGTGGAATGTAGCTTCAGCTGAGATGGGGACAGTGGATGCTGCTGAGATGTGCAGCGAGTTCACAAAAATCCAGTGCTGAGGTGGCCTGTCACATACAGTCTGCTGCAGATCTGCTTAGTCCTCAGTGTGGTCCCTGAGCAAGCCATGACTCCTGAGGGCCATTTTTACAAATTACTCACCACAATCAGGTAGGTCAATCAACAAGGCAATTTATGAGTTAGTTGATAAGGAACAGGCAAGCAGCGCAGGGGACATGGGGAGTCTGCACTGCACCAACACGTCCATCCTGCCCCTGGTCACTGTCCCTTTTATAGGCAGTCTCTGGTGGGCTGTGACATGCCCACTGTGCTGGGGTACAGCTCTGAACAAGCCCAAACCTGTTAGCCAGCACTCAGGCAGCAGTGGCCACAAGCCCCTACCAGGTCTGGACAAGGCTCGTACCTGTTGTCAGGTCACACTCCTAGCAAGCAGGGAACAGCAGTGACAAGTTTGTTTCCGTTCTTACAAGCCTGTGTTTCCTTATACATAAAAAGTGGATACAATTCATTATTATAATGGCAAAGTAAAAAACACATAAAACCAAAAAGCATAGCAAAGTGATTTTAACAAATATAATGAAATCATTACATTTTCTTGTGTTTCATGTCCGTGTTTTACTTTGAGTTCAGTATTCTTGTTGATATTGATCTCATGGTGCATTTCTATAAAGACAGGAATCACTATGTAACAACTCCCAGCCATGGGGCCCAGGGAATCCCTGGGGAGGGCTCAGCTGGTGGTGCCACCCAGACAGAGGCAGGAGCGCTGGGAGAGCCGTGGAGCGAGACTCGCGCACAGGCACACGCACACCCGGCAGGCAGCCGTGAGTTACGAGCTGATAAACCCCGCACGGAGCCCGCTGACTTCAGAAACCACAAAAATGATGGAATTACTACCACATTAGGAGAAGTGATCCCAACTTAGTTTTACACCCTGTGTGAGGCAGGAGCCCTGATTCTTTCTCATGTGCTCTTTAGAGATTTCCAGAAGTTTCTCTGCTTTCTGAAGTTCAGGTCATTTCACACCTTCTGCTGGTACTTTCTCCTGCAGCAAGACCCCTCTCTGTTGCCACCAGTACAGTCACATATACCCTGTGGCTGTTCCTGAACGAGTCCCTCCAGGAAGAAAGTTGCAGCCAAATGAGAATATGATTCCCTTACATTGCCTTTGGCATTTCCTCATCTTGTAGCAATATTCATGCAGAGGACTTGCACGTTAAACTGAAATTAAAACAGGAAAGAGGCAGCACTAACAGTTCAGATATTTGTCTTAGTGTGGTTCCTTGCTTAGAGCCACAAGCTGAGAGCTGGGGCACAGCAGTTCTGGCAGAAAGAGATCCAGTCTTGAGAGGAGAGAGGTTACCTCTATCCTCAGGGACTGTTCCAATCTCGAATTATGCTCAGGATAATAAATTTATTTTTTATTTCCTATTCAGCTTTTTCCTGACTTCAGCTTGCAACCTGTCATGCTTATGTCTGTGTAATTAAAGAGAACTTTCTCCACCCATTGCCTTCACAGGCAGCCATGGCCTGTGACCAGGACAGCTCTTAATCTCATCCTGATCACTAACTAAAATAATTCAATATATTTTAGAAATGCATGCTTTAAGTAGAGCAAAAGCAAACCATGGGGAATTTGGAGCTGTATTGCTCCAAATACAGTGTAACACTGAATGCTCTTTGTCTATGTAAATACGTTTTAAAGTTTCAGCAATTAAAATACCATGCAGACAGAAACTGTGGAGTAAATGTAATAACAGAGGCTTTTGTTTTGTTATACTGGGACTCATTTCACTTAGGTACTTTTTGTTGCTGTCATTTTGTTTTGTTTGGGTATTTCATTAAACCTTAAAAACTTAATTTTGGTCAACGCTGTCAAACAAACCAGAGCCACGCACAGGCTGGGTTCTCAGTAAACACCCTGCTCCTGCATGGCTCAGGAAAAGGAAAGGACTGCAGAAAAAATTCGGATTTCCCCTTCTGCTGGCTACTTCTGAGGGCTGTGGTCTGTAACTTGAGCAGCAGCACATGAAAGCTGTTGGTGTTCTGCTCCCTCCTCACTGACAATCCATAAATGGCTCATGAAACCTTCACAGGAGGTATCAAGAGCTGTCCATAATGAAGAACTCTGCTCTCATGTAAACTACTTAAAGACAAGATTTCTCCGCCGAGATCAACAGATTACAAAAAAAAACAAAAAAAAAAAACAAAAACAAAACCTTTACATAACATGTCATTTCACAGAGATAAAGAGGCAGAAGAAAAAGAAGAAACACAGATCTTGCTTAAGAACTGAAGCCCATTTAATTTCAGACTGCTTCACAATCATTTTCTCCCCTCTTCTCTACTCTTACCAATATCCCTCTGTGATTTTTCAGTTAACAGTCTGCTTTTCTTCTATGCTGGTTCCACCTAAACCCTGTCTCAAAGGTCCAGCTTGAATTAGGCAAAGCAAGGAATGGCTTTAAATGCTAAAGTGCTAAAAGTGCTTCCATCAGCCACAAAACTGACCAGACTGCACCTTGGCATAGAGTGATACCCATCCTTTAGCTTTGAGGGGTATTCAAAAATATCAGCTTTCAGCCAAAAAGAAGAAAAGTGGCTAGAAATGCAAAATAACACAGAGCAGTTTTAGATCTACTGCTTTCAGAACTGGAGATTCCCAGAAGTGAGCATATTGCTCATATATTTCTTCTTGGTATTATCATGGGGGTTGAGGTTTCTTACTTGATTTGCCATGTGTTCAACCCTGTAATTGGTTAATTGCCTTTCTTTATTGGTTATTCCACAAACCACATCTAAAAATCCTAATGCCAGAAGCGGTAAGGTAATTTTCCAAATAAATTCTGGGAAGGAAAAGCAAAAAATTGGATAAAAATACTAGTACCAATCTAGTCCTATGTATTTTCAAGTACTACAACTTCCCCTAGTGCCACTGCTATGTTCTGAAAAATCCATTAGGACACTTCTCTGCGTGGCAAAATTCCTGTTTGTGACAGCATGGAAATATGCAAAATACAGTGAAAGACATTCATATCCAAGTTATGCAATTGTCAACGTGTTCATATTTTAGTGAAAACTCACTAAGTGACGGGAATGTGACATCCCTTTGAACTGATTTCCAGTATTTTTGTTTGCAAATAGTTTGAAGTCATTAATCAACAGAGCTTCCTTGAACCATTAACAGAACCGCTGCTCTGCTTGGTTGTTTCTCTTTGAAGGGGATTGCAAAACCATTTGCTGTAGTTT
The DNA here is from genome assembly GCF_009819885.2 of Catharus ustulatus. Lineage (NCBI taxonomy): Eukaryota > Metazoa > Chordata > Aves > Passeriformes > Turdidae > Catharus > Catharus ustulatus. The sequence continues at coordinate 69,266,218 of NC_046225.1, read as the reverse complement.
CAATCCACATGGGTTCCTGCTCTGAATTGCATGCTAAGTTTTGGGATGGAGCAAATTCTTCATCTGGTTTCATGTCAAAACCATCTGAAGTCAGGGAGTTTTGCACAAAATTGATGCAGAGCCATAAATTGTCCAAGTTCAGTGTGGATTGGCCCAACTGTGTTTGCTTGAGGAAAGGGTGGGAACTGGAGCAAATCCTTGATGGAAAATGAGCTAAGTTTCAAACAAAACTCACGACTATGCAAATTTTACATCATTTCAGGTTTCACAGCCAGCATATTTAGAGCTCTTTCCCTATCCTTTTATCCAGAAAATGGGACCTGGCCCTCAGTGTTCTTCAGAAAGGCTACCAGAAGATCAGCTGAGGAAAGAATATTTGCCAAGTTTTTCTTGCACAAAGTTCCACGTATTTTTATTCCAAAGTACTCATACTTCAGTTATATTCACTTCCCTGAACAGGCACACATGCAAACTGGTGGACCTGACGTGTCATTTCCCACATTCAAATGTACAATCTAGGTTCAGTCCCAACTGGACACAGAAAACAAAGGAGGATACCATCATTTGTTTGAGCAAATGCAAAGCTAACCAGTGTGCACTGGGTGCTGAGGATTAGAGACTGAGAACCACAAGTGTTAATTTCTCAAAAATAACTCCAAAATAACAATTCTGGAAAAAATAAATCCTCTGACATTTAACAAAAGTATGCCCCTGAGGAAAACACAGTCTGATTCTGCAGCAGGGAAAAAATTAGAAAGCATATAGGTTTGTTGGATAAATCAGCTTTCCAGATTCTCATTCAGCAAACTAGAACACAGTTTGGTTGGAGCTAACTTTGTATAATACTAAAATTATTTTAAGAAATATGTATTCTCAGGAATTATTTATTTCATGTCCTTTATGAATTCCTACTTCTCTTTCAGATGTTTTATTGCAAAGCAAGAGCTGAAAGTTTTAGAGGGAATGTTTAAATCCTGTCTCATCTTCCTGAGCTGCTTCACGTGTGCAAAGTATCAATTTCAACTCAGCACAAGAAACAAAACAAAGCTTTTAGGAGTATCTCCTGCTAGAATAACTGATAGAACTGGAAAAAATAGATAAGCTTTGGGGTGTACAAGCAGGACCTTTAAGTGCCAAAAGGCATGTTTAACATTTTCCATTGATAAAAGCCATTACTCACCAAAGTGTCTCCTTCTGCTTGATCAAAGCACCATAAATCTAAAAAAATAAATCCAGCTAGCACTGCCTGGGAACAGATATGTTCAAACACTGTTTGTTGTCCCTTCAATGGTGACAGGACAACCCTGAAAACTGTGTCCATGATTTGATTTCCCAAACATAGCAATCCAGTGTAGTTTGAGAGAGCCTAAGAGCTCTAAGACACCCACATGGGCTGGGGCTGTGTCACACAGGACCTACAAAGGGTCTGATGGGGCCAGGTGAGCCACAAGATGAATCCCAAAGGCTTTGGGTTACCACATTTAAGCAATTGAGTTCCATCAGTGTGTCACAAGAAAAAACACTGAAGCTGAAACCAGAGTTTAGAAGAGGGCTGTAGTGGTGGTCATTTACAGTTTTTTGCCTGGATTGGTCTCATCTGGAATTAAGTTTTAAAGTGGCATGAGAGAATGGATATAAATCAAACATCTCTCCCTTTTCCACAAACTCTCCATGAAGGAAGATGTTGTCAAAGTATTGGAAATACAATGGTTAATTTCCATAGAATGAGACATGTACAGGGCATAAACCTGGCTATTGCTCTACCAAAAAAAAGCTGGAAATTGATGTGAAAGAAAACAGATCTCTTCTGAGTGCTGAGATCCAAACCCAGTAGAGTTCTTGGGCTGCCAATGCTTATTTGGGCACCTGACTTTGTATTGAGACCCAGAGGAATGAACTGTTAGTCTGTGCCCATGTGTTCTCTGGACAGCACCAGTGCACCTGGATGTCTTCACTCAGGAGGAATAGCAACACAGCAGCTGTCATTTCCATTTTTTTTTAAATGTCCTCCAAGACCTGACACTTCCAGGAATAGAAAATACAATCAACTTCTCCTGAAATTTGTAACTGCCCACAAATTTTAGTATGATATTCCCATATGGACATGAAAAAGGTACCTGTTACCTACTTGAGCCTCAAAAACCATAAAGGATGTCTTGGACTTAGGAAAAATTCACTTTTGCATGGTTTTTCTTTAGTATTCTTCTACAACCAAGTCAGAGTTCCTTGTACACCTGCAGGTCTCCCACTGAGTGACTGTCAGGATTGCACAGTATGAAACCACTCTTGGCATTTCAGTGTCCACTAATTATAAGCACATCTGTTCAAGAGCAGTCAGAGGAATAAAAATCCCAGCATCAATGTGTTTGGTGCATGTGTTTGCTTCCCCTTAGAGTGAAGGTGGGAAAACAATACTTTAAAAATCTGTAATCTTCATTTCTCTTCCAAACAAATGTAAATGCTCCCTCAGCTCCCTTGAGGAAGACCCTCAGGGAAGATGAGCAAGCCTGAGGGCAAACTTTTTTTGTAAATGTGTCCATGCCTGTTAAAACTGATTTAAGATAAAAATAAAATTCAGAGAAAGCAACCAAACTCAGGTCCAGGCAGAAGTCTTGCATCTGGGATCAGTGGGAAATAGCAGTCACTGCAACATCAGCAAATTTTGGATCATAAAGTCATATAATATCCTCAGCTGGAAGGGACTCACAAGGATCATCAAATCCAACTCCTGCCCTGCCTAAGAACACCCCAAGAATCCACTGTGTGCCTGATGTCCTGCACACATCTCTTGACACTGTCCAGGTGAGAGCCATATGTGCCTGTAGATGGTGTCTCCTCTCACTTCTTGAACCCTGACTTGGGTCCAGCCTCATGTTTCTGGCATTGTGAGTTAACCCTCTTGCTCAGAAACAAACTTGTGAGACTGAAATATTCTCTTGTTTATCTATTTGAGCAGAGAAAGCAGTGAGAGCAAAAAGCTTACCATTTCATTTATGCAATTCTCCTCATTCACAGTAGATGATCTTGGCAAGGAGACCTCTTATTTTATAAGAGCAGTTTTAATATTCAAACAAATATCACATTACTACAGACAATATCATATCACTACTAGGTGGTCTGAAATCCCATGTCCTGAACCTTTTGTATTAATGTGGATGAGGACTAATGATCCTGGAGTCAGCAGTGTCAGTCAGTGTCACAATCAACTGAGAAGGGAATGCTTTGTCTCTGTTTTTGTTTGAGCTTCCAACTCCCACGGGAACTTTGCTCACACTGGGCCCTTCTTGACCCAAATGCTTCTTGTCTCCCTTCACATGTCCCTTGTTAAAAGTAGCCAGATAGCCAGTTAAAAGCTATCAGCAAAAAGAGTGGGCTCTCCAGACATGAGTCTGTCTGTCAGCCTTTGGTCCTCTGAGCAACACCAGCCCAAATTTCATCCCACTGATCTGTCACTTTTTATCTTGCATTTGAATGTATTTAGCAATCAACACAAACTGCTTCAGCCTGTGGTGTCCAGCAGCTATTTTTTGGGAGAGGATACAGCTGGTGCAGAGCAGGCAGTGGTTTTGCACCACGGATGGGTGATCTGCAGAGTCACAGCAGCCCATTCATCAGAGACATCAGCCTGCTGATGGCTCCAGTGCAGCATTCACTGCTCTGTCAGATACTCTGGAGTCATCCTGTCTGCCTCACAGTGCTCAGAGTCCTGGCAAGCCACTTTATCTCTCTGCACAGATACTTGCAGCCCTGCCTGGACTGAAGCTGCGGCGCTCATCAGCGCATTGGCAAAGCTGAGAAGGAAATCTTAAATCCTTCATGACCAGACTCTGGGACTTGGGATGACCAGGTGGGAGATGGGGGCAGAGGAGTCTGACTTCTGTGAGTCACCACCAGCATCAGCAACGTTTTGCTCAACCCAGGGGATTTTCCCTGGCACCACTCACACCCCCAGCTCTGCTGTACTTTCCTGGGGAAGAAACCCAAGGTGGACTGACTGTGTTTTGCCATGCCCCTGAATAAAAGCCCTGCACTGTTCAGAGACACAGCTGAAGTGAAATTCAAGCTGACCCCCACTGTGGCTTGCAGGATAACCAAACCTTGGGTTTGGCTATCTGATAATGTAGACAACAAAGGACATTTATTTGCAGGGTTTTGATGACTATGTGGACAGTCAGGTTGCCTGGGAAGTGGCACCAAGCCTGCCAGGGTTCAAGAAACATTTGGGCAATGCTCTCAGGCACATGGTGTGATTGGTTTGACCTGGGCAGGGTCAGGAGTTAGACTCAGTGATCCTTGTGGGTCTCTTCCCACTCAGAATATTCTATGATTCTACAAATCAAGGGCAGTCCTTGGCTTGCAGCTGCCATTGTGGCAGAGGACAAGAAAAGGAACAGGCTTCAAAGCTGGCACTGTTTCATATGCCATGAAACCAGCAGAATATCCTTCCCTGGGTGACTGCACTGAAATCAGCAGAGGATCAAACTTGTCCTGCAAATGACTCAGGTGATGCCTCTGAGTGCTCTGCTGCATGCTGAGACCGTGAAGTTGGACGTGAGCAAAATTCCTGTCTGGTTAAAATAGGGTGAACTAGAGGACAAAGAAACAGCTCTGCTATTGTCTAGACCTCCAGATCATATCCTTAGAGGCTGTGATGCAGTTTATTCAGCAGAGGAAATAAAAACTCCTTGGATAAAATCTTCTTACACATCCCCATGCTCTATTCTCTTGTGAAAGTGTTTTTAGTGTAGAACTACACCACTTTAATTATATGCACTCCTTCAATAAAAAAGCATGACTCACACCTCTGCACAGGAGATAAAAGATGTGTGGAAACCATAAAACCACTAAACCAGCATGTAAAGCCAGCAAAGCCACTTATCTTCATGGAATATTTTAATGTCTGTCTTGTTCTTCCAGGAAAGCTATGGGACAATTTATGCCTTTAAAAAGCCTCAGCTTGTAAATATAAATCTAAAATATCTTTTCTAAAGCTGGTTCTGTAAAACAGTTTCTAAAGAACTGATATGGGGTTTAACAGGGCATTTTAGGTTTTAGCACCCTATATTGGCCGTACCTTCTTCCTGTATAAATATGATGGAGAGGAGGCAGAAGAGCCTCCAACAGAGATGGCAAACAGAGAGGTGCTGACAGGGTAAGTGTCTTCCTTCCATTCAGCATGAATCCTGAATGATTAGTGGTGCCATAAGCAGAGCAGTTAGACCCCAGCTCCCTGCTCCCACCTGCCTTGTCTCACCTTGATTGGAGGTCGTGCCTGTTCCTCTGGGCCACCTTTCCCTCTGCAGTCACTGTCTGTACCCCAGCAAATCTTGTTCCCTTCCCCAAGTGCTGTGGAGCCTCGTGGTTAGGGCTCAGCTTGGCAGACCCATGTCTCCATCCTCCTGGGAAGCCCTTAACCACAAGCCTAGCAAGCAAAGTGAGACACTGTCACCATCTGTCTTTGATCTAAACTTAGTGCAAAGTCTGGGGACAATCACAGCCACTAGATCTCATTTTTGGGTTGCCTCCCCCAGCAGATATCTCCTTCCTCATCCTCAAGTCCCAGTGAGATGGGGCTCACAGAGCAGAAACCCCAGTGGCCTTTGGTGCCATTTGACAGAATAAAAAGTACCTGAGAGAGTCACCAGAGTCTGGGGTGGACAGAGAGGAGCCTTTGTGGGCTGGGTGGCTGAGAACACCACAGTCAGAGCATTTTGGGCTCTAATTGTCCAAAAGTTTGAGCTTCCTTTCATGCACACACACACACACACACACACACACACACAGAGTCACAACAGTTGTTATATATTCAGTGATCTGTGGCTATGCTGAGGGTGACCTCAATTCTGCAGGCAAAGCATGGGGATGCACAGGGGTCGACAGGGCAGGGAGAGTTCCTGGATTTCCATGAGCTTCATTACAGGCATCCATGCAGCTGACACAGGGTTTGTTATTAATCTTTGGGTGTAGCACTCTTAGTGCACATCCCACCAAACTGAGATTCACTAGACATCACAGGGTCTAAGTTTAGTCTGATTTAATCTGTTTTAGAAATGCCTGGTATATTTTATTGGTATCAGCCCAAAGCTGAGCATGCAGCTGAGTCTGCAGACAAGGAGGGGAAGGTGATTTGCTGAGACAGGACTTCTGTCCTGACCCCCAGCAAATCAGTAGCATGAGCAGTCAATGGGGACATCACATATTCCAGGGGTGTTCTGATGGAACATAAAAATCATAGGCAGCCACCCAGGCTTATGTGCATGAATATCTTCTGGTTATGGAGCTGCTCCAGATCTGGGATCACGTAAGGAGACGTTTGCATCACTGGTCAGAGCTGCCCAATTTGGATACAAAAATAGTATTTTATGCCAATGGTGGAAAGCAAGCCTCTTCAGGAGGTTATTTAGGATGCTGAATTAGGAGGCTGAGCAGGACTGTAGCCAATGTAGAGAAATGAGTCTCCAGACTGAGGAAAGCAGCCCCCATGAGGTGCCTACCTTGCTGATAAAACCCCTACAAATTCTAATCACCAGTGTTTGATAAGAGCTGTGCAGGGAGGCAAGGTCTAAACAATAAAATCACTTTAGGATACTCACACTTTCCATGGGTCATCAGCAATGTAAATCCAAGCTAATTTATATTTTTGTGATAGCAGAAAAGGGGAGGCTAAAAGGCATTTTTAAGATATTAAAGTAATAAATATCTCTTTAATTTGTCAAATGTCCATACTTTGCTGTTCTCTCTCTGTCAGGAAGCTCAGCTCTGCTCAGCTCCCACCCACCACCCCTTTATGGTGCATAGAAAAGATAATCCATTGAGATGTTATATCATTTTCTACTTTAAAATTGCTTCTGCCATTTACTGCACATTTTCTGCCTCGCTGCCAGGCATGTGACCACTACTTTACACATCCCAAGAGATTCAAGCATGATTCTAACTCCTTTTAAGTAAAGAGCAAGCAATGAACAGCTTCTCCCTGCTTTGGATCATGCCATGGATCACATCAAAGTGACTTCTGTGCATCTAGTGGTACTCTAGAGAAGAACTGAGAGCTCCTTTATGAGATTTTGTAAAGGCAACACAGAGGGATTAGCATGCCATTAGTAATGCTGTTTGTCACAATATGATTTATTGAGGCTGATTGCTAATTTCATCAGTCACTGCTGTTGTGCAACACTTAAAAATCTGCAGCATTACATGGAGAAGGCAATTTAACAGGCCATAATATTTAGCAAGGGTAAAGGCAAGGGTAAGACTATATAAAATTGTGGGGCAGTTCTTGTCAGCATTAGAGAATAAATGTGATTGAGAGCCACCTCTGCTGATGAGGATGCTGAAATGCACTAAGAAACTTGAGCATATGTTCTTGATGAGCCCAATACTGCCCTGTGCAGGAAAAAATCACATGGGGGGAGTCAGACTCAGGCTGTGTGGGGAGAGGAAGGTTTTTGAAGGCTGATTCCTGGTACTTGGCTCTCCAGCAGAAAAGCTGCTTGGAAAATCTACCCACTGGGATATAATGGCACCTGTGTAGGGATACTTCTTGAAATCAGCTGTTTATTCTCTTCTCCCCCCTGCCTCCCCATAACAACCCTCAGCTTCTTTCCAAAATCGTTTTAAGCTGCTTGACCTTCAAGCACTGCAGCAGAGCAGAGGGTTACTAGTTCTCCCTTCAGAGGCTATGTGAGCTAAGGATTTTATACTAGATGCCATACCTTTGAAGAAACTACCTTTCATGCACTGAGGAAATGATTACTCCCTGTCAGACTGCAGCACACTGAATTGTTGTTCTGCAAACAGTGCCACTGTGCCCAGAACATGGATACAGGAGAAGGAGGTGAGACCACAAATAAAGGGCTGGGGAATGGTCTGGCACCTCCTGGAATCTGTCAAAACTTCTAATTTCTTGGCAGATTTTTCCCTTACAACTGATATCTTTCCATCTTTCTATCTATCTGTTTTTATTTTATTTTTATCTTTTTCTCTTTTTGCTTTTTCCTTGTTTGTTTCCTTCTTTCTTCTGCCTCAGCACCTTGCCTTGCCCAGCCACCTTCCTAATTCAAACACACCCAGATTACAGGGTTTGTGTCTGTGAACAACATCTACACATGCAGAAATAAAGTCAATTCCAAGCTTTGGCATTTGCAGGAGTTGAGCCTGAAGTGTTAAAGTACAAACACTTTCTGATCAGCCATTCCCTTGATAACAGATGGCCCAATCTATGCTCCAAGATTGTCTTTAACTCTGTCTGACCCAACATAAAACCAAATGTTCATAAAATGCAGTTCTCCATACCCCAAGATGTCCATTTTTGGCTGTAAATCTGGAGCACATGCTGTTATCTGAGATTTGTAAGTCATGTGCAATGCAGGGAGGTGAATTCTCTTACTGGGGGGTGTCTGATCAGCACAGGCAGAGCAGAGCACCCGCCAACAACTCGGCTTCTCCAGGGAAACTTTCTCCAACAGTGTTTTCAGTGTGATAAAGTCATTTTCTAATTTCCCTGGATAGTGCCTCACCTTACACCGTGGGTAAATACACCAAGCCATGGGAATCACAGGCATTGAAGGCCACAGGGATCACTCTGTGCTTGCACATCGCTGGGATTTTGGTACAAGATCTGCAAGGATAAAAGCTGCTTCTTTCCATTGCCATTAGTGTTGCCCCAAGGGCAGGAGAGCAGAGAAAAAAATGCCCATGGAGCTGCTGAAATAACACCTCAAAGTGAATGAATTGTGAGGAATCAAACCATGGCTCAGATGTCTGGTGCAAACACTCTTCCCCAGCCTTCCTTCAGCCACTGATGGGTTGTGTCACACACTGCTGCTGGGAAAGGAACAGGGAGATATCTCCAGCTGGATGCTTGGCACACCCTCATTTAAGGAGGAAAAGGGCTGGATCTGCTCTTTCTGATAAAGCCACAGATTCTGTTAATCAAATGGATGCGGAAAAGCATCACCTTTCTTATAACACATTAAATTTTTGTCTCAGGCTTCAAAGTAAGAAAATAAGAATTTGCTTTTAAAGTGTCCATAAAATAGACAAATGTTCAGGTTTCATTGATGCAAAAAAAAAGTCTTTTCACAGGCATTATTTTTTGCAGAGCAGGGGGAAGGGGAGCTCCTAATCTGTTTATACTAGGATTAATATTAGGAGTGAGTTAGTTTTTCCAAGGTTCAGCAGAGCATGAGGGGGAAAACAAAACAAAACTTATTTTCAGGAATGTTTACCAATGGGTTCTGGTCATGATTTGTGTTTTGAAACTTGGGAGGCCAGTTTTTGAGCTTCACTGTTAGTGTTTAATTTAAGGATTAGGAATTATTGAGTTAGGTTCATTAAAATTGCTGGGTTTTGTCCTTCGAAAATTTAAGAAAACATGGTGTAAGCCTTGGAAAGAAGGTTTCTTTCTGGGTAACAACAGCCTCATTCAGCTCTAAGCATATGGCTGTCTTTGTTTTAGAAACCTGTGTTAAAATAAGGATAAGGCTCCCCATTCCAGCAGAATCATCAGCTCTGTTCTCAGGGATTTACATAGCTCTCAGTAATACTGGTTTAAGCCTTGAGAAATCTACTGAGAAATCTCCCAGCATATTACAACTACTGTAAGTGTGATGGGAGTAATTTCTTCCCTAAATTTCATGTTCAGTTCCCAGGTTGAAGAGAGGGGACTGTGAAGCACCAACATCACAGAACAGGGCTGGCAAAGCTCTGAACCCTCTGTGTGAGTAGAGGATGAAGATACTGAAATATTAAAAGAAAACCCTAGCCAAACTTTAAGGAGAGACTGGTTCCAGATCTCATCATGAGGACATCCTCTTGGAAATGCATGACTAGGACAAAGGTGCTTGTCCTGTTGCAGTGGGCTGGTCTGCAAAAGGCAGAATGAATTCCCATGTCCTGGCAGGAGGAGGACAAGGCTCCTCCAGGGCCAAACCTCACCCCTTGAGCTTCCCAAATGATTTGCAGGAGTCTGTGTGGCTTTGTGCCAAATGCATGGCAGAATCTTTGCCATTCTCAGCAGGTCCAGTTCTGCCTTCAGCCACTTTAATGTACCAGAATTCAAAGCAGCTGCCCCTTACAGTGTGCACTAGGACCAACCCCAACTTGTCTACGTGTGGTTGTGCTCACAAATGTCCCATTAATTGAGAACAGTCCTTAGTGGGTTTTCATTTCAAGAAGAGTTTTAGAAGTCTGGGTCACTGTAAACAAAATTGTGCTCTCCTCTGTTTTGGGTGTTTTACAGCAACTCAGCTCTTTTTTTCTGCAGCCCAACCAGCTGACTGTAGCTGGCAGGAAGACAGTGAATCCATTTTACAATGACTTTCAAAGTTTCAAAATGTGTTTTGGATCTGCCTTGGAGTGAAAACAAAACCTTTTGAACTTTTTTGTACTGTGAAGTCATGTCAAGACCATTTTTGCCTGGGAAGACTGAGCTTCCCTCTGTGATGCAGACTGGGAAGGCAGCCTTGGCATTGCTGCTGGGTGTCAGGTGGAGCTTAGAGCTCTGGAAACAGCAGCTCAGTGATGTATAGAAGAACCTGAAAGCCTTCAGATATGGCTTCAAGACAAGCTGGTTCCTAGAGCAGAGCAGCTGTGGATGGCCCATCCTTGAATGTGCTCAAAACCAGTTTGGATGGGGCTCTGAGCTGCCTGATTTAGTGGAAGGGGTCCCTGCCCATGGTGTGGGGGTTGGAAGGAGATAATCTGTAATGTCAATTCTGTGATTCTGCTCTGGACAGTTTCTCCTAGGTGGGATAGCTGCTGTGACTTTTCTCAGGAATGCTGCAGCTCTTCCTAATGGTGTAAGGTCACAGTGACACTGAATTTCAGTGACAGCAAACCAGCAATGGCCAAAGTGGATTTTAATCCTGATTCCCAGCCTCACCTTTCACTTTTACACATACCACCAGCTTGCTGATGTAGATACCACTCTTCTCATCTTTCCTTGCTTAGCAGGGGGAGATACACTGGGCAATAACTACATAAAAACTAAGAACAAAAAAAAAAGCCTTATCAGGCTTGAAACTGCCACTTTTTCCTTCCTCATGTTCTTATATTCTTCTAACATCTCTGCTTCATTTGTTAAGAAAGATAAACTTACTGAAAAATGCAATCTCTGGTCCAGAAAATACCAATTCTAAGTCAATTTTTCCAGAAGAGATCCTGACTGTGCCTTATTTGTACTCAGTGGTGTATGTCAGCTGCCACATAGTTTCAGACCTGTGAGGAATTACACCAGCATTGGATTATTGTGTACTTGATTTTGAAGAAAGGAGAAGCTGTACTACTGTAATCATTATTTAAACCATATCCTTTTGATTTGTTGGATGCCAGGCTCCCATTCACACGTAGTATATCATGCAGTCAAAAATAAGGGGCCTCCCTTTGAGGGGAAAAAAATAAACAACACTTCTCTTTTTTTTCAGATGAATTACTCACATTTTGTATAAAAAACATGATTTCATCTAGAGAGGGGGAGACAGAAAATTTGAGAATGTGCTCTTTTGAAGGCAGGGGCTTCCTGTGAAACTTGACTCCATGTGTCAGGTGCTGTGATAGCACAAAGCTTCTCCCTGAAGAACTTTCAATCTGAATAGAAAACACTGAGAAAAGCACCATGTTTTTAGTATATATCCTTATATACTCCAAATGGAGAAATAGACCAGTGAGAGAGTGGGTATTTTATCAGAAATATGTCATTTTGAAAAGGAAACCTCTCTGGGAAGGCAGTCAGATGCACTAACCACGAGATTATCATTCTTAGTTATTATCTTTTCCAAAGATTTCACATCATAATTTCTGCCCTTCTGGTTAATACCACATTAAATGGAAAAAGCAACTTGTCACATAAATGACTAGAGCAGACCTGCCACCAGTCACCCATAAGGAGGCACTGCCTGTTTTCCATCCCTGATGATGCTTGTGGAGTCCACGTGTTCACCCAGGCGTTACCTCCACACAGCCTCTGCTATCACTTCCTGCCTCACACACCAATTATTTCCACACATTGCTGTGGAGCTCATCCTACATGCTAGGATTAACTAGGAGCCAGATTCAAGCCTGGTGCCCCATCAGCTGGACATCAAGGCATTGTCCAAAGAGCTGGCAAACACCAAATGCCCAGCAGCCCTTCCAGATGGAGAAAAGTTATTTTCCCCTTGCCCATCCATCTGCCTGCTTCCCAATCAAACATAACTGGGCACCTATGATTTCTTAGCCGCAAAGTACATGGTTTATATTTGAAGAAAGGCATTTGTAAGAAAGATGACAGATTCACGTAAGCATCCAGTGAACTCATACTGTCTTCTTCAATGTTTATATTAACTTATTATGCTCTACTGTTCTCAAATAATTACATAACTATCCACAGTCATTTCAAACAGCCCTTCAACCCACATCAGCCTTGTGTATAAACACTGGTGCTTTATGCAGTCATTTTGTATGAAATTTGTCTGCAGGGCAACAGTTTGCTGTACTGTATGCCTTTTGTGAGATGACTCAGGCAGCAGTTAAGACTCAAAGTGCTTTTGATTCCCTTGCAAACAGTCTGTCTGCCTTCCCTGCTATCTGAAGCCCAAGATCTAAGAAGGGGTTGCCCAGTATGGTCTGTGTCCAGAGTCCTGCTAATAAATCACTGAGCTGCAAGTAACAGACACAAACAGACCCCAGGCATCTGGACCCCTCACTCCATAACTGCAGGCAACAAGTCTTGCATCATTTCTTCTAAGCAGGTCCAATTTCAGCTCAAGCATTCATTTCTAAGGGGTCAGATGCTGCAAGGTTGCAAGAATATGGTTCTGTGCCCAAGCAGCATTAATTTGTGTCATTAGCTCGGGCTCAGCCCTGCCCTCACCATAAATGAAGGAAAACACAACCTGTCTGGAAAGATTTGGTGGCTTTCTGCCCTTCGAGGAGCAGTCCCATGCACTAAAATAAAAAAGAACTGAAACTCCAGAAAATTATGGAAAACAATTTAACACTCAAAGAGACAAAGACTGCCTCTTTGGAAAAACTTCAGGCACTCTTCAAAGCAAGAGTGCATGGGATGAGTCACTGTCTCACTTCCCACCCTGCTTTTGGGCAGGGAAGGTGGAGAAACAGTCCAGCAGAAAAAAATGTGTCATCATGACAAGGCTGTTCATCTCACAGGGTAAAAAGTGCCCAGGAGACAGTGAATCCTATCAACCAGGAGCAATTAGGCACTGGGTGTAAGGACTGGCAGAAGGCATAAGCATCCTGTAATTCCAGTTTAAGACCTTTTTAAACACATAAGAGAAATCTGAGCCAACATTGCTGGCCTGGGGACAGATTCATGTCCCTCCACCTTCATCCTGAAGTGTTGTGGTTTTATTTCAAAGGGAAGAGGATTTGTACTGCACTATCCCATATTTTCATTTGAGAGGAAAGCAAGGAAAGAAAAAAATCTCAGGAAATGTTGCTGATTTCTCTCCAAGTTTGAAGAAATGTACACTTCTGCCTTTCCTCTTACTGGCAGGAGGGGTTGTGGTCTTTGTTCTTTGAAAAAGAGAAAGATGAAAACCTCTGGGCTGAGTAAAGAACATTTTTTAGTAATTGTCTCTTTCTCAGTGACACATCCTCTAATTGTACGTACACACAAACACACACACACGAACACACAGACACACATTTTCTCTTTCATTAAAAAACATTCTGGTAACAATCAGAGACAGCTCATAAATGTCATATTTTGAAAAGCATAATGCACGATTCCCTCCTTCAAGCAGTTTTTATGACAAACAGTATACCAATGTTTGTGTATCATTTCTAAGACTATAAAATAACTTTTTATGGTTCTTGGGCTAATATCTGAAAAGTTGAGTACATTTTTGTAAGAAATTATTTCACAGTATTTTAAGCACAATATCCTCTGCCAGTCCACTCTCTCTCTCATTTCTCTTTCTATGCAAAACCATGTGACAAAAAGCAAAGTGCTTTTAAGAAACATACCTCTGGCTCAGAGCCAACCCCTCATTTTATTTTTTTTTCTTTTTTTTTTTTTTTGGTTTTGCCAGTTGAAGCTGACAGATATCTATAGCAAACAGTTAACATATATAAACATGTCAGCTGTAAAACAAATACACTTTGAGAGAAAACAGAGAGCTGGAGTGGTTTATGCTGCAAGACAATGTTGGTGCAATTAGCAGACACAGGGTGTGGGGTCTTCAGGGCACGTTTGGCAGGTCTATCCAAGGTAGAAGTACCTTTCTTCTTCACTCTGTCAAGCCTTGTGTGGATGGCATGGAAAAAAAGACAGGCCCCTGGTGTCACAGCCACCATCTGGTGCAGATGAAAAGAAGGCACGAGCAGTTTTTGATGTTGAGGTGTGCATGAGAGACAGCTGCAAGGCGTTCCAGGGATACATTTCGCAGGTCAAATAAGCTAAATCGTCTCTCTGAATTGCAGCCACTTAGAGGCTTGATCCTGCAGAGCTTCTGCCAGATGCTGAGCCCTCCTCCCTCTGCTCAGCCTCTGCTGCTCATTATCGGTGTCACTTCGTGTGATGGTGAATGAGCGGGACTGAATTAATTAGAGATAGGAAAAAGAAGCAGTTAGCAAAAACAATTAGCAGTGTGGGCTGGGGCAGGGCAGTGTGGGCAGGCTCACAGCACCCCAGCAGTGAGGAGTCACCCCAGCACCAGAGTCACCCAAAAGGTCGTAGGACATGGACCACGGAGAGGTGGATGCTCAAGGTTGGGGTGATGAGCAGAGAGGAGGGAAGGGTGTCCTGCTGTGTGTGCTCCCTGCTCTGCTGGAGGGCACATCCCCTCACTGAGCACTGCCTCTCACTGGGGCAAAGGTCTTCATGGGCCCAGGCTCGTCATTTTTGGCATTGCTGTTATCAGAGTGAATGAGGAAAACAACCACTTCAGCCTGCCTGTCAAATCCCTGAGTGGGACTGGCATGCTCCAGGAGTAGTTCAGGGGGGGCTTTGGTGTCCAAGAGGCCATGAGATGGATCCAGCCTCTGCTGAGCTCTTGTCCAGAGGTTCCCCTTCTTGGTGGGCCCTATAAAGCAGCCTAGCACAGACCAGACACCAGGGTGGCTCCAGGCCATCAAACCCTAACAATAGATTAAGAATAGACTAAACAGATAATTAAACAGATTAATTCAATTCTCAAACAGAGTAGGAGTGCAATTAAATGGACTCTGATTCCCCAGGCTGGGAAAGACACCACTGAAGGGGATATGATAGAGATCGCAGGACTGGAAAATATGAATAGAAGATGTCTGTTTGCTGTCTTTTCTAATGTAAGAGCCAGGGGACATCAGATGAAACTAGTTAGTGGCAAGTTTGGAGGAAAAAAAGAAACAAAAGAAGAGCCATTTTCCCCAGTGTGTAGTTAAGAGGGGGAGCTCTTTGCCACAGGGCTACCACATACAATCATGGAAGGAAAATCATTTAAAGGCCATTGAAGGCAGAGATGCCTCCCCTGGCTCAGGGCAGAGCTAAGGCTGACAGGGTCTGGTCTGGTGAGTGCAGTGCAGGACACCCCTGAGCACTGGCCCTGCTCACACCTCTGCATCTGTGGCACCAGGTCTGCCCTGGGTGGAGGATCAGCCCAGGACCAGCACTGAAACAGCAGGAAATTCTCATCTCAAAAGGTTGGCCCCAGCACAGATGCTGCCTGTTATTGACACACCTCAGAGTCCTTTGCACAGTCCAGCCAGCAATACCTGAGCATCCTGGAAGCTGAATCTTCTCAAAAAAATTAAATGTGGGGTAAGGAGGGGCTTCATCTTTCTGATGCCTCCCAGGGACACAGATGAAACCTTTCTTCTTTTGTGACAGGAAGAAAAGAGGGATTAGCAGCAGTGATGGGTGAAATTCAAACACTTTGCAGGTTTCCTTCAATTTGGGTAAGTCTAAAACAGATCTGGAATGGAATTTAGGCAATACACAGATTTCAGAAAATGCCTTCCATCAAAGCAATTTCCCACATCTCAGCTTGCTTTCATTTAATGCTGAAATAAATAAGGATGAAAGCAAATGTTTTTGACTGCAAGAATATTTAAGATGTGATTCATCAATAAGAAAATATTTTGCAGAAAAATAATTTTCAATTACCTTTTAATTTTTACCAGAAAAGCAAGATTTTTGAAAAGCCATTTTTAAATGAGTTAGATTTTAAATTCCTTTTCTTCTTTCTTTCCTTCCTTCCTCCCTTCCTTCCTTTCTAATTCACATTTTTATGCTCATTATTCCCTCACCCTACTCTATCTACTGCTGAAAAATAAAAGTAAAAAAGACTTCTGAACCCTTAGAGAAAACTGCTGCTCACTTAAACCTACTGGGGAAAAAAATAGAAGAAAGAATTTTAAAATGTGAAAACAAAGCGTTTTTTTTAAATGTCTTTCTACCTGAAATATGGGGGGAAAAGCACATGCAGAAGTACTTTGAAAAGTGGGAAACCTCTATTTTTGCCTTTCCCACTGCAGGCACAGAAGATTTGATAGGTCTCACTTGGCTCATGGAGAGGCAACTGAGACATCACCTGCTAAAGGATAATGTTAGAGATGCCATGGCTCCTGGTTAGATCTGCTTTTACAGACACACAGGAAGTCTGCAGCAGAAAAGGGATTAAGAGCAAGCCTTAAATGAGTGACCTCTCCCACCCCCGAAGCCTCTCTCATTTCTTTCTCCTTCCCACCAGAAAACACACACTGCTGATGGGGACAGCAAAAGGGAAAGGTGACCCCTGAGACCACTGAGCTGTTCTGAGGAGATGAAGCAGACAATGACATGCAAAGCAGAAGCAGCATTGTGATTTTATTTTATTTTTAAAATGATTTCTTTTTTTTTTCATTTTTTTGGCTCCTCAGATATTTTCAGCAATAAAATGCACCTGATTTCCACACAGCTCCAGTCTGGCACGGGACCTGCTGATCCCCCAGCAGCTCAGAGAACCCCTATGGCAGCAGTGTCTCCTTTTCTGATCCCCTGCTGCACTGCAGTCCCCTGATGCTGGGGCCAAATCCTGAGCCAGCACAGGTAGGGGTGCTGCTGACTGGCTCTGGCTGAAGATTAGTCCTGAGATTAACTGCTGACTTTATAGCTCTGGTTTCAGGGGGGATTTTCCAAAGCGCCTGTTTGGTGCATGTATATGTAACAGAGCAGGACAAACTGCATAGATGGCTTTATCCCCCTCCATGACATAACATAAACAAGTTCAGTCCTTTGTTTCAATTCATGAGAAAATCAGTCTCCAAATAACAAAAATATCCAGGGAAGCTTTCTGCCAGTTCAGCAAACAGAATGCTGCAAGGGCTACTTGCACTAAGCTGCTTGAGAAGAGTCTTCCACCCCAAGGCAAACATCTGTGAAAGTTTTATGAGGGCCTAGACCAAGAGAAAAGCCAGCAGTGGACATCTGTGGGCTTCTTTTGGCCAAGCACAAGAGATCCCAGTATCTATTGTACGAGAAAGGATTTCTGGAGTTCATTGTCTTTGTAGCTAGAGGTGGGGAAACCCTCACAACACCCTTAGCTGGAATGTAACTATCTGAGGTTTCTGACTCTTTCAGGTTTATTTTCTCATATGGAATCTCCTTAAAGGACAAAATAAATGGATGGTCAATTTATAGATAGATGAACTTGGTGTGATTTCTTAATGCCTTAAGCCTTAGCAATCCTGGACTGGCAACAGCAGTTTGGACTGGCCATTTGACACCTGCAATAAAGCAGGGCAATAATTGGAATTGCATCTCAACTGCTCACAGAGGTCCCTGTCTTCACAGAATCACAGAATCCCAGACTGGTTTGGGTTGTAAGGAACCTTAAAGGTTATCTTGTTCCAGCTCCCTGTCATGGGCAGGGATACCTTTCTCTAGAGAACTAATAACTGCAGGAGATCATCGAGCCCCTGGGTCATGGGCAGCCACAGGCCTGTTCCTAAACATGTATGGGCTGTTGTTGGACTTTTTCAGGGACATATTGCTTTGTTTTTCTCTCAGGGCAAATCCATTGCCTTTTAGGACTGAGTTCTGAGATTCAGAGATCAGAATCTCGCTTGGGGCCACCAGCATAACAATTTGTCCATGAGCTTGTGGGTGATGCTGACAATGTGCTGTAAGAGACTGGGATGGTTCAGAAAGCTGAAGAGTGAGTGCAAGAGACAAGAGGGACATGTGGCTTTGTAGGACCTCTGGGACCACTAAGCATGATAGGTTGGGCTGCTGAGGAGCCCTCATTCCCAAGAAACCCTGGAGAAACCCAGCTGACATCCTCTCCCTGGCGCCATCACTGTGCCTGGGCCAAAATATAAATTGGTCTAGGACAAGATTACAAACCGTGCTGTGCTCTTGTTTACTTTACAAGCACAGATGTGACCAACATGTCCCACCACAGCCCTGAACTCCAGTTCAGCTAAACTGGGCACTGCAAGAGCTGTGGGGAGGAAATGAGCTTGCACGAGTATTCGGCTGCTGGTGCTCCCTTTCAGCTGAAATTAATGTCAATGGTTGTTGATGCTACAGGTCATTTCCTGTCTCTCCCATTAAATCTGGAACTTCAGTGGATTTCCCAATGGTAAAGAGAGGTCTGGCCAGCTTTCCAGACAACTTTTCAGGCTTAGAAGTGTTCTTGTGAGCTCTGGAGAGTAATTGTGAAACAGGATATAACCCATGTCCCACGAGAGTTCATGGCAGAGATTGACAGAGGTAGGAAAAGATGCTGCTGTTTGTGTGGGGCTCTTCCTGCACAGCAAGTAGCAAATGTCATCTACAGCAAAACTCTGTTAGCTGCAAATCTTAATGTCAGGGATCCTTATCCCAGATTGCTGCCAAAGCCAAAGAGTTGTTCCAATGCCATTGCCTCAGAGGCTGGGCTCTGTCCTGTGGGTTATCTTCCAAAGCTGTTCAGGCACCATGGACAGTCATCACCACCACGAGGGGAGCCTTCAGTTCGTGGGTGTCAGTTCTGGCCTTGATGAACACATTTTGTTGCAGTGCAAGCAGCAGAACAGTGACTGGGCATGGAAGAATTCATGGGTAGCTTGGCTTGTTTTTGTAGTCAAGTATCTGGATATTAAACTTTGCTCAATTCAATTTTCATGATTTTGCTCCATTCAAATTTGAGACAGGTTCTCTTCTCACCCCTTTTCTGTTCGTTGCATTCTTCCTCTTTTTTTTTTTTTCCCCATAAAATTTCCTCTGTGTCAGGGGAAAGTGCCTGTAGGTGTGTTTGGAGACCTGAGGCACTTAACTGAGGCAAGATAAATCCTGTGGCTCTCAGGCTTGATGGGGAAAAGTTTTTTTGGTTTCTGCTCTGAACATTTTCTCTCATATCTCTAGAGGAGCCCATTTCTCCCACATTTCTGTGAACAAGGGCTCTGGGAGCAGCTGGCTAAGTTTGGTTCCTAAAGTGAGGTGGGGTGAAAACTGCTGCCCCACAGATGTCACAGAGAGTTCAGTTTGCCTGGGATAGGGAGGCACTTGTGAAAGCACAACTCTTTTTTCTGAATTCTTTGTTTGCTGTGCCATGGCCTGACAATGAAGGCTGGGATCTCTCTGTGCCAGGCACCACATAAAAAACAGAGGGAGAAACTTTTCTCACCCCAGAGTTTGCAGTCTAAACAGACAAATACTACAGAAGAGTGAGCAGAGTTTGGCTTGCAAATATTATGTTAGCTCCCTGATTTCTTCATGGATGGCTGGGAGGCAGATGTATTGCTTTCTTTGAATGGTTTGGAGGGGTATCTGTGCAAGCCTGGGAGTGGAACAGGATCTTGTCTTTATGGCAAATTTGGCATGGGAAGATGTTCCCAATTAAATTTGTGCATGATCAGATGAGCACTTGCAATCCTAGCAGAAGGATTTCAAAATGAAATGGTTTAATTTGCTGCATACAAAGAATTTTGTGTTCGTTTGAAAATGCTTTTATTCCAGAATTAGGGCATCTCTGTGTGGAGTTTTTAAGGGACAACTATTCTTCCTTAAATCTATCCCTTCCCCTAATCTAAATTAACTTCCCTGGATGGAAAAGTGTGTGTGTATGTAGCACAGAAGGGGCCAGGGGAAAAGCAGGAAGGGATTAGTCGAAAGGAAAAACAAAGGAAGGGGCAGAGATTTGAAGGGGGGGAGATAAACTGACATTGAGAGGGAAGGAAAATGAAGAGCAGCTGGAGGGATGAGCCCACGAGAGCAGGACCTGAGCAGGGGAATCTCCCAGCACAGCCAGGGCCAGGCAGCCTCCCATGGCAGGCAGGGCTGTGGGGTCCCAGCAGGATTTGCATCATGGAGCCCTCAGCTTCTGGACACACCATTTGCTGCACAGCTCAGCTCTGGAGTTGTTCTTCGTTTCCTCCAAGGAAAGGAGGTGTTTGTATTGAAGGAAAACATTTTTTTGCATGAAAGTTGCAAGGAACCCCAGTGTATTTGATGCAGTAATGCAAGTTGCTGCTTATTACAAGTTGCTGTTCATCACAATTACTTCTGTAATCAAAGGCAGTGAAGCAAAAAACGTCATAAAGTGTAAGTTACTGAAAAATAATAAAAACAAAAACTTAAAAAGAAAAAAACCCGAATACAACCAAAGAAAGACAGAAAGAAAAAAGGATCAATTTCTTCCTTGTTAAGCCAAATTCATATTATTACTAAATGGGACAGGGGAGAGAAAATTCTCCACGTTTTTCTCCACATTTTGCCCACAACAAGGTGACAATGCCATATGCAACCTGTATCTCATGAGCAATAGCCATCCTTTCCCTGACAATGTTGTGCCATGGGGCTTTTGTGGAGAGTTGATTATATCACCTACACACACAGGCTTTGGTCTAAGTAAACAATACTTGTTGCCAGACTGAATTTCTTAGGAGCAGGAATTGTGTTTGGTGTGACACAAAAGCACAGCCAAAGTTCAGTTAAAAAAATTAAGGAAAAAAAAAAGAGAGAGATATGGAAAGGAATAATAACATTTTACACATGAATTCACTGAGAAGTAGTACAAGAACACTGAGGGCACCAGTCTTCTCCAAAAGCTTAGCAGCATCCTCTTCTCAACACTAATTACTGTGCCTCCAGAATCCTTCAATTTTTTTTATCCCTTCAGACATTAGGGTTAGTCTGAGCTCATTGGTGGGAATTTTATCATTAATCTTCATAAAACCAGGTTTAAAAAAGGAAGAAACCTATCTGGGTGCATGTCATCCAGTAAGAGCTGCCATACACAGAACCATAGAAAACTTGGGTTGGAAGGGACCACAAGGGTCACCAAAGGTGATTCCAGCACCCTGCCATGAGCCACCCACAAGCCCAGGTTGTTCCAAGCTCCATCCAACCTGGCCTCAAACACTTCCAGGAATGGGGCATCTGCAGCTTCTCTGGGCAAACAGTTTCAGTGCCCCACCATCCTTTGAGGAACACATTTCACCATAACAGCTAATTTAAATCTCCCCTATTTTAGTTTGAAACCATTTCCCCTTGTCTTATCACTGCCCACTCTCCTTTTTTGTAAGCCTCCTTCAACTTCTGGAATGCCTCAATGGGACAGGGAGGTCTCCCAGCACTTACAGCACACACAGGGTCTCCATTTATTTAAGTGCAAATTAGGTGAGTGAAATCTCAGAGGTTGTAGAGTTTGACTGGAAGGAAGGGTGATACTTTAGACCTTTGTCCTTGTTGGTGCTGCCCATCCATGACCAGGAGCTGATCCCAGGGCCATGAGAGCTGTTACAGCTGTTGAACTTTGCTTTCCAGGTACAGAAGGTTTGTATTCCTCTGTGGAGTGGTTCACACTCCTGCACTGTCAGGTAGCACGTGGTCTCCTGGGGCTCCTAATTCACGTTATGAGCAACCACTCAGACGAGGCTCTTTGAACTTGATCTCACTCTTGGCAAACCTGGGTCTGCTCCAGCTCTCCTGCAGGCTTCCTGTGTGGCATTTGGAAACGTGTTTATCCATCCCACACTTCAGTTCTCCCCACCAGAAAAGGAAAAAATGGGAATCATGTTCTTGTCTCCCAAGGGACTGGGAGATGAAATTGTTACAGGCTGGGAAATGCTGACTCTGAGGGCAGTGAGGTACAGAGATGTCCTCTTGGTCTGTCTGTGATTAGAGGGAGCTGCATGCACTCAGATGCTCTTGTCAGCCTTATACAAAAGCAGATGTGTGAGATGTGCAGCTACATTTTTTTAATGTTACTTTTTACCCTGCCTGCATTTTTCTTTGTGTAAAATTATGACCTTTTAAATATCAAATGGACTATATATTATTACAGAACAGTTGCTTGGTTTTGTAAGAGTAACAAATATGTTTTCCATTATATTCTCCAGGTGCATTCTATAAAAGGGGCGTTTATGGTAGAATCATATATATTTCAATAAAGGCTTAGTAGTTTTATGTCAGAGAGAGGTAGCCCTGAAACCAAAACCATACATTTCAACTTCACTGAGATTGCTTTTTTGTTTGAAATAATGTAAACCCTCAAATGGGAACAAAACATATTGGGTATTGCACAGGGTTTAGAGAGAGTCACTCAGGAGGTAGGGATGAAAAAAAAAATTGATCATTTATATGGGATTAGGGAAAGTTGGAAAATGTAATAAAACCCTACAAAAGTACTACAAAACATGGAAATTGATACCCATAGCCTTCATTTTACTATTTGGAATCTTACTTGGGAAAATGGTTAATTAAAGCTAAGCCATTGAAATGGTAATTTACAGCCCCCTTTGGAGCAGAAGCCTGGAACAGTGAATTCTGGAGCAAGGCTGTGCATCAGAGCTTCAGCTCAAAACTGCTGTACAGGCATGGCTGGAAAAGCTCTGCTTCTGCTGTCCTGTGTCTATTAATCAGTATCTCTGTGTATACACAATGGTTTGAACCATTTCACAAATACTTGTCATTTGTAGGAGGAGATGTTGCCAAGACCTATCTTGATACTTCAGCCATAAATAAAGTGTCTGTCACAGAGCTCTGAATTTAAAACAAACTGCTTGAAGAAGGTGAGGACAAACATTTTTAATGAAATATGAACAAGCCTTCAATCTTAAGCCAAACACAGAAGGAGTCTTTGATATTCAAAAATTTAAAGAACAAGTGGAGATTTTGGGCTCTATCCATCTTCTGTGACTCCTGCAAGAGTTTCCTGCTATCACAGATTTATTCAAGTGTGTTTCATCATTTTGTTAAACCTGGCTCATCCTCACTGCCCCTGAGATTTCCAGGAGAACATTTAAAAAGTGGCTAAGTTCTGTCAGGAGGTGTCTTATTCTCAGATCCTCTCCCAGGGGAGGAAACAAGTGAAACTGCCTTTTTTTAGGGAAAGAAAGAGAAAGAAATAAATAAAAAGAAAGAAAGAAGGAATGAAAGAAGGGAAGGAAGGAAGGAAGGAAGGAAGGAAGGAAGGAAGGAAGGAAGGAAGGAAGGAAGGAAGGAAAAGAAAGAAAGAAAAAGAAAGAAAGAAAGAAAGAAAGAAAGAAAGAAAGAAAGAAAGAAAGAAAGAAAGAAAGAAAGAAAGAAAGAAAGAAAGATATCATATCCATTACTTATTGAGAACATCCCCAGGAAGACAAAAATATTTCCTTTCAAAGAGAATGCAAACTCCTACAAATCTGAGAAAGAAATTCCCACAAGCAAAGAGACTTGAAGCATTTCCTGTGCATCAGTTATTTCCTGTACATTTGCTGTGTGCTGCTTGCATTTTGCCCTGCAGCTCCTGGAGGGGGCTGTTTTCAGACCTGAAAGAACTCCAGAGGTGTGACCAGGCACAGTGAAAATCTCTGGGTCCATTGATGGGCAGACTCTTCAGGGTGACAAACCAGCCAGCACACAGCATCAGTCTCGAAATAACTCAAGATACTCTCTTAGACACGTGCCAAGCAGGAGACGAGGTGACCACAGCAGTCTCTACCTCACACAATTACCTCACCCTGGAGAATAAAAACCAGTGTCCCTGCTGCTTATAAACCAGAGCCAGCCCTGGCACATCTGCTCTGTCTGTAAGGAGCTGATCTGAAATAAATTATTCCCTCGGTCACAATCAGCCTTTTTTTTTTTTTTTTTTTTTAATTATGATTATGAAAATGCTGAGATTCTCTCCAAACAGGAGCCCAGGAGCAAGCCACAATGGATTTGGTGAAAGTGAGAGCAGAGACCTGGAA
Organism: Catharus ustulatus; assembly: GCF_009819885.2. Taxonomy (NCBI): domain Eukaryota; kingdom Metazoa; phylum Chordata; class Aves; order Passeriformes; family Turdidae; genus Catharus; species Catharus ustulatus. The sequence goes on along the minus strand of NC_046225.1, from coordinate 69,242,104 downwards.
GCAAACAAAACCAAGGGCATAAATATATATCTTTTTAGCATAATTGGGTTACATATTTCCCTCTGATGCTGCTCTATGCTGATTCTCTGCTGATTTCACTCTCAACTGAACTGAGCATTGGCTTTTGGAATAGTTTGTTATTCCACATCTGCAGAAATATTGCACAACATTAACTTTCAGCAGCCTTGAGCCAGCGTGTCCTTTGTGTGCCTGGTGCATTCTTCTGGCCTTGAACCGTGGCAGTAAATAATGAAGTTCTGTTGACTCAGTGTTTATTCCTGATAAATCTCAACCCCCCACCCCATGCTTTTCTTCATGCTGAATACCTAAATGTGCTCTCAAAACCTTCAGCCAAGTCACATCCAAATAAAACATCTCTTTGCTGTTACATTTGCCCCAATTCTCTGTGCATTTCTAGAAGAACAGTCACAAGTTTGTACCATTGCAAAAGGTAGGACAGCTGCTGTGCTGGGCATCTTTCAGTGCTGGACACACACTTTGTGTCTCATCATTGCCTTTTTCTTGATTTCTTCAAATTCTGTTAAAATTGGCAGAACTTTCACTTCAATTCTAGGGAAGTCACGCCATCTAGTTCCTACTGATTTCCCTTCTGTTTAGCTCTGAGTGATGAAAGGGGCGTTTTAGCATAAAAATTGATATTGCTAGATGGTGAGGGAGGTCTTTGAAAGGGATAGGCTGGGAGTTCCTGTGCTGCCTTGAGACAGCTGGGGTGGGGTGGGGTGGGGGACCAGGGAGGAGCTCCCTGCACTCCACTGGTGTAACTGGGACCAGCCTGGCCACCAGCAACCACTGAGACACAGGAGCAGGGAAGGTCACATCTTATCCAAAGGATAAAATCAAGGATAAAAAGCCTTTCCTGGATTTTAGGGTCATTGCTGGAGGTGCTGCACAAACCTGGTGACTTGGTCTGCTGTGGCTGCTTTGAAGCTGTGACTTGAATGAAAAACAAGAAGGGTCTGACCAGAACTGATTCAAATTTCTATTTGATCCAGACCAACATTTTCTTCTGGGATCACCCCAAGTTAGGCAGGGAATAGATTAATTCTGAATCTCCATATTCCTTGTCAGACTTTAGTAGCTGAGTTCCTCTCTGTCAATCTGCCCCAAGCACTTCCAGCTATGAGCTGACATATTTCTGCAAGATGTTTCAGCTCTGACCAAGCCATTACAGCCAGCTCTGGCTGCAGTTTTTGACTCCCCACAGGACAGATGTTGATACCCTTTCCCCATGTGCTCTACCACCCTTGCAAAAATCAGGGTATGAATCAAGCCTGTGCTATTTTGGACTCATTCCATTGCCTGAAATAGTCAGAACTATCAAAGATATTTGAATTCTTTTCCTTTCTCTTCTTTCCATGAAAAAGCTTGTTCCTCCCTTAAAATATGGGAGAAGATTCTGAGTCCAGCATAGATTTGCCTGGCTGTGATTTATATCAAGTGCTGCACATGCACTTTTTAAAGTAGGTTTAAAAATGACATTCCCTAATAGAGATTAAATATTGATTACTTAAGTAATAGCTCTGTCTGAGATAGGAAATAGATGTGCAGCTATCTCCCCACATCAGTCACTCGCATTATCTGAGGAAATAGCACACCAGCTGAAATACGGGAATTTTGCAAATTCTTACATGGATGCATATAAACATATGCAAATCGATTTTTATGTATGTGTGTATAATTCCTTTGAGTTTCCCTGGAAAGCTAGCTAGCTCCTCAATTTTCATTTCACGTCCTCCTGATTGCTTGCATTTCAGCAGTGATGTTAGTGCACCTTCCCCCACACTGTGTGTCTTACTGATTTTGAAAACGGGTGAGCCTCTGACATGGGAGAAATGGGGCTTGCCCCTTGGTGTGCTGGTGGCCTGACGTGTGTCAGGTGTCCCCTGCCACTGGCAGGGCTGTGTCAGTGGTGTGGCAATGCCACCAGTGCCAGGTCATGCAGGGAAGGAGAGGGACACAGGGTATGTGACGTGACATGACCAGAGTGACCAGAGACAAATTGTCCTGGGGTGCAGCACTGAGCCCTGTGGGTGTGTCTGCTTTGTGGCACTGGAGAGCTGGAAAAAGCAGCTCATCGTGGAGGGGAAGATGCAGGTTCTCTTCTTCACCATTTCACTCCATTCTTCAGTGTGGGGCAACCTGATCCAGTGAGTGGCATCCCTGCCCATGGCAGGGGGTTTGGAACTGGGTGATCTTTGTGGTCCCTCCCAACCCACTTCTGTGCATGATTCTAGGTGTGACAGTGAGTGACTCCCAGCCAGTGGGCAGAATGGGACATTTGCCTCTCGTTTGCCACTGAGCTGCCTGGGTCACAGCCTTGGCTGCTGTGAGCTCTGTGGCACCCAGAGCTGTCCAGCCCAGAGTTCCTCCTGAGCTCGTGTCCTTGCAGCACTGCCAACCCCACTGCCTGACTTTAAACAGGAGACTCCTTTGCCAAATTGTATTGCAGCACTTTGGTTATCTACTCAATTTGCTGGGAAAAGATAGCAATTTTCCCTGACCTTCCCCTTCTGAGATAGCATCAAAGCAAGGTTAGATGTTAGATAAAGCCCAGGGACACGTGGGTCCCTGCCTGAAGAGTGCACAGCATCTTTGGAGCATGTGAACGTGGCACAGAAACTGAAAAAAATGTCTGCAAGAGCAGTATCTGTCCAATTACTCTATTCAGATTTCCTGAATGGGAAGATAAGTCCTTTTCACTTCTTTAGGATATCTCCTTTGACTATTGATGCAGTCAGAGTGTAACATGATCTTAAATTGCTCAAACTAGATTTTTCTGTTGCAGATGTTTTATTTGAAATTTTCCTCATTTAGGCAGAGGGATGCAGAGACAACTGCCACCCTCATTCCTGCAGAGATCCCTCTTTGGGTTTCCAAGGCCTGACCTCACTTTTCTGAGGCCAGGGAGTTGCTGGGAAGGGAGCTGTCCATTGCTGGCTCTCTGCAAGGCCTCTCATGCCCATCTTCCTACCAAAGAGCTGGGGATCCATTTCCAGAGGGTCACTAATAATTAACTCATCTGCATCATTCCCAAAGAGATTACCATTGTCATGCTGTCCTGCAAGCAAACAAGCCCTAACAAAAAACCATTCTAAGTAAAACAAACACAGCAGGAGGCTTTCAGAGGTAAAACATCTACTTGGTACCTGGCTCCCTTTCATCTTCTACAGGAATGGAGCCTCCAGCTGGCACAAATCCACAGGCAGGCAACACTGAGAGCATCCTGCCAGGAGACACTGAATTGCACTCAAATTGTGCAAGCCAGGCCAGTGGGCTGAAAATCCTTCATTGTGCTGCCAAATGCTTTGGCCTGAGCTGGGGTAATAACGTGGTCCTTTTTAGCACTTGTCAAAAACCATTTATCTGGCAGCAAGGAGCTCAAAGCAGCTCAGAAATAGGAGTTAAGTTTCAGCGAGACCCTCTAAATTTGAGTGAGGAGAAGGAGTTTGTCAAGGCCATACAGCAAAAACATGTGGTTACATCAGAGGAGCTCCTTCTTACCCTGCTAAATTCAGGGGGAAAGACACAGAGAAAATATGGAACACAGTGAAGTATGCAGTTGGGGTTAAAATGATCTACTCTCAGTGCCTGTGACTGTACCTAAAAAACTTCCAGAACAGCCAGAACTTCTAAAACATCACCTTGACCTTTGTTTTGGCTGGCACATTTGAGACAAAAGCTTTTGAGGGTCTTGCTATGAGGGTAGAGTGTGACTGCAGCAGCATCTGCTAATTCAAGGACATTTTATATCACCAAAAGTCATTAATCCCGTGGTGCAGGCTCCCACAAAGCAGATGAGAGCGTGCCCTTCTCCTGCAGGCATCCTGCAGACCCCATGTGGAGACTCCAACTGAGCCCATGGAACGACAGATATGGCTGCAAAATAATGCAAAAATCCATGTAAGCACCAACTTGTACATAATGGGTGTGTTTTGAAAAGCCAGGCACAGGAGTGTGAGCTGAAGATGAAATAACAGCCTTTCAGCTCAGTATGTCTGCGCATATGTTGACTTGCTGTGACTGTAGCAGTTTCATGTGGCACCGTTTGTACCAGTGTGCATTTATGTCTAGGAAATTTTCATTTTTTCACAGCCCTCAGAGCCATTGCAGGCCCCTCAGGAGAGCTCTGAGCATGTAAAACAACCACCTTTGAAGCACCCACAGCATGTGCTGAAGTCGGTGGTGTTTGATGATCTGCAGGAAAATGTCACTGCACCAAACAGGCACAAGGCAGTGGTGGTTCAAAAGATCCTCCTTTTGTTATCTGATGCTCTAAAGCATGTGATAAACACCTCCAATTGAACTTTGATCCGAACTAGCAGGAGAAAGGAACTTCTCTCTGGTCAGATGTCTGAAAACTAATGTTTCATTACCACATTAGCTCTGTCCTACTTCATTAAAAGCATGTATTCATCTTCATTTTATTAAATCCCTCTGTGGCATTACATCTGGGTTATGAATCAGTCATCTGATCTGCCCATCTCCTTGCTTTTAATATTTCAAAACCACCATTAAAAAGTAATACAAGCAGAAATTTCAATCTCAGATAATTATCAGTATCTATTAATTGCTTTTCAGCTGGCATATTGTGTGCCAGGTAAAACATTAATAAAAGAGACATTTCTTGAACTGTTCTAAAAAAGTAGACAGGCTGGGGTAAATCTTGATATTTTCAGCAGGACTCAAACGTCGGGTTTGTTGGCTGATTCAAGTACTAATTATAATACCAGGTTTTAAATTTTATTTGTGTTTTTAGTTTAAAAAGACAGTTCTGTGGAAAGCATGGATTATTGGGAAAAAGTTCTTAGTAGAAAAGCACATATTCTATTAAGGGAAATAGATTCATTGCAATGTTTTTAATATATCTCTTTATCCTTGCAACAACTACTAAATGCTGTTGGGACTGATTTTTTTTAATGTTGTATTGTTCATATTTTTAATTGAAATTTAGTCAGACTGAAAACATTGCTGGAAGAGAAAGTTCAGCATGAGAAAGAAACTGAGTTTTCTTTGTATTTTAAAGTGCACTCAAACAGTATCAAACATAAGCAAGCATAAACCATAAGGAGTGAACAGAAGTTTGACTTTTTAGAAGTATGGAAATTAATCAGGAGGAGGAAAACTGAAATTGTGGCCAATCTGCAATTGCTGAAAATGCTTTTTATTCTGATGTGTGTGCATCAGATGCCCTGATTCTCCTCTCCTTGACACAGTTGTAAATTGGAAGTGAGTTTTGTGGGAGTTCGCCTGTTACAGCCTGAGAACGAGACTCAGAGACCCGAACAGATTGCAACAAATAGATCCTCTCACATGTACATTGGTAGGAATTTTCTAAATGTGCCTCATTTTGAAGCAGTCTGTATTAGCAGAAGCCTAGGTTTGTGTTACCTAATTAGGTCCTATCACACCCTGAGGACCTGCTCAGCCCTGGGCACCTCTCCGAGGGTCACCAGTGACATTTGCCCAAGCTGGGAAAGAGCCAGTGCAACAAATCAGTGCAAGGAGAGTGAGGGTTCAGCTAAAAAAAATGGAAAAAAATATTGATGGATCAGGGATTTATCAGTTCCACAGAGAGGGTTTGGCCTCAAGGAAATGTGAGATAGATCCTGTCTGAAGGCAGCAGTCCCATCTTCATTTATGTCTACTGAGAATTTGGCCATTCTACGCGTTGGTTTTGGGGCCAGAACTCTGATGGCAATGCTCTACTCTTTAAATCATGGCAGTGACGAGTAGGAGCAGATTAAAGGCGTCAGGATTTGGCCCTTTGTAGATTAATAAAGGCACACTGAAAGGGAATTTTGTCTTTGTGATTTTCTTGGAAGGGGACGAATAAAGTGCTTTGATCTAGAAAGGGGAGTGTGAAAGGTCACTGGCTAAGCATGTGTGCTGAAGTGCCCTGAGCCATCCAACATGATTAGCATAAATTAGAATCTGACTGCCCAGCTTTATTCATCTTTATTGATGTCTATATAGTTGCAAAGGCAGAGGGACTCCAACAATCCCAGCCAGCACAGAGAACCAACTGGGGCATGTGAAAATCCATAAAATGTTTAGTATTTCCAAGTGGAAGCAAATATATGAGTGTTATTAATGCACAAGCCTCATAATTTTAAAGCTTGGGTTTTGTTTGGACCTGGATCCAGACCTTTGGAAGCTTATCTGAAGTTCCAAAACTACTTGTGCTGGCAAAATTGCAGCCAAGTTTTGTGAGTTTATCATGAGATTTTTTTTGTTGTTTCTAGCCCTGGCTGAACCAGTGACAGTTGTTATCAGTGCCCAGCTGCAGCCCCACCAATATAATATGTGCATGTGCCCTCAGGCAAGCTGACACACTGACCACAGTCCTGGGAAAACAGAAATTGTACAAAACTGGGTGAAATAGGCTTATGCCATGTTCAAAATTTCTGCTTCAAGGTCATTTTGGGAAGCAAAGACCTATAAGTCCTCCTCCCAACCCCCCCAAATAAAAAAGGCATTAGATGTATGGATTTGTGACAGCAGGAAGAGATGCATTCAGTTTTGTACTTGCTTAGAGCATCCATCTCAGTCCACCAACCAGTTATACAAAATCCTCCACCAGCCCTCCTACTTCTGTGTCTTTTTTAACCAAGCTACCAGGACTTCATGGTTCCATCCCCAGAAGCACAGCCATGGGGTTGAGAGATCTCCAATGTGTTACTCAAGCTGACAACTGTCATTTCACCCCCTTGGAAAATGAACTTTTCCTTTCCAAAAATGTTGCATAAGCAATACGAGAGAATCTTTAATTTCTGACTACTTGATTATCTCTCTTGGATGAACAGCAGGTGATATTCAGGGTTCAGTGATTTGCAGAAAAATGCAGTCTTTGAAAGCAAAATATAAACAGAACAACATCCAAATTACATATCTCTGTTAAGGAAGTTCCTATGGTCAAGGCTCAGCTATGTTAAAAACATGTCCCAAATGACGATCCCTAAGCCAAAAATCTCGAGGTCAAACCCATCATTTTGATCATTTACCCTGACCTCCTAAGAAAAAAACCTTAACAAGCAATTCCTGCCTGAAGTCTGTAATGCTTGGCATATACCCTCTGGAAAAAGCTATGACTCTGAGTTGAAGATCCCAAATCATGGCAGAGTCCCACATTTATGTTGGCATTTTCTTCTAATAGCTAATAATTGTCATTGCTCAAACCAAGAATATAGTTTCTGTAGTTGTACAATTAGGGAGCAAATGTTGTCACCACTGTAAAGAGCTTGACACAAGAACACAGTTAACTTGTAGCTGCCAGTTCTTCAATCATGCTGATTTTGCTTTTCCCACTGGAGAAATTTTTCCTAAATGGATAGTGAAATAATGTAGTTACTCTAGGTGCCAAATACAACCTAAACTGAGCATTCAAACGGGTTTTTGTTTTTAAAAGTAAAGAAAAAAAATATATATTTACAACACATGCCTTTTGTTTCTCTTTAAACTGGAAACATAGTATGTAATTTTCAGGAACCACAGTGCCTCTATTTTTTCCGACCACAAATTAACCATAGCTCAGTGCAGTGAAATGCAGTAAGACTGATGGAATGCTCTGCCTAAGGGATGACTTACCCCTTACAAAAATTATGCTTTGCTTCCTATTTGTTGTGTTCAATAATATTGCCTCTCTAAATACTTTTGGTTCAGAACTGACACCAAATGAAGAGGAAAGCCTCCAGAATGTACAGACGTGCAGGATTATGTTTCGTTTGTCTTTGTTCGTGCTCCTAATTCAAACCAGCCACCCAACCACTGACTTATGACTCGAGGAGACATACTGTGGGGTTTTTTCAAATGTATTTCACAAAACCACCCAAAGTCAAAGAGCAAATTTCTGTCCTCAGCTACACCCCTGCAAGAGCAGCAAAGTTTATAAGTTTGCACATGTGCAACAGTGTGGTTTGCAAAAAATCCTGCACGATGCTTTTTCAGTTTGTTATGTTTGAAAATACAAATTATTTACTCCAGACATGCCTGACCAGTTATTGCAAGAGGCCAATAAACAAAATATAGATACTTTGTGCATCTACCAGTAGATGAGTGGATTTTTTTGGCTCTGATTAGAAATCTACTCTTTGAGGGTTTGTTTCCTCCCCTGGTTGTTTTAGTATCAAAATTTTCTCATTAAACATGGAGAAAGGCAATAAAATTCAGCTTTTCTCCTACACCCTCCACCCTAAATTGCATATATGCAATCAGAAATAGCTCAAAATTCATTCCAGATGTTAATTAAAAATCTCAATATCCATTAGAATTAGCCCTTGGTACATATTTATACCCATAGCAGACGAATGTGTGAGAACACGCTTATTGACAAAATACTGAAAAAATCCATATTGTCCATGGGAAGATCTGCCCCAATTCCCTTGGCAGAATTTGGGGCTGAGTGCTCAAATGCCTGCCATGTTTCTGAAGGCTGGTGTGAACCTGTAATTCTGCTCCCCAGAGATTAATGGGAGTATCCAAGCAGGCAAATGTCGTGCACACTGGGTGGCAGGATCAGGCCAGCAGTTCGCACATCTCTCACAGTTACAGAGACTTTTCTTCACATTTGGCAACTGTGATTGCTACAGAATTTCCATTTAATTTTCTCACTTGTATCCCAAAAGAACAGAGACTTAATATTATTGTAACTGTAATTTGGAAGGACTTAAGAAAACTAAGTCCTACTATGTGCAATGCCCCATCACTGGCAAAAAGAATGGTGCATATTATCAGTTTTATCACTACCTGGTTTTAGCCACTTTATTTAAAATTTGATTGAAACTCTAAAAAGGATTTGCTCTATAAATCCTTACCTGCTCAAGTCTCCACTAAGTTAGAGAACTGAGCTTTTTTCCCCTAAAACTGTAAAGACTAAAAGTTTGCAGGGAACTATTTTAGCTGTCAGCAATAGATCTGAAGAAGGAATTAGAATTCAAGAACTCTTGTGAGGAATGTATCTAATGTTAATCATCTGAAAGTTGGGATCTAGTCTAAACTTGCTGTCTCAGATGCCTCAGTGTCCAGAGGATGAACAATTCCAACTCAAAACGACTGTCAAAGTCAAGTGAAATAATTACTCCCATAAATGCCTTTTTTTTTTTCTGCAGAAAGCTCCAAAATGATCAGACAGGACCAGGCATCTAGGTTGTAGATGGTCAGCATCCAGCTGGGTTGCCTTCTGCTCAGTGTCCATCCAGTATCTCAAGCCTTTCCTGGAGTTTGGATCACAGAGGCAGCTCTACCAGCAAGCTGCAATTTGCACCAGTGACATGGCCTGGCATGCTGGGATGAGCTGTGCTGATACAGATCTCACTGAATATATGTTCTAATCTGTACCCACACAGTCAAGACCCCAAGTGCTGTCTCATCCTGTTTCCTTGATTAGCCTGAATAAAATGTGTGTTTTTGTGATGAAATCCAGACTAACCTCTGCTCGATATTCAACTTTCATTGTAATCTGGAAGATTCAGGCTGATCTTGCTCCCAGACAGGGCATTTTGATAATGCCTCAGCTGCAGAGCTGGCCCATTTCCAGTACACAACCCAGTGGTTCTGGTTGAGCTGTGTCTGGAGTGCTGGATTCATCCTGATCATAGGGCAGAGGAGACTCCTGCTCTTTATTCTCTCTTCTGCATGAATAACTGCTGAAATCCCTCTAACAGGTAACATAATATCAGGAAGCCTTCCATAAAACTTCAGGAGAATCTCAGTTTAGAGATAAACTCTCAAATTCACACGGATCTCAACCCTGATGCCAGCCCTCAGCTCCCAGGCAGCAGTCACACACAGTTAGGACACAACATGGTCCTCAGGAAAATCCACTGAGTTACTGCTGCAGCCTTTTCTTTAGGTGTTGGGCCACTGCCCTGGAAAAATATGGAGTCCCTACACTATCTGACAATATTTATTGGTGTACCTTGGTTGAGATATCCATGCAGAATGGAGTTTTACTATGCTTCCCACCAGCCTGGCTCCATTCCCCAGAAACCTGTTTCTGAAATGCAAGAAGTTGGCATTGCCTCCATTTTCCTATTCCTTCATATCTAAGTTTTTTCTCTGTATCTGTCAGGACCAGAAACATTTATTTTATTATTATTATTTTTTAATGCTTATGCCAGCTCAAATTAAGGCAGAAATGTCCACTTGCACTGGGAAAAATGGATGTGAACCCTACCCTGTACAAGGGGTTTCACAGATGTCCTCACCCAAGGATTGCACTACTCTGGGACAAACCAGATTGATCTGACAGAGTGCCATGGACTGGACAAGAGATGCCTAGAAATCACAAAAAATAGCTGAAAATATAGTGATATTTTACTGCAAACACTTTCCAAGTAATGAGGGATTTGTGGTTTCTGAACTCAGTGCAAGTCCTCTGGTGTTTCATAATCCTCTTTGCCATGGTGCTGCCCTATCAAATATTGACCAGTATCTTGGGGAAAAAAAAGATTGATAGCCAATGTCCTCTGATACTGCAGAACTTAACAACCCACAAATGATGGACCACCTCAGCCTGCTTCAAATATGTCCCAGGGGGTTTTGTGTGGTCCCCTTGTGGGAGGGGATGGATGACAAACAATAGTTTCCTCATCTTTTCCATCACAAATTTGTCTTCGTGTCCGCTTACTGGGTTTTTTTTGGGTTTTTTGTTTTGGTTTTTTTTTTTTCTGGGTAAAGAGTCCTATTATGATTACCCTTTGCATAGACACTAATCCAGTCTTCTGACAATATCTATTGCCCTCTCTGTATATTCTTCAGCTCTGCTGCAGCTTTTTTTTCTGAGGCAGAGAAACTCACATTGTGCAAAGAAGGTCCTGGCACACTATGGACTGATGAAGGAAAAATAATATTTTCTTTTCTGGTCTCTATTTCTTCCATAATAATCAAGCATTGAACTGGTGTTTTCTCATTGAGATATCTCTTACAACACCAGATATCGAATATGTCACAACTCAGCTTTGACATCACTGAGTACACGATGCTGAGCCTGTGCATAGCAGCCCAGATCACACTGAGTTATTGAAGAACAGGCAATGTGAAATTGCCTTCAGTTGCCCTCCATGAGTACTACAGACAGCTGCAGCCTTTTGCTCTGAAGTGCAATCAAAGCAAACCTGCCCTGAAAGAAATGTTCCCCCTGGCCAGACATGGAGGAGAGGTGAAGTTATTGGAGTCTCCTCTGCTGCCTGGTACCTCCATGAGTTTCACCTGCAGGTGTGCTGCTATGGATCCAGTGGCTGCTGAGCCCTGGGAAGCAGCCTCAGTCCTGACTGCATCCATGCACAGCCCAGGACACCCAGCTGTCTGGGGTGGAAGCTCTCAAAGCCTACAGGCTGTGTGAACACATCAGCTGTGGAGGAAAGACAAGCAGAGGTCCAGCCCTCACAGGTCATTTGTTGGAGCATGTGCTGGAGAGAGCTGCCTGCCATCTCTCCTGGTGGGGTTCATGCCCCTCTCCTGCAGCCAGGTCCTACATAACCCATAACTCACTTTATTCCCCCTCTGTGCTGCAGTCTCCCTCTTTTTAAGTGCTTCCATGAACTCCTTTAACCAGGATCCCCACCAGGCTCCTGCATCACGCTCCTGCTCTGCTGAGGAAGGGAGGTGGGAGCTGGGAGAACAGCAGAGCAGTGCTCCTCTGTTTTTCCTGGATGTCTTTCATTCACCCTCAGCTGAGTTTTCTCCCCATTCAGAATAACTCACATTCTTTGGGGCACATTTCTCCTCACAAATCTCGAGGAGGCGGAAGCGCTGCAGAGCTGCTGCCTCACTAAAGAGCACGTTATTCCAAGGCTGAGATCTTATTACAGCTCCCTTACTACAGCAACACATTTTTTCCACTCCTTTTCAAAACCTCAAATGTTGTTATGGCGTCAATGGTGAAGAAGTTTCGGCTTGCTTGGATTTCAGTCTCCTGGCCTTGGATGGAGGGGAAACATTAACATTAAATGCATGAACCCTTGTGCATGCTCCCAGATCTTGCAATAGGATCTGCTCAAGCACAGCCTTCTGCCTGTCTGGAGTTGTGTTGAATGTAAATCAAGCACATCTGACAGATCAGACTCTTTAAATGCAGAGCTTTGGTAACGTTGCTACTGATGTGATCCAGGAAAACAGCAGCATGGATCAAACCCAGCCAGGCAACTGTCCCAGTGTTGTGGCAAAGATACAGTTAGTAGAGACTAATGATGCTGCAGAGATCTGTACATATCCAGGTCTCTACTTGCAGCCTGGTGGGGGAAAATGTGGTTTGTGCTGCCCACTGCAAGGTGGGAGGTGGGAAGTGGAAACCCAGAGTTCTTGCTGCTGCAGCTCTAAGCCATCAGATTCCCCCATGGTACAGGGGCACAGAAGAGCACCTGCTGCAATGTTCCCTCAGCCCCCTGGGTTCTACTCTGCATATGTAAGATGGGAGGGGCACAGAAATTGGTTCTGGATTTTGGGAGAGGTTGTGGTGGTGCTATTGTCTCACTGGGCTCAGTTTTGTGCCCTGCCTGCAGGCTGCACACCCTGGCCACCTTCCATGGAGATTGAGTGGGTCTGTCCCATCTCACAAGAGCAGGACAAAAACCCAGCCCTCCTCCTGACTTCCTCAGCACCCAAGGCACTGGGTGCTGTCTCTGACACCAAAGCATCTGGTCACCTTCTGGCCTTCAACACATTTTATCCCTCAGCAGCCCAGGGATAGGATGGTCTATTTATCACACTTGAAAACAAGGCATGGAGCATAGCCAGATTGCAAATGTTTAGGTGCCTGGAGATGCAGATATGCATCTGGTGGGATTGTGAAGCATGTGGAGACACTTCTCTGTCACTGAGCTTGAGCCAGGTCCCACAGTGGGTCTGGGCTGCATGCAGGAGGAATTGGGCATAGTTTATGCTGATGAGACTGTCAAACCCCCCCATACACTCCAAGAACAGCTTGTTTCCCACCAGTGAAAATTGTTATTCTCGCACTGTTGTTTCACAAGTTCTGTTTCCAGCAATGCCTGATCACAGATAAGAGAAATGCAATCCCAATATGTACATCTTGGGCTTTGTTTATCCAGGACCAGCTCGGCATCACGGTGGCAAGAATGACATTTCACTTCTTTCTCCACAGCTTCATTGTCTTCCACTCAGACTTGAGTTCACAACAACACTGCAAACCCCTGGAATGGGGATAGGATAATCCCCTGATCTGGAATCAGTTTTAATCTTGCCACGTGGACAGGTATTGATATGCTCCAAAAACAAATCTGTGTTTCTTGCAGTTTGCACTTTACCAGGGGCTTCCTGCAGGCTCTTGGCATTGCTTAACACCTCTCACAGAAACAGTAACTGAGCCCAGCACTTGAATCTCAGCTCCAAATCTCCTGGGATGCTTTGCCAGAGCAGAGGGGGTGAATGAGATGCCTGGGAGCTGTCCTTTCCATGACTGCCATAACAAGGATAATCTCACCATAGGATACAGTGGTGGCATTAAATCTGTGACTGGGCAAGAGACCTTTGCTACCAGCAATTCTGGAGCCCTAACTGATGAGTACTGGCAGAAGGAGCATCTGCATTTCTGAATCTCAATCAGAATTACCTTTTTGAAAAGTAAATAAAGGAGAATGACCAGACTTTGGTTCCCCCACTCTGAATAAGAAAGGTTTGGGAGATTGGCTGGAGCCTAGAGAGAAGGGTGACTCTTTGGATCAGATCTGGATTTCATCTCACACAGGTTAAACTGATTCTGGAGAGGAAGGAAAGATAAACAGAAATCTTGTCTTTCGAGCTAATTTTCACTGTTTCTGTGAGCTTCACGTTGGGATATAACACTCCAAAGTAATAACTGGTGATCTTTGCAAGGATGGGAACTCTCTGGTGTATTAGAAGTAATTTACATGACTTGTGAAAATTTGGGTATTATTTTCTGCCAGTGGCAACCTGAGATGTAAAAACTCAGACACTGGATGGCAAGCCAGGGTTAAAATAAACCTTTGAGGCAGGCATAAACTGTCATCCAGCATGGCCAAGCAGCTTCTGTGTCCTCCCCACCACGAAAATTGACCTGATTAAAGGCAGCAAAAACAGTGCAAAGCAAGAGAGTTAAGTTGCAGTTACCTTGGAAGAAAGCCTGGGCAGGAATTGTTTAACCCAGGCCCTTGACCTGATTTCCAACAACAGGAGGCAAAAAACAGTGGAAGCTGATATCCCTTTTATCACAAAAAACAGGGGCTTGTTTTTGCTTCTCTGATTTAAGTTGCAAACAGGAGGAGGTGGGAAGAGAACAGCTTTGTTCAGGTGCAGGTTGCATAAGCCAGCCCCAGTGAGCTGCTCTGTGCCTCCCTGGGACCACAGCAGGATGGTGACACTGGGCTGGAGGTCCCCACCTCACGCCCCCTTACAGGGCAGCATCCCCCCAGTTTTTCTGGTTCTTTATTGCATGGTCTCTAGGCACTTTTGGTGCCCAGTCCCTTTGGTCAAGGGTCATGTTCTCATGTGTCCTGTGACTGCTCCAGGACCTCCTTCTAGTGGTGATGTCTCCTGGCAGAGACCCAAGCCACCAAAACTTCCCCCAGGTACCAACCTCTGTGACAAAGCTTGCATTTGGCTGGAACTAAACCTTGAACCCCTGTAATTGGGGAAGCTACAGTCAGAGGTCAGGACATCCCTTCCCAAAACCCACCCCTCTGACTGGGCAGAGCAGGCTAAAAGCAAACCTGAGAAAGGGAGGAAAGAAGTGAAGACCTCTAGAGCAAAAGCATATTTGAGGGTTTCTGAGTGGTATTCCCTCTTGTCCACTTTTTAATTGTTGCCAGAATTCTCTTAGTTAAATCTCTCCTGCCAGCCTCATGCCTTGTCAGTGCTCTGCCACACCTAGCCATCTGCTCTGTCTGACCTCCTGACCATCCCTCTCTGAGCAAAGAAAACTATCTCTGCTGTCCTGCCAGGCATATTTTAACAAATCCTCCATGCTGGGAAAGAACATCTTACACCATGCAAAAATACCTGGGAAGTCTGTGACCCTCCAGGGGCATCACTGGGGGAGAGGAGAGAGAGGTTGGCGTCCTCAGCTGAATCTCAGAACTAATCCCCAGAGGAAAAAAACCCTCTGTAGTCCTTATGAGGGCTGTTGTTGGCAAACTTTGCACAAGCAAGGCTCCAGCAGACACTGCCACAAGGGTGCTCAGCGTTCCCCTCAGCCCGTGTCTCTGGTGGCTGAGGAGGGATGCGACATTTGAATGTGAATGGTGGGTGCTTGTTGGCCGAGGAATGGGCATTAATCACCTCTGATCCGCAGCTCAGCTGCTTCCAGGCTCTCTGCAGAGCTGCTCAAGAGTAAGGAGGGGAAAGTGGCTCCAGAGGCCAGCCCTTGGCACGGCAGAGGTGATTGTGGCAGGGGGAATGGCTGCAGCAATCAGCCAAGGGGAATTAGGTTCATAGGCTCTCCAAGGCCTTTAGGATTCCTCTCCTTCCTATTATTGCTTGTGACAGAGTTGATAAAGCACCCCAGAAAAACCACCAGGCAGCCATTAGCACACGTCAATCTTTCTAATCTTGGTTTTGGCCTTGAGTGATCGGGACCAGGTTGGCCATGGAATACAAATCAAGAACACGTGAGTTTTGGGAAGAACTAAATCCAGGCAGCAAGTTGTGTCAGAGGAATAATAAATAACTCTTGGCCAAACCGACGTGTATCAGCCCTGGCTTCCACAGCACAGTCTCAAACTGGATTTCTAGTAAATATAAATCAGTGCAGCTCCACTTAAACATGGCATTGTAGATACCAGAAAAAGACAGGATGTCAGAGACAACTCAGTGTTTTGCCAGCAACGATAGCCCCTGGATTTCAAATGCTGCTGGGCAAAGCAGACATCCATCCACCTGATAGGCAGATATCCAAAATCCCTTGCTAGCAAAGACCTCTGGGTCTTGGACACCAGTTAATTCCAGGCTTCTTTCTCCTGGGAAGAGTTTTCATCATAAGGCCCACTTCAGGGAGGGCACTGGGCTCTCGTCTCTGCCTCTCTGCTGTGGTCACACCCTGGCTCACCAGTGGCTTCCATTTTATCTTCCTGACAGAGACCACAGCCTCTCGGTTTTTAGAAAACTCAGCTAAGCTCATATGCATCAATGAAAAATGTGCAGGTGAATTAAGAGCTTGAAGTGTTTCATCAGTTCATTATCAAATGTTGCTAACCCTCCTTTAAAAATAGGTATCTTGTGTAAGGTAAGGAAGCCCAGCTTCTACCAGAGCAGGGTTTTATTACAGGCAGACTTCTTTAAAAAGGCTGCATACAGCTAGGACTAATACAGTCACGTCTCAGTGGAGCTGCTTCCCAGATGCTGACAAATCAGACAACTTCTTCTTTGGCTCAGAGATCCTATCGAAGTAGTAAAAGTGCTTCCACATGTTCATTATGTAGTGCAGGGCTGCTGTGTGGTTATTAATGTACTTGCTGTGCAGAGCAGAGACCCTGGCCTGCCTAAAACACGGGTCTCCCCTCACTGCTCAGTGTCTGTCTCCAGCAGCATGGGCTCTGATGTGGAGAGAGAAGAGAAACAATTTTCTACCCCATGAAATGAGTCAGATTCTTAAATCACTTCCAATCACTTTGTAATCCTTAGATTTAGGGCATACAATATTCTGAGTTAAGCAGAAATGGTCTGCAAAGGTTAAAGACAATAAATCAGAAGATAGGAAAAAAAGAACAAAAAAATTAAAAGAACGGCTATATAGGACTTGAAATAACCATTTGATGGTGCTGAACAGGGTGAGTTTGGTGGCAGTTTGATGGAAAGAAGTATTAAGCTAGAATGTGCATCTAAACTCACTCCTCTGTGGTTGGGGTTTTTATTCTTCAGGTGTTGATATTTGCAGCAGAAATGTGGCAGTAACTCACCAGCAAATGTACCTGGTACAGTGCTCATAACTCAGTCCCAGCTTATGTCTGGCTGGGCTTTATTCAGGGCTTGTGATAAAAAACTGATAGGAAAGCTGACCTCAATTATTAATATTTCTGATTGCAACTTCCTTCATCAGCCTGGACAAGCCCAGTCACCTCTGCACCCCAGTTTCCTCCTAAGCCCTGCACCTGTGGCAATAATGGAGTTTTAATGAGGACACTGCTGCACCAAGGTGAAATATGAGCATGAGAGGTGGCAAAAGCAAGGTCTGAGCCCAGGAAGGCTTTTCCACATAAAATATGTGGGGTGCATGCAATGCTGGTGTGGCTGCTTGTCTTGCGGCCCTGGCCATGGCTGAGAAGATGGGGTGCCAATACCTGGGGGGCTGGATCTGCTCCTGATGGTTCCTGCAGCCCCTGCTCAAGCAGTGACTGCTGAGAGAGGGAAAAGGGCAGATAGAGATGAGCCATGTAAAAAATAAACAAATCTGAACCCCTGTGACAGAGGGCAGGATTTGCATGGAGGTGTGTTTGCCAGAGAGGCTCACCCTGCTCCCATCGTGTTTATTTGCAAAGTAAGGGTGAAGCCATTGAAATAACAGCCTGATGTAGAGTGCATCAAAATCAGTGGAAAGGCTCCCACAATGCTCAGCAGTGTTTGGCTAAAGTCATAAAAATGTCATGCTCACAGTGCCATTTCACTTCTCTATTTTACAGCATTTCCCAGACAGGAATGCTGTCCATCCTTCACACACCACTGCATGAGAGAGGGAAAGTTGTACATGGCTAAACAAAGGAATTTGTTAGGAGGGCAGAAAGTTTTGTAGGCTGACCCAGTTTGTGACTTCAGGTCAACAAAGTGTGTTAAGAGTCAATGAATAGCTTGGCTGAGAAAAAGAAAATTTAAAAATAGTTGTTCAGATATATTAAAGGTAAGATGCCTCATTTGAAAAAGGTCTTTAGGTAAATACCTGTGTTTGCCTTACTTTAAAGGTCAAATATAATGTCAGGAAATTAACATTTAGTTTGGGGTTGGGTTTTGAATCAGTTTGACTCTGCTTTGGATAAATTTCATCCAATTTTTTTCCAAGTGTTTTATTTCACTGTGAAAACTACAAAGCCAGTTCTGTTTCAGGACAACTCCAACTTATATTTTCTATTCCGAGCTTTTAGTTCTGTGGCCACGCTAGAAAAGCAGCTATTCAGAACATCTTAATTATAGATGAAACCACAGTCATGTCAGTGCCAGTAATGAGGAGATAACTTCTTGGACTGGCAGTACAGTAGAAAGCCAGGGCTGTGCATTTCAAATTTATTTAACATTCTCTTATAAATCCATTTCTCCTACTCCTCTGCTGTTTTCCCAAATTTCAATACAGTGGAATAGGAGCATCACAACAATACAGAGTAGGACAGGGGAAGTTTTGGAAACAAAACACACACAGCCCCTTCCAGGCAGAAAGCAAAAGCCAAAGAAACATTGACTGAGCAGATCTATATGTACATTCCTTTTTAGAAACTCTCAATATCTGACTACAGCTCCTCATTCCCCAGCCATCAACTACTCCTTTCAGGGTTTATATTAACATGCTGATGAACACAAATCCTAGAAATAAAAAAGATGCAATTGCCTCGCAAAACTTATAATCCTGTGCTCATCCTCAGCCTCCCAACTTGTGTGCAAAGGTTTTCTGCACACAGCAATCAGCAGAACGAGCACAGGGGGCACCTTCATTCATATCTGTCTCCTGTGTCTGTGGCTCTCTGTGCAGGCAGGACCCTGCCAAACCCACCAATAATACAGCCCATAAAGGATCAGTCACTTGTCAGCTGGCAAAGGCAGAACAGGTTTTCAGCTCTATTTTTCCATGCAAAAATAGCTGTGTTTTTAAAAAATAAGAGATAAGAGCAGTGACATGGGGAATGTGAGAACAGACTCTTTGGTAATCTCCACTGCATGTATGGATGCTCAAGACACATGCTGGGACAGGATGACAGCACAGGGCTGCAGCAGTGGCTTGATTTTTTAGTAGCTTCATTTGTAATCAGAAAAGGTATTATAGAATGAGATATTTATTCAACTGTGTAACTGCTACCATACAGAAACACTGACAGATCTATGTAGTGTCAAATTTAATGGGTTTGTGTTGGTTTGTGGATATGTTGAACATGACTCCTGACATCCATAACTGCTAGAGCAGTAAGGTCTGGATGCACAATGTGTTTTGGAAGAGATATGATCCTTTAGGCTCAGGAAGGTCCAATTACCAAGGTGAGAAGGACATTTTATCCCCAGCAGGTAAATCCAGAATTGCTTTCTTAAGGAGCAGTCAGCACTGGTTGCATTGGACCCAGTGGCCAGAGGCCCTGACCACTGGGCTAGCACAGGCAGGTCAGATTCAGTCTGGCTGTGTTCCCACCGCATATGCTCAGCTCTTCTGGAGCAGACTATCCATTTTAATAATTTTTTTCCTAAATATTCTGTTGTGGGAATTTATTTGGGGGGAAGTATTATTCTTTGGACTTTGCAGGGAAAAAAAAAAAAAACAAAACACCCTCCCTT
This sequence comes from Catharus ustulatus, assembly GCF_009819885.2. Taxonomy (NCBI): domain Eukaryota; kingdom Metazoa; phylum Chordata; class Aves; order Passeriformes; family Turdidae; genus Catharus; species Catharus ustulatus. Next base: position 69,222,649 of record NC_046225.1, on the reverse strand, counting down.
CTGGCTGAATTTTCAAAGTTTATTAAGAACATAACTGGAATCTTTATACACTAAAAATTTTTTCACCAGACATTGATAAGGGCGTGCAAACTAAGGATAAAGGCAAATTTAATCACTGCTTTTATTATTCTGTTTTCCTGAGTAGGGTAATTTCCCATCATCCTGAGTGGCTTGAACAGCCACAAGCTAGAAATAGTGATGATGGAATTTCCTGGGAACAAATTAATGTGGAGGCACTGGGATATTACAGTAATAGTGTGGTAAAGGAATGTGCCTTTTACCACACGCCTCCCTCCTATTGATGTATATTTTGGCTAACACCAAGTGTCACTTGCAAAATGTGCAGCATGTTGTGGCCTGTGTTTTTCTGGCCTCTCCCAGGCCGAAGCAGGGAGCCCTGTTTCATGTTAGTCACTCCTGATCGTGGTCCTGCAGCTCTTTCCCATGCAGGCAGAGCTCCCACTGATTTCCAGACGGGCATGCACAAGTTAGGGCTGCTGGATCTGTCCCTGACATAGTAAAAATAGACAGTTACTTGGTTGTTTTCATTAAAAGGAGAGGAAGGAGAGCATTATATAACAGGAGGGTTCTTGGGGGGAGTGCTGGTTTATTTAAAACCTCCAGTGATAGCTGCTTTCCCTGACTGGAATTGGCTCTGCAGCAGGGCAGGAAAGCTGGGATCTTGCCATTGCTGGAGAGCAACGCTCTTTTCTTTATTAGCGGACAATAAACCACATTCAAGACATGCTAAAGAGCTGGAAGACAAGCAGGCAAAGCAGAGAAATTCAAAGTGAGGGCTGGTGCTTGGGAGCCTGGTGTTTGCATTTGCCTGCAAGGGAGAGGCAGACACCACTGAAGATGCAGCAGCTCTTTGCCATCGCTCTCAGTGCTGGTGGGAATCTGGAGGCACCACTGGGTTGGTTTAATTGACACCTATGCAAATTGCAAAGGCAGAAATCCTGCAGGACTGGGGCAACAGGATGAGTGCAGCAGGCAGGGCACACCTGGGAGGAGATGGCATTTTTAGGGCAGTGAGGGAAATGTAAGGACCTCGCAGCAAGTGCGGAGAAAGGGTGCGCAGGGCTGGAGTTCCTGCTAGTGGGAGTTTGGCCCCTGTGCCATGTCAGTAAAGGGGTTCTGAATGTTGCAGCCTCTGTCCTGGCTCTGGGCACCATCAGCTGTCCCCTCAGGGGCCACAGCCAGGTCTCACCTGCCCAAAGGATGTGGCCACAGCACTGCTGGCAATACAGCTTCTGTCTTTGATAAGGGAAAATGCCTCGAGAGAGTGAGAGCTGAACTTAGCTACTACATCCCCAGATCTCCTCCTGGCTGGCTCCTGTCCTGATCCACATCTTCTTGGGAGAGGCATGGAAAGGCAGGGCTCTCCAAATACTTGGAGGAGGCTCCTCACCTGTGGCCTCACAGCAGAGCTCCGTGTGCTGGGACACAGGAGCAGGTCTGAGGCATGGCCATGGAAGGGTGCTGGCACTCCCTGAGCTGGCTGCAGGCCTCCCAAAGGATGCCAGCCCTCTGATGACACCACGCTGGGTGTCCTCAAAAGTCCTCACAGCGAAGTGTTTTGCATTGTGCGTGCATTGATTCCAAGCCTAGTTTTCCCATTGTTTTCAGCAGAATTTGTTTTTGCCCACAAGGCCCTGAATCAACATAGTGTTGAGCCTGGCAAGTCAAGAGAACTAGAACACCTGATTAGGAAAAGGCATTTTTAAAAAAGTATTCCCTGCCTGCAAAACTTACATGTAGAGTTGGGTTTAGAAGGACAAAATGCTGTCACTTGTGTGGGACTTCAGTAAATCCTGTTGTGCTTAGCTAATTTATTAATCAGTAAATCCTGATGTGCTTTGCAGGGCTCCAAAAGTAGACCCACTTCTGAGCGAAATACAGAATATTCTCACTGTGAACAACAGGTTGTGTTCATTCCTTGAGCCAGTTTTATCACAGTCTTGGCATTCACAACATGCAAAGACAAGGAGAAGTGTCAGTCCTTGTGAAGGTCATTGGAAAAGCCTCATTTCAGAACGATCACTAAATAAAAAAACACAGCAGCCTAAGAAAAAAAAATGTATTTCAGCACTGAGACATTAATTTTCAACATTGAGCCAAGGGGCATTTCTCACATGTAGTTTCAAATGAAAAAAAAGGAGAATTGTTGGCACAGCCTTTTCTCCAGTGGTTCCAGAGGAGTAATTAAACAGGAGCCACTCGAAGCCAGCCCGAGGGAAAGCATCCACCATGATCTTGGTGTAGGAAGGACTGTGTGCCTGCCTGCTTCCCTCTGTGTGTGTGTGCACATTAGGGCTTTTTCATTTTTTAATCCTATTTGTGCATTATTTTCCTGTGTGTCCATGGCACCTTATTTCAATGAACAGTTTGAAAGGCATATGCTGTTGAGCAAAGGGGAGAGAAACTCTTCTGATCTTTTTTTTTCTCTTCTCTCAGTGAACATGCCATTTTTGGATGCTTTTCCCAGGGCTTCTGTGACCTGTGCTTTACACCACCTGGCTGGTTTAATTCATGAATCCTCTATTAATATGACAGGCTCTGCAAAGGTGACTAAAATGTTAAAGAGACAGATGTCATCAATATCTCTCAAGGGTAAATACATGAAATTTGCTCCCTTTTTGTGTGGCTGGTCTCTGTTCTGATCTTGGCACTGGGGCTGAGCCACTGAGACTAATTCATTTTTGTTTCTCCCTCAGATGCTCTGGATGAATGTTAATCATAATTTTAACAGTTCCCTGTTCTTTCCTCAAGTGTCAAAGCCATTCTTTTCTGCCACTCCTGCTGGAGAAGCCCCATCTTACACAAATGAGCAATGTATCTGTTAGCATCCTCATAACCCATAAGAAGTCACAGGCTGCTTTCTACACTACCAGGGCACAATTTGTCCTTCAGACACGAAAAGAATCCTTTGCTAAGGCTGTTGCTATCTCCATGCTGAGTCAGGTCATACAGATCTCACCTGGGAAAACATCTCAGGGTCTGATGTGGCTGTCCCAGTGGGGGCTGGATAAGCAGAAGCAGGTCTGGGGTAGACATAGCACAGGGAAGGGAGAAGGGGTCCCAGTGGCACAACTAGATTGCTTAAACAACAAATTATCATCACCAGAGGGGTAAGGAGAGGATGATGATCTCTGGGGTGGTCTCAGCATCAAGTGGGAGATACCACAAGCAAACTCAACATTCTGCCTGTGCTTAGAAAGCAGCAAAAGCAAGGAAATGAGTAAACCTCTTCCTTGCAAGTTGCTTGGTGCTTTGCAGCACAGTTAAACTGCTCAGACTGAGCCCACATAAGAAACCAGATGTCAAGCCCAGATCCAGCCACGCTGTTGGCTCATATTCATATCTGAGTCCAAGCTGCACACCGTGGGCCTGCTCCAGCCTGAGCATGCTGCACTTGTCCTCCCAGACAAAGCCCCATATCCACGCTGTCCACATCATATTTATCCTTAGGAGACCGAACCAGGAAGATTGTTTCATCTTTGGAAAAAAGCCTCTTTTGCAAGCGGGCATTGTGCTGGTCTCATCTCTCCTTTCACACTCCTTCCCAAGGCAGTTACTTGTCTGCTGTAATTTACTCTTTAATGCAGCACTTTCCTATTCTGTGAGACAACAATCATGAAGCATTTAAATTCCAATTGAGTAGGGCTGGAGTGCAGAGGGGCTGCGGCTTGTGCAGCGCGGACAATGGGAACCTGAGACAGGGGACACCAGTTCAAGGCCCCCCAGGAAGGAAGGCTACAAGCTTCTCCCTCACATTCCCATCTCCCTAGAGATGTAAATCAAGAAAAAGAAGGGAGGGGAAGAGGAGGAGGGGGGGTGTTTATAGAAAGAAAAGGGAAAATGGATTGAGTTGTGCTGAATTCTAAGACAAGGATCAGCTACACAAGAGAACTATTGAATAGCTGTGAAATCTGGAATTGAGCCATCAAAAAAGCTGCTGAGCTGCATGTGAATCAGGTTGATTGTTTTTGAGAAGCACCTGATTTTTTTTTTTATTTTTTTTTCTTGCCCCTCTCTCTCTCCCATGCTCCGTGCTTAGCCTTGGAATTTGAACATGACTGCTGATGTGCTAAACTGCTTTTCCTTTAAGATAGAGACATTTTAGGGACTGGGAGAGGAGGGAGGGCGGGGGAGCATCTCTGCATGTGAAGGCTGTGGTACCCAGATTGTGAGCTGACAGGTTCCCCACTGCTCTCGGGAATGGCATCGAGGAGTTCCCGCTGCTGGCAGAGACCAAACAGGAAAAGCAAAGAGCTGCAGCTCCCTGGGACAAGGCGTTCCAGGGGCTGCTGGCTGCCCTGTGCCTGCAAGTACATTTTGCCAGCTCTTTGTCAGGTTTGTGCTGTCAGGAATTAACATTTCCTATCTTGTCTCCCAGGACAGAGACAGCACCTATTCCCTGCTGAGTGGTCCCTGCTGGACCTTGGGAAAATGAATTGCAAAGCCCAATTTAATTTTACACTTATGAGCACCGTGTCTGATTCTCTCATGTGCAGTGGTAGAGTTATAATTCCCTCTGCAGCATTCACTAGTGAGGGAAGCAAAGCACAGGGATGCTAAGATGCTGTTTTCCCAAAGAGGACTGTGATTCCAGAGTGGCCTAAAAAGGCACACTGAAAGAAAGAAAAAAAAAAAAACTGCTTTGAAAAACTAGCAGCTCGCCCAGGGTTATGGAATAAGTTGGGATTGCAAGAGTGAAACCTTGCCTTTCCTCATTGTCTGAGAACCATCTCTGCTCTAATTTATTATTATTGTATTGCATTATTGTGTAATTTTTATTGCATTAAAAATCATGTGAATAGCACCATGGTGCTCTGCAAACAGAGAGTAACACAGAGCCACTGCTCCAAGGAGCCTCGTTAAACTGCTTCCAGATTTGACTCAAGAGACCCACACTCTATTACCTTACACACAAAACATCTACAATTGTCTTATTGTTGTTTATTTACTGAGCACTGAGGGCAAGCACTGTGCTGGGAGAACTTGCACAGTCTGGACAGCTCTACCACGCTGAGCTCCTCTTCAGTGAGGATGTTTAGACCCTGTAGACCATCTCTGCCTGCAGAGCACCCCTCTCCTGCCCTTGCTGGTCACACCAAAGGCTGAGAAGCCCTGGGGACCTTGGAGCAGCCCTGGGTCGGTCTCAGTGCCACCTTGTCCCCACAAGAGTGTGTGTCTCCTTAGAGCCTGAGCAGCACCCACCCAGCAGAGCAGCTGCAGGACCAGCTTCTCCAGCAGCTCCAGCAGGCAGGATGCTGCTGGGTTGGGGTCTGCAGTGACCCTGGACACACCCAGATGAGCTGTGGCTCAGGTCTGGACACAGGGAAGGTGCTGTGGCAGGAGGGAGTCCAGCACACCCTGCTCACACAGCCCTGACCCCAAACACCAGGGGGGAAAGCTCAGTCCTCAGGGGATGATTTCTTGATTTTCAGTGGAGAAGACCCTGTCATGGGATGAAATATGCTCCTGCTAGGAGGGGAGGGAAGGAAATGCCCCAGCATCCCCTTTTAGCCCCCAACTTGCTTTTGTGCTCTCGATCCCAGGGCAGACCCCAGCACTGGTCATGGACAAGGGGCTGCCCTGTAAAAAGCTCCCAGAGTTACCAGCCCTGCATCCCCCCGGGAGGGGATCTGGAAGGGCAGACCCGGGCTCTGGGAGGCTCAGACCCGGGTTCTGAGAGGTTTAGACCCGGGATTTGGGAGGCTCGGACTCAGGCTCTGGGAGGCTCAGACCCGGGCTCAGTGCTCAGCTCCGGGGGAGCTCAGGGGCAGCAGCAGGGCAGGCTTTGTGCACCGGCCCCTGCTGGCTCTGCAGACCCTGCCATTCACACAGGCCCGACTGTGGCCCCCTGAAGTTAATGAAAAGACTCTCTGGGATGTCAGGGGGTTTGGGGCTGAGCCCTCGGTGTGCAGAATTAGACCCACATCCTCTAACTCAGCAGCACTGCTCCAGGAGCACCCAGAGGAGCCCAGGCTGAGTGCTCCCACATAGGTGCAGGAAGCATCTTCCTGTGCCAGGTCCTAAAGCACCTCAGGGGTTTTTTATTTTTTTTTTTTTTTTTTTTTTTTTTTTTTTTTTTTTTTTAAGGGAGAAAAATAATTAACCTTCACCTCAGGTCTCAACTCGCATAACCACAGATGAGATTCTACTAATAATTTGCTTGCTTAAGTGACTCATAATAAACACTGTTAGTTTACTTTTGCTTTGAGAGCAGCTGATCTTTGGAACAAACCGCCCACAGGCGTAAAATCATGTCACCCATTTGCTGATTTAACCCCCTGAGTGTTCACACATCTGCAGACCCTGCTAAACTTGCAGGAAAGCCTGGAGACTGGCAAATTTTGCCATCAAATGTAAAATAATACCCAGGAGGATGAGATCTCTCCTTCACCTGTTTCAGACGGAGATGTCTTTGCTCAGGTGGCCCCCACATACAGGCCCAGGGATGAGGGCAGAGGCAGGCACTTCTTACCCCATCCAAAACTGCTGACCAGTTATTTATTTGCATTTTCTGAGGTAGCATATTTTCCATATGACAAGTTCTCCTGAGGATCCTTTTATCCATTAATTATAAATGAGCATGCTCAGCCTTGATTCCCCCTTGGGGCAGCCTGAACCTCAGCAGTGCTGACAGGGTGTTTGGAAGGCACCAAGGCTCACTGTGACCTCATGCTGAGCACAGGATCCTCATGGGACACCACAGAGCTGATGCCAGTCTCAGGAGGACACACTGATGGTGTAAAGAAAAAGAGCCAGGGTCTGTTTTCACAGAGCTAACCTCGTTTTCCTCCAAAGCACAGGGTGGGTGCTGTCCCTCCCTGCCTGCACAGAGAGCCCTGGCTCTGTGCTTTGCCTGGACATGGCACAGGAGGAGCCCCACAGCAATTTCATGACCCTCGTGCAATGCAGAGGTGACAAGCACAGGCTGGCCTGGGTGTGCAGCAGTGTGTGCCAGCTGTGACACTCCCTCTCACCTGCCAGGTGTGACCTGGTGTCACATCACTGGCACAGGAGGGACTGTGCCCTGCTCTGCAGGTGGAGACAACCCAGCCTGGACCCACAGAAGGGCTTCCCCAAGGTCACACACAGAGCCTGCCAGAGCATGCCCTGTAATGTAATTTAGCCATCAAACCCCAGCCCATAGAGCAGGCAATTGCTCCTGGGCTGTGCACACACGTTCCTTTGCCCTCTGCGTTCTGTGCTCCATGCAAGGAAGGTTTGCCAGAGCAGCAAATTGGCCTCAGGCTGCTGAACAGCACTTTTCTGTGGAGTTCTCTCACTAATACATTTTTTGGAAGAGAATTTTATTTCTCTTCATCCCCAGCTTATGGTTTCAGCTAAGCAAAAACCTGCTTGACCTAATTTCTCCACCTTGCTGATCAAAGGTCATGTTTACCAGGATTATTTCTGTCTTCATTGTAGGCACAGCTGGTAAACAACATGGAGATTTTACAGTATTTAACTTTCTGATAGATTTATGGAGGCTCCCTGCCTGACTTTCTTTGCTTCTTTCAAAGCTATTTCAGCCAGCCTTCAGATGATACCATGTACTGAGCACCTTCAGGCCCAAAACCCAAGCTGAGCGAGAGAAAAGAGCTGTGTGTCAGCAATTATTCACCCTCCCTCCCCACAGCCAGCCCCAAACCTCCACTCTGGATTTTCTCCCTCCCACCCAGTGCTCCTGTTAGGCCAGGAACAGCCCATTCCTGCCCAGGTGCAGTGATGGGCATTCCCAGGCTGCCAGGTGCCACCAAAACAGAGCCAAGGTCCCTCCACCTTCCCTGGGCTGGAAGCTGCAAAACCCCCCCAAGCCAGTGTGAAAAAGCTCTTCCTTCCTCCATGAAAATGTTGAGGGCTGGCTCTGGCTCACTAGCCCTCACTGCATTTTGGCTTCAATCTGAGGGGGGTTAAAAAAGAGGTTTGCTGGTCCAGCAGCTGTCTGAAGAGTTTTGCACCCTTGGGAGCTGTAGCACAGTGCTGGAAGAACACAGGAGTGTATCTCCATCCAACACCTCACCTTCTCGCAGTGCAGTGGTGGTTGGAAGGGTTCAGGCTGGATTTTCCAAGTTGCAAAGCCTCCCACTATTTGGATTTGAGGGACAATTTCTTCTGTCCCCCAGTTAAACAGCTCCAGCAGTGACAGCAGAGGGCCACAGTCCAGACCTGGGGCTCCTGGTCACACCTGGAGGCAGGAGGAGCAGAGAGCTGTCCCTGAGGCACCAGGAGTGCTCTGGAGTCACTCAGCAGACAACAGGGACCACCCAGCTTCCCAGAGCAGGATTCCCCATCCTCCCCCAGACAAAGCCCTGGCTTCTGCAGCACCTTCCTCAGAGCAGTGTTTGCATCCCCAGTTACTCAGGGAGGGCAGTCTGGGAGCTTCTGGTTTTATCAGGCCAGTAAAGAGATTATTTCAATCTTCTCTCCTGAAGAGTCAAGCTGCCCTTTGTACAGTCAGTGCCTCTGTACCATGGTATTGATCCACAAGCAAAGTCAGTGACTCACAAGGAAATATTATTTCACCTACCAAACAATGGTCTAAATATATAGTATTCTGTATATTTTATCTTCTTTCCATCAGCCTCCACAGGGTAACGTGTCTTATTCAAACACCATGAAGTCATACTTCCCTGGTACAGCCATTTTCAATTATTTATTGAACAATGGAGGTTGGAGTGGACTGAGTCCTGCTATGGTCAATCATTTCTTCTTTTTCTAACTGAGTCATCAAAAGGTGGTATAGGCTTATAGAGGTAACAATTTGTTAGTTAGTGCTTTGTAAAAGTTTTGGACCCAAAATAAATGCATTGTTCCTTCTACAGAGGTACTACCCTCAGTAAAAGTAGTCAGTGGAAGGCTTTACTTGCCCTCTTGCCCAGGGGAAAAGATTCAGGCCTATACATTTTAATATGCTTTAATTCTGTTTTGTTAAATTTGTAACATGATGTAATCAAAGAATACACAGAAAGCTCTGGAAATATCAACCTATCTGCTTGAGGGTTCCAGGAACCTCAAAGCAAGCTCTAACCAGAGCATAAAGCAAAGTCCAAACCCACCTGTGAGTCCCTTAACCCCAGATTCCCTAAAAGTTTCATCATAAATAAGCAGGGTAAGAAGTTATTCTGCACTACCTGAGACAGTCTTGTCACCCTCCCATCCCTTCATGCATCCTGCAGCAGCTGGGGAATAGCTGAGCTGGAGCTCAGGTGGTAAATATGTGCCAGGACCAGATTACCAGATTTCTAGTTTCAGAGAGAAAACTTAAATGAGACACGTGAAAAAATGTTTGTCTTTTTATTTATTTATTTATTTATCTAAATTCCCTTGGAAAATTCTGGCCAGTGATGAAAAACCTCAGGCTATTTTGTTAGAAAATTCTGAAGCTTTCTGAAGAGTGTAGCAGCCAAAAAGCATTGCCATTACTTCAAGATACGAGTAAAGTCTTTTAAAGCAAAAATAGTTGTAAGTGTGAGTTAAATTCTTGGCTTTCAATAATCTACTGATTGCAGTGGTACGACAGGAGATGGGGTCTGTTTGCTTCAGGGGACTGCCCTGGCTTTTACAAGGAAATGGTGTAAATGAAGTTAAGCTGTAATTTGTGGATAATTGAGTGTTCAGTGACAAATGTCCCTGTGACACACAACAAGCTGTCATGGAAAAAGTATGCTGCTACAGCAACATGTCACATGTGGTCTTAAACTGATTATTCTAAATCATCCAGTGTCTCTGCTCAGGGCTTACTTAAAAAAAAAATCCCCAAATCTGATCTTTACAAAGTTTAATTTAAAATAAAATAAAAATAAATGAAGGGCATCCAGAGATAAGTTAGAGAAGATTTTGCTGCTGACTCAAGTGGACTCTGGCCAGGCAGCTGAAGTGACCACTAAAGTGGATAAAGTGAGATGCTCACCCTCTTCTCAGGCAGAAATGTCATGCAAACAAATATTTTCAGGTCAAAACCCCAGAAGTGTAAAATAATAACCTGGTGTGGAGAGCTGGTGCTGCAGCTCCAATTTGCACACATGGGCTGAGGGTAGCCTATAATCACAAACCTGAGCCTCCCCAAATATGCTCTTTCTGGAACATTGTGCCACAGAAAATTAATTGCATTCCAGCTCCGGGGAGCATTAGCACTTCTCTGAATTCAGGGCCAGCCTAAGGAGCTGCTGTGCCCTAGGCAAAGAATTCAGCCCCCTCCTGGCCTTTGCCCCTTCCTCCACAGGGCTGAAAAGGAAAAATTATAATAAATCACAGCCTTTAGAGACACCTACCAAACACTGACTGGAATATAAATGTATAAATAAAATAGGAACTGAACATACTCATCTCAGCCCTCGATTGTGGCTTTTCTTCCCTTCTCACTTTCATTTCTTCTTCCCTTTCTTTCACTTTGTTTCACACATTCTCTTCTCCCTACCCCCTCCCCCTCGCCTCCCTCAGTTTTTCCCCTCCTTTGTTGTCTTTTACTTTCTAGCCCCTTTCCAAGACTGTCCTTTCTCACCCTTTCTGTTCATCACTCCCTATTGGTAGTTAGATCTCTTTCCTTCTTCCTCAGCACTTTTTTTTACTCTTTTCTCCTCCCCAAGAATGTCCTGAAGATAAGAAAACAGCCCTCTGCAGAACAATCTGCATCTTTCAGAGATTGCATCCTTATCATTATTTTCCTTACAAAGAGCAGTTCCCATTCAAGATACCTTATAAGTTCTCTCAGGGCTGGCATTTAGGTATAAAGCAGTCCAGAATCACTGGTTTCCTTTGGAAAGTTTGGCATATATGTGGTGCTTTCTTTAGATAATACATTACTTAGGAGCAAACCTGTTATCCGTGTGGATTTCTGTGCCTGTGGAAGGTTCAAGCATGCAGGTAGTTAAAAACTGATCTGTCTTGCAAAGGGGCTTAGTTCTGGCCAATTTATACACTGTTATTCTTACAAGTTTGAGTTACTGTGAGTCATGTAGAGTGCAAGGAGTAAAAAAAACTAATTCATGATCCTACCAGCTTCTCTATTCACAAGTTTTATCACATTAACCATCTAAATCTCTCTAACATGATATAACACCCCCAATGGGGATGAATTATGTCAATATAAAGTTGCTTATACTGCTCCAGTTACTCTGTCAGGGGAAGGAAAGGGAATATGTACAGAAGGTTCCTTTATGTTGAGGTGCCTGATTCTGCCTGAGCAGCTGCAGCTATGAAAAGTCTCACACTGCTGGTCAGCTCTGGCAGTACAGAAACTATCTGTAATAACCTGGATATGAGGAAGAAAAACTATTTTGTGAATGAGCAGCTCTGCAGCAGAGAAGCTGTGTGGTTTTTCTGGGATCCTGTGGTATCCTGTTGACATGTGAAGCATTTTATCTTTGTTACAACACCTTTCCAAGGGAAGCATTTTTCTTACTGTGTTTCCCACAAGCTCCCTCCCCAGTCTGTCCTTTCCTTGCCTGCTGACTCCAGCTTGCAGAGGCACTGCTGGAAATAAAGAGGCAATTTCTGCTCAGGGTTTGCCCATCACAGCTCTGCTCCTGCATCCCTGGCTGTGTTCAGGGTGTCTCCATGGAAGAGCATATGGAAGTCTGGGAAATCTGACATTGGTGTTTCTCCTTGCCCTATAACCATACATACAAAACACTGACATTGCTGATTTTTCTGCACCAGCTCTCCAGCAAACTTCCCAGGAGGATGACTTGGCAAGTGTGGGCTCTCCTGGTCATGGAAGCTGAGAAACATTCCAGGAGCTGCTGTGGGGATGTATCAGATGTCTCAAGAAGGGAAATAAAGGTTCAGATTTAAGTATTGATCGAGGTTTGCCCTGGTAGGGTGAGGCATGGTGAGCATCTGAGCTCAGAGCAAACTGAGCCTGGCAGGAATGGGGCTGTGACTGAGCTTCAGACACATTTCTGCAGCTTCTGTGAGCTGTGGCCAGCTGCACCTGAGGACTGATGGAGACCCAATCCCTCATTTACTAATTTTTATGGGCAGTGTATCAGATGTACGCTCCTGACATTTTGCAAGCACAGGGACAAAGATCCAGTGTGGCATGCTGTGCCTCAGGTGTGCTCTCCAGCTCCCAGTGTGACTGACCATATGTTCCTCCTTCCTTAAACTGCTCTGCAGAACCTTTCCTCTGGCTCAAAATGAACCCCTTGAGGTTGGGGATGGTGGTGAACCTCCAAAGGTTGGCCACAGATTAACAATCAGACAAACCAGTGCAACCCCACCTGGCACATACGTGATCTTATCAACTTCCTAGAATCACAAATCTGTAAGGGATTTTTAAAGGTCATCTAATCCAAACCATGAGCAGGGACATCTTCATCTCCATCAGCTTCATCTTCCAGGGTTGCCCTGCTGTCTTTGTTGCCTGCTCCATTCGAGGACATTCTGCCATCACTTCAGCGAGCAGAGCTGGGAGTGCTCTTCTGACCAGAGTTAAACCCAAATACAACATTGCTATCGAAAACAGGGAGACTTGTTTAAAGTATTGAAAGCATCTTAATTCCTCGTCTCTGTTCCTCAGATGGAATTTAATGTTCTGAGAAAATGTGCATATTTTCTCACCAGAAGAATAAACTTAATTGATCCTTTCATTTTTAACTCTCTGCCCGGTGGCAATCGGTCACCTCTTTGCAATAATAGCTGCAAAGAAAATAATCTTTGCTGGATCAGATGAAAAGGTGCAGAAAAAGTCACAGAATTAACTGGCAGAGCAATCTGGTTGTTGCCCTAACATATGGAAATAATAAGTGCCAGCCAGATAGAGCCTGAACACTGAGCTTTCATTTTGTTATTCTAAGCACAAAAATAAATATTTTTATAACTACATGTAAAGAGTAAAAGCAAATAGAGTTAATATGTAAAAATATACATTTTGCTTCATTATGTGTAATAATACATATTGATTTCATTACAATATTTTTGTTAAGATCAGTTTGCCTGGGAATAGTGGTCTATTTCTAAAGCACAGCCTGCCTATTTCAACCCATCTTTCTGAGGTGTTGTGCTAGGAGAAAATGAAAGGGAAATATTAACTAGGCTGTGTTATAAAGAGCTATACACTGGTTGAGGGGGGCAGCATTTGGAAAAATGTGAACTAAAACCATTTTTATTTTTACAGTTGAAAGTCTGTCTGATTTTCAGTCATGGACAGCTATGAGCATGAAGGAATAAATAGAGGGGGAAATGGCAGCAGTGCTCCAAGTGTGAAATGTTCCAAGCAGTAACACACCAGGCTGCTTTGTGGCATCTCTGCAGCCCCTGTGAGACGAGGGCAAGGGCACTGCTACAAACCTGGAGCTCAGACCCCACAGAAACTTGGAGCCAGGACAACCATAGAAAAGTGCAACATTTTGCAGCACTGCCCAGGCACAGGCAGAGGTGGAGTCACCCTTCCCCAGGGATTGTAGGGATCCTGCCCAGCACCTCCACTCACCCAAACACTGGGTGTCCCACCCTCACCCTGCCTATCTCTTGTGATGCCTGAGGACCACAAAGATCTGAATTTTGGCAAACAGGTGCCTTCTGCAGCCCAGCACTGCAGAATGATGTCACACCCAGCTGTGTCACTGGGAGTCCCATTTTATGTCACCTCTGCCCACCTACCATCTGAGGTAATCCAGTTTATCACTGCCCCATCCCAGACTGCACGGCTGGCAGCTGAGCAGCTGACAGACTCCAAATGTCCAACCACATTTCATACAGCACTAGGGAAAAGCTGTGAAAAAACCAATCACAGTCCCTTAGGATAAGGACATGGAATTTTACAGGCACTGTGGAGGGTAACTGCTGTTTGCTTTTATTATTCATGACTTGGTTTAGCCCAAGAGAGAAAGTGATATTAAGGTGGATCTTGGGGGAATTAATACAATAAAAAGACAGAAAACAGCAAAGCCCAAAATGAGGCAGCCTTCTCACCACTCCACAAGGTGCAGAGACTGCAGATTTGCTGACAGTGAAGCTGAACTCATCTCCTTCTACATCCACCTTCTGAGTGCTTCATTTCCCACTCCATGAAAGAAAAACCAACTCCAAGTTTCTTTGGCCCCATGCTCATCCCACAGCCCATCTGTCTGTTTGAGCTGCAAGGGGCAAATGGTCCCGCCAGTGTCATATCCCTCTATTGATTCTGGTCTGGGCGATGACACCGAGGTTAAAGATCAGCCCATATGCACGTTCTGCAGACTCTCAGGAATGCTGACACGAGGTGCTTGCAGCAGCAGGAAAGTCAAACCAGAGAGCACATTCAAAATGTTAAACAGTAGATCTTGGTTTTGCAAACATTAGTGCTGGCTGCATATAGGAAATTTAAGCTTTTATATCCAGCAAGTCTATTCTATCAAGTATCACTTAGGCTGTGGGCTGATTTGCCACACTTCTGTACAAGTGATTTAGCAGATATGGATTCTTTTTAAGAAATGTGCTTATTTGTTTAAAAACCTGTTATCATGTTGCGGATTTGGACTGAAACAAACTTTTTTTTTTTTAAATCTAGTGAGTGGGTGAGTTTGGCAATTTTTTTTTTTTAATCTAATGAGTAGGTGTATGTATTGCAAAATATTTCTGAAAGTGGGCAAAAAAATTTGTTACAGCAGATTTCAGTGTTCGAGATTCTGGATAAATTAAATGATACATCAGCATTTGTTTTTTTTAAGGGAGCAAATAAATTGTGCCTCCTAAAAGGGTAAAAAACCATGTAGGTTTCCATTTGTTACAGTCCTACAACTAGTGAAAAATCTCTCCATAAGCAATGGATGTCCCTGAAAAAAAGTATGATATTCCCAAAGAAGGGTGAAGTGCTTAAATGGTGAGCCAGAATGGGAATGGGTTGACTCTGAAAGGGGAGGAATTAGGGCTGACCCAAAGAACAGAAACTCAGGGCTGTAGTGCTGGGCACACAAGGCTGAGAAGAAATTCAATACTGGATTCATTGCAGCTTTAGTGTCATCTTAGATTTTTGTCCAGAGTTCTACCTGAATGCCTTTAATCTGCCAAATTGGGTTGAAAACCATGAATGGGGCTGAGTAGTCCCTGTGTTTTTGTCTCAGCTAGAATTCTGGTTGCATTTCACTGGTTTTAATTCCAATTTGAGAGTAAACAAAGCACAACCAAGCATCTCAAGAATTTCCAAAATGGCTCATTCAAACACAATTTTAAGAATGGGTAAGGATGTGATGTGGTTATTTTGGGAAAAGGACACTCTCATAATCTCTGAAGAGCTG
This sequence comes from Catharus ustulatus, assembly GCF_009819885.2. Classification (NCBI taxonomy): domain Eukaryota; kingdom Metazoa; phylum Chordata; class Aves; order Passeriformes; family Turdidae; genus Catharus; species Catharus ustulatus. The sequence continues at coordinate 69,207,413 of NC_046225.1, read as the reverse complement.
ATGTCCTCAAGGAGACTTTATGAGTTGGATGCCAGAGTATGAAACTTCGGCCTTCTTTTTTTGGTGATTGTTGGTGGAATTAGATTTTAATTCAATAGGTGAGGACAGCTGCTTACAAAATGCATTGTCAAAAAGTACTTTTCTTTTAATTTACTCCTGAGAATACAGTAGAACCTTTCTGATCACTCCTATTGCTAAGGACAGGTAGCATAAAAGGACCAAGAAAAGGACAGTGGTAATACAGATCTCTGTTGGGTTTCAGCACCTTCCTTCTTCCTAAAATATATTCTTTTTTTGTTTAAGTTTTCCTTTGTTTGGAAGTTCTGTGGCTTTTTGCTCTTTCTTGTCTTCCTTCTGCAGTTTCTTCATGACCTCTCTGTTGTGTCTAGCTCTTCTCTGAGCCACATGCAAATACTCCATATTTTCATGCCCTGGCTCGTTTCATGATGTTTCATGTTGTTCTCAAAGGTCTGCCCCGAAGTCAAGTCATTGTGCAAGATGCAGGTTTGGCTTAAGAGCAGGCTGAAGGCTAACAACAGAAAATACCTTCTGAGAAAGATTAAGAACCTCAGTTATTTTTAATTTCATCACCTTCAAACGACATCACGTCCAAACGTCTGCTTAAAATAATGGGACTGAATCCACACAGGATTTTGGCTCTTCCTTATTCTGGTTTTATATCTCCTTTTAAATAATCTTATTCCATGTCTCCCCACAAAGATACCTTTTTTGGAATCATTCAGCTCCATGGCCTCATGCCACATTTTGTTTGCTCTGTATTATACTACTCTTGTGCAAACATTCTTTGGTGGAGGGATTTGCTGGGCTTTGGCAAAGCTCTGTTTCTGCATGACTTCCATGATTGGGAAGCTCTGTAAATAAATAGTCATGAACATCTTTGAAAATGGTGAGATGGATAATGTCCTCCCAAGCATTTGATGTAAGGGCCCCAGTTCTTTGCCAGAGACTTCAGGATTGACTTGATGATCTTAAAGGTCTCTTCCAGCCTAAATGAGTCTATGATTCTATGACAACTGAAGTTAGTGGAGATGCATCCATTAACAGCACCTAAGAGATGGGACAGGTGATTTACTTACTAAGTTTTCTCTTGGATGGTCAGAGAGTGGACAGCTAAAGGCAATCTCCCTTGGTCTCGGTTTTTCTAAAGTTGCCTAATAAACCACATTGTTTATTGGTTTCTACAAATCTTGTTTGAGGAGGCTTTAAGTCCTACACCCTTGAGTTTTGCTGGTGCACATATGTGTTTTTGACAAGGAATATGGTGTCCAGCAAACCCTGTTCTCAACTGGAATCAAATCCCTGAAGCCCAGTAAAGGTGGGGGTGCTTTTACATCAGCTGAGTCATCGTCCCAGTCAAAGAAGAGGGATGCAGCAATGGACAAGATGGAAGCCAATGGCAAATCTCCCAGTGATCTCCTCAGAGCCAAGACTTCACCCAAGTGGATGTGTGACCTCCTTCTACGGCCACACGTACCCTGCAGCGTTCAGCAGATTAATGAAACCCCATCCCCGGGCTGCCATAAAACACATTTGTGGTCATGCATGCAGCTCTTGGGACAGGCTTTATCTGCTCTCATTGTTTGCTGTGTGTGTTTTAACATAGAGCCTCAGGACACGGCTTGGCTGTGGTACAGCATTTTGAACAAAGCCATCCCCTAAGCCAACCACAGCTAAGACGTTGTAATTCTCACAGAGACACCATGTACTTTTTATGCTCCTTAACTCAACTGTAGTCACAAATCCCTGTTTGTACTGGCAGATCCTGTGAAAATAGGCTTTAGGAGGTACTTGAAAAAACTGTACCTCTGTGATGTTTAGCTGCATTGCCTGGTCTTGCCTGCCTGCTAAGAGTAGCCCTGCGTAGCTTGCCTAAAAAAGACCCACAGACTTTTCAGAACTTGCAATTCACATTATGTAGCATTCTGTGGAGCCTGTAATTAAAATCAAAAAGACATCATGTATTAAAAACCAGCTCTGCAATAATCTTCTGAGTACAACCTGCCTATATACCATTAGCTGGTCATTCTTGCAGCTTGCACATCTCTTTTTTTGTAACATTAGGGTCATAGAATGGTTTGGGTTGGAAAGGACCTTCAAGATCATCTCATTCCAACCCCCCCCAGTGGGCAGGGACACCTTCCACTAGACCAGGTTACTCAGAGCCACATCCAGCCTGGCCTTGAACGCCTCCATGGATGGGGTGTCTACAGCCTCTCTGGACAGCAACATCACTAACCACCATGTAAAAAAAGAGCTCTTTAAAGCTGCTTGCTGAGACTCACAATGGGACTAAACACAATTCGACCTGCATTAAATTTCAGTAGAATTTATTATTTTCATGAAGTCCTCAAACTCTAAGCTAGGGTGATCCAAGCCACTTCAAAGACATAATCTCTGCCCAAAGGAGCTTTCAGTCAGACAGAAGCCCTGGAGGTGGGGCACTGGGGCAGCCAGGGAGACAAAGGACAGCTGAACAGCATCAAGAGCTCCCAAAGTACAGGACAGGTCTTTATGCATGCAGTTCTTGTAGCTCACTGAATAGATTTATAGTCCTGCTTGGGTAATTTATTGTTGGCTAATTAGATATAAGATTAATTAAGTAGCTTGCTGGCTCTTAATTACAAATTTGGTACCTTAATTTATTGTAATTTCTTCTAAATAATGACCATGCTCAAATAATGCTGATTTATATTATGGTAAGATGCAAATACAATGAGCCTGACTCTGTGTTGTGCAAAAGCCTCTTTCACAGTGCTCCCAGGGCATAACAGGGTCTTAAAGTGAGCACAAACAGAATTTCTGCCCTCCAAGGCGCCTTTATGGTACCAGCGAGCCGGGATTCACCGTGAGTCAGCAGCAAGCCACTGTAAAGGCCATGACTCGCACAGCTGCTGAGAAATTGGGATCAAAGGAGCCAGCCCTGCACTCCCATGAGCCTGCCCTTAGACAGGGCAGCCCTGAGGGCAGGCAGTTGGTGTTTGTGTAGCACAACCCACTCGAGCAAGTGGGGGCTGCTCCAGCCTTCATTATTGGCCTGATTCTGCCTGCAGCTCCCTCTCCCAGTTATTGCTCTGTTTTCTGGTGCCCTCTGCAAGCCTGGGGCAGAGCGAGCAGAGTGCGAACCAGAGGTGGGGCAGGGGCTCAGAAGGAAGGGTGTGAAATGTTGGCAGGAGGGGGATGGCTCTGGACAGGGTGAGGGTTGGATGCTGAAGTGTGCAGGAGGAGTGGCAGCCTGGACCAAGGTGAATAAAGGGAGTCTGGACACCTGACCCACAACTCCCAGGGGACATCCTGGCAGCAGTTTGGGGTAAAACACATTTGGTTGCAGCTGCAGCCATCAGGGTTGGGGTAAAAAGCTTTGCTTAGGGGTGTGTTGATTTTCTTTCCCCCCTCTCTTTCCTCTGCTGAAAACTAGATTCCTCATGGAATCAGTACAAAGTCTCTTTTCCCCCACCCCTTCCATCTCCATGGATTCAGCTTTCTCAGTGCAACAGCACATGATGGTAACAGCAGGTCTAACCAAAAATCTCAGCCATTACTCTACAACAGGTCCTATAAATCTTGCAGCCTGCATTTTTTTTTTCCAATGTATTTTTTACTCCTGGCCCTGGTGAGGTGAAGGAAATGTGCAAACATCACCTACACATTTGGACGTTTGGTCCAGGTATACTGTATTTCTTTTCATTTTTTAAGTTCACCACTGTCTGACACCTGTCCTCCAAACCAGGACAACCACTCAGAAGCAAAGAACTGATGGATGAGTCATTTGAATCCTTGCCCACAATCCTGACCATGGAAGGAATGACAAAAATCACTATTTTGACTCCTTGGTCTCTGAGATACTCACCCACTGTGTTACTGAGGGGTTTGTCTGGACCCAGGCTGTGCACATCCATAATTAGCTAATGAGAGGGATTCAGCAGAGGTTGTGACCAGCAGACACCCTGCAGAGCCCTTTCCAAGCTTGGCAATGGCTTGGAAGTGAGTGTGGGTCTGAATTTATGACACAGATTAATACCTGGGTATCAGGCCCCGTGAAAGCAATGCTGCATAAGGATATGATCCAACCCTGGAGTTCCCTGTTTGGATTAATATTTATGAAACCTATAACCCCAGCTTAAGCTTTGGACTTTGGGAGAGGAATCATGTTTTCCAGAAGCACACCAGAGCCACATAAATGTCAGAGGGATGAAGATAAGGCTTTAGCAATGTCCCTGGGGCTGGGATGAAAGTTTTTGCAACTGAAATAGAGCAGGGAGCACCCACTGCCAGGTTCAGCCTGGGGAAAAAGCCATCCTGTGCAGCCCCAGCCCCAAGAGCAGGGGCCATGCCAAGGCAAGGGGCTGCTAATCCCAACAGGACTACCTTCAGAAAGGATCCTGGTGAGAAATCTGTCTCTAAAATTATCTTGACCCTCTGCCATACGCGCGCACATACTTTTTAAAGGGATATGAAAAGAATCTTCTCTTTATCCATCCCCTTGTGAAACATAAACAATTCTTGATGGATTTGCAGCTTACACTAGTAACTGACAGCCTGCTAGCTGCTGGCATGATTACTTACAGTCTGGCAAGCACGAGATGACTGCCATGCCTACAACGTGCAACCCCTGAAATGTGGTATTTTTCAATGTTGCTCAAGATCAGATCTTCACATCTGTTCAATTCTTATCTAGGCAGCAAAACAACTGGCCAGAGAGCCAGCAAACTCTGTTTTGAGACTGATATCAGCTGAAAACTTGGCCTAAACGGGTGTATTAAAAGGGGCAGATCTCTGAAGTGTTGATCTAAGCTGTGAGTGCTGAGCACTTGGAAAGCAAGCCCTGAATGTGCACTTGTGCAAGCTGGGGTTTTCTATATGAACAGTTAAGCAGACCCTGCCTATGTCCCATTCCAGGGAGTTGGATGCCTTGATGGGATTCTTTCTGAGTGAGAGTCTACATCACAAATAGATGGAGCACTGACTAAGCACAGCAAATAAAATTCCTTATTTGCTCACATAAAAGCTGCATTCAAAAAGTAGGGCACCACCATTGCATACACCTACTCTCAGCCAGCTAGCAAGCTGGAGCTCACCTCCGTGCCACAGAGCACTTGGAAACTTGCTCAATTTTAAAGCAGATCCTGCTGAGACCAGTCAAAAGCTTTTGTGGGTGTAAAGGCACCCATTGGCCATGTGGGGAATAGCCCTGCTTCGAAGAACTTTTTGCAAACAAAGGTGATTTGAGCATTCAGGTGCCCACTCTGAGCACTCTGCCCACCCATCTGGCAGAGGTGAGGCTGCACCAACCTTTGCTCAGGCAGCAAACACCTCTGTGGGACCATGCACACAAATTCACCAGTGACACAGGGAAGCATGAGAGAGTTGGTTCTTTATCTTAAATGTGTGCTGAAAGTTGGGGTTTGGCTGCCTGTGGCCACAGAGGTCAGATCTGCTGCTGGAAGATGCCAGACAGGCAAGAGGGCCACTGCCTGGACTGCAATGGGTTCTTGCCCTTGCCAAGGTGAGGTGATGTGCTCTCCCAGCATGTGGACACTGATGCAATGACCAGACTGTCACTGCCACCTCTGGGAATAGTTTGCTTCATTATTTGGGAATGAAACCCACACAAAATATATTCTTGGAGGGTAAAAAACCAAAACAGCTCACAAATATTTATGTCATGAAGCAGAGCAGACCCTCTGCTCCCACCTGGCCTACAAAAGGTTACAGACTCCAAACCAGCTTAGCACCTGAGTTTATAACAAAGTGAAGCCCTTAAAGAAAACCATGAGTGGCTGAAGCAAGAGAAAACGGGGGATTGGGGGTCTGAGAGGGAAGAAAAATAAATTTTGCTCTGAAAAATAAAAAATAAAAATAATAAAATAAATAAAATAGAAAATAAAAATAATAAAATAATAAAATAATAAAAATTAAATAATAAAAATAATTTTAAAATAAATTTTTCTCCTGTAGAAGGGTGGGAAAGAGAACTTATCTGTAGTGTGTGTGTAGCTTGCACTGAAAATAGGAATGAAATTCAAGATCAAGGACAGCAACTGGCTTTTTTGCTCTGATGTAGAGTTGTGTGCTTCAGATCTGTCTATTCTAGAAGAAAACCTTCTGGAGGCAAAGCTGGCAAAGTCTGAGAGTACCAGCAATGGACTGGAGATGCTGCTTTGGCAGGGGGTCCATAAGCTGGTCTGAAAATGCTGTTAAAGGAAACAGCCCTCTCAGAGGACACCATCAGTGCAGCTCTTCCATAATCATCACACACAAAACCCCTGGGCCATCTCACTCATGAGCAAAATAGCTTATTTTCTCTGTGTTCTGTGTTTTGCTTATTTGCTGGCACATTGTGTCTATTATCAATGGGAACATGTGGGTTGCAATACTTTTTAAAATGGTTTGTGAGTCACCTGAACCCTTTCTGTGTGCCCACATCATCTCAGGCGCCCTGTTGTGCCAGCCCTGGAAAAAAGGAAAAGAAACACTGGACAGTTTAGGAACAGTTAATAAATGGGAGAGTTTTCTTTCCTCCACTGCTGGTTGGCACTTGGTGTACAGCCTGGGGTGCTCTGACTCCTCTGCCAGAGGATCCAGCTCAGCTCTGCTGCTGTGATCACGCATCAGGACAGGCTCTGGCCCAAGCTGGAATTTGGGTATGAGCACAAGCCACTTAAGGCTGGCTGGGAGCACATGGCTCTTTGGTAAGGACTCAGTGCCATGGGCCCATGCCAGGCCCTGATGATGCAATTCTCTCCTAGCCCTCAGTCTTTTTGTAATCATAAGTGATTTTTGTATTGGAAACTTTCAAAACAGTTGCCTAGTTCAGTCGACGTTACAAAACTCCAATAACTACTGAAATCACGGGATCCTAGAAACTGAGGGAAGAACAAACCACTGTGAAATTTCCCTGCATCTCTCACATGCAACCTGTTCCAGAAAAGGACATGTCACAAGCCTGCTTCTTCTAATTTTAAATATGTTTGAATTTTTCCTAATATCAGCTCAAAAGGGCTGGGGAGAAATTACTATATACCATTACAGCCCTCTGGTACCTCAGATAAAATTGCTTTTTTCTTACTAAGTAGGACAAACAGAAGCAGGTTTGTGCTCATGCAGGGAGTAAGAAAATGTGAGTGCCTTCAGCATCTCCCTGCAAGATACTTGTGTGCCATTCCCATGTTCCCAGAGAATCATGTCCATGGACTTGCCTTGCTTTACAAAAGGCTGTTGTCTTCTGTTCTTTCCTTCCTATGTTTTCTGAAATTGGGCATTGCCATTTCTAAGCAGCATGGTTTATGAACAAGGTACATGAACATGATAGTGGCCTTTTTAATATTATTTTCTCTTTACAGAGGGATAACCAGCAAAGTTTTTAAGTCAGGAGTACACAGTTTTTCCTGATCCCTACATCAGAGCTGTGTTTCTGGAGGAGCAGGAAAACAAATCTTTATTGGATTGCCGTGGCAGATTGATTGACTATGTTTCATTTCTGGTTTCAATCTGACCTAGTAATTTTGTTTTAAATTAAAATATAAAAAAAAAAGAAACCAAACCAACCAACAAAAAACCAAAAAAATAAAAACCAAACCCTCCTAAAAACCCCACACTAGAGACTAATCCTCATTTAGTGCCAAGGAAAAAGAGTGGTTTCAGGTGGTGGCAAGTGGTGGCAGCTGCCAGTGATTACCTGCATCCCTACAAGAGTGGCCCCATTTTGAGTGAAAATGTTCCAATCTAAAAGTATTAAACTTTGTCAACTTCCAAGCTTGACTGCATTTTCCAGTATTGCTTCCAAGAGATTCCTTACTGTATCCCTTCCCTGGCCATTCCCTGCTGGGAGATGTGATCCACATTCATGCAGCTGCCATACCCTGTCTTGCAGTGGAGCAACTGGAAGGTAGAGACCATTCCTAGTCCCCACAAGATTTTCTCTTCCACCTGTGTCAACCTCACAATCTAGAATGAATCATTTGTGAATAAGACAGCTCCTGTTATAAGATCTCAAATTGCTCCTTTCACAATTGCATCCAGGTTTGTGGTTAACATTATGGTAATTCCAGCAATATGTCACAATCAGTCATTAGACCTTATCAGTCTTCTAAGGGGGAAATGACAAAGTTGAGTGCTTTTTATCAGTCAAATGTGACATCCCAGCATCACTTTGTCTAGCAAACTGTCAATGTGCAGCAATTGAGAGCAGCACCTTTCTACCTTGTAGCTCATAACAGTTCGACCAACCTGTGCTGCAGAACTTCATCTGGTTTGCAAAAACTCTGTGTTTGCATCCTGTAACCTTAGTCTCAGTCCCTCCAGTTACAAATGTCATTGTCAACAAAAGAAATGCTGCACACACCTGCACCTGCCTTCCAGGACTACTGAGCCATGACTGATAAGACAATCACTGGATTGTTCCCATCTAAGAGCAGTTTAACACAGCAGTGTCTGAGTCCTCTGCACAGCTTCCACAACCTGTAAAGTTGTAAAAAACACGCTGCACGAAACTTTTGGCTGGAATGTTGCCAGGGAGTATTATTGCCTATTGCCATAGGGCCTCTATGAGTCCATCTTTATTTGTGGTTTCTTAAATTCAACATGACCCTAAGAACTAGAGGGCAACTTGACACCTCTGAAATATTGCAAAATGCCAGCAATTTCTGGGTATGCCAGAGCTCAGGAGCTTTGTGAGTAATGGCTGTCAAGCTCTGGTCATTGTTCTCAGTGGAGAAGCATTGTCCTTTGTCTGGTTCTTTTGAGGTTTTTTTAGGTGTAGTGATCAAAATTGTTTTGGCATCACTTGCTGCTCGGGCTGCCAGGCCCAAGCAGAGAAACATTGCTGGCACAAGCCAGGCAAACTGTGATTTTCTGAGCCTGGGAGAAATCTCCCTCCCATAGGAGAGAGAGAGAGAAACTTTTATTGTCTTGGCATTCAAAATACACCTGGGCTGACAGGTCAGGGAAGAAGGAATAAGTATCTCTGAGCTTAGCTCAACAGGGTTTGAGCAAAGAGAACATCTGTGACAGGGATGTGGCACTTGGGGACATGGGTTAGTGGGGAACGTGGTGGTGCTGGGTTAATGGTTGGACTCAGTGATCTCAGGGGCCTTCCCCAACCTCAGTGATTCCATTATTCTGTGAATGCATCCTCATGAGCAAACCTCCCACGAGTAATCTAAGGGTCAATGCACACTGTGCCCTGAGCCCAGCTTGCCAGGACTGGAGACAGAGATCTGCTTTTCCCCTGCAGTCTCTTGGGAAAGCCAGGAGCAGCCAGATTAATACGAAGCTGTAGGAGCTGCCAAAAATGTGGAGCATTGTTATTTAAACCTCAATTCAATTCAATTACAATCCTCAACACTTCCTCAACCACCTGTCTTCCCCTTAACCAACACTTCTGTGTGCGTCTGCACCCCTAAGAAGTGTGTCCATGCCAATAAGGCTTGACACCAAACAGCCCCTGCTGGGTTTTGTGACTGGATTGTCCCCTAGAAGCCACAAGCAGGCCGATGCAATTAGATGTCAGCACCCACTGCCTTAATGTGTAGGAGCTGTGCTTCACACCGTTAGAGCAAATTCTCACCCAATTTGCATCCTGACCCCTTGCAGCCCCGTTATCTTTTCTCGTGATGAATGTGTAAGTGATTGCGTGCTGAGGAGCTGGTTGTACAGGCAGCTTGGTGGGGCTTTGGGCTATGCTTATCAGATTTTTTTTGTGTCTTTTTCAAAGAAAAGACATAAAAAGTGAAACATGAGCTGATGTGACTGGTTTTATATGCTGTGAAGCAGGGGCCTTGAACAGTTTAATATTTACCACCATCAATCAGTCCTTTCTCCCCAGCTGAGAATACATTTGGACTCAGCTCACTGAAACTGCTGTTTTTGCCAAATTAAAAAAAAAAATCTAGCCCAACAAACAGAAGATATTTTGTCCTGTTTCCTGAGATCTGTTAGCCAGTAAATACATTTCATTCTAAAATGCATTTTTCTTTGTTAGCAGCACAAACTATTCCATGCAGAAAAGTTTGTGGAAAAGACACGATGGGTATTTTTATATGTGATGGAGCCTTAAGTCATGAAAATCTATCACACATATCACTGGATTTTAATGGGAGGATTTAAAATATTTTTAAAGAAATGAAAATAGTTTGGTCAGTTTTAGTTTATCACCCCAGTGAACTCTGGTTAGAGCACGGTGCTAATAACAGCCAGGTTGTAGGTTTGATCCTCAGAAGGGACATTCACTTAAGAGCTGGATTAGATGGTCTTTGTGGGTCCCTTCCAACTCATAATACCCTATGAAATCTATGTATGTCTGTATGACCACAAATATTAAGGTTCCAAAGCCTGAAAAAAGGTAAGAACAGTGTCTCTGCAGTTATGTTTTCCAATGACATTTGTTACATCACACAAGACAAATGCCTCATTTTTTCCCAAAAAATACACTGGACTTCAAACAGGAAAAAGTTACTTTATACAATGGGGCTGGGTGGCAAAAAGAAGCTGAATCATTTCCAAGTGTGACCAGTTAGAAACAAAATACACCATGTGGCATACATCAGCAACATGGGGGTTTGTTGTACTGTGAAGTTTTTATTGCTGTGGGTTTGGTTGTCTGCATGACACATGAAATGACAGAAAGACAGAAGCTCCATAGGCTCTGACCAGCAAGAACCATTCAGACTTCAGAGCCACACTCAGAGTTGCAGACCAAGAACAAAAATGAACGTGTGGGAAGAAGAGTGTTTCTCAACACAAAAAGAAAAACCAACAACAACCAAAAAAGCAAAATTTGGAAAGGTTTCAGAAGTCTTATAATGGAAAGAGTGTATTCTGTGTAAGTGCTTAGCTATTATTGCTTACTTCAGTAGTCAGTTTTATGCAAAGGCCATTCCTGCTCTCCAGAGATCGTTGCCAAAATATATGTGATGAGATTTTAAAAAAGCCTCATTTTACAGAGTCTTGAGGCAGAGGGAGAGACCGAAACCTAGATCAGAGAACTTATTTGTGTGACTAAATATCCTTCTAGAAACAGGCTTTAAAAGTTTGGCTGCTCTTGCACAGACATCTGCAGTAAGGTTGGATTTCCCCAAGAGTCCCTGTCCAGAAGAAGGAAGTGGAAGTTTCCTGGTGTTCCCTGCCTTTCCAAAGCATCTCTGTTTTGCACATCCTCCTATGTCTTGCAACAGCTTCAAGTCATCACCTCCTTGAAACCTATGAAATCTTCTCTCTAAGCAACCTGGGGGAGTATATGCTCCTAATTGTTCTTAATTAGGGGATTGCTGGGAAAGGTCAAGCCAAAAGGGAAGTTCTGCAATTCCTTGCTCGTATCTCCCACCTCCTGTTGTCCACACCCTGGATCCTGCTCCTGTGCTCTCATATCATCTGAAGCAGCATTTCACGATTATAAGCCGCACTGGATTATAAGCCGCACATTACAATACAGAGTGTGATAAAAGGTATCTGTTCCATCACCATCTGTTCAGGGTGGGGGCAGTGATCCTTATCTCCATGGGAGATATTCTGCTAATGGGCCATCCATTGAAACCAGGCAGGGCATTGTTCTTTATCTTTTCACAACCCATCCTTCCTCCAGCCAGTCATTTTCTGCTCATGGCCATTGAGTCCCACTGTGGGACTGATAAAATTACTGCATCCCATTGGGAGTTGCTCCAGCCAGGGGGAAGAGCCCAACATTTCTTACCAAGATAAAAACAGAGGTTTTGGGACACTAAGGGAGCCCCTTTCTCCACTGGACTCCAGAGGAAAACCGGATTTCTCCACATCACCACTGGAGCTCCGGAGGGAAACTGCACCTTGTACAGGAGCACTGCTCCAACTGAGCCACATCTGTCACTGCAGGAGGATGCAGCCACCATGGAATGGGACTGCTGCCAACACCCTGCCTGACGGGGTGTCAGGTTGTACTCTGACTGTGTCAGGGTTTGGGGTTTGTTTCTTTGTAGTACTGTATTTCTATTTCAATTTCCCTAGTAAAGAACTGTTATTCCTAATTCCCATATCTTTGCCTGAAAGCCCCTTGATTTCAAAATGATAATAATTTGGAGCAAGGGAGTTTACATTCTCCGTTTCAAAGAGAAGTTCCTGCCTTTCTCAGCAGACACCTGTCCTCCAAACTAAAACAGCAACTTTTCATTCTTTGTCCATATATAGGCTGCACCTGATTATAAGCTGCACTTCCAGGTTCAGACAAAAATTTAGTCAAAATGGTGCGGCTTATAATTGTGAAATTACTGTAATAAGTATGTCTAAGATCAATTAGCTGGTACAGATAGAGCTTTTCCTTTGTTACTCTCCCCAGCTCCTGAGAAGAGCACCTCTTGCCCTTTGCAAAGAATATCTTTTTTTAATTAAGTTTTCTTTTTATTGAGCTGTTCGGAAAAATCAGAATTACAGAGCTTCAAAAATACAATTAGCATAATGTAACAGTAACATCACTAATGAGGGCTGGCATGCATTCACCCAACGGGGCATGACTTCACAGAGCACAGCAGCAGCTTCTTTCTGCAAATCCAAAAGGACCCAACCCAGGCAACCATCCTCTTTGTGCTGCACAAGCTGAGCTCTGCCTCCACATCCTGGTCTCTGCTCAGCACAGGGATGCTGGAGCTCCTGCAAACAACCATCAAAGGGAAGCAGCACAGAGCAAACTTCAGAAGTGACAATGAAGTAAATGACTCCAAAATATAACCACTCTCTCTGGCTGTTTCAAAAGCTGATGAAGAATTGTACCTAAAAGCCAACCAACACACCACAGAATGAGTGAAGATTTCGAGTGATAGAGGAGGGTTACATCAGGCATAGCTCAAGTGACACATAAACAGCAAATTTCTGACAGGAGGTAGGGCTTGTCAGGCAAGGAGAACTGTAAACTGTGCCATGTGCTCCCTTGCATTCCTGCCTTAACCAAGTGAATTAACTTAGCCATGGACACCACTATGTTTTAGGTGGACAAGCTCCAATATTGTTGGCTGGAAATCCTCTCATTATTTGTTTTCCATCGTTGTTTAGGATTGATTTTTTTGTTTTTGGTTTTGTTTTGTTTTTTTTTTTTTTAGATGATAAGTGTTTTAAAACTAGAGTAGCATCATATCTATAACACCTTAATGTATGCTCTCCAACATTTTAAGGGGTTTGCTTGTGAGAAATCCTGCTTCTGGTACAGATATTTCTGCATGCAGTACCAGAACTGTGGATTTTTACAGAGAGCATTACAGCACAAGAACAGGCCCCTATTCAGAGCTCGTGTTTAGCTTGGAGTACTCACACTCAACCAACATTTAACCGTGTGGGCTGAAGAAGGTTAGAGAGATTCCTAGCCCAAGCAGGGCTGTGTAACTGCTCATGCACAGATATTCAACAGCAGATTAGATTTATGCAAGCTCTGCACACATTTTAGAACAGATCTGGTAGTCAGCAAACTTTCCAAACTGACCTCTGCAATTCCCCCTGCTTAACTTTATCCCATTCTTTCAGAGTTTTCCTGGGGCATCAAGAATATTGTTTATTGGGAGTGAACCCACTGAAAACTCACCAGTGAGCCTTTAGCCAGAATTTGACAAGGAAATGTGAGATTTTTTCTTACCTTCTCCACAGATGCAGTGCCTGTACTTCCTTCAGAGCTGTTGGTCTTTAGTGGTGCCTGATGATGGCAGCCTGATGGTGCTGGGGACTAAACATTGTGTTTGTCCATCAGCTTCATCAGACAAACAAACCACAGCACTAAGTGCCATGTCCTGCTGTTTCTTGAATGCTTCCACTCCTCCACTTCATTGGGCAGCCCATTCCAATGCTTAACTACGCTTTCAGTGAAAAAATTCTTCCTGATGTCCAGCCTGAACCTCCCCAGCACAGCTTGAGGCTGTTTCCTCTTGTCCTGTCACTGCTCCCCACCTGGCTACAACCTCCTTTCAGGTAATTGTAGAAAGAGATAAGATGTTCCCTGAGCATCTTTTTCTCCAGAGTAAACAACCCCATGTAGCACTGGAAAAGGCAAACCTCACTCTTAGTTCCTTCCAGTCTGGGTTATTATTTTGTGAGACTAGCTTCTCCTACAAAATTTTGGTTGCCACCAATTGTTATTTAAAATAAATCCAACTAGATTATTGGGAGCTCAGAAATAAATTCTGTGAGGACCAGACTCAGAATTACAGTCCTCAGCCTTTGCAGGGTCACAAACTCCTGCTGGGAGACAAGGGCTATTACAGAAAATAGCATTAAAAATTGCCTAATACCTCCCTGGTTTTCCTTATGACAAAGGTCAGACTGTTGTCCAACCTGCTGGAATTGCTGAGCTGATAGTTCTTGATGCCTTTCACATGTTTTGGCTGTGTAGCTTTCACTGGCTCATCTTTTGAGGTTCACTCAGTGTTGTACCTACAACGACTGATTGAGGGATTGTGCAAGCATTGTGAAAGCTGCTCCGGAGCAGGATACGTGCTCACCGTGCTGAAGTGAAAAAGTGCAGGGGTTGGAAGCTGCAAACAGAGCTGTGTATACAAAATTCATTTTCTGGCTACTCCCTTGAACTGAGAACAGCTAATCTTAACAAAACAAAAGCAGACAGGCAAGAGACATGGTCCAGAAAGGCACAGTCAACCTGACTTATCAAACAACTGTGTTTACCTTTTGACACTGTTTTATTCCATTAACAATTACTGATCTAAGACAGTTCTGCTAGGGTATTGGAAATCTTTTCAGCTCCAAGGGAAAAAGTGTATTCTCTTAACAGTTTTGTTAGCTCAACAATTTATTCTTTATTTGTATTGGCTTTGATGTGAGAGAAGAAAGTGAAAAAGAATGTAGAAAGTGGGCAGTTTCATAATATAAGTATATTTGTCAAGTGAAAGGCTTAGGAGATGAGGAAAAACTGTAATGTGAAACACTGCAAAAACACAATTAGGAGCATAAGTATGAAATTATGCAGTCTAACCTGATTTCACCCTTTGCTTGCCTGGTATGAAGGTAAAGGCTTTAATGGCATTTCCAAAAAAATAAATACCTGCTTTCAAGATCTAAAACTCAACCAGGAAACTGCACCAGCAATTGGCATCACTGCAAGAAGGAAGTCGTAGCATGCAGGAGACATGATGTCTCAACACTTTTTTAACTGCTGAAATGGGCCTGAGATCAGCAGAGTCTCCCAAAGGGTGTTGGGATTAAATTTATCTGAGGAGGAAGAAGGGGGAGGATGAGGAGGAAACATTTTGAGAATATTTCTGTGGTCCAGTCACCATTCTATGGATTCAGTACCATCATTATTGCCCTGCAGAACCTGTGGGCTCAGAGCAAAGCTGCTGTCTCTGTCCCATCCTCATCTCAGAGCCATGGTGTCTGAGTATATGTTATTTTTACATCAGTCTCATATTTATTTCTGCTTGGTGTGCAAAAGCAGCCCAGCTGGCCTCACCTTAAGGAGGAGAAGGGTGACACTTATCCAAAGGCTTCTCTCCACGAGGAACTTGCACAGGGTGACAAACCTCCCTTGTGAGCACACTCCCCTTCTGTCTCAAATAACATTCCTTTCTTTCCAGCTTGGCTCAAGCCAAGATGAAAAATGTTCTGCTGCACTGGAACAAGCATTTGTGGACAGCTGTTTGACACCAACAATTGCACAAAGAGGCTGCTGGGGAGAGGAGGAGCCCAGGTGTCCCTCAGAGGGACATCAGGCAGCCCAGGATGGAGAAGGACACACAGCCTGTGTCTTCCACATCCTCTGGGGCTCCTCCCTGGATCCTTCTGGCCTCTCTCATTTCTCTGCACAGATGTGGAAACTCTGCACACAGCTTTAAGGGACCTGGATCCTCCTAGCTAAAAGAGTTGATCTCCTCTCTAATAGGAAATATATCTCATCCTAAGCATTTGGATTGGTTTGGACCCAGCCTGGCTTTTCCCTTCCTTTCTCAGAAAAATTCTCCTTGTCTAAATGTGTGCAGAGCTGCAGATGGTCATTCACAAGCTTTGCACGCTTGGGAAAGAAATAATGGGTTGCACCTATGATGGTAAAAGGTTTTATTGCTTGGAAAGCTCCTCAGTTATGTAAATGGGAAGGGGAGGATAAGAGAAGCCCTCAGTGGTCCTTTCCAGAGAACAGATGTAGTCAGGAGAAAAGGATGGAAAGGTCTTGCTTGGGTTATTTTTTGGGTTTACCTGACGTGGGGTAATTCCTGGGATCCCCTCAGATGAGCCTTCCCTTTCCCTGGTCCCTGTCAGGGATCACACACTGGGACATCCCAGCTGGAATGCTGGTGGTGTGGTGGGCTGTGCACAGCCCTGCCTCTGACACTGCTTGTGCTGGCTGAGCCAGGACACTGCTCACACCTATAAAATGGATTAAATGAGCACCACATTTTCCACAGGCAGCCTTAGATGAGCCATCTAGAGACACTGATCAGGCAGGAATCTGCACACACAAACTGCACAAGTGTGCATTCAGACACCTGATTTAACTATCTCTGGGTGTGTTTCCTGCATGCACATGGGAAAATGCAAGTTTTCACTACTTCAGAGGCTGGTTTGAGAAAATCTACCTTTTTTGATATCTAGCAAAAAATAATTTAATTTAAAGAGTTGCTAAGAAAGATTGCAACAGAATATCTCCCATCTGATCCAGTCCAGAAGGGAGAACAATCCAAGACACTCTTTTCCCTGTTCATTTTTCTTTTTCATGAGAGACTCTTCTCAGGCAGTGGGATATCAGATATCCTGTGTGGCAGACAAAGAGCTCTGTTTCACCTCTAAGTTTCTTACCCAGTTGTTTTCAATGGGGGAGTTTGTTTTTCCTGGATGATTGGAATAATTACCCTGATGAGGCAAAAGACTGGGACAGATGTTCTCCCTAACTAATAATTAAAAGTGTCCTTCAGTTTTTTCTTTTTGTGAAATTCACTACTGTCCCATGACATCCCACAGTGGGATGCAGGTAGTGAATGTTTTAGGAAGTGGAGAGTTGCTGATATTCCTTCTTATTTCAGGAGAGGACAGGACAAAGTGTGCAGTGTTAAATTAAATTGTATGCTCACTCTCTCCAAGGAGGAGAACAACTTTTTTAAAAGCTTCTAATTGTTTCAGGCTACCTACCCTTTACAAGAGAGAATTATTATAGTTTTGATATTTCACCATGAAATGGTGCTGCCAGCTGTCAACAGCTCAGGGAACAGTTAGTTATAATTTTGTACAGCTGTTCATAAAACCATAAAAATCTGCTGTCCTCCTCCTAAAAAAAAAAAAAAAAAATTAAATTCTTGGCATCAGTCCTTTGGGGAGAATAGTTAACAAGTGTCCAAAATACTCACAACTGGAAAGCCAATTCCTGATCTTTCTTTTGTGAAGTAAAAATGCATTTCCTCTGGTGTATGGGGCTGTATAAGAAATTCCCTGGTTAAAATAAAAGTGGAATGGATTAGAAAATAACCTTGTGTCAAAGCTTCAAAAGAAGAAGGATCTGGCCATGCTGCTGCACTCTGTGAGCCCATCAGTGTCCATCATGCTCTTCCTCAACTGGGCAGTCAGGGCTGTGGTCCACTCACCTCTCAGGTGCTCAGAAAATCTGGGACTGTCAGCTGGAAACAGCCCTGAAATGGAGATGGCAGGATCCACACCTTGTAGGCTTCCCCAGGAACAGGATCTTCACCAGCCATGGGCTCAGGGGCAGTGTTAAACGAACATGGAGAGACTTTTCCAGCAGCCTGATGGCTCCTGCAAGGGCTGCTAGAACAAAGCCCATGCTGAGGTTGGTTAAGCAGTTGGTGACAGCGCAAGACTGCAAGGGAGGATGGCAAGAACACTGGAAAATGCAGCCCAGAGACGTGAGTAAGTGCTTGGCAAGATGCACAGTGCTGCTCTCTACCTCAAGAGAGGAGTCAGACACTGCTGCTGGAGACTCCTCAAGCATCCCCCTGCCCTACAGCCCTGCATGTGATAAGGATGCACAAACACTGCCTAAAATCTGCTCCCTTGATAGTCTAACAATGATAAAAATAAAAATAAATTAACAGCAATAATAGTAGTAATAATAATAGTAATAATAATAATAATAATAATAAAGACTTAAGTTCTGAGCATCTCTTTTGCAGATAATTCTGTACTAGAGCTGAGTTATCCAAGTAATGAGCCATGCCCTCCTCTCCACTGTATTTCAACATTTTCAGAATATAAAGCAGCAGGGATGGTGAGAAATGGAGCAAGCAATATAAAAATGGAAAATAAGGCAGAAAATTGCAATTTAACTTTGTCGGCGCAATTGTATGGAATTGAAAAGCAATTTCAGCATCCCCAAGACATGTTTAAGAGTCTTAGAGAGTCCAGACATAAAAGCAAGATATTTTCCAAACTTCAAATGCATCCAAAGTTTCCTAGTAGGAGGGAATTGTTTTAGCATGTAGCTTTATAATTAAATGTTGGAAAAACTTAGTGGTGGAGTAGATCCCACCCTAATGTACACTGAAACAACTTCACTTCAAAGTACAAAAATAACTCTGGGTGGAGGGAGCTTTACCAAAGGACAGAATTTAGCCCAGCATCTTTGAAGGTTGTGCACCTACATGGTCAGAAACTCTCCTGCCCTGAATGGGAAATGGTGGATATAATTCCTCAGAACTGGAGTCAATTAAGGTTAATTTAGTTCAGTCTTTCTTGCAATAAATGGATGTAAATGAGGCATCCCCAGTGGAGACAGATTTACGGCAGGCAAAACAGCCATAAAATTAAGAACAACAGGAAAACGAAGCCGGTCTCTGATAAGAAGGTGTGAGCTAATTATGAACTTCCAGCTAGCACATGAAAGTAACACATTTAACCCCAACAGATAGTAAATGTCTCATCTGGAAATTTATGGTGATTGACAGGTGAGACTTGCTGTGAGAAGAAGAAAAGAGAGGTGATGCAGGGGTTCTTTGCATTAGTCTGTGTGTTACACAGGACAGGATGTAATTTAATCTTGTTTCTTATCAAACTTTCCCTAGTGGCTCCTTCTCTCCCATCACAAGGTTTCTCTTCCTCTTATGAGCTGGTTGCCTGATCCACTTAATCTCCCTCATTTTCCAAGTTCAGGTTTTGCTGAGCCTGCTTAGACTTGCTGTGGAGACACAATTCAGATGGGATGGAAGAGAGGAAATTAAAAAGAAATCATACAGCTACTGCAAATCACATGGCCTGGGGTGCTCTCTCCTCCATTTCTCTGGAAAATCTTGGGTTTGCAGCTTTCATTGGCATTCAATGGGAAGATGAATGTCATTAGTGGCATTTAGTCCAAGGAAGAATGTTTCACTTGAGGGGCACCAACCAAGTTAGCTGAACATAGGGGCCAGCAAAGGCCAGTGTGGCCCTGCAGCCACATGGGACAGCCATAAAGAGGGAGGGAGATAAGCCTATACCAATGCCTGCTCTCTCTCCCAGGTCCTGGCCTCTGTTTAGGATGCCATGGCATTTTCTTACTTCTTACTAGCCCATAGGTGTCACTTACTCAGACTTGGGGACACTAGTTGTTCCCCCAAACCACAATCCTTTCTGTCCATAGCATTTAGGTTACAAGGGAATGGGCTCTGAGCCCATCTGTTCTTACCAAATAGTCAGTGATGGGAATGTACTCATTTCATGGGGACAAGAGGGCAAACCTGCCCAGCTCTGACCCTCTGTAAACACTTAAACCTTCTTCTGGTAGAGCCTGAAGCAAATGAGACAGGTCCATTATTAGTTTAATAGTAAGAGTCCCAAAGACAGGGAAGTTGACTTTTTGCAAAGGGGAGCCAATATTCCAACAGCCACTGAGAAGATGTGTTCCCTACAGAGGTTTCAGATTTCCTAGAAACTGCACGAGCATACACAGCATCACCTGAGCTCATCTCTGGTCTTGCCTCAAGGTCTAAGCATGGTGGGAACAGATTTTGGGGGCTTTGAATCAGACACCAAGCAGGACCAAAGCTGGGGGAGGCTGCAAGGAGCAGTGAGTAAGGATGGTGCTCAGGGCTAGCACAACACTGGGTGAGATGCAGAAGGGTCTGTAGATAATCCCCTGAGCCATCTGGCATTGCCTTCTCCAGATGGCTGCACCCACAGTACCCCCAGCTACAGTGGGAGATGAGGAAGGAGCCCTCCCAGAGAAAACAGGACAGTGGATGGAGGAGAGGGACCAGGAACACTGGAGACCAGAGGAGATACGTCCCTGCAGCAGATGCTGAGCCTTCAACTCAATGTGTGCTTGACAATTTCCCTACAAAGAGCTTGAGGTCCTCCAAGCAAGGAACTGGCTCAGGTAGGAGCACATGGTGTCCACAAGCAAAGGAAATGAGCACATTTGGGTTGTGTTGACTGGATATGAACCAGTAGAGCAGGAACACAGCACACAGTACCTGTGTGTGTGTACCAAAGGCTGCAGATGAGACCCAGAGATGTGGAGATGAATACTCTTCCAGCTGGTAGCATTAAACTTTTGTCTGGGAAAGCAAGACATCATCATTTCTCCGTGGTGAAGTTTTGTTATTTTGGGTTTTACTCTTTTTGGGTGCCTGTTGTTACAAAGAGAAGCGAAACAAATGTCCCTGAGCCAAGAGCCCCTTTGAAGAGGCAAGCACTTCAGAGGAAGTTTGCATTGCCTCCACTGGCAGCTGACAAACTGGGGCCACCCAGGTACCAAAGAACTTCCTAAAATTGTCTACGGTTCCACCTGACCACAGGCACACAGAATCTGCAGACCAATGCTGTACAGTCTGGGGGAAGCACAGAGCAGTGTTTAAAGCTGCATCCCACCACCCCTTGTCCCTGTGTGGGACAGGACTAATATTGTGAACAGCAGGGGTGGATGGTGACAGCCTGTGGGACTGGCTGGAGCCCAAAAAAAAGTGCAAATGTTTGGCTCCACAGCTTGGCTACACCAGTGGAGGATCCCTCAGAGCCTGTAAAAGCAGCCACTGCTCCTGGTGCACGTCGATGCTGGTCCCTCTGGTGCTGCCCCTGGAAGCCTCAGCAGAGACAGGGGAGTTTATTAAAAAAGGTGAGTAATTATGCAGAGCAGTTCTCATACCCTCCACACTGTGTGTACAGACCATGACCTTTCTGGAAGTTTCTGCAGCACACCCTTCAGCAGCTCATTCCGTGACAGGTACCCTGAGACCTGCACCAGGGAGCACTTGCTGATTGCACCCAGAGCTGCTGAACAGCTCTCTGACAATGAGAGTTTAAACACCAGTTTCCTTTCCCTCCTTCTCTTTCCTTGCCTAATTTATTAGTGTGAGGTCATTTTGATTATTAACCTGAGCCCTTTTCTTTCTATGGGCAAGTGCTTCCACCCTCACGCTGCACATTTGCACTCTGCCTCTCTGAACATTTTATTGCTCAATTTTCCTGTTTGATTTCCCAGGGTACTTCAGTTCCTGTTCTGAGAGTTGGTTAAAGACTCGCAGATCTCCAAACCTTCAGGGATAGATTCTTTTCCTCCTTCTCAGTAGCTGACAGATGGTTATTCTTCAACAAATAAAATCTAAATTGTATGAGTCTGCTCCACTGCAGAAGCAAGTTCTTAATAAGCGCCTTGCTGAGATGAAAGGAAACAGAGGAAAAAGCAATATCTCCAAAGTGGGGGTCTTCAGAATTAAAAATAGACTCCATGTGTCCATTTGACAGAATTGCACAGCAAAATTTTACATCTGAACTGGATTCAAATGGCACAGAGGCCTGGTTTTGGCTCTCTCCAAAGGGATGAGTCACATCCATAGCAAAATTTCATGAGTGGCAGCTGTTTTCTGAACCAGTGCCATTTGATGTGCCAAATCCTCCTCATGCAAAACTCCACGTGGGAATGTACATCAAGGGAAAAATGAATCTTCACCCAACCAGGCTGACATAGCCACAGTTAGACCTGCCAGGGCTGTAGAAATGGGCACCCAACAGATCCAACAGAAGCATCCAGGCTGAGCTGAGTTTATGAGGCAGAAGCAAGAGCAAGAATGAAGGGCTCCCCATCAGCCTGACCTGTGAGCTCATACCATTCTCTGGTCCCTCTTTGTCAGCATGCTTATCACTCTGAAATGGTTTTATAAAATTTTAAAAACCCACTATGATCTTTGTCGTAATAATCCCATCCTGGAAAACCTCTTGGTTCCCTTCTGCACATTATGTGGCTGCTCTGGCTCTGGTGAGTCTCAATTGTGATCAGGTTAACATTGGTGTGAGCCAATTCCTACACCAAGATCTGGACTGAATTCTCTGGCATCATCAGGGTTAACATGGTTGTGCACAGACAGCTCAGTCCAGCCCTTTCCACCATAAAACCAGGGGGTTTAGCAAATCTGGTGATGCTGGCCCTTGATTAGCATAGCTGCAGCACCATGGGCTGGACTGCCCCAGTAGCTAATTGTGTCCTCACCAGACAGCTCCTACCTGCTCCAGAAATGCTGACCCCACCAAGGTTTCCAGTCATCCTCAGGTTTTTCTCCTTCTCAGTCCTAAGGTAAAGTAAGAAACATGGTTGAGGGAAATACAAACACTCATCTTGCTGTAAAGGGTCACTACTGAGGTTGTCACCATCAGCAAAATAATCCCATGGAAGAGACCCTTGGTGCTCTGGCATTTGAGAGCTCCTTAAAATTGTCTTTATTGCTGTTCATTAGCTGTAGACTGTGAATGGACTGACATCAGACAGCAATCATCTGGCAACCCATGAAATTTTAACCACCATATGATTAAGAAAATAACTGCTTAAAACCAGCCTGATATTAATCTTTGATTGTATCTTAATTATTCAAAACCAATAATTCAGACTGATTAGAAAAAACATTTGCATCTTGAATACAGAGAACAGAAGTGGGAAAAATAATCCACTAACCTCTGCTGCCATTCTGCCCAATTTCCTGGGCTTCAGGACATCTCCCAGAAGGTTCTCCAGCCTCTGCAAACCCAAACAATGAACCTAATACCAGCTCCAGGAGGAACAAAGGGGTCAAAAGCTGCTCCCACTGGACAGTGCTGAAGAGAAGTTTTTACAAGCAATTTGCCCAGCTCTGAAAGTTAAAAATACAGCAAGAAAATATCATTATTTGAGGCAATTATATTGCTGCTCTACCCACCAGTCTCAGAGTACCTTTTAAATCACCTTTAATGTGATCCATCTTCACTACTACCCTGCAAGATAAGGGCGATACCATCATCCTTGTTTTACAGATGGAAAGCCTGGGCACAGACAGAACACTGTTGCCTAACCACTTTTATTTTATTAGTGAGTTTACCTCTGGCAGTGCCTGGTTATGTCTTACTCAGCATTCAGCCCTTTGAACAGCTGCTCTTACAGGAGGGCTCACAAAGGCTGTGAACACAGAGCGAGCAGACCAGGAGGTTTGGCTGGTTGCATCACTGCAGTCCTCCCTGCAGCAGTGCAGGTACAACTAGAGACCCTGAATATGCAGGAAATGTACATTCATCTAAAACTGGAACATTCAAAACCGGAACATTCAAAACTGGAACATTCAAAACCAGATGTTGGTTCACTTTATTCTTGAGCAGTCATAATTCATGTTGGAGAGAACAGGTTGTACACCTCAGAGAGGCAATTTTATTTCAGACTCCAGCTTCTCTAATTAGTAGTACAAAGCATTCTTTTGGCTGAGCACCCTCTGTTCCCCAGACAGGGATCTTACTGCAGTTCCATACTTTCTGAAAGAGTGTATGTTTTCAGAATGCATTGAAAACCTGCTTGCCATGTTGTGGCACATAACTTTGACATCACTGAGAAAATAATCTCTTCTGTTTACATTCCCACTCTGTGGTTATGCACTCCAGTGAAGCCAGCACTCTCTAGCCCTGCTCTCCTGATTCTTTAGCTGAGTTACTTCTTGTGCAGCTCATGTCAAACTTTGGCCCAAACAACTATGAGAGACCTCTGCTCACATATTACATCCATCAAAAAAGTGCAGTTGGCTCCTGACATGCTTTATTCCAGCCATGTACACAACCCACTGGCCACCCTTCTGACTGAAGAAGGACCACCTAAAATCCAATTTTGATCAGAACAAAAGCAGTGTTTTCATCCTTCCTGTGCAGCCACAAGCTGGCTACTGCTGTCCAGATGGAGATGCCTTCCTTTGTGTGGCTAGCAGTCCCTGCCTTGCAGCAGCAGCCTGCACCAGGTGATGTGCAGGTCCATGCTGCTTTTGCCCCACATGTGCTAAAATCTGAGGATACGCTGAGAATCACGTGGTAGATGCTCCGTGCCATGGGATAGACTACCAAATCTTTCCCTGTTGCTCATTTTTTCTTTCTTTCTTTCCTTTCTCTTCCTTCTTATCTGCTGGTACAAGACACCTGCTAGGAAATGTTGGCCTGGAGCCAGCAGGAAGAGGGAGCAGCTGAAAGTTGCTTGGCAGACTTTCTCTTTGGAGAGCTCTCGGCAAGTTTTGCACGGACAATGAACAAAGTGCTGCCTCTTGCTTTCAAAAGGCAAAGAAGAGTGGGTGGGATAGCAGGGCTCTGCAGCACAGATTTCCCCACAATCCCAACTTTATGGAAGGGTAACACAGATCAGTCTTGAGTACTTTTAATATGGGACAGAGAGCCAAAATTCAGTCATCCAACAGCACGGCAGGTGCTAAGAGCCACCCAGACCGCCAGTGTCTCTTGTACTACAAACAAGTAAAATCTTTGATTTCAAGCTCTGGCTATTTTGCTCAGATACCCCTTGTTTACCAAGTGCTGAATGGCACTCAGCATTTACAGATGTAAAGCCCCTAACTGGGAAGGTCATTAAAATTGGCGGGAAGATTGGGTAAAATCTGAGAAAATCCACAGGGGAGCCCAGCTAATTAATTATGGTTTTGTAATGCACCTAAAAGAACAATGTCCGGAGTTCTGAGCTGTTTGAAGGGGCTGTTTAAAAGCAAATTAAATCAGAATATCTACTGTAAATGTACAATTGAACTGCATGCTAAACACTGAGGCAAACTTGTTTACCCTGCTCCTGAGCCCTCTTGAGCAGGGTGGGTTTGAACATTTGAACACAAATGTCACTGGGCTAGGAGAGGCTGTGAGAGACAAAGTAGGCAAAGGAGGAGCAAAAACAGTGGGGAAAAAAGTAGTGAAATACTGCAGCAAAGAATGAAAGACAAATAGAGGCAAAAAAGGGAAAAACAAAATAGTTGAGATAGAACCGAGTCCACTCACCACCCTCTATAAAATTCGTATCTGTCTCTGCAAAATTGTTTGTGAGGTGAAATTGTTATGTTTTTGAAGAGAGGCTGCTGGAACTCTCTGGCGTTCCCATTCAGAGGTGGATTGGTGAAACCAGAGCAAGTGATCTGTGTCCCGTGGGCAGGCTCTGCCATGACAGATCTGCATCTGCACCCTGGGAACATCAGCCTGGAGCCCAGCAAGGGCTCAGCAATGACCCACCTAGGACTGGGGGAAATGGCCAGCCTGTGGTGGGCAACAAACCATCAGAGGGCTTCAAGCCACCACTACTGCTAGCCCTTTTCCAGCATGAGCCATCCCAATGGAGGAGGCATCTGCCTCCCATCTGCTCCCTCCTGCCTGCAAGGGCGTATTTTTCCATAAGCCAAAGATTTTGCCTTGAGTCAAAAAGCTGCATTTTGGAGTGGACCACAACCCCTGGGCTCCCCATGGCTGAAAGCTTGATTCCTGCAGTGAATGTGGCTTTTTCATCTGAGAGCATATCCAGTTATGTTTGGCAACTCCAGTTATTTCAGGAGGGAGAAAAACATAGCTCTCTCTGCTGGTTATCTCACTGTAATTTGGCACAACCTGCTCAAAACTCTCCAAAAGATTATGGCACGTGGTGCCAGACAGGTGTAGCTGGCTCTTGGAAAACACAAGTGTGTAAGAACATGTAGCACCTGCTTTTTCTAAACTGCCCAGTGGACAGGGAGCAGTGGTCCTGGAGGACTTCAGAAGATGTCAGAGGCTGTGTGTGCGTTCCTGTGCATGGCTCAGATGACACCAAGCGAAGAGAAAAACCATTATGTAACTTAGAAGATTGTATTAAACAATAACTTAAGTGCGCACACACACACAAAAAAAAAAAAAAAAAAAGGTATCCCAGCCAACTGCTTCAGCGTGAAAGATGAGATTTGTAAGATTAGTGAGGTCTCCTATCTGCCAGATCTTGCTGAGCATTACACCATGCAGTGGAGTTGGGTTAACCCTGTGTGTTATTATGACTCAGCTTAAGGGAGAGGTAGGGCAGGGCAAGGCAAACTTTACTATCAGCATCTCTTGGAAATTGAGCTATATTTACAACAGCAGGCCTGATAAATGCCTCTTGTCTTTGACTAACACCAAACATTGCAATACACATCTTACCAGAGAGAGACTGGACTGGCAGCTAGATTGTTTAATTAAGATCAAATTACCAGAGGGCTAGATCTGGTTCTCAAGATGTAACACAGAGATTATTAGCAAGAAATGAGTTTCAATACAAAAATAGCAGCTGCCACCAGGTACAACACGTAGCAGCTGGCAGGAGAAGCTCTGTGTTTGCAGCACTGAGCTTTGCCAGCTGCTGCCTGTCCCCAGCCTGGCACTGCTCTGTGCTTGCCCCAGGGGCAGCCAGGGAGGGCAGAGGACCAGAGCCCAGAACAGAGGCAGTTCCCAGCTCCCACGAGTGCAAGGTGGCTTCCCCCTGTACTGGAGAGGCCACACCTGGAAATGGGTGGCCCTTGTGCCTCTGCCCTGAGAGGTCAGACCAGCCCTGTCTCCAGATGGGAACTGGCATGGAGAGAAGGAAAGCCACTTCATCCCTCCCAGTGAAGGGACAATCGAGCAAACTGATCCCATGCTGCACATCCCCTCCCAGGAGAGGGGCTAGCAGAACTAGAGTTTAGGTAACCCCAGGAGTCCCTCAGGCTTGTCATGAGTGGCTTTTATGCATCAACAACACCAGATATCTGTTACAAGCACAAGAATAAGCAAAGTCCAGTGCCTTGAAGCTTTGCAACATTTTTATATTTTTTTTTCTGTGAAGGTGTGAGCCCACATTGCCAAAATCCCATCCCCTTCTGGACATGCTGTCAGGTGAAGTGGCCTTCCTCTCAGACAGCAGGACTTCTGGCATGCCTCTCTCACTTGGCAGCCCATATCCTTCCGTTTTATTTACTTTTGCAATGTGTTTCTTTCTGTTGAATGTGAATAAATTTGACCAGTGGATGGAGGTGCTAGGAGGGAGGGTCAGACAGAGACGGAGACACAACTGTGGGGTTTGTTTGAGCTTCATTTTCACAAGGCACCAGACTAAGATCCACCCACTAATGAAATATGCCCTGCTCCTTCTTATCTGGTGACACACCAGTGTCTCTCAGCTTCCTGCTGCATTAAACTTCATTTAATACAAAACCTGCCTATGACTTGGTGTCACCTCTGCAGTTCCTTCTCTGATATTGCTGCACATAAAGCATTTCAAAAATGGAATTTCAACTTAGGGTCTCTGACTTAAAGACCCAAACTTCAGCTAGTTGTACCCACAAATAAGCATCCCTGCAGCTCCAACCAAAGTCAGGAGTTGCAGTATTTTAGGCACATTGGGTTATGGCAGCATTTTTTTTAATGAACTGTTGGTTCTTTTGAGACTTGAGTTTCTTCATCATAGCTCAGTGCTCAGGAGAGAGGGAAGAAAGAGAAGTGTGTTGGTCTAAGGCTGAAACAACTAATTTATGTACTTACACTGTGACTTAAGAAAGTTCTGCTCTAAGTGAGTTTATTAAGTGGAGTCAGGATGTCTGACAGCTAGCAGAGCCTCTGAAAATAAGACAAGGCTGTTGGTAGTAAAAAGTAGGAATCCAGTTAAAAAATAGCTCCTCCAGTTACAAGACTACTTGAAATATTGTACTCTGGAAATGTTTGTGTTTTAAGCTGTTTTAGTGTACAGTTTAAGTCATTGACTTGTTGGGGTTTTTCCTTGGTTTTGTTGTTAAACCTAGGAGGGGAAATGTTTTTCTCCACTCTCTGGACAGCAGCCATGAATTAGCAATGACCGTCAATGTTTCAGAAGTACGTGTGCATTTAATCTGCATTGAGAGCCACGTTTATGTTCTTTCTGGGGGCTAAAGGAAGTTTT
This sequence comes from Catharus ustulatus, assembly GCF_009819885.2. NCBI lineage: Eukaryota > Metazoa > Chordata > Aves > Passeriformes > Turdidae > Catharus > Catharus ustulatus. The sequence continues at coordinate 69,179,338 of NC_046225.1, read as the reverse complement.
AACATTGGTGCTGGTAGTGAAGTGCAAACTGCTGTGGCAGGGAGTGAAGATCTGCCACATGTGGATGCTCTGCATCCCTGCACAGGGCACCAGCTCATCCCACACAGCTGACAGGCATTTTTGTTCTGCATCAGCCTTTGTGACCTTGGCTCATCACCCAAATTAACCTCCTCCTGTTTAGGTAGATCCCCATTTCGGCCAAATCCACTTGTATCACTTGGTTCTGTCTGTGCTGAAGATGAAAATGCAGGACCTCCATGCCAGCAGAACAACACCAAGCTCTGATGCAGGCAGTGAGGAGCTCTCAGCTGGAGGGAATCACAAACCCTTTGAGCTTGTTCTCTACAGTGCTTCCTGAGCAGCATTCTTGGCCAATGTGTTATCTGAGAATAAAGGGGCTCATTTCAGTGATTGCTTTATGGATTTATTGTAGCTAAGTCTGCAGCGATTGTGTTGGATCACCTATGGAGGCAATTTCCTCTGTCCAGGGGAAACTGAAGTAGGGAATGAGGATCATACAGAGATAAAAGTGCTAAATTGACATTTGAGAGACCTTAATTTAATTTCTTCCACCGACTTCCTAGGACAAACTGCTAAGTCTCCCACTTTAACCATTTCCAAAATGAATGTGGAAATTTCATCAAATTTGCCTTCTGGGGCAGTGAGGAAAACATGAAAAAAGCTAAGGTGGCTACATGAATACCCGTCAGATACACCCAGGGGGATGAGCACAAAGAGCTTCACTTTGTGATCTCTTTGCTTTGTAGAAATGCAGCTTGGGAGAGTGAGGGAGATGTGGGCTCCAGTGCCCCATCATGAGGTCCCCTGAGTCTTGAAGCCCACTTGAAGCAGCAAGTTATTTTCTGTTCAATTATGTCACACACTTTTCCTGGTGACCAGGCAAGCAGAAATATTCAATTTAGCTCATCCACTGTTATTTCTCCTCCTCTAACTCTGCCATCACTACCTTTGGAGTCTCTAGGGAGGGCAGCAATAGCAGTGGCATCTTCACAGCTGCTCCACAAGTTTCATCTGTACAAAATGTACCTTTCATAATGAATGACTTCAATGAAAAAAAGGGGAAAAAAGGAGCAAAAACTTTCAAAATCTTTTGGGTTTTAAAAGTTTAAGGAAATGATCACTTTTTTTTGGCTACATAAACTTCACAGTACTTCTCTATTTGGGTGGAACAGGATAATCCTCAAAAGCCACACCCAAGTAATTCCAGTATTTCTGCTAATGTGTGTACACTCTGCTTCTGTAACCTGAACTAGCACGTTCCCAGCAAGCTCAGGTATTTCTGCATGGCACTCCATGGAATAAACACATCCCAGCTGCCCCTAGGCCCATGTCCTGTCTTATGACTGTCATTTACACCAACTGAAAGCATTTCCTTTTCCTTCCACCTCAGTCTTGCTTTGGTTCTGCTGGAGTTGATATGCTGGGTGATGGAGGGATAGAGGAAGGATAAAGGGACTGTGCAAGAAGAGAGGTTTAAAAGCAGCTTCCAAAATCCCATGGAAATATATGAAAGAAAAATACAGAAGCATATATACGGATTAAAGAGGGATTAGGATACTTGAGGAAATCCTTGAATTTGATTAGTCATTAAGGTGTTCTAGAAAAATCTTGAATGGTACAGTGAGGAAATGGAAAAAAGTTTGAAATGTCCAAGGATGGAGTCTCTGGTCACATTATCAAAAGAAGCATTTAAAGGGAAAACAAAGTGAGTTTCACAGCAGCTGGCATTTTCTGACTAGTATAATGGATTTTAATTGATTTCTAATCTGGAATGAAATATTGAGGCAACCATGCTCTTGTCTTACGTTTTATGAAAAATAACAATCTCCAGAGATGTGGGCAGGATTATATTACATCACACAGCTCTATCATATTTAAGAAAATCCTGGACATGGTAAATATTAAGCCATAAGTCCATTTTTTCCCTTAAGTGTCTTAATTGACTTAACCTGCCATCTCTTGGAGGAAGATTTCTGGTCTCTGGGACCAGAAAAGGAAAAGTGGATCCAGTCATTGCTTAGGATGAAGACAGCTATATCATGCATGTGTCAGTGACAGGTAAGACTGAACCAGGGGTTTCCTCTTCACTCTTCTCATTTGGGAGACCACAGCCCTCAGACAACCACAGAGACAGTCCTGATAACAACAGAGAGTTTAAAGATTCTTGTGGCTTTCATCAGCTCTGCTGCCAGAGCAAATCCCTGTCCTTCCTGAGAATTTTATCAATTGAAATTTCCCAGTACTGCCCAGTGGACATACACTGACTCCTCAGGGTTAGTGGATTTTTTCTGTTTCACATCTGTGAGCACAGACTCTGACTCAGTGGAGCCAGGTGTGACATAGCCACCCTGAGAGCAGAATTTCTCCTTTCATGATGTTGGGACTCCAAAGGGCTTCCTTGGTCTGGGTGAGCAGGGCATGGTGTAGGGTGGTTTCCAGCCCATGCCATGCCATCAGGCCATTCAGAGCAAACAAACTTGGCCTCTGGGGGTGTTTGCAGACAGCCTGGCACCAGTCTCGAGCTCTGGGAGCTTTGTGTGGAGATGTGTTGTGGTCTGTCCTTGGAGAAGTGACCTTCAGATAATATTAAACGATTGGTGACTCACACCATAACCACCAGAAATATTTTATTACAGCCTGGTAAAAAGGACAAGTTTTTCCTTGTAGAGAAGCTGGGATTTTACCAAGCTGAAAACTGAAATACACCTCAGATCAGGACAGTGCTTCACAGTTCCCACAAGCTGTTGTTACACTGCATCTACCTCTGCAAGTTGCATGATCCAGCTATTTTTATGTGCTTTGTCTTTCTGTTTCTAAGCTTTCTCTTTTGTGCACTAATGGTGGGACAAACATTACAATGAACAATTTGCTCTTCTCTTAAAAAGAGTTTGGCTTCCTGGTTGGATTGATTAGTACATGGATGATTGGTACATGGATGTCTTTGGGGCACCGAATGACAAAATAGAGGTGCTTGTCTGAGCTGCCAAAAGGTCCAGCTCATCTGTGACAAAACTCCAGGGAAAAATAACCCAAAACAACCAACAATCCAACAATGGACTTGTAAGACAGCTGGATTTGAGTCAGGCCTTCAGTGTTCGGGGTTAGTCTCTCAGAAAGCAAACATTGATTCAGAGTATCTATTGCAGAGCCAAAAGCTAAACCGCATGGTGGGGAGGGCAACGGGAGAGGTGGAGGCGATTTGCAAATGGAAGACTGTGTGCATTATTCAGGCTTTAACATTGCTTGCATTCATGGAGCAATGCCCTTCAGTTTGGGAAGGCATCACAAGCACAGCTCCTGTTTGGCAGGACGAATGAAAGGAAACTTAGAGAATCTGTATGTGAGACCTTTAGCCTGGCGTGCGAGGCAGTACAAAAGCTCCGCTGATAAACCACACCTCTGCAAGGAGACTGTATCCTTACATCACTGACACAGGCAAAGCCCTCAGGGTTGTGCCAATGGCACCTTGTCTACTGTCTGCTCTCCCTGACAACATTTTCCGCTGTTGCCACCCAGGGGACACAAATACAGGGAACATCCTGGGAAAAAAAATAGAGCGAGAGATTGAGAATAAAAAGAATGATTTTGTCTCATCATTTAAAAGGTAATTTCACAAGTTTGGGTGTGGGTTCTGGAAATAGTGCCCTGGCAGAAACAGAATCCTGGTCATTACATGCAGCTCCCATCAGTGGCTCTTTGACTGTTCGGACAATGCAGGGCTGTACTGTGGACTCTCGTTTTCTAGGAGGGTGTGCTCTAAAAGGAACTCAGTCAAGGCTGTGGAGCAGTCCAAGGGGGGAGCCAAGATCAAAACCAGGTCTCTAGATTCATAGCCTTGTCAGTGGACAGCAGGGCCTCCCAAGGTTGTTTTATGTGTCTGCAGATGGAACAAAATTAATTAATAGGGTGTTAAAGATTCCTCTGATCATCGGTTGAGCCAAACTCCTGCGTTACTCTGAATAAAAACCTGGCAGGTCTTCAACATCATGAAACCCTGAATAGTCACAGGCTGTGAGCACCCAGTTAGTTGTCATCAAGCTGACAGATATTGGTTAACTAGTGGAGAAGTAGCCATTTTCAGACAAAATGTTTTAGCTACTAGCTTCAACTTTTGTAAACATTCAAATACAGAAATGTTCCCAATCTTGTTTGATTGCTTTGTGGGGTTACTTGTGTGTCTTGAAGTCTCTTCCTGAAGCATTTTGGATCAGTAACCCCTTGAAACACAGATTTGCCAAGTCCATCTTCGGATAAACCTCATCACTCTTAGAGCATTTGTGTGGGTGTATTTGGAAGCAGTCCAAAGCAAATCCCAGATGAATTGCATAATTCTTGTGTAAAATAAAAATATATGGGGTGGGAAGTGTTTGTGGCATTAGAGTAAAAGAGAGAGGGGGAAGAGTGAACGAGGAAAGCATGTTAAACATAAATACAATGTGATCCTACGTCAAGTGAGAGGCTAAATAAAATGCTGTGCATGCAAAAAAGAAAACCATTTCTTTAATAGCAAAATAGGCTTGAAAGATCAGACTTCCTCATGTTACAAGATAATTGATTGTTGTAGGGATGTCAGGAGATTTCTAGTTCAACTTTCTGACAAAATCAGGGCCAGATAAGAGATGCATTGTCCTACTCTTCCCTTCTTGCATCTTTACAATTAATGTCCTGAAATGACGCTCCTTAGGGACTTCTCTTGTCCTTCTCAATACCAAGGCGAAGTAAAATATGGAAAATATGAAAAATATGTCTTCCTTTAGCTGACAAAAAACCAGTGTCAGTCATTTCTAGTTTGGGTGTCATCAGTGTAATCCCAGTGAGGTGCTGTCCTGGAACACCTGCTGGAGAACGCTGCTGCCCTTCCAGATCTACATTTGTGGTGGCTTTGGCCTCAGAGGCTCCTCCCTGAGTTATCCAAACGAGCAGAGAACAGGACACCAAGTGACACTTGACACTTTCCTTCCTCACCCATCCCGGTAGGAGAGGTCACAGTTTGGAATCAAAATACCAGGGAAGGTCTTGTCTCCCCCCTGCCTTGAATGTTCCCGCAGCTTAAATACACATCAACACAATTTGAGAAACCCAAGATAGGGAGGAAAGCATGTAGGTTCCAGCTGGGCTAAGGGACATTAACAGATGTATGGTACAAATTATTTCTTAGCACCCTTGCTGTGATTGCTATTTCTGTCCAAGATTTCTAGGCCGGTATGAAGGGATAATTATTCACATAACCATGAGGATTCTGGGCTGAATACTCCAGGACTGTAGTGCCTCTGTGTCCCAAACACATGCCTGTTTGATGATCTAAGCAGAGGCTGGCTTAGTCAAACTGCAACTTTGAAAATATTCACACACCCTCATGCTCCCAAAATTTTTTTCTTTCAAAAGTATTCGGATGGTATTTTTATGACCTTAAAAAGATTTGATACTCAGGAGCAATGTGGCTTTTTCTGAAAATTGGGCTAGTAGGGCAAAAAACCTGAGGATTATGCACCAGGCTATGTGAAAGTCCTGATGCTGTAGGAAAGCTTCTAAGGTCCATGAAGTATTTGAATGGTATTTGACCATAAACCTCAAACACAGCAGAGTAATGTGTGAGGCATTAACACACTTTGTAAGAGGAGGTTTTTCAGCTAGGATGGGAGTACACAAAAATAGTGATTGGATACACAAAAATGAACATTTGGGAAAAACTTACACTATAAAAATGACTCCTTCTGGAAAGCCTGCCTTACATCAGAAAAAGCCAGAATTTAGACTTATTTTGTAGCTTCTGTTGCTACTATGTCCTATATGATTTTTGATAAGTCCATGAAGGATGCCTAATTCCCATTAGTTTCAGCATAAATTAGATACCTAAGAATCACCTGTTTTCCCCTTTTAAGTATTTAAATACCTTTTGACAGCCTAGAACCTCAAAATTAGGATGGACGGGCTGTGAACTGATTTGTGGGTATTGATCTGTTAGTCCAGTAAAACCCTATACTAGTCTGCATTCTGCAGAAGACTGAAGTCTGAAAAAAAACTCAATAATTTAAAAAAAAAGCCACCCATAATACCAAGATAATGAAATATTATCAGCTCTTGGAAAAATTATATTAAAATTTGCAAAATTAGGTAGCTATTAAAGAAAATTTCTTGGTGAAGGGTTCCTGCTAGGAAACTAGTAGGGTTTTCCACCCTGGAAAATGGAAACTGTTCATCAACATATTATCAAAAAGTCAACAGGAGATAATGATATTGATGCAATTTCAAGTCAGCCAATTAGTTATTGTTCCTGCCCTAAACACAATGATTATTTTCACGTTATGCTTGTTGTTAGATAATAACTGTGGTGACAGATGTCTAGAAATAAGGCAGTGCTCAGGTGGTTTCCAGGCAGAGAAATTCTGAGCTATCAATAGAGCATTTCTCATGGAGCACTAAATTTAACATTTAATTCACATTATTCTACATGGTATTGTTCTAGTGGTTTTGGGGGCTTTCCTTAGTGTTGTTGTTGCAAGTAATTAAAGCTTCTCTGATGCTGTTTGAGAACAATAACAGGAAGTTCAGAGAAATTACTGTTAATTATGTATAACATAGTGTGATTCCTGTCCTGCTTTTGTTAGAGTCTGTAAGAACCCCGAACCATCCAGGCTGGCCACTTGAACAGAAAGACCTTCAAATTTGAGTCAAATATCCAATGAAGATGAGTTTGGAGGACTGGCTGTTAATGCCATGGGCATGACTTCTTTACACACAAACATGGTGGCACTCTCACCACCCAAATTTTAGCACCCAGCACTGAGTGTCCTCAGTGCCACTGCTTTCACTGGATGGACCCAATGGAGTCCAAATCCACCCTCACACAAGAACCTTGCAGCATTTAACTTCTTTGTGCCCCACCTCAGCAGTAAAATGGAACAATAGTAAAATGGAAGTGCATTTTTGGTCTTTTTTTAATATATGGGACTGTTACTTCTATGTGCAATATCACTTAAGAGGGTAGAAGCCTTTATTCCTCATAAAAACAGAGGGAACTCAATACCCCTCACCTTTCAGCACGATGCTTCTCTTCCTCATCAGTGCTCATATTTATACATCTTCATGTAATTAGAGTGGGAATTTAACATCTCATGGGTCAGAATTTCCAAACCACTCAAAGTGGGACAGATCATCACTGCTTATTTCTCTTCATAATGATTCTCCAGTTATCCAGGAGAGGATTACACTACCCTTTAATAAAAGCTGTGAAGTCATTCCCCCAAGTCTGACCACATTCTCTTTCTGTAAAAGGAAATGGAAGAAGCGTGAGAATTTGAATCTGAAAAGACCAACAGATTTGCATTTCTAGGCTTTTACTTCAGGTTCCTCCTTTGATGTTGACTTCTCTTCTGAAAGCTGAAAGGACTGGTTTGTCTTTAGTCTGTGGTACAGTTTTGCTTAAATTAGAGGTGATTTATTTGGGGGATTTTGATGTGGGTTGTTTCCTATGACCAGCACTGAGTCCTCCAAATTCATCTTCTTTAGATATTTGAATCAAATTCAAAGGTCTTTCTGTTTAAAAGGGACAAATTACAAAGATGGAAAAGAAGTAAAATTTTATATAGTGGTCCTAACATCATTATCTTCCTTCTCAACTCTCCATCTCTTTACAAAACAGTGTTTGCTTCTCATTCTCCTGCCAAGACTGTTCCTCATTCCTGTCACTTTCCTTAATTTCATGTAAATACCAGGAAAAATGCTGCACACCTCAGCCAGGCCAATCTCTCATTGAAACCAATGGAAATATTACCTGAGTAAGGTTGAGAGCAGTTGGTCCCCCACTAGTGACTCAAAGGAAGGAAAAAAGTCGCCAAGAAATCAAAACACCCTGTGTTCTTACTTATTAAAAGGGGACAGGAGGTTCAGGAAGGTTTAGGTAGGGTTTGGGGGTATTATTTTTAGAAGAAAACCGTAAGCTTGGTGTTGCTGCCAGCATGAGCACATGAAGTTTCAATTTGTGGTTTCTCTTTATGCAGTACAGTTTGAAATTGGAATTTAAAACAAAATATACATCTCCCCGTCTGACTGTGTATATAACAATTTGTCATTTCTTGGTGGGAATTTGAAACTATTTTTGGTCTTCAGAAATAATCTTCTGTCCCTTTCCTTTGCCTCCCTCTCCCCATCCAACTAACAAATTACTCTTTAATCAACCTCTAAAGATTTTTAGAGCTTTCCTTACTCTTGAAGTAAGGAAAATAGTGGCAGGAAATTAATAATTATTGGGGAATGAGGCTACATTTTCATTTCCTGGCCCCTTTGGAGTTAAGCATTGAGTTAGAGCTATTTGTCAAAAAGTTGAATAGAGCGGTTACCTGCAGATTCATTTTAATGAACTCCATTCAAGAACAATGCTCTCTGAAAATACATATATCATTATGAGAATAGCAAATCCTCCTAAAGCCAGAGCACTTGTGCTTTATACCAGTGCTTGAATAAGAATAAAATCCCTCCCAAGGGAGGGGTCTGGCAGCAGAGTTGGTGTGTTATCAAGGTTTTGTTAGCCAGGACATCAAGGTGGAACACTTTGGCCATCCCTAAGCTGGCCATGTGCTAAGCCCCAGGCTTGGGAGGGACATTAAGTGTCTGACCTGGCTCACCTAATGATGGCACTGTGACAACTGACAATGGCACTGTGACCACTGACAATGGCACTGTGAACACTAACAATGGCACTGTGACCACTGACAATGGCACTGTGACCACTAAAAGTGGCACTGTGAACACTAAAAATGGCACTGTGACCACTGACAATGGCACTGTGAACACTAAAAATGGCACTGTGTCCCCTAACAATGGCACTGTGCTTCCTAACAGTGGCACTGTGCTTCCTAACCAGTGTTTGACTTTCAGGCTCTTCAAGCTGACCACCATGGTTTTCCAAACCAACTTCTCACCTCAGCTCACAGCAGCTGCTCTTTCTGAGCTCCAGCCAGGACAAAGGTGGACACAACATACCAGGTCTCCTCTCTCCATCCCTCTCATGTCATTATCACCAAAGGGCCTGAACTAAATCATCTCTCTGCTCCACCTTTGGAGTTAGGGCCCTTCCCTGAGCCTGATCCTGATGCATTCTGCAGAGCCCAGGTGTTTGAGAACATTCAGAATGCAGCACTGGGTCAGGGCAATGATCTTCCTTACACACTGTGCCACTAATGCTCAGAAATGGATGCATAGGGAAGCATACAAAGATCAAATAAAAATATCACAATGTCTCCCTGCAAATTCCTCGAGCTCTAGGCTTAGTGGCTTATGGATTTCCCACTGGTTGCTGCTCTTGCAATTAATACTTGGTTGGTTTTCCTTCTATGATCTATTTGGTCTGGTCACTTTTTGATGCTCTGTAGACTTTTAGCCTCCCCAACATCCTGTGGTAAGGAGATCCACAGTTTAACTCAGTGTTGTAAGAGGAAATGCCTCTTCCTCTTGGTTTCAAACCTGCATCTATTAATTTCATGGTTCACTTCCACGAATCTTGTACTAGAAAATAAGCAACCTTTCATTTCCTAATTGCTTTCTCTACATTTCTCTCAACTTCATATATCAGAGGTGATTATTCCACCTTAATAAGGGTGCCATACCATACCTTGAAAGCTTCTTTATAACTTTTTTAAGTCTATATTGTGCAATACAAGGTTTTTAGATAGCTGTAACTAATATTCTTGTTGGACTTATCTCTATAGCTAGAAATACCAAAATAGGTTTTAGATAAGACCACTTCTTTGCTTCTTTTTTATTTTAGATCTGGAGATGGTTTCTGTACCCATTTGTATGGTTTTTTGTTTTGTTGTGTTTTTTGGTTTTTTTTATTCTACTATCTGTTTTAGTAAGAGATGTCCATTTATAGGTCTTGTTTGTCTTCATCCACTTGCAACTGGTAGAAGTTTTACATCATAGTTTTTAAGGTGGAGAGTCTGGACTGCTGTACACTATTGGAGATGTGTCCATGCCATAGATTTACCAAGTTGTGTAACGACTTTTTTTTTGCTTTCCCTTCCAAGTAGCTCTTAAATTCAACCAGAGGATATTTTTTGACTGCTACAGAACATCAAGTTGCTTTTTACAGAAGTGTCTGCCAAGGTCTCTTTCCTAAAGGGTGGTGGCTAAGAGCATATCTGAAGAGTATGTCATTATGCACATTAATTGAGGGGGCTTCTTTCCTCAGGTGCCTTAGCTTTGAATTATCAACACTGCATTCCATCTGGCATTTTTTCATCAGTATTGTGAAGCTGATTTATTGCCTCTGCATGTCTTCATAGTGAACTTTCATTTTTACCCTGAGCTATCCTGTCTGGGCTGGTGAGCAAAGTCTGTGCTTTCACCAGACATGGAGTTCATTTATGTATTTATAAACATGTGTGTTGCACAGCTCGAGCACAAACAGACATTTCTTGGAAAGCCTCCTGGCAAACCTTCAGGAATTGACCATTATTTCCTCCTTATTGTTTCCCCTCTTTCACCCAGGTGTGTACATTAAGGTCTTACCTATCTCACAGCAGGGTCTCTACCAGGCTTTGCTGAGGGGATTTGTTGATTGTGCTTAAGAAATCCAGTTAGACTTTATCAACCAATTCTCCTTTGTCTTTGTGCTCACTGAATCCCTCAAAGAACACAGTGGATTTCTCTTTCTGTCACAGAAACTGTTTGGATTATTTCCACATAAATTATTAAAAGTTATTTTCTCATGTATCATGAACTTTTTTCTTATTATAAGCTCTGCCACTTGCTTGGTACCCCAACTTGTATGTTTCCACTTGAAGAATTTTATTAAAGGTCAGGTTTAAATGAGAGCTCACACTCCACAGCCAGAAGATCCATTATTTTCAACTTGTCTTTTTTTAGAACCCATTTAATGAACAATGTGTGAAGCTGACAATTTGTTTCTCCTGATATTTCTTTTTTGTTCTTGGAGTTGAGGCAGACAAAATATGCATTTAAGGCATCATGGTGAATAAATCTGGAAGAGAAAAACTAATTTCTCTTTTACCCTGTTGCTTTTTCTCATTGCTACTTTCACAACTTCACTGTCTACTGGTCTGCAAAATCTCTGAAAGACATTCATAATACAGCAAGGTAATCGATTATTGTTAAATTTCTATGCCTTTTTAAAAGGTAATTCCAAACTAATTTTTAGATCTCTCTTTTTGAATCTCCATCTTTCATAGAATCCTGGAATCACAGAATAGTTTGGTTTGGAAGGGGCCTTAAAGATCCCCGAGTTCCACCCTGCAGGGACATCTTCCACTGCAGCAGGTACACTTCCACCACATCCAACCTGACCTTGAACACTTCCAGGGATTGGCATCCCATCATCCCTGGGCAGCTTCTTCTAGTGTCTCACATCCCTCTATATTTAATCTATGAAAAACAGTTCTCTTCTTTTTTCCTCAGCTGAACACAGCTTCACCTTTTTCAGGAATATGCCCCTCTCATTCCATTGCTTAGCCCTCCCACAGTTTGTTTGTTTCTTTGGTCTCCATATACAGCATTTTGATGGATAGTATGCATTTGATCAGAGCTGTCAGTAAGGAAGAATCCTCACAATTCTTTCATCTGCAAATAGAATTTTTTACTAGCTGGTGCTTCTGGCCTCAAAAAAACTGGAACAAGCATGTCCCTCACCAGTTGTCTCCCATCCAATGCAGCTTTTCTAATTATTTTCTTAACTTGTCAGTCTATCTTTACATTTTTGTTGTTTTTACTTGAGTTCCTTCAGTTACTCATCTGCCTGCAAGGACTTGTATTGCTGATGAATATTATGTTGACATTTAGCTCTGCTTCTGACAAGTCCTCTGAGATCCAGGTAAGGTCTCAGCAGGTTTGAGTAGAAATCTATGCAGATCTGTCAATCAACAGGATTTCTCAGGCCACACACTGTTGTTGTGCCTCCAGAGAGTGCCACAAGACAACATCACCATGTAAATAAATAAACAGCACCTCTGAGCCATTCTTTTTCCAATGCCACATAAAGAGATGTGCAGACAAGGACAATATGGCCCAAGGTTGGCACTGGGGCAAAAACCAGCAGTATTTGGGGCTGAAAACAATAATTTCATTTTTTCCTGTTTTTTTTCTGAGTGCCATCACCTGTATGTCCACACTCAATGAGTGTTCAGCAGTATCTTCAACAGGAAGGACTGACAGCCTGATGGGTCAATTGATACACAGACTATCTAGGTTTCACAGCTAAATCTCAATTAGATGTGTTGAGGGGATGGTTCTCTGTCATTATAGGTGAGGTCTTTGCTTTTGTGACATTTGCAGTGCTGCAATGTGATCAGAAGGCAGGGACTGGTCTTGCCGTTAATTCAGAAAGTTTATCCCCAACACAGATAAAAGTGTACCTGGACCTTACATTGAAAATTTCAAATCTGACAAACCAACATTTTCAAATGAAGGAAAAAAAAATAAAGTGTCTATCAAAAGCATCTTGGCCAGAAATCTGAATATCAAGTGACCTGGGAAGGGACATTTTCCTCAGGAGCTGTGGAGATATGACTTAAGGGTTTTCATCCCAGTTTATTCTCAGTGTCAGTGAACCTTGTAGCTTTAAAATAGGACAACTCAAAGTCTACTACTGGCATCTCAGGGGATGGTAAATCCCAGCCATGTGATGAAATTCACCCTGCAATGTTCACAAACAAAGGTCAGCAGGAGGCTAAATGGATTCATAGGGTTTGGCAAGTGAGATGGAAACTCTGAAGATTACTGATGGGCTAACATCATAATGTCAAGAAATTACTCTTTTGAGTATCCATGGAAAGTATACAGCAAACTCCTGGAAAATAAACTTTAATGTGAAGCAGCCATCTGTCCAAAATCTGGATTTATATTTCAGCTGAGCTTTATTAAGTGCTTTAGGAGCACAAGCTCTGATGTGAAAATTTAGGTTCTTCAACAAGGTGTTGTCTCTGTTGAGTGAAGATATTCAGATCTGTTGGGTTGGACAAGAAAATAGGAGCCCTGAGATGTAAAATAATGGCCACTAGGAGATAATAAGTTTCAGAAAGGATTGGAAATACATATGTGAACACTTGCTTTTCACATTCTTGGCTAAAATTCCATATTTACTCCACATTAGCACAGATGTTAATCAACCTACACATTTCTAAAACAATTTTTGTTTCACTCAACTGGTAGAAATGGACTGTATATTTTATTGTTTGATAAAACCTTTCTAAAGCAATAATCTGTACCAGAAGCAGAGCATTATTTGTGTTTGGAAACACAAGGTGCATCCAGAAGTCCTTTCTCAAAAATGGGAAAGTTGGAAGTTAATTTACAGAAAAATGGAAGTTAATTTACAGATCTTCAACTTCCAATACTAGTTTTGAGATTTTAGAAAAACTTACAGAGTATTTGAGAGTGCCAAAAATTAATTCCTAATTTTTAAATATTTTGTGAATGCCATTGCCTCACAGTTTGAATCATGTAACATGTAGGATTACTGCTATGATAGGAATACAGAATTCCATGTCTGTTCATGAATTAGAACATTTCTCCTCCATGATACCTCTTCAGCATCAGAGCTGATTTTGGAAGTCTTTACTTTATAACCATCTTCTTTGCAGAAAGAGTAGTGTCACCTGACATTTCTACCAGAAAAAAAGGGTCCAATTACCAGTGGTTTGCAGGAAAAAAAGTTAAAAACCAGCATGGATCATGTACTAGAAATGTACACACATATTTGCAAACATCCCTGGGAGCAAAGTCAGCACTCCTGAGTGTTGGGGCCCAGACTGGAGGTGGATCTCCTTCACAAAGGGGATCTGATGGTGTGGCACCTGCCCCTCACACTGCCAGAGATTTCATTCCCTTTCCAATAGTTTCCTGCTTTGTAAATCTCACATTAGTACTAAACCCAAGACTCTTAATGACAATGAATGCACCTACTTTCAGTATGGATATGAAAAAAATGGTTAGCATATATTTTATACGTTGATACAAAAGATACTTTGACCTAAGGACTACCAGGCTTCAACTTCTAAACACCTGATTTGACCAGATGAGCTCATTCAGAAGTGATGTGGCAGCAATAATTTATGGGCTGAGGGAGTGGGAGAGAATCTTCCCATCCAGTACAGCCCAGATATTGCTCCGTGCTGTGTCACTCCTGATTTTACAGCGTTGCTTCCGTCATAAACACGTCTGTAAATCCTTGCTGGTTCACTTTGCTTTAGTGCTCATTTGAAACGAATGCAGCTCTGTAGTGTTTGAGAAAACACAGTGACAAAGCAAAAACCATAAAATTAAGCATAACTGAAGTGTTTGTTAAAACAAAACTGACGCCAATCTGGCACACTTGCATTTTATTCAGTTTTAGTGCTGGAATAGTTCCCTCCAGCAGAAAACAGCAAAAAAAAAAACCAACAAAAAACTGCAACAACAACAACAAAAAACCCAAACAAAGAAGCAAACAAAAAAAGCAACACAACCAACCAAACAAAAAAAAATTCTGAACCTCAGAAAGGAAAGGAATTCAGTCCAGGCTAAGGGTATTTCTGACAGTCCCAGAAGAAAAACTCCACATGAAGGAAGCTGTTTTAAGGAACAAGGACATTAAGGTTATTTCCACACCATTTCAGGGCTGCCACTTTCTGTGAGGACTGTTATGACAATTTTTTCAATCTTCTGTTCCTGCAGTCAAGCCTTGTCACAGGAACCTGTGTTCCCAACACCTCCAAGAACCAGAACTGCTTTCATGTAGGAACCAAAATCCAGACTTTTAGGTGTCAGCATACCTGTGTGCAAGTGGAGGCATATGTTTGTACTCTGTTGGTTTCCTTGTTAGGAGGAAACTTATTGTTAGTACCAGAGGGTCAAACTGCATGAAGTGAATTTGTGCAGGAATTCACCAAAACCACATCAGCTCTGTGACAGGAAGGACCTAAAGAAAGGAATTAGTAGGGTCGGATGTGGTGCTTTCTGACAGACAGCCAAACCTACAAGGTCAAAATAAGAAGCCAGTGAAAAAATAGATTTATGCTTAAAATGAAATGTGCACAATTCCCCTTTCTATTGCCTTGGTTTGGATTAAAGAACTATTGCATTGAAGTTTATGTACCCAAAAGCCCTAGGCTCACAAAGCCACCCATTTCACCATAACATTCCTCATTCAACAGGGCTGCAGATGCAGCATTACTAGTGGGATTTTCCCCACTTTCTTCCCCAAAGGAATGGAATCTGTGTGATTTTTCCCAGGGATGTACATCCCAGGCTGCTTTGGAGCACCATGCAGCTGAGCCACCACAGGCAGACACCACAGCCAAGGCTCACTGAACATTTCCCTCTCTCTCTCCCATCCATCACCTTGCCCAGGGTTTTTAAGGACAGGGTGATATCCTTCAGCCTGGAAGGGGGATGTTCCCATTGCCTAAGGTGGGCTGTCAGAAGATCCCTTTTCTGGTGAGTAGGAGGCTTTGCTCTTGCAGACCACAGAACCACAGTGATAAGTACCTGCTTCCTGAGGCAAGGGAGCAAATGTCTTGCAAGAACAGTGTAAGAACCTAATTTCAAACTTCAGCCTGAAAGTGCTGACCTGTGCTGAAAATAACCTCAACAGACTGCATGGGGAGGTTCATTTTTCTGTCACAGCCTCTCATGGCCTAATTCACTGGCAAATATTCAGGTGGTGAGTAAGCTTCTCATTCCAATCTGTCCCTTATTGTCTTGGAGAGATACCCCTTGTTCCATGTGCTTCAGTTTAACTTGATCCTGTCTTTCCAGGTCAGGCATCTCCAGAAGTGAATATCCTACAAATGGAAAACATTTATCCTTTAAGATATTATCCTCCAGGTGAAGGGTGATTCAGAAGAGCTTCCAGCTCTGTGCTTAAGAACTGCTTTATCAGGTTCAACAATTTTCTACACTTGTTTTCATCAGCAGATTTTAGATGTGCTTAGTGAACTGTCAGCATCAAAACATCATTCCTTGTTCAGTTCTGCCCAAAATGATTCCTTGAAGGCACCTGAGAGGGGACTACTGCTCATCTCCCTTCAGGGGCCACCTCACTGGACCAGGAGCTGATCCACTGGGGACAGAGAGCTGAACAAGGCACCTGTGAGTGCACCTGTGTCATCCACAGGGACAGCAGGTTTCCATCTACCCATAATGGGATTTTCATCCCTCTCCTTTTCATACCAGCTGTGGGAAGCAGCAAAGTGACTTTTTTACCACACATGGGCAAGCTTTACCAGCAAAGAAGTTTTTACTAGGACTTGTAAACTCTGTGGTGGCACTGGGAGTAATTAACACCACCTTCACTCATGCTGCCTGCCCTCACCTGGGATGCACTCTGCACATCCCTAGGCCAACCTGCAAAGCCTCTGCTCTGCTCTTTTACCCAAAAGGTCACCATTCCTTGCCCATGAACCAGAGCAGGAGGGAAATAAGAAGGCACAAGCTGCTGCTGAAATGGGGCACACAGAGGAGTGGGCACAGTGCTCAGGTAACTGCTGAGGTGCCGTGGCTCTGGCAAGATGTCAAGATGCACAGCTGGATAATACAGACCCTTCTTTTCTCCAGAGCCACCTCAGAAGCAGCTATTGATTCTTAAGGCAGTAACATTCATCTGGCATCTCATTCATTCCAAGTTAATTGCTTAAATAGGTGGAAAAGGAAATTTGTGAAACGAAATGTGCTGCTGCATCAGGCATAAAGGAAACTTCGTCCTTATTAAGCTGAAAATGCTTCCCAAAGACAACACATAGGCTTTACTGTGCTGAGGCACTTCAGTTCAATTCTTCAGTGGGGCCACTGTTTAAAGAGGGCATTACTAACTCAGGCACAGCAAGCTTCTGTGCTTCAGCTCCCCAGTCACTCAGTTTACTCTTCAGGATGGTTTCCCCTACAGCTTAAAAATAAGACCTTGGAAAGAATTGCTAAATAGGTAAATACGTGAGTCTAGCAGGGTTTTCTCCCTAGATCCTAGCCCTGGCACAGGGTGAAGCCTTGCAAGTATGTCCTATCTGCTAAGGAGGCTTCTGTTGGTACTGAGTGGCATATTGTTTAGAGAAATAACACATTTTCGTTACGGAAGCAGAAAACATTCCAAAGAAGCTGCTGGTCAAACACACGTTTTTATGCATGTCAGCAGTGTGAGAAGAATAAGAAGGGAGCAATTTCATTTTTAGTGATTCACTGAAGAAAAGTTCCAGTTTACATTACCATGAATTTCTCCAGAGTGCTTCTCATTTTCAGGATGCAATTTTGTGCTTCCTTTTCACAGCAGACTTTTCAGAATCTGTGTAGCAGTGCTCATTTTAGAATTGGCTGTTTCACCTCTCTAAATAAAGCTACTTTAGTACCTGCATTAATTCCTTACACTGGCCACTACTAACATTTAAAAAATGCCTTTATGCAGAGATATTGCCACTGCAGCTATTCACTGAATTATTGAAAGCAGTTGGTGTCTTTTCAAGCAGCTCTTTTAATGTTTCTATTCATTATTTGTTTTTATTTGTGACCTCCATTGCATTGGCTCACAGTCAGGTGAGTCTGGAGAAGTTTCTTTTCCCTGAATTAACCTGATGAAGGTCTGAAGGGTGTTCAAGGGATTGGCCCAGATGCCATCCTGGGGTCTGCTGCCATCAGCTTTCCTGTGCCTGTGAGCAATTTTCTCCAGGAAAAAAAACCAAAAAACAACAAACCAGTCAAAGGAGACTTTAATCCTCTGTGGAGTGTTTTTTCTTCCTCAGCTCTGGTACAGCCATGTGACGAGCTGTTCTCTCCTTACACCTTAGCTACCAACAGCCTCAAGGAGCCAATGCAACCAATGACTGCCAAAACAGAGACGTATTCCTGCACTCTCATGGTCCTCAAGGCTCTCCAGCTCAGTGGCAGTAGGGTAAGCCAGGCATTGCCAGCTCCTGGGGGTTCCTAATCCAGAGGTCCTGCTCCCAGGTTTTGGTTCAGGGACCTGGTGTGCTCTAAGAGTGCATGACTTTGCTGGAGAACATCTCCTCCAGCTGCAAGTGCCCATTCAGTTTAGGTTTTCTCCAAAGAAAACTAAAAACAGCCACTTTTTTCATTTTTTTTCCCCCTGAAGAAAATGCCATATTGTCATGTTTGAGGTTTTGTTTAAGAGGTGAGGTGCAAATACTGTGCAGTCAAATTCTGTGGGATATGGTTGAGTGGTCAGTTCAAGAGTTAAAATTACAGGCAGTCAGAGAAGGGTAAGTGAGAATAAAAGGAGAACATCAAAGAACTAAAGGGAACTGTCAGAGTGGAGCAAGGCAAATCTGCAAGGATGGTGCTGGGAAAGTCAGGATTTTTCCAAAAGTGGCAGAACAAGTTTAGTGCAGTTTGGTTCAAGTCTGTAGCTGTGAATTCACTGGCCTTCCTTCAGGCATCAGCAAAACAGGCAGTGATTCTTTAAACTCAGTGTTCTCTCATATTCTGCCTAAAAGAGCATTTTAGCTGCTTTGCTGGTTCTGAAACACTTCACTTTACTGCTCTGGCAGGAGACAGCTGCAATAAGGTATAATGACAGCAGACAGTAATATTTGGTGCTCGAGCAATGACAACACCATTGCCTTGCTGGGTCACTTGGCTTCACCAAGGCTGAGGAAACAACAATTTAACCTGGGTCTTTGCACTTCAAGCCCATCCTTTTTCTTTCAGGCACGCACAGAAACAGCAAATCATTCCCTTCCCTCACTATGTCAGCAGCTTTCTTATTTCTGGAGAACCTCTCTGATCCATTTCAATGGATTTCCAACTTCAGTACTGCTTCCAGGGTTTGGCCCCCCAGGATTGCTGCTTTATCTTCTGCACAGCAAAACAAAGCTAAAATTATCTGTAAGGGTCTCTTGTAATGAAAATAAGGAGGCTGGCAAAAATTTGGTCATTCATGCTCACTCCCATGGGCATACCCTGTCTGCTCATCCTTGTGGCTCTTGTTTTACACTTGTTACTGCAGTGTGTGGTTTAGAAGTAACTTCACTCTTGCTCTTTTTATGGGCACTGTTTCTAAACATAGGAGATTCCAGCAAAACTGCCACACACACCACACACATACACCCCACCCCAAACACTAATCAGGTACTTCTGTAGGACAACAAATTTCATCTGGGGGAAGTGGAAATGATTTAGAAGAGAGAGACACTTGTTAGAAAAGGCCCTAAGAAGAAAAGCTTTAAAGCTGCACCTTTGAACATAAAAACCACTTTGTCTCTCAATAGAAACTGCTGCCCAGAGGACATGTCATACATTCTGTACAGCATCAGCATTTCTACTGATGCAAAATTTCAAGGCAGCCGCTGTCTGTCTAGTCCATGTCTGTCATTCCTGCTCTAGGGTAGCCTGGCTGAGTGAAAAACAAGCCTTACCTGCGACACAGCTCAACACCACAACAGCATCAGCTCTGCCCAGAACCATAAGATTTAACGCAGCATTTCACAATCTCAGATTATTTTAAAGTGAAGCTTACAAGAGAGAAAGGCTGGTGGATATTTACCCAGGAGTTTGTTCATGATTTGGCTGAGGATACACTTCCAGAAGCCTGAGACTGGTGCTGTGCACTCGTGCCCATCAATGCACGGAGTGTTGCGGATGGTTATCGAGTAACCCCCGTCTCAGAGGAAGGGTGTGCAAGTTCAACAAAGCACTGGTGTCCAAAGGAGCCTGCGGTGAAGGAGACCTCTAAAGAGCTATTAATCCAGCTAAAAAGAAAACCTTGTGAGAACACTTTAGCTTTCATAAGTTTTCTGCCCTGGGGAGATGTGTAAAGAGGGAGCCGAAAGATAAAGAAACAGACTCGTATTTGCCTGTTTGTTTGCCTTGGTGTCAGTTATCTGCTACTTGATAAATGCAGAAATTGTGTTAGCTCCACTGCTGGGATGATGAAATTTTACTTTCTTCATCTGCTGTGGTTCTGGCAAGACATAAAGAATAACAAAAACCAAGTTATGAGGAAACTCAATGGCTGAACCGTAGAATTTCAGAGCTGTGCTCAGGTTTAACTGACCTTTCTCAATGGGAACAGCAATCACTGCCTTCATACTTTAGGCTTAGGTTAGGTAACAAATTCCTGGATAAATGTGCAAACCTTCCCAAAGTCTTGAGTTTGCTCTATTGAGGCTTTCATCTGCCTTCCAGAGAGATTAGAAATGGTACTAGAACAACTCATTTCTGGAATCCAGGACGAGCAGGAGTCTCACAAATCACTCCAATCCAGGTTTAGTTCCAGAAATAAGGGAAGAGTACTGCAGAGCACTCAAATATTCTGCTATTTTTTCCTCTAGGAGAAAAGCAGTCATTCATATATCTGGACAAACTTGCCTTGCTTCATTTCCAAACTAAATGAACACTTTGCTCTCAGTTTGGCTTCAGTACACAACAGTGAAAATGAGAAAAGAGTCCAACAACACATTAATAGATTCCAGAAATTCTGTACAATGTCAATAAAGAAGTCACTGAGCTATTTAAAAAAATTTGAAGCATTTGCAAGATATCATGAAGTGAAATACATTGTTCCTCTTATGGCTCATAAAAGAAGCCCTATGAAATGTAGAAAGGATTCCAATTATTATCTTATCAGAAAGAAAAAACACAATTGATTTATATTTAAGCTAAATTGTAGTAATTTATTAGAAAGATTGTTTCACTTGTAACCAAATAACTTGATTTGTAGCATGTCATTTCCACTGAGTGCAAATTTCAGGCAAACAGAAAATTCTCTTTTGCTAAATGGTTTCATGGTCTTCTGTATAAACATTCTGCAAATGCTCATGTTCTGCAAGCCCTAAGTGAAAAACATTTTCTCAGAAAAGGTAAGGAACAAGTCTAAGAAAATTAGCAAAATACTGATAGGCCTAATAGGAGACATCTAATTAATAGTGAGTCAAAAGTCACCTTTGGATTAGATTGGTGCAAAAAAGTTTTTCTACATGCTGAAGGGGGAATTGAGGTGTCCAAAGTCACCTCTAACACAGGCAGCAGACAACTGGCAGGAATCTGAATTTTGGACAAATGTTCCTCCAGGACACCTGGACAGCACTCTAATTTCTAAGCTCTAATTAAGCCCTAATTTCCTCTGGAGGAGTTGAGTATCTGGTGATTTTCTCTTCAGCTGTAAAATGGAGGTACCTACTGCATTTTCCTTCCTCACCAGAATGTTGTGAGACTGATTTAGAATAAAACTTTCAGCAGCTGGCTCTGAGGAGTGGGTGGCTTGTCTGAGATGTTGGTTTGCATTGCAGTATTGGGAATGTTATCCACTTGATAGCCTGATAGCTACAGGGATTGATTTCTATGCAAGTGCTAAGAAAATAATTTGAGAATGTCAGGTTCCCATTTCCCATTACCTTATTTCCTTTCTCAAAGGCTGCTTTTTTGGGTTTACAGAATGAGATTAGTTATCACTAACTAGGGATATCACTATTTATTCAGCTTATCAGGGTGGATTTTTTTTATTGCCTAGAAGGGAGTGCCTGCTATTTCCATTTTCCTGAGAAAAATGGGAGTTAAGACATATATCTGGAAGCAGCCTATAGTGATGACACATGAGATCACAGACCTCTGAACACACCAGAGATTTCAAAGAGAATTTAAACACCTTAAACATTGTGGTGGGCTCGGTCACACCATCCTCCCAAGGCTGCTTTAGGCTGGTTCAGGTGACTGAATTTAGTTCTCCAGAATCTGAGTGATGCTGCTGTGGTGGCACCTTCCTTTATTGCACTGTTTTATCTTCACCAAGCAAGAGAAAATGCCAAGCACCTGATGAGGGTTAGCAATTCCTGATTAAGAATACATTAACTACAGAGCCCAAAATGTACAATCTCATCTTGTGTTGATTCATCCATACCCCTAATTTGGTTTTCATTTCCACCCACCTCAGTTTAAGACCCTGTGTTATGTAAGTGATGGAAAGACACAGGCATCTTTCTAAGTGTGATTTCTGGGGAATAAACTCCTAAATTAACAAGTTGGTCTTCAAAGACGAATCTGGTAAAGCAAAACAAGGTTATTCTGAAAAACACCACTGTTTATTATGTCCCTGGAGATCATTATCATTCCAGAATGGCTGCAGACCTCACAACCACTGGAGAACATAGGAAATCTTGTGTTTTATCATAAATTTTTTTTCACTTTAAAATAATAAAAAAATCCAGCCTCCACTGAATTCCTGTACATTCAAAGGCAAAATGCAAATATTCCCCTAGAGAACAGTCTGCTGGACGACTGTGGAAGAGGAGAAAATTAAATTCAGGTGAATATATAACAAAAAACAACTCCTTTCATGTAGCTGCATTATTATAATTCATCTCTAACCTCTTGCTGAATTCCTAATGATGACAAAACTAATTTGTGGCAGTGGCATTAACGTTGAAATATCACACTTCAGCACAGCTTTTTTTCATTCTCTGAACTTTCATTCTCTTCCTCACTTTTCTGAAAGACTTTTCCACCTCTGCTCTCTCAGCTTATAACCAGACATACTGTGCAGGTTTCTAAGATTTTTTTTCCCAGCTCTTATTTTTGGGGGGGGGATTTTGTTTGTTTGGGTGATTTTGGAAGGGAATAAACCTGTCATTAGAGAACTGTTAAAGGTCCCCTTTTGCCTCTGGGACTGTTTCTGCATTTAAATCTCTTGGGCCAAGACTGACTAGACCATGCTGCTCAAAGCCTTTTCCTTTGTGTAGGCAATAATTATAATCAGTGCCATTTCTGATTTAAGGAATTTGTTCCTCTGACTTTTGTTAGAAATTGAAAAGCTCATTTGCTAAATAGCCTCAAAAATTAGTTTTGTGTTGTCCTGAAAAAAAAATCTTCCTGGTCTAGGTATATAAGTCTAAAGTGAATTTTTTTATCCTTCTTTACCTACATACCTCAGAATCCAGTGTAGCTCTTCCCTCATGTGCAGAGAAGGTGTAAATGTATTTTTGATTCCACTCATAGGTGAACAGCCAGGACACAGAGCAGAGAAGGGATTTGCCCAGGGCCATGCAGACACTTTGTGCAGAGCAGGGGCTGGAACCAGCTCTCCCACATTCCTTCTCTGGTTCAGCAAGAGACCAAGGCAATTTCAGCCAGTGGGTATCACAGGGTTCCTCACCTGGCCTGGTCTCACCTTTCCAGCACAGCAGTCAGCTACAATATTTTCTGCAAGATCATTTCTCTTTCCTGGTGTTCCCATTTTCCTGCTCTCCTATGGGTGTGCTCACAACTTCCCTCAGAAAATGCTGGCAGTAAAGACTGATTTTGCCATCAAAGATCCCCAGATTTAGCAGTAACATTGTCAGACTGGCACTTGTGGTGGTAGAGTCATAGGCAAGTGCCCTTTCTGCAGATATGCTGTTTCTTCTTCACCAAGTTGCTGGTATATATAAATCCTTTTTTTTTTTCTATTTTAGTCTAGGGTTTCCTCTTTAGAAATATGCAAGACCTGCTCTGTCATTTTCAAGGCTATAGGAATGATAAATTACTTTTTGTATCTCTGAAATATCTCCACTGTTAAAAGCCCAACTTCTTACATCTTGTAATACTTTGGTGTAAACAATACTCTAAATTGCAGAGACTGTGCTTGCTTTAAAATGTTACCAATATCTACAGTGAAACCAAGTGTTTCTCAAACTTAATAGGAAGAATAGAGGAAAAAATAGGTGATTCATTAATTGTGTATCTTCACTGCACTGGTAAATTCTAAAACACTGCTCAGGAGAGAAGAAAAAGGTTTTGAGGGATTTAGGGATGTCTGCATGTGCAAGACACATGATTTGATTTATCTTCACCTCACTGCTAGTGATAATTTCAGTCTGAGATTAACACCTGTATGTCAGCAGAGAACATGGGAGGGAGAGGGAGGACAGAACAGCAGTAACACTGTACAGTTCTTTATTAATTATCTGATAAAAGACTGCTGGTGAAAAAAATATGTGTTAAAACACCATCCTGATGTTCCATGCCCTTTAGTGTATGAGCAGTTTTGCTCAGGCTCCTTGGCTCAGTATTTTTATAACTGTTTAGTATTTTTAGAACCATTCTTGGTGTATTCTTACTTAAATCTCCTCTGTATAATAGTTCACAAGATCCCTCTATGCTCAGCCCCCACAGATGGCAGAATCTTTAAGGTTTTTACAACTGGCATCTACATCCCTTATAAGAAATAATAGTCAGGAGAAAGATTTCTGAGGTGATCACACAGGAACACAGAAATTAGATTGGCTGCTGCTGGAAAACCACAGCATTCCCTCAATAAAACACAGTGATAGGTGCAACAATCATCATATGAGCGAGATGTTTTATACAAATACTGAATTATCAGCCAGTCCAACACCCATGCCAATCCCCAGATGTGCTTCCCAAATGTGCAGCAGGGGCAGTGTGAGGTCTGCAGCTGCTGTGCCCTGCTGAGCCCCATCCAGGGCTGGTGGCTGCTGTCACCTCATCGATGCCCCCAACCTGTGGGGCCTCGCTCGTGTCTCCAACCACAGGCGACTTCGTGTCTCTGTGCCTCTGAGAAATGATGTGCCAGAGTGCCGGGCTCCTCTGGAAACAGAGCTGTGACTTCCCAGGGAGAGCATCCACAGAGAGCTAAGGAAGGTTTCTGGGCAGCAGCCAAGCTAATTCCTGCTCTCATTTCCACCAAAATAAACCCGAAATTGTACGACAGAAGCAGAGAAGCACATCAGCACCTCAAACCCCCCACAGCTGAGATCCCTGTGCATCTGCACACAGCAGCACCTTCCCTGTGGGCACGGGCATGCCCTGCCTGGGACACATTTGGCCCAGGGCTTGTGGAGTTTGTCCTCAATCCCCCTCCAGACGAGCTCTCCTTGCAATTCCAACAACGTAGTTCAGTAGCACAGCACAGCTTGGCTGATGACGAGGGACACAGAGCAACTTTGGAAACACAAACTGGCACGGGGAGAGAGTCTTTTTGGCTTCCAAAGGACAGCACACACGTTCAGAGCCAGAATGTGTAAAGACTTTTGTTCACAAACAGAAATCCCTTGTGCTGACAGGCTCCGAACAAGGCTGGCACTCTTGTGAGCGCAATATGAAAGTTGCCTTGTGCTGGGATTAGCTGGGTGAACAGTTAGCAGCAAATAATTGACTCAGAAAATTTAGAAGGATAGTACTCCAATATTAAAAAAAATAAAATAAAATGGCCTGTGAAAGCTCTGCTGTTCTAACTTTGTTCTCTCTCTAAAATCAGCAAGTGTTTCAGGAGAAGACGCTTCAGCCCAGGAGTGGCTCATGGTCTGTGTGTTACAAATATTCACTTTTCACGGTGTGGAACTCAGTCTGTGCAGTGTGACCCACATCCATGTACCCATGACTGTTGTCTATTTGCATTTCTGGAGCAATGACCTGCTCCTTGCTGCTGCAGGACTCTTTTCCTCCACCTCACCCAAGGCAATGCAAAGTTAGTAAGGTCAGGTCTCTGAGTCACAGAGGGGCTCTCAGCCAACTTTGTCTTGCTGTCACAGGCTCATCACAATGACAGAGACACAAGCTTTGCTGGCAAAATTGATACCTTCCTGACAGAGGGTTCTAACAGGCAAGAAAATGCAGTGTCCTTGTGGACAGTCTGTCCTGGCCTCAGCTCTCCCATCTGGGGCAGGATTGGTTTCCCTTGGACAAGGTGCTGCTCCCATCGAGTGGAGATGGAGCACAAACAGGCCAAGCAACTCTTACATGCCCTCAAGGCTGCTGTGGAAGAGAGAGGCTGAAGTCAGATTGTGCTGAAATTTCTGTTTCTGATCAAAGCCCTGTATTTTACAGGCTTTTTTTTATTTTTAATTTATCCTCAAATTAATTTCAGATCAGTTTCCAAAAAACAGAATTGCTCAAATGTCACTTTTCTCTGTGAATATTCATATGTTCCAGCTTCCCCAGACCAAGCATTCTCCAAAGAGGTCATGAGCACAGACATAATAAAATCCCAAGATTATTTCCAACACTTTCCCCTCACTTCAGGCAGATGTGAGGCTTGGTTCTGCACTTCTGCTGTTCATTTCACTGCAATGGTTTGGTTCCTGCACACTGTTGTGTTACTTACCTGTAATAAAGCTAATTATTACTGTATTTATGTAATTTGACTAACACTGAGAACAGAAGAAGAGTGAGCCAAGCCTAAAAATTACTGGATTCAAAATTATGAGATGCAAATTTTTAAAAAAGCCATTAGATTTTCTTTCTTTGCTAAAACCAAGTTCCACATTTTCCTTCAGTTTCAAGCTTTCTGCAGTGACAAGAAGCTTCTTGCTGTCTCACAGATCAGTGCCTTGTTGCTTTGCAGGGCTTGTGCTGGGAAAGCACCAGCATTGGCAAAAGCCCCAGAGTAATGTGGGCACTGGGAGAGCTGTCCTGGGCAAGCAAGGAGCTCAGAGAGGGACCTCAAAGCCAAGGAAAGCAGAAGGTGCACATGATCCAAGTCATCTGAGAGCAGTTTGGGACTGACAAACACCCCTGAGTGGTGTCCCTTGCCTGGCTCCAGCCCTGTGTGTGCTGCCATCAGATGTCTGGGACCATTCAGGGGTTTGTTGTTGTGTTTCTTACATACCTACCACTAGACTGTGGCTCCTAGAATCACAGAATCGTAGAATGGTTTGGGTTTGAAGGGATCTTACAGATCATCTTGTTCCAACCCCCCTTGTTCCCTTATCCCAGGTTGCTCAGAGCCCCATCCAGCCTGGCCTTGGACACTTCCAGCCACGAGGCAGCCACAGCTTGTTACAGCACCTCATCACCTTCACAGTAAAGACTATTTCTTATTATCTAACCTAAATTTCCCCACTTTTAATTTATATCCATTACTCCTTGTGCTGTCCCTGCAGTTATGATGCAGAGCCCCTCCCCAGCTTCCCTGTGGGTGCTCAGACACTGCAAGGCTGCTGTGAGGTCTCCACACAACCTCCCCTCTCCAGACTGAGCAGCCTCCCCTCCCTCAGCCTGTTCACACCTCACACCCTGTCCCACCAGGCTCTGACCACCGAGGAGCCCAGGGGGGCTGAGTGAAAGCAGCTCTGTGGCAATTTCAAGACCAATGGCAAACCTGTGAGATCCAAGCCAGAGCCCAGGTGAGGAAGGCTCAGGTCTTTTAAAGGACACTTTTACCTGCTTACTTCTCTGCCACACAATGTGAAGCAGCATCTGTTCCCCACTTGCAGGACATGCCTCCAAATGGGCATTTTTCCCCTTTTTCCACACTTATAACCCTTTCCCCATGTCTTTGCTCAGTCACTATCTCAGCTGCATGAGGGACTCTATGCAAAACCACCTGGGAGTGAATGGGAAGGACCCTTCCACTGGATGTGTGGTTAGGACTCACAGCACAAGCATTTTCCAGCAGCACTGAAAGGATTAATTGAAATGTTGAGCCAGAGCAGTAATTATTTCACCAAACAGTGAAACGCTATTCAGCCCTCACTTTTCAACTGCTACTGATGCAATCAAGGCCAAATGGAGCCAAGATATAAAATTACTGCTGCAGCCCAGCATTTTAAAAGCAATTAAAAGTGAGAGGTGCCCATGATTACAGTGTAAGAAAGAGGGTTTTCATTAAACAAATGGGTGTAATGCTTGCTCTAAAACCCTGCTTCCCAGCAAAACAAAACATACAGGACTGGACTCACTTCTGACTTTCCAGAATGAATCCATTCCTTTCACTTGTGCAGAGTTACTCCAGATTTATTCAGTGAGATCAGAATCACACCTGCACAATGAGAGACGTTAGAGGTGCTTTTCCTTTGCTTTGTGTTACCTTCCTGTAAGTGTATTTTTGTCTCTTCCTATCTGCAGTTCAAATACAGGGAAAACAATAAAAATCCCAAAGAAACTCAACTGGGCTAGGGGACAGGAAGTGAAAATATTCCAGTCTTCATGTTTATTCTTGCCATAGGAATAAACAGGGCTTGGTTCAGTGCACAGTTCTGTCATAGCATGTTGTGTTTGCTTCTCCTTAGGCTGGTGAAGCTTCACTGGCTGCTGTGAAATCACCTCTACAACGAGCAATAGAAACTGGCTGGTGCTCAGAGGGGACAGCAGTAATCTGGAACTGCTCAGTGACCTGTTCTCTCAGACCTGCACTCATTGATCCTCACCCTTTGCTAACAGTGAAGAGCCCTGCATGTTTATCACTGTGAATCTGCCTCCTCTACTCAGTGGAGGTGAAGGACATTTCCCCCAACTGCATTGCATGCTCTTATTTATCAACCATCCCCACACATTTGTGTTCCTTCATATGTTTGGAACTTCCAAAAAAACTCAACCACCTTTGCTGAAATTTTCCATGTTTCATTTCTGACCAAAGGTGAGCCTGGATTTTTTGAAAAGCCAGAGGAAAATTCCATTGGCTGCTTGTGAACTGAAAAGAAGTGCCAAAACAAAGAAACACTTTCCCCCATTTGAGACAGCTTCTAGCCACAGGTCATTAGGGAGTGAAACACCAACCATCCAACACAAAGGAGCTGTGCACAAAACTTATGAAGATCTCACCCCGCCATTCAACAGGCAATAGAGCTACACCTGGACTTGCACAAGCAATGGCAGCTTGGAAACCAAGCTGGTTCAGCTGGTTTTCCTACGTAATTCAGTTCCTATGTAATTTCCCATGTAACTCAGTTGGTTTTCCTGCATATCCAAACTGAATCCTGCAGAAACGTGCAGCATCCTTCCATCCATCAGGCAACAACTCAGCTGGACCTGCATATCAGCAATAACATGGTAAAATGTAGGGCTTCTGTCTGGGTATTGTCTGTTAGTTGGACACCCCTCACCCCAAAAGGCTCCCTGCATACCCCTCTGCCTTGTATCCACCTTTTTCCTAACAACTATCCTGGTTCTAACCTGAATTGCCAACAATTACCCTCTGACTCTGAACAGAAGACATGGCCAGTAATTTTCTCTCTTTCATGGCCGACACAGAACTGGCTAGTCTTCTTCCAAAAGAACCAAACACTGGGATAAAAAAAGTCTTTGTAGATTTTTATAGGAGGAGGAGGAGGAGTGGGGACTATTTCACCATTGAAGGGATCTTGGAAGTTTGATCTTCTTTTGCTCTGAATGAAAATGAAGTTGCAGAGATCTCCTTGATCCAAAAATGGAAAAGTCTCCTGAATGCAATTGCCTGCATAACTTTGCTTTGGAAAGTATAAAACAAGCCAACCTTTCCTGCTATTTAAATTTCATTTTTCATTCTTTCACTCCCATTTCTTTTTCTTTCTGCCCATTGTGATCCTGTCCCTTAGCAGTTGGGGTATTTTTTGTGCTTCCTCTCTGCACCAGTGCCATCTGACTGACTGGGCACAGAGCAGAGTTGTTCACCCTCTGAAGGAGCTCTCTGGGGTAGACTGGAACACGTTAGGGAAGTTTATTATGGCCCCTGTCTTGGCTGACACACTGGGATTGAAGTAAGTGCCTCCAGAGCTAAAAGCCCAGGTTGTTGCAGGCTGGGGTTCGGAGCCAGCCCCGATCCTCTGCGGATTAGCACAGAGGGGGACTTGTGAATGGTCCATGTGATATCTGCTCAGGAGGTAAACAGAGGATTTTAGTCTCCTGGGCTGTCAAACCAACTCCTTTGACAAGCCCTAAATTCACTTAAAGCCATGTAATTTGAACATGCTGTGGGGTCCAAGTCTGCTTCACCCTTGATACTGCGTAAATGGGCCCATTAACATTTCGCCAAGTTTTGTGTGGTTTGTTCGTAAACAGTCACCGTGACGCCTACTTCAGGGAGATAAGCCCTGCTCTGCCAGAGCACAATAGGGGCTGCTCACAGGATGGGAATCCACGGCTTGATGAGAGGGGGAATAAAGAGCAAAAAAAGAACTGTCCCCCCAAAATGTTATTAAACTTCAGCAACTTTACCATCCCAGATAAAGAGTGTGTTTGCTAAAGTGTGATTTCATCAGCACTTGAATCATAAGCACAGTCTTTTATAAACCAGACTAAATAAACTTTTACCATGGGACAGAACTTTGCATACAACTCGTCATCTATGACAGAAACTTTTTTCTTTCTTTCTAAATCCAAGAAATTTAAACATTATGTTGATACCTCTAAGTGCCAGGATGTTTCAGAAGAAGAATATTGCATTCAGAAAAACATTTGATTTGAGGTTTTGGGAGGTTTTTTTTGTGAAATCACTGCAACATCAATGCAGTCTCAGCCTTCAGACTGTTCTCACAGCTCTTCTCTGAACCAGCATCAACCACCACTTGGCAATCATATGAACCAGATGCAGTCTTCCATAACACTGAGTATGAGTCTCAAACAGGATGATTTGGCAAATCTGTTCCAAACTTCACCAAGAAGCACAAGCTGAACACTGTCACCTAAATATTTCTGGGGAAAAAAAATCTGCCTTTTTGATTGGAACCATACCAACTCCTTCAAATCAACATCTATGATTATCCTAAATATATTTTTAAGATTCTATTTTTGAGATTATCCAGTGGCATCTCTGGGTAGGAACCCAAATTACTGCCACAGGCAGGAAGAATCAGTTAAGGAGAAAAGAAACAGGGAACTAAGTAGCCCACAGATGCTGATCGAAGCCACAGGGAAATCAAGGTTGCAAAGTTTTCATCTGAGTTGCTGTTTTCAAACATCTTAGAAGACAGCATGGTTAAAAAAAAATTTGCCAAGAAATTGGACAGATAGGAATTCACTGTTGGTCATGCTTGCTGTCCCCAGTGTGACAGAGTAGGACACCAGGAGAACATGCCCAGAACTGGGCAGGGTTGAAACATCCCAAGGCTACTGGAGGCAGACAGTCCACAGGGCACCAAGCCTCCAGCAGGGTCACAAACCCTACTCTTCTTCACACCTCCAGCCTTGGTGAGAGCCAGGTCCTGGCAATCTGAGCACGGCTGTCTCAGCACAGGCACCCAAGGCAAGCTCTCCTTGCAGCACACTGCTCCTTGTCCAAAGAGAGCTGCCCAGATTGTGTTATGGCTGTCTGCTATCACTGGCAATATTTGCTTTATCAGTTTTGTGCCTTAGTCATCTCTATGGCATGTAATAAGTTTGCAGTGGTGGGTTAACCCTCTTTTTGCCCATATTATCCTTTGAAGGGCTGTGTTTGCAGTAGACCCAGTGCAGAGTAGTTTGGATGTTGATACATTCCCACCATGAAGGCCAGTGAAAGCCTCCCACTGACTGCTGCAGGGCAAATTCCCCACTGTTTGGTTTTTTTTTTTTTTTTAAAGAAGAAAGCCTCTAAAAACAACTGTGAAGGAGCCCTGAACCCCTCCTGAAGCTGGGTTCGATCTCACTGTTCAGGACTCCTAAAGCCAAACCCCACTTTTCAGGTCCACACTTCTCTCCCTGACCCTCTGCAGCTTTCCAAGACCCTCATCACTTTTCTCCTTCAGGTTTTCTGAGTGCACACAAACCTTCTGGATCATTCCATGTTTAGGCTTAGTAGTACCCCTTTGCATTGTGAGCTGGGTGAGGTGAATGCCTTTATAACAGCTGGAAAGGAGGAAACATCACCCTGCAAAACCAGCAGCCATCCAAGCACCAAAGCTGCTGGCTCTCCAGATGTGTCTTGGCTCTGCTCAGTCACATTTGCTGGCCTTCCTTAGCCCCTTGGTGTTGCTTTAATGTTTTTCTATATACCTGAGGCTCTGTCCCTTGTCTAATCCTCACTGTCTCAGATTTTCAGCCCTCCGTGTGGAAAGGACTGTTCCTCTTACACGGTGAGACTTCAGGGAAAGTGAATGAACAGAAGAGAGCACTTAGAGCCCAGACGTTGAAAGGCTTCTTACACAAAACACAAAAGAGCTTTTCTTCGCATCAGTGTTTTCAACAGACAAAAGAAAACACATTTTCTGAAGTGTTCCTTGGAGATACTTTGTTTTGAAGTGGTTAAAGAATTTCGAATGTGAGATAAGGGGAGACACTGGCATGGAGCAGGATAACAGCTTGTTCCTCCAAGGGCTAGGATTAAATTGCAGGGAATGCTGGCACTCAGCCCGAGCTCAGCTTCCCCGGCCCCAACACTTGCTTGAAAAGGTAGAACTTGAAACATGTGCTTTGCACTTTCCTCTTATCATCGCCCTCCCTGCTTCGCCCATTGTTCGTGTGCTCTGGCATCACAAAGCCTGCGTCTAGGTTTTGCTCGAGACAGCGTCGATAAGCCAGATGATGAATGTGGAAAACTCCTCCCTGAGAGGGTTTGACTGGGGCTGTATTTGAAGCTGCTGGCAAAGGACTCTTCTGTCGTTTTTGTTGTTCTATGGCCAGCATCGGGACAGTCCCATTCTGCAGAAGCTGCACACTGTGGAGCAGAGATGCTCCATTATCAGGTTGACAGTGTTTATTGCTGGATCATATCAGCTCTTGTTTTGACATGACAAAACTCAGGATCTCTTCCATGTGCAGTTTTCACTCTGTCTCCTTACCTGCTTCTCCTCTGTTTTTTTCAGCAGCAGAGACTTGCTTGCAGACATTTCAAGCTGAACAATATTCAAGCCAGAAACAGTGCAAATCACTCACACAGTCAGCCCTGCTCAGTTTGGAGGCATTGCTGACAGATATGAGATGTTTCACCCATCTAACCCTCAACACACATGTTCTGACAGCAGATGGGTGAGTGGGGATTTTCATGTGCTCAAAGGCAGCATGGAGTGGCAGATTGGTCAGGTCTGTGATCAGAATATACTGCAAGGCCCTTTTTGTGTGCTGACAGAGAATGTCAAGACCTGTGTTTGCCTACATCCATTTATCATGGCCTGGTATGTTCAAAAATGTTGTCTTTCATCTGTAAAAAGCCAGAATCTTCATGCTGTCTTTGCAGCTGCATTCCTGGGTGTCCCAGGTTAATTGATTAATGAAGTGGAGCTGCTGGTATCTGTGGAAGAGAGGGAATCTTGATTTAATGTAGATACTGCAACGATGGTTACTGGAAGCCTGATGTAAACACAGGGGGCTGGTATGCAAAAAGAAAGATAGACCCCCTATGTGTTAAATAGCAAGGCAGAGTAGCATTTTACCCTTTTAAAATAAAGGAGAGGGTGGGAGCTGGTGGAAATGATGGCAGGAAACACACAGGGTATTGTCTGAGATCAACAAGTAGCAGTGGGACACCTAAGAGCCAGGACCCAGCCTTGTAGCCAAGCCACAAATTAATCAATTTTCAATTTTAGGTGGGTATGTCTTGTTAAGTATGTGAGCTATGTGTCTGTCCCTGGCTTACTCATTATCTCCTGGTGAGAAATGAAGAACAGTCCCATCCCTAACTGGACAGAAGGCAGGGACACAGGCTGAGCCATAAAGCTCCCTGCTGGCTCCTAAACCCAGCCTCTGTAAGCAGGTAAGCCTCGTGCTGCTCCCTGTCTCAATCTCCAAGAGCAATTTTGGCATGTCCTGGCATGGCTGACTTGCAGGTGATTCTGTGCTCATCACTCTCCTGTGCCAAATCGTAACAGGTCCCAGATCCAACCCAGCTAAGCACAAATATTACTGCAAGGGTTGGGATTCCCCTGGGGATCAAAGGGAGTCATAAAACCCACTTCCCAGTTAGGGTACAAAAACATACTGGCACTGTACTGGGGCAAAAAATGTCCCATCAGAATCAGAAGTGTCAGTTTGAACCTTGATCTTTTTGTGACTTCGAAGGACACTGCTGTGTGGTTTGTGTTGGGTCAGTTTCATTTGTTTTAGGATTTTGGGAGACAAAATACAGATTTTAGCCTATATATCTTCAGTAGTTGTATCATAGAGCTTGGCCTGTGTTGTCTCTGACATATTGTATACATGCAGCTTTATTTAAGTAACAGCTGGGATATATGAACATATGTCATCTATCAAAGATTGGAGAGGGAAATGCATGAGCTGGTGCATTTTTGTATAACTTGCTGTCATCACATTCATGTAAAAAGAATTAAGTCTCAAACAAAAAAAACTTGTTGCTCCATCTGACTATGGAAATCTTCTTTTAACCTTATGGCCTGCATGGTTGAGTAACTGTACGGAAAAGTTTAAGTGGATAGTACAGAGATCAAAAGAACTCCATCCATTATAAATTATTGGAGTCTCTTGTGCTTCAGAAAAAAAACAGAGTCAGGTTCTGTTTGTGTTCCTGTGGGTTGTTGTTGTTTTAACCTGTTAGTATTTGTTTCTTTAACTTATTTTGATGCTGACTGTGCCCATCAGCCTAAAAATAAATCATAAAAACAGGGAAACTCTGTAAACTCTGTGGAGTTAGGACACTTCATGTTTTACTCTTGGCGTGGCAGGGATCTATTCAAGGATATAAATAAAAGTTAGTGATTTGGGGCCCTTTCATGGACTGACAAACCTTAAGGGACCAAAGCCCCAGGGAAAACGATGTGTGTCTATTGGGACTTTGTAGAAAGTATCAGATTCCCCCTTCCCCAGGTAACACAGGTGATATGGGTGTGATAAGGTGTGATACAGGGGTGGGAGAGCCTGTGGAGGTCAGAGCACACCTTTGTGGGATGGATGAAATTCCACCTAAATCGAGACAGTGTCTGAAATGCATTGTTTTGGTAAATAACTTCTCAACAAAAGCTCAAGATCCAAATACTGGCTACAGCACACCTCAGCCCCTCTCAGACAGCAAAGGCAGCTGGACTTTGAAACACTGAATCTAGGCTAGGATAGACTTTGTTCTTCATGCCACATTAGCAAAGTCAGTGAGGCATAAAGGAAAGACATGAAAATTCTATTTATCTTCTGCATATCTCACCTACACATCTACAGATTGTCTTCCCCCATCCTCAGAATACAGAAGCTGACATTTTAAAGAAGACCCAAAGCTGATCTAATCCAGCATCTTGACTCTGACAGTAGCCAGTGGCAAATACTTGAGATAACTGCATTAAATCATGACTGTAGGCAAATTTTAAATAACCTTCTTTCTCAGAATGCTCGTTTTGCATTGAAATGGTGAAGGAATGACTTCATCTCTTAACAGGGAGTACTGCCCCTCCAAAAGTACTTGCTGTTAGGATGTGTAACTTACACCCAGGTATCTTCATTATATACTTTTTAAAATATGGCTAAGCCTCTCCCTGCAGCAGGAAGTGCCTTATGCCTTCACCTACCAGGAAATGGTGTTTCATTTTATTTAATGCCCTGAAAGGCATGGTGCTTTTGCATTGTGAGTTTGGAGAAAGATTTCAGGATGCCTCCCAGAGACTTATTTCTGGTATTTACCCCCTTTCTCATTTGATACAATCACTGCTTATCTGGGCCCCTCCAGCTGAGGAGCTGTGTCCTTGGGTCCATTCCTCCCAGCACAAAGGCTCACACACATCTCAGACAGCTTCAGGTGTCTCAGGGAGCTGACCTGGGAAGACACCTCCAGAGGATAGGTGAGATGTGATGCTCATGGCCCTGAAGTGCCACTCCTTCTCTGGAGGGAAACCTGAGGCTCCCAGTGCCAAATGTTTTGAGTCGAGGGCAGCCAAGGCATCTCCATCATGAGTTTGCTTATAACCACTCCTACCTGCAATCCACCTGCAGGTCCTCTCCTGATCCTTGCCCTGATTTAGTGAAACTCCATGTCTAACCACACTCTAAAAGTAGGAATCTTTCAAAAGGTGACAGGAATTAAAAACATGCAGTAAACCAGTTACAGACTGCATTCAGATTTGGCTTTAAAATGCTCAACAAGTAACACCAGCTGAGGTTTGTCTTCACAGCCTTCTCGTGTCCTGAATTTCAGCACGTGCCAGATCATGTTTTTCCCTTCCCAAGCTGCTGGGTGGATGGAGAGCTGTCACGCTGTTCCCCATTAACACCACCACTGTTCTGCTCCTCACACCCAGACTTTCTCACAGAAACCAGACTCCTTGCATGAGCTGTAGGTGGGTTTCTAAGACCTAAATTTCCCTGGAAGCTTTTCCCTTACTCTTAAACAACATTTCCCACAGGTCTATCTGTAACTCAGTCTCTGAAAAGCCTGGACATGGATGCCATGTATCTCCACAGGCTTGCTCCTGCCCCGAGCTTGATTATGTTAATCTGCTGCAAATAACATCACTTCACTTGTATGCATGACTCTTCAGCCAAAACCTTAATCTGAATTCTGTGTGCTGGTTCTGAAGAGCTTCCCACTCCATTTCAGCACATTGATTTAAATGTCCTTTGTGGAAAATGCTGTCAAACCCATATGGACCGATTTTGCCATCACCAGCACTGTTCCAATTATCCTACTGTGAAATGCTGCCAGATCAAGAGAGCTGTGTTTTACTGTCCCTCATCCTACAGCAACTGACAGCACTGCACAGTCTCCCATGGTTCATGTTTAACTTAATCTATGGCTGTTAAAATTACTGGATACTATTAAAAGATAGGAAGGAAAGAATGGAAAATCTTACTTCCACAGGGTTGTGTTCAAATGAATGTTGAAACTGGCGTAGCTGACATTAGAAAGAGCCAGACTGGGCAGCACGTAGGCAGGAATTAAGGAAAATGATGAGCTGTGAGGATAACCCAGGTCTGTTAAGTGTCCTGCAGTCCAGGCTGGGATGCAAAGTTCCTCAGAGCCTTAGAAGGGCATCAGAGGAGCTGCTCTGCTCTCCCAGTGGAAATGATGCCATGGGCAAGGTGAGCTCTGTATCTGGCTCTGCCCCTTTCTGCAGCTACTCTGGGACTTTTGGTAGATGATTGCATTTTGAGAAAGAACTGCTCTGGTTTCCAGGTGAGCTCTTGCAGGCCCTAACCTTGTTGGAGAAAGCAAGGTCCACAGGGTGAAATATTTTGAGACAAGGGCCATACAAAGCCATGTGTGTATGGCTATTTATCATCCTCTGCACCCACACAGACCTGTGTGCAGCTTTGTACCTGTACCTACCCCCAGAAGGTGCTTCCTCATGGCTTTTCATGTTCTAGTGAAATGTCTGAGATTATTTCCTTCAATTGTTGCCTCCACCCTCCACCACCCTCAAAATTATTCATTCTAAAGGAAATTTCAAAAAGCTTTTGTTTGAAAATTCCCTCCCTCTAATTGAGTGCATTGTACAGAGATCAAAGCAGTGGGTCTTGCTAGGCAGGAGTTTTCTGAACAGACTCCAAGCTTTTGGTGTAGAATGGGTCAAAATGACCTTTGCTTTTTCCCCCTCCCACATTCATAATTAGTGACTGCTAATTCACATTACCTGCCATGGACTAGACTTCACCTCTAGGTCGATTATTCTTACAGCCTTGCTGTTTTCCACAGAGTGGGAGTAAACAGTGCTGCTAAATCACACACATTGGAATCTTGGAGCATGGATCTAGAAAGGAGAATAAACCATCAAAGTCTTTTTCATGGACATACTTCACCTCTACAGGTTTCCACTTATAGACAAAAGTAGAGGGAAGCAGAGGAAATACTGAACCCACAGCAAAGAAGTGTTACAGAGATCCAGATCCCACGTGTGGGTGAGTTTCCTCATCCAGGACTCTTATAGGTGAGCAAAGCAAATAATAACTCATTTTACAGCCCTAAACATGACAGAAATATCCATCACAATGAGGAACAGGGACTCTTAAAGACCTAAAAAACAATCATAAACAAGCAAATTTTAAACATCATCCCTGGGGAAAGCCTCCTCCCACACACAAGTGTCAGATGCTAGTCTTGGCTTGACTAATGCTAAAGCACTAAAAAGGGAAGAGGATGGGCACTTCAACATGGATTCAAAGCTGCAGCTCATAGAAGGAGACATTCATCACCTGCAGGAAGTCCTGCATTTAGAAGGGCCAGTGGGTTATCAGAGAAAAGCAGTGGTGGAATGGCTCCAGAGAGAAATATTTAATGCAAAAAAAAGCAAAAAAAGATAATGTGAGGATTTACTCATAAACAGACACGTTTCACTGCTGCCAAATCAGCAATCTTACTAATGAGGGTTTAGAGAGTCTCTTGCCAAATAACTAATATTACAGTGTGTAAAAAAGCTCAGGTTTTCTAAATGCATGACTCTCCAGCCAAAACCAGCTGAATGCTTCCTCATTTAATACTCAGTAAAATGTTTTATTTAAATGTCTCATAATGCTTCCAGTGTTTCTAGCATACCGAAATGCAATATGTATCATTTAAATCCTGAAAATACCAGCACTTTGCAGGTTTGTTCAAGCTACCAAATACATCATATTGTCCAATGCTGCTATATTTGGGACCATTTTGAGGAGAGACCTAAGTCCAAAACAGCATTCATGTTGCAGTAGTTTCCCAGTCTCAGACAATTGACAATTTTTTCCCTAAGTTTCAAAGTCTGCAACAATCCATCTGGAATTTTACGTCCATGATCTTTTGGAAGAACGGCTTTTTCTTTCTGGAAAGTTTGAAGTAGAAGTGGACAAAGCTTCTTTGAGACCTGTAGGTTCAACAAATGAGGTGTTTTCATTCTTGGAATAGTTGCCCAGTTTGTGTTTATTTTGGCTCATCTGATTGTACATGGCTGGAGCTACAGACACCAGGCAGGATCAATGCTTTTCACCAGCTTTTAGTAATGTTGTTTGGGGACAAGGACTGGAGACCTGGCCCCACAGATGGAATTTTAAAAATGGGCCAACACACTTGTGTTTAAAGCTGAAAATCTGAACACAAATGATCATCAAGTCCAAGAGGCAACTAAAGTAAATTTGCCTAAATGAATGAGGCTCTTCATATATGGTACTGAGGGGTGTTTTCAGAAGGAGGAGGACTGTCAAATTCACATTAAATGTAACATAATTTTTCCAGTGGTTCCCTTAGCCCTTTCTCCCTGTCTCCAGAGGCTGCAGGGGCTGCAGCTCCTCCCTTGGTGCCAGCTCCCATTCCCAGCAGTTAAAGAAGTTAAAGTCCTGCCCCCACTGCTGATCCTCAGCTACATCCAAAACCCACCTTTGGTTTCCTGGACTTTATACCAAATTTTTTCACCTTATTCACTGGGGTGAAATCACTTTGGATGTTTCCAGCAACTGGAAGTCCATTTCCCTCCAACTATCCTTTGACCATTCCATCATTACATATTTGCAAAGTCA
This sequence comes from Catharus ustulatus, assembly GCF_009819885.2. Lineage (NCBI taxonomy): Eukaryota > Metazoa > Chordata > Aves > Passeriformes > Turdidae > Catharus > Catharus ustulatus. The sequence continues at coordinate 69,140,362 of NC_046225.1, read as the reverse complement.
ATGACTAATTACTAAATGACTAATGACTAAATGACTAAGCTGAGGAAGTCCTTGAAGTACAAATTGTTGAATCTTGTTTACACTTACCCTTTTCCTATAGCCTTTCCTAGGCACCTGCTACTGGCCAAGGCTTAGAAATAGGATAGTGGAATACCTGGGTCTTTTAAAAGTAATTCTTGTGTTCTTGAGCTTTTATAATGCATTATTTCTGCTATTTTATAATAAATGTAAATCTGTGTGAGTGATGAGGCTGCATTATTTCAGGAAAAAGGATGTTTCTTTTTTTAGGAGTATGTGTGTGTTTATAAACGATCCTTTCTGTCTCATCCACAAAGGAAGTGAATTTAGGACTGCCAGCTCAACAGGAGGTGTGACTGCAGCCATGGTAGCTCAATCCAGGCAGAACAGTCACAGCAGCACTGGCAAATGGTGGTGCAGGATTTAGCAATGGAAGATCATGGTCCCAGGAGAGTTGTCACCAAAGCTCTTGCTGTGGGGTCTTGTGTGCTACTGCCATTTGCTCCAAACATTTACCCTCTGAATCCACATTCTGCTGGAAATTTAAGCCTGGTTTTAAAGACATTGTGATGCCCAGTGTGAGTTCAAACCAAGGACATCCGAATGGCCAAAGCTGTTCTGCACTTCTACTGTAACCTTAATTCAACCCACAGACATCAGAAAGACAAAAGCTCTGCTGAAACCACATGGCTTCACTTCCACAGCATTGCATCAGTCTGCCCTGAATTTTGAAAAGTCCCACACCCTTTGCAATGGCAAAGGTGTGTTTTGGAGGAGTCACAGAAGCTGAACCAACCCTTACACTTCCTTCCCTCGCTTTGCCATTACAGGACTAGACAAAATTTTTTTTGTAATGTCACCCAAAATATTAAAGACCAGTGTGGAATGACACATGTCAAACACCCCTCCAGCCAATCAATTACCAACATGTAATCATGTGAACCTTAATGACAGGAAAAGAAAACAAATATTTTGTGTTTTCTAATGATAAGTACACTTATGCAGCTACAGTAATGTTTGTCTGATCTTGGCCAATCTGCTTCAACAAACATCATGTAAAATACCTCCTAGAAAGAGTTCAGGATGCTGAAGAGTTTGGAAATTGCCTAGGATAAATAATACAGAAAACAGTTTTCCCTCTAAATCAAAAGCCAAGCTGATGGAGTAGTACAAGAGGAATTTCCAATTGTGACAGCTGATGACTACAAGCTTGCCTGTGTTCAGTTGTACACATATAATTGCCAGTGAAATAGGAAACTGCTGGCGAGGAAAAAATCGTTCCAGGACCTGGATGGGAGGGTAGATGAGAGAGGAGCAGCAGCATCAGGGCTTGTGTCACTTGATCTGCAGCCTTCTAGGCAATGTCATTATTCTTTTCAAGCTCCTGTACAAGCTGCCTGGGTAAAGAAGCTGTTTCTCTGCAGCACGAGGGTGCTCTGTCTCTGGAAAGTCTCAGTCACTTGGAAACAGAAGTGGCAAATGCTGGCAGTCTGAGTACAGTCATATTTCCATCACCCAGGCTGAAAGTCGTTTTCTGCCTCCAGTCTCTTCAACACAAATAGCTTGATTTGGAAAAAAAAAAAAAAGTGAGTATGCAAAGAAAACCATGAACCAAATGTGAAGAAAACATATTTGAAGTGTACACTGATTTGGGTGCTGTCATAAGTTCTGTATTTTCAGGGCTCACCAGTTTCCCATTTCATGTTAGAAAAATCATAGATAAACACTCTTTACAAAATCCTGAGATTATCTTCAAAAATCATGAGATGTTTGACACATGAGGAACAAACCTACTACTTTGAATTCTAAGCATTTATGTATCAGAATCTCAGCCCCTTCTTGCAACTGCTGCTATTTTTTGGGTTTTTCTAAAGGTGAATTCTTGTGTAATCACCCATAGGAAAACAGTAATAAAAAGTTCACAGAGGCTAGTGATTTTGGTTCAGTCAGATTCTTATCCAGATACATGCAGACAGAAATGTCATGGTCTTACTAGAGGTCTAAAATGTTCTGTGGTTTTGTTAAAGGTCTGTCAGCTGGGATAAAGAGAAGATTATGAAGAGAGAAAGAGATGAGTATGAAAATTCAGCTTTTGGTTAGAAAAGAAAGGAACATTTGGGCTTTTACCTTACAGAGAAATGTTCATGTGTGTGAGGCTGAGGCTCAGATGTTGATTCACATCTTAAAGGCATGGCTTTTACAGCATCATGACAACATTTTTGAGTGAGTTTCTCGGATCTAAAGGCCAGGCTCAGGGGTTAGGCCATGGGATTGGGATTTTAGTGGTAGTCCAACATGCTGAGCCAATCTGGGGGAAATCTGAAGTTAATTGCACAGGGAAGACCCTAATTGTACTTGTGCCTCTGTTACAGGTGCTGTTTATATACAGACCAGTCTGTACACGTTTTAAAATCCTGTATATTAACAGCAGCAAGTTCTGGAGCATTGAGAATGTTTAATGGTCTAATTCAATGATGGTCCCATTTTCCAAACCTGGGATGCAACAGCTGCAATCAAGCAACAGTGAAATGTGAATGATAAAGCTGCCATAAACAGCAGCACATTTTAACATCACCTTTTCCACCTCTGAGCCTTGCTGTTTGGAAGGTTACTGTAGGAAACCCAGTTCTGGTACATGAGACACACGATTACACAACTGCTGGCAGGATGCAGAATGATTCCAAATGCTGTGCTTCAGGATATGCTTCCCAAAATCCATGAGTGACCTGGGGACAGCCAGAGCAATGCTGGCACCTCTGCACAGAGGAAATGGGCACCACCTCACCTACAAACAAAAGCTGGGAAATTATGTCTTCTGTGGCAGCCACAGAGAGAGATCCATCAGTCTGTAAGCAGCATGTGTGTCACAGAATCACAGCATGGTTTGTGTTGGAAGGGACCTTTCAGATCACCTCATTCCAGCCCCCTGCCATGGGCAGGGACACTTCCACTAGAGCAGTTCACTCAAAGCCTCACCCAACCTGGCCTTGAATACTCACAGGGATGGGGTACCCACAGCTTCTCTGGGCAATCTCTCCCAGAATCTCACCACCCTCAATTTAATCATAATATCTGATCTAAATCAAGCCTCTTTCAAGTTAAAGCTGTTTTCCCCTGCAATGTGGGTATGCAGCCCAACACCAAAAGAAAAGTCCAGAGCCAGGCTCCTGTTGCAGCAAATTCTGTTTGCTGAGAGCTGTGGGTCACAGTGGATGAGCGTGGCTATGGAGGGTCAGACCTTTGCTCTGATCCTACCTCAGCTGCAAGGACCTGAAGGAAATTCTCATTTAACTGAGGTGTCAGACAGGTGAACGATGGGCAGCTCCTCCACGGGGCAAAGCCTGAGGTCACAGCTCCTGACACAGCTCCAAACAGCCCATCAGTGTTCTCTCCAGCTGCAGGAGTGCTGGTGCTGTGCTGGCTGAGCTGGTACACGAGCACATCCTCCCAGAGCCTCCCCAAACACAGCCTGGATCCTGCAGCTCCTGCTGCTGAGGAGCAATGCAGGCTGCAGCCCTGGGATGGAGCAGCCTGGATCCATTTTCCCAGAGCTTGCTTCGGGGGATGTTTTTGTTTATCCAGCTCGCCATTTGCATTTGCTGCTTTGCTGTTTCACCTCAGAAGAGCTTGCTAAGCAATTCTTGCACTGGCAGGGTGCAGCTTCCACCAGACACTGCTGGGACTCTTCTCCAGCTCTGTGGAATGAACACTTCAGCACTCTCTGCTCCCCTCTTCTCCTCCCTGTGCACAGAGACATTTGTGAGACACAAAAGGATAAAAGTTCTCCTATAAACTGCCAGGCTAGTGCTGACACTTCTTGCCACATAACTGACAGGACTGAGTTTATGCAAATAAATCTTGACAATGAAAAGCCCAGGATATTGTTAAACTCAAAAAGATCCATTTGCTCAGCTGAGGAGGTCTTCTGGAAATCACCATCCATGGGGATTTCACCCCGGTTTCTTTCTGTTGAGACAATCACTTTTATTATGATCAAAACATGCCTTCCAGAAAGGGATTGACTGAATGAAGAATTTGGAAATAGATTTGAAAATGTCTTGCTTTCCCTCCATATTTTGTGCTCAGGGTTAATCTGCTTTGCTGTTTTAATTGTTCTAATTGTTTTTCCATGCTTTATCTCCTCTTGAATCTGACTGCCCTGAAATTTCAGGCTGAGCCTCTTCTTACTGGTTCTTGTGCTCTGGGGCTGAATTTGAAAAGCCCTTGTAGTGCTGGGTATCTCTGGAATGTACTTGGACACTCCATCAAGTCAGCTCCTCAACCTCCCTTTTATTGTCCTGTTTATCTGGGGGACAGGAGGGATGCCAGGTTGTGGTGACAGGGGGATGTCACAGGTAGCTGGGGCTGTGTCCAGCTCTGAAAGGATGAGCTCACACCTCCCTAAAGAATCCACTCCTGGCTTTTGATACTCAGTCCAGGAGAACCATTGTGTTGAGGGCTCCTTTCTTCACTGCCTTTGGAACAAACTCCTGCCCCAGGAAAAATGTAGGAGATATTATGGGGAAATTAAATGACCTGATGGCACAGCCACTCAGCCCTGGGGCTGAGGACCTTGAGCCCAGCCCATCAACAAGGGCTCTACCAGGAACCCAGATTCCTTTGTTTTCATTATTTCATTCCCCTTTACCACAACCTTACAATCATCTTCCTTTGCATTGGCATTTTACCCCAAGGCCTGTTGTCAGCAGGTTCTGGTCCTTTCTCTCTGACTGCTGGACTACAAATTGCTGGGAGAAGGATCCCAGTCTCCCTACACCTACAAGGCACCAGAGACAAAGTTGTGTCCCCAGTGTGAAAGGTGGCACTTGGTGCACATGAGCCTTGAGCCCCTCTCAGTGCTCCAGAGCATCATTCTTCACAAGAGTCTGCTCCCTGACTTGTCCAGCAATTTTGTGTTGAGGGGCCCATATCTCAGTTTTCCCAGCCACTGAAAGCATTTCAGTGAGGTTATCAGTGCTGTTATGAAGGAAAACACTTTTCTCATGGAGTGGGACCATAGGTCTGGTGCAGAGGTGCTCTAAGTGGTGGTACTCAGGTATGAACTGATTGGTTCCTTAGATCTTATAAGAAAAAGGACAGCCCTTGCCAGGGTGGAAAAAAAAAAAAAAAGCATTTTTAGCAGCAAATGCAGAGAGCTTTCCTTTTGCAGCATAGCAGCAACTGAATTTCACACCCTTTCTCTCTGAAATTCTTCTCTCTATTTTTCCTGCCTCAAAATCCAGGTTGGTTTGTTGAAATAAGAAGTAAACATAATGACTTTAATGGGATGAGCTTGCAGGGCTGTTGGCTGACTGAGGCCACCCAGCTAGAGTTCAGTGTGAGACAGTCTGCACCTTATAAGGCCAAGAGATGAAGGCATTTAAAACAAAAAAATAAAGGATCTGAACATGTTATTTAAATCATGGTGAAGGCAATTTTTTTTAATTCTTCTTTTCCCCTTCTGGTTCATGACAAAACCTGATATATGCAAGTGAATATAACGTCTAACATTTGTTAAACCCAGACTGAAGGCCAGCCAGATAGCTCTGAAAACAAACTGTGAATATTTTAAATGGAGTGAGATATACATGATGGAGTAAATAAAGGGTACATACCACATAAGAAAAATTGGACAAAGTTCAAATGCTATTCATCTTGGAAAGGCTTTTGAGCAGAGCAGTGCAGCTTGGAAACACTTGCATGTGCATTAGGGTCCTTTACTGGGGTCTGGCTATTTGGGGTAAGGGGAGTTAAATCATTAAAAAGAAAAAGGGAAAAAAAAAATTGCCAGCCCAGGTATTGCATGCTTTTAGGTAACTCTGAAGAGCTAAAAAAAAATAAAAGAATAGGGGTTGTATTAGGCAATAGGTGGAAGTGGTCCAACATGTCAAGAGTTCAGTGCTACTTCTAGGACTTAAGTGCTAATAAAATAAGCTTCTAAACTGCTGAAGGCACATGTCCAGCCCCAAATGCTTTCCAGTTCCTTAGCAGTTACTATTTTTTCTGTCTGATATAGCATTTTTAACTCTACTTCTCCATCCCAGAGATACTCCCAAATTTGGCTTGTTTTTATTTCTTTGGATGCTTTTTCAGTTGACACCACTCTGGAAATTGACACCCTTAAACTGCAATTCCTGTTATGCATAATGCCACTTTTTCAATGTTTTAAAACTTGTTTCTACTTGTGGATTTGGTGGGAATCCCAGCTATGAAAAAAGATTACATACACAATACATACAAGGGAAAAATGGATATCATTTACCCATATATCAGTACTTTGCTCCGTGCAAGCAATAGGTCCAACTTTATGACTGGAGAGAAGTTGCCCAAAAGGGAAAAAAAAAAAAAAAAAAAGAGGATTTGAGAAAAAAATATTCTTTTTTATATTATTTTTTGGAATGTTAGGACTGGACTTTAGAGCTGACAAGTGGTAACTTGTGGTTAGTGGTACATGATAATAAATAAGTGGTAGCTCAATCCCGGTGCCACCAATGGAAATTTTTAGGCTCTCAACAGAGTTGAAATGCTCTCTGGGGAGGTTTGCAAGGCAATTTATTTGGTGAGAACTGGATGAAGACATACCTGTGGGGCAGCAGGAGAGTTAACAAAACTCTACACATGATCTCCTGCTCCTGAGCCATCCTTGCAGCCCCTTCCCCAAACCCAGTGTATGATTCTTCCCCAAACCCAGTGCATCAGTCTTCCCCAAACTCAGTGCATCAGTCCTCCCCAAACTCAGTGCATCAGTCTTTCCCAAACCTGGTGCATCAGTCTTTCCCCAAACCTAGTGCATCAGTCTTTCCCCAAACCTGGTGCATCAGTCTTTCCCCAAATCTGATGGATCAGTCTTTCCCCAAACCCAAAGCATCAGTCTTTCCCCAAACCTGGTGCATCAGTCTTTCCCCAAATCTGATGGATCAGTCTTTCCCCAAACCCAAAGCATCAGTCTTGCCCCTCAGCCAAAAGCTGACAGCTCTTGGCAGCGCGGCTCGGCGTGGCTGTTGGCTTTAATCACATTGCTTAATTTCAGTTTTCCCTGCATGCTCATGTGCGTGTTGCCCATGAACTCTGCATTTTAATAGCAGCACGACACAGGAGCTGCTCAGGCAGTGCTTGGGTGTGTGGGCAGGGAAGGCTCCTTTGTCCTCTCCCACAATATCACCCATCTCTGTTTGGATATCTCCACGGGACCTGTTTGCCAGCGTGGAAGGCAACAATATTTTTCCAAAGACTCTTCTCTCAATCAAATGACAGGGGTCTTTGTGCTACCTCATGGGAGTCCCTCTCACCCCACACTGCCCCTGGAATAAAAAAAAAAAGCAGAGAAGCACACTGTTTAAATATGCATATAAAGCTCTGCTGCACAATAGATTAACTGCTGTCAGCTTTCTATTTAGTGCGAGGAAAAAACAGTAGAGATTTTTAATTGATAATTCAGAAAGACACTCCATTGAATGGTGTTAATAATTACATCTGCCCATTCTGAGCTCTTCATCTACGCAGGGGTAATAGAGCCTTGTCCCTCAGGGACTGGAGCCCAGCTGAGAAGGCGGGACACCAAGCAAAGGAGTTGTAATTTGTATTTTGTCAACAAAAGCTGCTTAATCCTCCAGAAAGGCATCCTTCAGAGAGGCAAGCCTTTGTCCCAGGGTTTTCAGAGTGGAGGGGGAGGATGGGGAGGGAGGGAGAGAGGGAGAAAAGGGAATTACTGGCCACATGTAATTTATGGTTGAAAAGGTTCATTTATAGCTATCCCACTGTTGTATGCTTAGCCTGAGACCCTACTAGCTTCTCATTCTCTCATCAAGTTTGCCTTTTGTGGCTATACGAATGGTAATGATTTGAGGAGAGGCTGGTCATGGTTGTTAAGAGTCATCTAGCATGATCAGAACTGAAGTCTCAAATTGATATTCATGTCTAAATACATTTTGGCAGCATGAAATTTGGGGGTCCCTGAAATAATCCTCTAGGAGCAGGCAGTCATGATGCAGTGCTATGCATACATGTATTTATTAGCCTCCTTCCTCCTTCTGAGTTTCAGATGACACAAAGTGTTTTCAGTCTGGTAGAAATGATTAACTGTATATGAGGAATAAACAGATGATTAAATAGATGATAAAAAGATCAGAACTGGAGATGAGCTCTGGTGATCTGATCATACTGTCTAGTTTTGCTTTCAGGTCAGATCCAAGACAGAAGACACCTATTTTAGTAGTGCAGTTTGGGTAGTGAGAAGTCCTGAAACACAAAGCAAAAAGTCCTAAAAATGCATCAGCTGCTTGACACCTATACCACATTAGGCTAGCATCTCTTGGGACCAGACCCCAGAGCAGCATCACCCTGTTCTCCCTGACTCATCTCCTGCTCTCCTGACTTCCAGCCTGGACAGTCTGTGCAGGTCCCCAGTCCCTGAGAGAGCACTGAGCACCTTCATGGCAGATATTTCAGCAGGCTGGCCACAGGCACCAGCAGAGTGATGTGCTCACCCTGAACCTCTGCAAGGTGTGATTCCCTGTGCCTGGAGTCAGCCTCGTGCCCAGAACAGTGACAATCCTCCACCCCAGGAGTCTTAGTCTGAAATGTGCTAAAAAAGGACACAAGTCATTACCAGGAGTGATCTGGAAAAAAAAATCAACAAAAAACTGGGCCAGCAAAACTTCTGCCATCCTCAGGCTCAAGTCCTTTGGTGTGGCACCACATCAAAAAGCTGTTTAGGTGTACTTTGGTATGAGTGGATCCTCATCTGTCCACCCCCAAGCACCTTCTCTACAGTGGGCTCCTGCTGGCTTCAACACAGAGAAATGGCTGTGGGATAAAGGCTGAGGGAGGAAGAGGAAGGATCTTCCTCAGTACAGGACAAAAAGGGTGCTGGCAGCAAGGGGGGGCATACCAGCAAGGGGCAGCCTGGCCAGCAAAGTGTTTGCTCCCTGAGCTGAGGCTTAATGATTGTTCAGGGAACTTGTTGTTGGAAATGTAATGCCAAAGTGCACATCTAAACACACCCAGATCTGAGGACGCTTGAAATCCAAATTTGCACCTTGATTTGTATTTGTGACCAACCCAAAAGCCTCATTTTCATTTATATCAATTCACTCCATAAAAATTGATTATTTGAAGCTGGGCTGGCACAGGGTTAGGCCAGGCTCCAGAACTGGATCTGAGCTTGACATTTTTGATCCATCCTTGTACATTTTCCTTCCTTCCAGCTTTCTCCTTTCTTCCTTCTTCTTCTCTCCCATCCTGCCCAGTTTCTCTCTATCTTTCTAAATAAATTTGCACACCCTATCCCCTTTCTAGATGATGGCCTTGTCATAGAAAGTCTAATTTCAAGTTCAAGTGTACCTGGGGGATTTTAATTCTCTAAAAGAATTTAATTTTAAAGGATGAGCAGAAGTAGCAAGGGCATTTCTGGGACAGAAAGAAAAGGCACTTTCCAAACCAGATCAATAAGTGATCCTGCAGCAGACTAATCATTAATTTATTCATATGGCATGTTATCAGTGCATCCCACCAACAGGAAAGTCACAAACCAGAAGTTATTCTCCTCTGTACAGTAAATATCATGGATGATTTCCTCACTCAAAGGCATTTTTCAGGAGATCGATGGGACTGAGCAACTGTCACACCCCAATTACTGCACAGCCTTCAGTGAACTCCTGACCCTCAGAACCTCAGTGAGGTTTTACCTGGCTTGCAGACCTAAAACAAGAGTGCTTCTTTACATCCTGACAGCTACCCAGTCTGCAAGCATGTTGGAGTACTTTTCTATCCCACTTTTTAGCAAACCAAGAGTTGAAGGCATTGCCACGTTTCTATGTCCTGCCTTGCTTCCTCTGAAGTTTCACTGCAGATTTGATCCTCATGAATGCAAACAGGGACAAATAATAGTATGTACATAGGGACAGGGCAAAAATGGTTCCTGGAGACAATCCACTGAATGCAAATAGTAATGTAAAATCATTACCCAGGTAATGAATTTGCCCTTTCTGCATTACCCCCGCTAATACATGCAGTAAATGCCTCTGAGTAAATGTCTCTCAGCAAATGTCTCCTAGTGATGGGTTGTCATTTAGGTTTAACTGTGTTTTAACACAGCAGTTTCCTTGCCCATGCCTCTCCAAACACCTTTGATGTTGCATTTGGACCATTAGGAACAGGTTATTACCTGGTTACTAATGCTGGCTCTGTGTAATTTCTCCATGGCATTACCTGAGTTAACAACTGAGTCACAGGAGAAAGGGCTCCGTGCATCACGGAGCTGGGCTGCATTGGGTGGCTGCAGGGTGAGTGGAACTGGCCTGTGGGGCAGTGCTGGGTGCTGCTCCTGGCACAGCATGGAGTGCTATTGATGTGTGCCTGTGTTGATGTGCTGCAGACACAGCACCAGCGGTCACTTGCCTGTTTGGAAGCGTCACGCTTGCTTTGCTTCCCTTTGGTAACTATTTGCATTACCTCTCTTTGCCTTCATTATTACTGAAGGGGGACCAGTGTGTTCTTAATTGCAGAAAAGACTTGGACAGGTACCTGATAAACCAGAAAAACAGGATAGGAACAATGTCTTGAGGGAAACTTACTGTTCTTACAGAGTCAGTGACTCGGTAGAGGAGCTGCTGAGAGCGGGATCAAGATCTCCTCCCAGTTATTTCCCTCTGTATCCCCATGTCTCCATGGAATGTGAGAGGGTTTTTCTGGTCTGTAAATAAAACCAGAACAGAGACTTTTTTTTTTGTCCTCTCATCATTCACAAGATGAACATTAGATCACTTAAAAACCCATTAACTAAAATCCTTTTGCTGAGGCAGGAACTGAATCAGCTTGACCAAAACACGCTGCTCTGTGCCTGTGTTTGTGAGAGGATGACTCCAAATAACACTTGGGGTTTACTCACAAAACAAAAACAGTGTGTTTCTGTTGAGCCAAAATCCGCTCAAGGATTTCATATGCAGCAGACTAGCTTCAGCCAAAGAGGCTGTGCCAGACTGCTGAATTCACTCAAACTTTTCCGTTTGTCTAAACCAAAAGGGGAAAAAAAGGCACTTTCAGCAAGGGAATTAAATAGTTGCACTAATTTACCCCTTCCCCTTGTTCTTTGGGCAGTGTGTCAAAGGGAAGTGCTTGTCCATCTTTTCAGTGGGGAAGATGGAAGAAAGAAAGAGATAAATTAAGTTTATCTTTTCATAACTTACCAAATGCTACCAGCTCATTGCTAGCAACTGAGGTGGTCTCTTTCCAGACTTACAAGATCTTCTCTTGTGTAAGTTTTCTGAGTTTTGCTATATTTCAGGGAAGAAAACTCACATTGTCATCAAGAAATGAGGTTTCAGGTTATTTAGCTAGGCCAGTTCTATCTGCTTCCTATATAAACCAGAAAAAAAAACATTTCAGTGCTACTGCACATTTCATTATCTGTTCTTATCTTGCTGGTTGTATTTTTCTCACTGTTTATTTCTATTCAATGAGAAATTATTTACCCCAGAAGCAATATTTTCCCAGCAAACTGCCAGCATTGTTACAAGTTTCCATCTTTTTCTCTTTCCACCCCCACTTGCTGTGAAGCATTTGCATTGACAGATGAAGGTGGGATGGCAGGGATCTCCCAGGGCTCTGCATTCAGTCCTGGCTCTCAGGATGTGCCATCTCTGCCAGAACCTGGCCAGGCACCATCCAAGCTCAGCCCAGCCCTGCTCCCTCCTCTGCTGCTGGAGCCTGTTTCAGGGCAGCACTGCTCAGGTGGCTGAGAAACATCTTCTGATTTCCTGGCTACGTTTATTAGTGACCAGTTTATAGCCATTTGTTCTTGTGCCAACTCTGCCTTTTGCTTTAATAGCTCTTTTGCCTCCTTTGTATTTACATCCCTGCTGTATTTATAGACAGCAGTCGTGTTCCCTTCATTTTGCTGGGCTTAACAAGCCAATCTCTTTTAGTCCTGTCTCATAAAACAGGCTTTCCATGCCTTGATTATCCTCCATCCTAGCTGCTTTTCTCTGCACCTGTTTCTGTTTGAATTCATCTTTTGTGATAAAGTCAAACCAGTTTAAAATCACTGAAATAACCCACTGACTGAAGGACTGGATTTGATTATTTTTCCAGCCAGAAGCATCATAATAAAGCTCAGTATTATTTTATGAGGGCTATGAACAAAAGCTACGTATTTTCTTAGGCCCAGGTATTATCTAACCATTACTTGAGGACCACACTGCTTAATAGAGCTGCTTTTCTGACTGCTCAAGAGACACGTGGCTGTGATTGGCATGGAGCAGATGCTTGCTCTGCCTGTGACATCGCTCCATTCGGTGCTGGGAGACAATCTATTTATTTAACTTTACCAGTTAACCTTTATTTTTGAAAGTTTGCAATATCATCCATCAAATTGGGAGGATTGCTTTTCACAGGTGCAAATGAGTCATCACATGTTTGCCAGCTTGGAAAACATTTAGAAAATTAGGGGCTAGAACTTTAGGAAGGCAAAAAAAAAAAAAAAGAAACTGCAGTCAGTCTCGTGGCCCTTCCTGGGTTGTACAAGAAACAGAGATGGGTTTTCTTCCATCTCAGGTTTTGTGCTGCTTTCTGAGATCCTTGTCAGCAAACATCAGTGGCTCTAAAGCTGAGCCCATCCCGTAATGAAACAGTTATCCCAGCCTTAAAGGCAGGATTAGCTCCCCGAAGCAGAGCAGAGAGCCCCTCTGCACTTTTTAACACCTCATGAAGAGATCTGGCTGCCAACAAAAGGAAAATCCTAATGTGTAAAAAATGCATAATAATAAGGACTTTGGCTGAGTGGAATTCCATCACGGATCAGATGAAATTGCCTTGTGCAGCTTGCTGAGGGCTCCGTGCTATGCTAAATGACCTTTGTACCATGTAAAATGGGCACTGCAGCAGGATGCAGGGAGGACCAGGGGCTGGGCTGCTCTTTTATTTTCCCCCCCTATGGAGTTCAAGCTTGTCAAGAATACAACAAAAACGAGAGGGAGAGAGAGAGGGGGAAGAAACGTCCCATTGAATTTTTCATGAATGATTTTTGTCAGAGGAGAAGGAACATCTGTGTTTATGAAGGGTCCTAGGAGGGGACACAGCGAGAGCAGGATGTGACTGCCTGGTCCTGGGTACCCAGGAAAATGTGCAACTCCCCATTCCAGTGGTAAAACCCAACCTGTGCTGCAACATTTTAAGATTACAGCTGAAAAGGACCCTGCCTTCACCCTCAGTCCTGTCTGACTGCAGCTGCCTGCTTTGCACTTGTGAAGCAGCAGGGATTCCCAGAGGGTTTGGGTCTGAGGTTCAGGGGGTGTGGATGCTCAGCCCCCGAAAAAACAAGCCCCTTCTGCCTCAAAGTGATGAAAAATCCTTGACAGCCTCATTAGTTGGTGTGTCTGAGAAGGGCTGTTGGGTGGCCAGGCAGGTTCATGTTCCCCCCCACATGGGACTGATCATCACCTGAGCTCACCCATGGGTGCCTCCAGAACCCATGAGGAGCTTTTCTTTCTTCTTTTTGTGCTGGGGTTTCCTCACCTCCCTCAGAGGCACCTGGGGCTGACAGGAGCAGGAAAGGGGAAGCAGGGAAGGACAGAGGGACTGATCCTCGTGGAGGTGTTCAACACTGTCCTGAATCACCCACTCAGGGCCACATTTGGCACCACATCTGAGAGCAGCAGGAGCCTCTCTCAGCTCAGACTGGCAGGAGCTGTGGGATCCTTTCCTGCTGTTTGAACTAAGGGCTGAGAGCCTTTCTGTAGAGTCAAGGGGGAATTTTACTTCACAGTTTGTCTCCTGTGTCGTGATCAAAGATGCCCTTGAGGAAGCCTCCACCATCAGCACAGCTCTGGGTTTCTCACCAAGTCTGCAGTTTATTACTGCAGGGCAGTGTTTTTTATCCCATGGAGGTGGACATGTGGAATAGCTGTTCAGTGGTGACTTTGGATGTGTTGCAGAGCTGCCTGTCATGAAGGAAGACTGAGGACTGAGCTCAGCATCATCATGTCTGCTGTCAGTTCTGCTTACTCTGCTAAGGACAGGGGCTGATGTGCTGGGAGCCCAAACACGATGCAAAATCTTACACCTGCCACTAGCACAGGCTGCTCCCTTAATAAAATTAAAAATTAAAAATTAAATAATAAAAAATAAAAAATAAAAAAATAAATAATAAAAATTAAAAAACAAAAAACAAAAAAAATTAAAAATAAGAATAAAAATAAAAATAAAAAATAAAAAAGGAAAAATTAAAAATTAAAAATAAAATTTTAAAAATATAAAAAATAATAAATAGGCAAATATACACCCAAAACTGATGAAAGGGATCCAAGATATCTCAACAACTGTGTTGCATGTCTGCAGAAGCAGGATATGAGCATCTGTTGTCATACACTCAGTGGCTTTGTATTTGATCTGGCTGTGCATCAAGTGTCAAACTCCCAAGAGTTCACAATTCAAACTATGGCTAGATTTCAAAACAAATGTTTTCCACCAGCGCTCACCAGGTCAGCAGCCACCCTGAAAGTCTGCCCAGGAGGGTGATGAAGGTTCTGAAAGAATCAAGCTGAGTGCAGGTGCAGAGCACCCAAAAATCAGCCCTTGAGTTGCTGTCAAGACTTGTATTTCTGCTGTTACCTTCTGCTCCCAAACAAGCCTGTGCTGCCCCACACGTTCACACCCACGTACCCCGAAGGGTGAACAAGCCTGAACAGGCAGAGATGAGTATCTGCTCCCTGGCACTGGATACCTGAAGTGCTCCAGTCTCCTGGGGGCTATCCATGCTGCCTTGCAGCTCTTCAAACAAAGATTCCCCGAGAAAAGACACAAAACTCACAGAGCACACAATATTCCTGAAGGCCAAAAGGTTCATGGAAAACACAGCCAGAGAGGAGCTGGAGTCCTGGGTTCTTCTTCTACCCACTCCAGTACCATTGTGTGTGACTCAAAACTGTTTATTCACTCTACCTGCAAATCTCTTTTCACCTATCTAGGGAATTCATACCCATCTGCCAGGAATTTTTCATGAATTAATTTGGTCTGGGAATGCTGGAAGAGCTGTTACTGAAATACCAAGGAGATTTTTTTTAATATTATTATTTTTATTAAAACTTGTTCCTCCCCCACTGCTCCCTCCACCCACTCCCCATGGCCAGAAGGTAACTGCACCTTCAGAGAGCATTTCAGAGGAAATCTCCCTAGAACCTTCCTCTGCATGGGCTGGCATCATCAGTCAGAGACCTGATCCATCTGGAGATAACAGGAGTAATTTATCCTTTGTGGCAGCTCATCTTCTTGCCCAGACATCCTCAGTGCTGAAGCAGGGAGGAATCTTTCCCTTGGAGGACAAGAAGCAGAAATTGCCCTTGATACCTCTTTTTCTGGCAGTAACAGCAACATTTGGCTCTGGTGATGTCCAAATGCCCTTTCCCTGGCTGAGAAAGCCACAGAACAGACACAGGAAGCATACCTGATGTAATTCCAGCTTTTCCTCCCACACTACCTCCCCTTGGAGGGGTTTTGCTCTTTAGGCAGAGCTGGATCTCTGGGCAAGGGCTCGGGGGGTGGAGGTTCCCTCTGCCCCATCAGCACTGCTCATGCTCCATGTGACAGCACCACAGCAGCTGGGCAAGGCTCCTCCAGCCCCAGCCATGGACAGCACATCTCAGCTGTGAGGAAGGACCATTCCCAGGGACATCAACAGTCCTGTTATGTGGTTTTTGGTCTGTGCCCCAAGCAGAGTTATGGTGCTCTGGCAGCCCCACCACTCCAGTCATGGCACATTTACCCACAGTGTGCTGAGCAAAGCCCCACTGTGCCTTCCCCCAGCACCAACCAGTCCCCTCTTTCTTCTTCAGTTCAAAGTGCTCTGGCACTTCATCTGGAAAATTCTTTAAATCTACATTACCTCTGCCTTATTTAATCTTTTCGGGAGCACTGACAACCAGTGCACGAAAAAAGAGATTTTAAGCTGAAAAGAAAGCAGGCCCTGATCACTTCTTGGGGCTAAGTTACAAACTGAATTGGAAACTGGAAGGTGAAAAGAATATGTTACCTTTTAAGTGTCACGTTTTTCTCTGCAAAAATGCCTTTTAACTGAGCTGTTGCAGAAGGCATAGCAATAGCATCAAGCAGGCCTTAGATCTTGCTCTGTCTTTTGCTCTTAAACAGGTGCCTTTGGTGTCTGGCTTTGTTTTTGCAGAAGTGGGGGCCACCAGGCATTTACTTAGATTTTGGAAATCTCTCAGACTTGGGAAGATTTTTATCTCTGTGTTGAAGCACTTAGAGTCCCCACTGCTTACAACACTTGATAGCACAAATCAGATCCATCCTCAGCATCAGCAGCACAGAGAGACTTGGACATTGCAAATACTAGAAAGAAAAGCAAAGAGGAATTTGTAGGCAGCACCAATGTAGCAGAACATGATAAATTCCTATCTGTCACACCTGGAAAGCTACAAACCACAATGCCACTTGGAGCTTACCTGGATTTCAGCAGGGTGTTGCAGACTGTGTATCTGAGTGAAGGATGCAGCAGCACACTCGGACAAACATTCCCTGCATGCTGCAGGACACAGGGCAGGCAGCACTACCATCATCCTGGCTGAATCCCCATGGGCAGGACTATTTTAGGACAGTCAGGTGAGGACACAGCCCAGAGCACATCACCTCTCCAGGAGGCACAGCTGGTCAAAACACATCCAAGATCACCATTCCCCCAGAGTGCCTTCCTGCATCAAAGCATCTATTTACCTAGGGTGCAAAAAACATCCCAGCAGGACTGTTCATACATTTCTCCTGGTGGATTTGCAGGAGCCCATGAGAGAGGAGGTGGCAAAGGGGCTGGGACAGGACAGGGAGATGCATGGGCTCACTGCACAGGTCAAAAGCAAATGGAGGGAGAAGAAAGGCTGGAGCAGCACTCCGGTTTTTCCCAGTGGATCTCACAAATATTATAATCTTCAACATCTTTGCTGCAGCTACACCCACATCTGCACCAGGCTCACACCTTTGAGGTCCAGTCCCTCCCACCTGGTGGCTGTCTCTTGGACCCCATACACCAGCCACCCCTGCCCTCTTGTTTCTGAATTTAGCTCTGAAATACTTTTGTGTCTGACCCCTTTTCCTTTTTGCCCCCCAGGACACTCACCTGGGCTGGGATAGAATTGTGACAGAATCGATTTTGATAGAATTTCAGCAGGAATTTTGCCCAATTAAGAAAAAGAAAACCACGGTTTCCCTACGGATGAGATAATCTCTGCTGTTTGTCAGCAAACAGGCTGCAGGACACAAATAAGAGCAGTGTAACATAGTAAAACACTATTTTACACATCAGACAGGCTGAGAAATGTTGATTACAATTTCTCCTTTTGTAATCAAATGCAAATATGAAGACATTTTCTTCTCTTAAGGAGCTTTCATAGCAGCCTAGGCCATGTATTGTACAGTACCCTGTGGTGTCAGCTCTCTTTGCAGAAAGAGGCACGAGCCTCTGTTGCAGAGATCTTGTCTCAGTCTGCTCTGACAGTGACTTAAGACAGCTCAGTTCAGTTTATGCACAGGCATTGGACACATTCTCCAGGGTCTCTCAAGCCCCCAGATGACACAAATGGCCCCAACCCTTGTTTGATGTGCTGGCCCCTTCAGGTGTTTGACAAACTCCCAGTCTTGTCCAGAGCAGCAGATAACCAGTTCGGGTTAGACTGAACTCTAAATCCTCTGTGCATCAAGCTGCAGTTTGCAGAACTGGAAATACCTTTTCCTCCTTGTTTTCTAAAACAGCCTGGGAGATCTGGGATTGGGATCAAGGCACCATCATATCCTTCTCCCACACACTGACCAAAGCAATCTAGAGGAGAGCTCTTTCCCAGAGCACTGATTAGAGATTTATTGATCTCCCTTGGGGATGCTGGAGAGCTCCCCATGTGTGTACTTCCCCTGCATGCTGTGAGACCACTGAGTATGAAAACAAAATACAAGCAATAAGGAGCAAATTGCTTCTTATTTATACAACAAAGCCGCAGTCATGCAGGGCAGAGCAAAGGAAGCTCCATCTCTGGCTGCTGAAGACTTCCCCATGAGCATCAGGTACAGCCTCAGCTCAGCAAGGCTTCATCTACACCCAGCAGCTCTGGGGAAAGCTCAGGTTGGTGGGAGGAAAGAGGGGGAAGCAGGGCTGTGTTTGCACCAGACTGCTGTGGCTGGCACCCTACCAGCCTGAGCATTACCAGTGGTGGGTGCATGGGCAAAATCTTGGGAGCAAATCCCGCTCCTGAGCAGATGCAGGCAGCCAGGAGCTGGAAATGTGTGTCTGCTGCCAAAGCTGCACTGGAGGCAGTGCTCTGAGAGGGCTCCAGCAGCTCCAGCAGAGCAGGACAAGCTGTGATTCACCAGCTCTCCCAGACTTGTCCTGGAGCAGAGGGAAGGCTGAGCCCTCACAAGGACGATGTGAGTTCCCCCACAGCAGCTGGCAGGGATGAGAGCCAGGGGAGATGGGAATACTGCCTGCCCTGCTTTCCATCCATCTCTTGCACAGACAGGACAAACAGGAGAAGTCCTGCTTAATCCTCCAGGACACTGAAGGAGGTGCTGGCAGGCAGCAGACCAAGACCAAGAGACTGATGACACAGAAAAAAGAGGCAGAGCAGGGAGCTGAACATGGATCCCTTGGGGCAATTCGCCCACCTGGCGGGGTCTCCTCTCTAACACTTCAGTTAAACACCTATTTCTCCAGTGTTTATGCACACCTGAGTTTGCCAATGCCCCTCTGCTTTGCCAGGGCCTCCCTCTCCCAAAGCAGCCCCAATGTGCAACTCATACCTGGAGCTGCCTGAGGGAGGACGGGCTTGGCTCTGCTGCTGAGCAGACAGGTGAGCACTGATGGTACCACAGCTCCTCCAGGGGAATGATTACCTGATTTATCTCCAGCCAAATCCTCCCTGATGTAAACTGTAGAAGCTCTCTTGGCAGGAAGCCCCATCCCCTTATATAAGCTGAAATATTGCCCTTTGAGATTTATCCATTACTGCCAGACTGCTGAGCTGCCTGTCTGCAGCAAGGGCCTCAGAAGAGGAGAGGATAGCTGTGTTCATACTGGTTTGGTCTGTGCAAGGTGAATATTATTGCTCATTTTCCCCTGCAGCAGAGAGCCCAATGTCACCTGGACACAGATTCCTCCTCTAGCTCAAATAGTAGGAATTAAATTTGACCCTGTAACTATCTTCCACATTTAAATACTTGATCCTAGTGGGGAGGGAAGCCTCTTTTGGAGGTCTGAAATTTATACACAGGCACAGAGAAGAATACTTCTGAAGAAAAATTCAAAGCAGCAAATCACTGTGCATATGTGAATGGGTATTCAGTAAACTGCAATGCCATTCCTGGAGGGATCTGGTCCCATCCCCACCCTCCCACAGCAATTACACTGTGCTGTCGGACCAGTTGTGTTTGGGAGCTCCATGTTTAAACCCTCTGAGGGCTGACAGGCCCAGGGAAGGGAGGCAGCTCTTCCCTCTGCAAAGCTCTGATAAGGCCAAGGGTCTGGCTGACAGACCTGGAGGGGCTGATGGGGTCTGCTCAGTTTTGAAGTGCTCATTACACAACTGCAGATTGCAGAGGAGAGCAAACCCGGTGCACAAAGTGTAAACCCAGAGATAGGGACAGGTAGCCTGGAATTACACTGCCTGACACATGGCTTCCCTTATTTGATGTCACTTAAAATGCCACTTGAACTTAAAACCCCTTTCTCCCCTGAGATTTAATAGGTGCCCTGTGGCTGTTTTCATTCCTGAATCCACTGCTGAGCACTGACATGAGGGGAGCTGGTGCAGAGAGGTTTCTGGGCAGAGCTGGGTCAGGTCTTCCCATTCACAGCTCTGAGTAGGAGCATCCACTGAGAGCTGCTGTCCTGGGAAAAACCTCTTCCCTTTCTATCTGCATGTCCCAGTCTCATTCAGAGAGATATCTTCCATCTCATCCTGCCTACCCCACTACTTTGAGCTCATTCCCCTCTGCCATTCCCACAGCAAACCACTGCTTCTCCAAGGGGAAGCCAGCTTGGATGCAATTTTCCCTGGTTGCAAGGGCATTAGGGAAGTGAATTGCTGGCTGTCACTGCACAAATTGCTGTGCCCCTTCCTGGAGCATCCTCTATTGGACTCCTCTCCTGACAGATCCCTTTGCCAACTGGCTGCAGGGAAGAGCCTCATCTGAACCCCCAAAAAAGCAGAAGTGGCATTTGAAGTGTGAGATCCTGGACTAGGTAAACCCCAACTTACAGTAAGACAGCCCCCCATCCCCTTCAGAGCACTGTCATGTTTCTCAAGGGCTGGGGACCATTGTTAGAGAACAAAGCAGCATTTCTATAAAAGAGAAGAGCACAGTTAATAAGTTCACTAACTGAGAAAAACAGCCTTTTAATATCTCTCTTTGTGACTCATAGTGTGAGAGCCAGCTGTTACTACTGGAGAGAAATTCCTTGCTGATTAGTCTTTTAAAGGGCTTCCCAGATAATTAAATAATGATTTCTCTCCCCATTCATTCTAAGTGACAGGAGAGCCTGGCAAACCCACTAAGCATGGAAGGGCAGCATGTTTTCCCAAGCCTTATAGGAGCTTAGCTATTCTGCAGCTAATCCGGAGCTTAAACCCAGCCACAGATCCTGCACCCAGGGACAGGCTGTCCCCCTTCCTGCTGCTCCTGGCCTGGGACAGGCTGAAATCCTGAAAAAGGCTTTAGGCCAGGGCTGTGTTTTCAAATATGAAATTGCAATAGGAAGGATGGTCTCACCTGGGCAGACAAATTAACTTTTGTTCACCTCAGCTCACTGAGACACCAGCAGTGCTGGGGTTTGCACGAGCTCAGCAGTGAAGGTGAATCAATCCCTCTCTGTCCTTCCTGGACTGTGCCCAGAGCCACCACTACAGAGAATGAGTGACCATTGCAGAGGCCATTTGGGTTTTTTCTGGGATGATCTGGCCTCCAGCACATCCACTGTGTTTCCAAGTCACCGCAAGAAGCACAGTGATCCACTCAGGCAGGAATTTCAGCCATAAAATCTCATGGGTACAGCTCCATTGGTCTGATGGATTCTGGGTTTCCACCAAACCTAAAAGGTGAAAGACAACCTGTGTGCTCTCCAGGTGAAACCAGCTGTAATCAGGGACATCCAGACAATGCAGGATTGGGAAGCAGACATGTCTACACTTGGATAACTGCATTCTCACTTATTTTCATGTGTTTGGCTTTTACCTCATACCTTACAAAGCCAGTGAGAAATTTCAGGATTCGATAACCTCTGGGAAAAATTAAGGTCAAAAATTAGGGCACCACCAATAAAAAAAAAAGACTTAGAACATATGTTACCAGAGAACAAGACTGGTTTGTAGCTTCAGTTGTGCTGAAGCATTTTTTCCAGTGAGCAGATGCTTTTATTTAATTGAAAACCAATGAGAAATATCATCTGAGACAGAAAAACATTGACCAACCATATAAATATGTGAAAATGAGTTTGTGAGTTTTGCCCATTCCTAATTGAGGATCTGTTTTCATGGCTAATTGTGAATCTGTTTAGGGGCAAGACAGGGATGGGATAGATAGAAGGGAGAAAATATTTAAGAAGCAAGTGTTCTATCAGTAACACACTGTAATGAGAATCTAGCAAAAAAAAATTAATTTTATTTTTTCAGCTAAGATCCATCTGGCCATCTTGGCAAGGAAAAATTATGCAGCATTAGCAAAAGAGATTTTTGAAGAAGTTATTCCAACCTAAGTAGAGCCCACAAGGGATGTTCAGGCACTTGGAAATGTTATGGATTTGTAATGTCCCCACAACACCAGTTAACCATTGAATTGACAGGTAAACTGAGGCAGAAACTGGTTAAGTAATACCACTGTGTGACAAAACCTGTCAGAGGATGGAGTGCTTCCTCCTCTCTTTGCTCCAACCCTCAAGGAAACATCACCCCAGCATAATGAAACCCTGAGATGGAGTGAACTCTGATGACAGGCGATTTTGGATGAACTGCTCCCCAACTTGCAGCCGTGAAGGCAATGGGCTCTGCAAACCTTTCCATAGAAGCCTGGCTCAGGGAGGATTCTCCTATGGAAAACTTGCATTTAAATGGCATTGAGCACTTAGCCTGACAAAAGGCAGGAAACTCAAAGCAGAGGGTGACATTCTGTCTTTAACTTACATTTTTATGCCTTTTATTCCTTTCTTCCCCAGAGTGCAAATCAAGGACAGGGGGTCAAATTGAATCCCTCAGGAACTCCTTGGGTTCAGTGGTCTTCCACCAGAAGCATTTGGCAGCCTGTATCATCAGATAAAGCAATTTTTCCTGGGAACAGGAAACTTAGGCATGATTTTGTAATTCACAGTGCAGAAGAGCTCCGTGGCCACCCTTGTTCAAGGGGAACCAGCGCTCCCAGCAGCCTGGGTCCCAATGCCTTGACCCTGCAGGAAAGGTTAGACAGAGGTGCTGGGAGACAGGAAGAAGCAGGGATGCTTTGTAAACTGATAATGTTCCCTTTGATCTGAGAGGAGTGAAGGAAGGCAGAACTTTTTTAGATAAGACATGGAAAGAGAGCAGTCCAGAGCATGAGGGCTGAGCTTCAGCAGAGGCCAGAAGAAAGATGGACCTACAGCTAAAGGAGAAATGCTTCAAAACTCCAAAGCTGAGCTTTCTGAGCAGAATATATCGTCTGTATTATCATCTTTAATTCAACAAATTATGGCTTTCACATCTGTTGAAACTACTAAAAAAATTCTAAAAACCCTCAGCAAAACTAGCCTGAACACAGGGAGCCCTAAGCATTGAGAAGTTGAAACTTATGGTCAAAATGCTACCACTCCAAATTCCTTTTTATTAGCTGTGTCCTTAGGAAAAAAAAAAAAATTACTTTTAAAGCATTATTACATAATTTGCCACGTGAAAGGTCCCTGTTGTTTTGTCTCATTATTCTGCTCTTCTGCAAAGGCAGCCACAGACCATCTTTCCTAATGGATCAAATCCAGCTGGAGGGTTTGTTGGCCAGCAGAACCAGCAGTGGGTGCAATAACCAACATCTGGAATTAAGGCTGGCTCTCTGCTGTTTGCAGATGTCTCCATGTCCTTAGAGTCCTCTGGGGACAGACTTAAAAAGCAGGTTGAGTTGAGTCATTGCTTTACTCTTGAAATGAGACAGCAGGTTTCCCCCCACAGCCTTGAACAGAGGCAAGAGCCCCTTTGTCAGGGAGTTGTGCCAGGGCAGGTGCTGAGGTGTGGAAATGGAACAAAAGCAAGGGTCATAAAGGGAATCATGGCCAGGACCTTAGGGGCAAATTCAGGGACTTTCAGAGACAGAGGCTGGGGTTGCAATGGCTCTTCATCCCCCACACTCATGAGGAAAATCTGAGGTATCCACACAGAATAACACACCAGAAGGTTTCTGCTGTGCTGTGAAATGTGCACTGTGCTGAAGCCTCCCCCACTGTGGCAGGTACAAGGGACTGCTCTAAACACTCAGTGCCACTGGGTGATGCAGCATGGTGCCCCAGCTGTGCTGCTCCTGTACAGCAAAGAGTGGATTTTTCCAGCAGAAATCAGCTAACTGGAGAGGGATGGATTCAGCAATAGAAGTTTTCTGACATAGGTGCAACACAAAGGGACAGTGTAGAACAGCTTTCCCAACACAGGCACTGAAAGAACACAACAGGTTTTCAAACCAGCAGGAGAGACCCCCAAAAGAGCTTGCACTGCTTTTTTCAAGAGTCTCCAAGTGAATAATTATCCTAGGGTGAATCTTGGCCTTCCCACTCTGCACAGTCCCTTTGGAACTGTGGGGAGCTGTGGTGCCACAGTGAAGCTGTTCTTGTTTTCAGAGGGAGCTGCACATCCAGATAACTCTCCTGTTTACCCACCAAGCACAGCCCTGGCATTGTGGCTGGCACTAGGAGACTGATTTTTAATGCCTTCCACTGCTGGTAGCAAGTCCCTGGCAATCTCTGGTAAAGCAATGAAACCCTGGATGCAAGGAGCAGGATCTGTTTCAGCCTGGGGATCTGGGGTGGGTAGAAGTTTGATTTTGTCTTTTTTTAACTACTAGGAAAACGTGATAATCAAATCTCTCTGCCACTCTTAATTAGCAAGGGGGAAAAGCAGTACAAAGAATAATTAGCAGAGGCAACTTTCCTTTAATATGAGGCCACAGCCAGCCACCCCAGGCGATCCAAGCACATCGGATTGTGCAGGGGCATTCAAAGTCAGCTACAAAAGCAGAGGAACTCCCCTACATGCTAACGTTACTGCCCTCCTTATATTGCGCTATAAAACGGGGTGTCAAAAAGGCTAGAGATTTTACACTTAGTGTCAGTGGTTTATAGTCATTAGACTAATTATGTTGGTGTTTTTACCACCTTTATTCTACTAATTGGTCTAAAAGCCAAACAGGGACATCATTACTTTACACAAACAAGCAATTATTGGGCCATAAACACACCCTGGTTTGTGTTCCCTGGGTGAGGAGGGAGCTCCTAATGCTCTCTCTGTGGTGTCTGCCACAATAACAGGCATTACTGATGCACTTGACTTTAGCTCTGCTCACAAAGAGGCCTCAAAGCTGCTGATACACAAGAGAAACTGGGTATTTGTTACCTCCCCACCAACAGATTAAGGAAAATGGCATCACTCCAGGTTCAGCCCATGCATTGCTCTTTGTGCCAGCACAGCTCGACCTCATTTTGGTTGGGTTTTGTTGTGTGTTTGCTCTTGTAGGAAGGGGCAGCTCAATGGAATAATTTGTTTATGGGACACCCATGAGAAATGTTGTATTCCCAAGAAATCTGGTCTCCTTGCAGGGTGAAACATTAGCCATGACATTCCAAGACTTGTCACTGCCCAGAGCTCTGCCAAATACTTGTGCTTGTGAAGGGCAGCACCTTCCCAGGTTACACACCCTGCAGTCCTTCAGCAGTGATTGCTCTCCCACCTCGGCTGTCTCACAGTGGCTGCTGTCCATTCCTCTTGCATTCCTGGGAAGGCCGTATCTGCTGGCTGCAGCGTTTTGCTTGAAGGCTCTGTGCACTTCACACATGTCAGCACGGACTGGGTTTGAAATGGCACTTCCTGGAGAGCAAACATTCGCACGTGGGTTTTGTGTCACCTGGCAGCACCACTGCTGCTCAGGGACCTGGGCTCTTCATCACCCACAGCCAAGATTTCAGTACCACAATCCCTCACAGAAACCCTAACACACCTACTTTAGTGAGTGTGTGTGCAAGGGGTGCTTCAGAAAGGTATGGGGAAAAGAAAAAAAAACCAAAACCAAAAGAGAAATCCACCTCAATATTACCACACTGGCGATATAAAAATTACCTAATATGAATATCATGGTCTAAAACTTTATTTTGATTTACCACCATACAGATAGTTCCTCTTCAGATGAGATTATAAACTGAATTTATCTTTGAGTAGAACAAATGTGGACCTTTCATTGTCTTTAAGAAACCATAGTGATTTTGTGTAAGCCCTAGGAATCAGGAATAGATTAGGGCATTTGGAAGAGGGAGGCTTATCTCAGGCAAAGCAGAGAATGACCTTGCACCATCCAAAATTCCTTCCCCAGTGTCCCCTGGGTGTGATAGTCCTCAACATTGATTCATACGTGTTTCAACAAATTGAAAGGCAGTGTTGTCATGAACCATGAAATAATACATGTGTTTCCTACAAGGGTGATCTACTTTTAAATGTTTTTTGAAACAGGCTGTGTAGTTAGTCTGAGTTCAGATGCTGGAAACCTCTGTGTTTTTCCTAAATAAAGTGCTCCAGGACTGAGGCCTTTTTCGTTTGCTGAAGGGCTTTGAAATCCTTGTGTTGGTACCACATCACTGCTTTTTTAAGCCCTTCCCCTGAAGACTTCATCGAGTATTCTCACTTCGAAACCGATGACACAAAATGGTCCATTAGAATTAAATTACATATGAAGAAAAAGTCAAATGCTCAGTGTTTCACAAATGTTTTCTGCAGCACGACTCTGGCTGCTGTATTTACTGAGCCCGTCAGATTTTTGACTCCACAGTTTCTTAAACAAGCCAAGGTTTTGTTTTATTTTATGTTCCATAAATCCATTTAAATTGGGCTATAATGGTTAATTTTAAGCTCTCTCTCAAATGTTTCTAAGGGGCTTCTGTAATATCCAACAGAGCTGGCTCCTCTCCTTTGGAAATAAGAAACTGCAGCTTCAGTGAGAAACACTATCTGAACAATGTCTTCTTTAAACAGCCCCCAGAAGCACAGCATTTCCAACTCTAAGGGGAATTTGCATGTGTTTCAGCATCAAAGGTTGATATGACCCTATCACCTAGGGACTGTCATGTTATCTAAGTGCCCGCATATCAGCAGCACGATAACATTGTGTGGTTCACAGCTGTCGCAGAAACGACATATTTTCTGAATTAACCTAGGCTCGGATTTATATAAACTATCCCTGATAACATCTGCCCAGGACTCTCCTTTGAAAATGAGCAGAGATCCTGCCCGAGCTGCCTTCTGCAGCCGGGAGCAGACAAAAACCCAAACCAAACCCAAACCAAACCAAACCCAAATCAAACCCAAGCCAAACCCAAATCAAAGCCAAATTAAAGCCAAACACAAACCAAATCAAACCCAAACCAAACCCAAACCAAACCAAAGCCAAACCAAAGCCAAATCAAAGCCAAATCAAAGCCAAACCAAAGCCAAATCAATGCCAAATTAAAATCAAACCAAAGTCAAACCAAAGCCAAACAATAGCCAAATCGAAGCCAAATTAAAGGCAAACCAAAGCCAAATCAAACCCAAATCAATGCCAAATCAAAGCCAAATTAAAGCCAAATCAAACCCAAATCAAAGCCAAACCAAAGCCAAAACAAAGCCAAATCAAAGCCAAACCAAAGCCAAATCAAAGCCAAATCAAAGCCAAATCAATGCCAAAACAAAGCCAAACCAAAGCCGAACCAAACCCAAAACAAAGCCAAACCATAGCCAACCCAAAGCCTAACCAAAGCCAAATCAAAGCCAAACCAAAGCCAAATCAAACCCAAAATAAAGCCAAAACAAAGCCAAATCAAACCCAAATCAAAGCCAAATCAAACCCAAGCCAAAGCCAAATCAAAGCGCCTCTCCCTGGAAAAATCACACTTCGATTCGTGACGCTCACACCAAGAAACGCTGGGAAAAAAAGTGTTTAGCGGAGAAGGTAGAACAATGAAGATGTCAAGTGGCTTCTGGGGATCGAGCCGCTGTGTCTTGTCATGCTTGGACATGAACGGGGGAAAAAAAAAAAAAAATGTCTTTATTACCCGGCGCGGTCCCCCCGCAGCGCGCCGCCGGCTTGATCCTATAACTTTCCCATTAGAGGAGGGCGCCCGCAATCCTAATGAGGCACAATAAGTAGATTATGGGAGTCCTTTTGTTTTGCTAAACAGGCGCTTTTTCTGGCGGGGGTCTCACAAAGGTGTGCGGGGCCCCGGTGCGCCGTGCCGGGTCGGGCCGGGCAGCAGAACCGGGGCTCATCAGAGCTGGGGCTCATCAGTGCCGGGGCTCTGCCCTTTGTATCGGGGCTATAAAGCTGTCACAGCAGCCCGATTCAATGTTCCCTCACTCCTACCCTGGCGCTTCCTCCCCTCTCAGCAGAGAGCTAAGCCCCGGGATCTTTTGTTTTCATGAGAAACCACTGGCATCTCACATTTATAAGGATTTTAAAAGCTCTGCTATGAAAAATAGCTCTGCCTTGAAAATATGGGCGATTTTCTTGTTGTTGTTGGGTTTCTTTTAATTGCATGCGAACCAGCCAGTGAATTCCCGCAGTCCTCTGAGAAGTTATTTTTACAGAGAGATCTGTGGTTATTTAGCATGCAAAGGAGAGCACAGCTTTTCACCAGGTTGCAATCTTTCCACCTTGCATATTCATTTCAAGTACCAGAGTAGGAGACTGCTCCAGGGGAAAAATAGCAGGGATGGATTCCTGCCTCTGTGAAGGGAGTGGATCTGCTGGAAAGATAAGAGGGAATAGCACTGGGCCCACCTCCCCTGTAATGGGTTTCTTAGCTATGCTCCTGTAACCATTCCCATGCTGGATGGATGTAGAAAAGATATTAGAAATGTGGAAAAGGTGATAGGAATGATCAAACCAGCCTGCAGGCTGAGGTGCAGTGTGCAAAACTGCACTCTCATCTTCTGCTGGTTTTAATTAGGCCACCCAACCTTTGAGAATTGAGGCTGAGGAGTTGCAGGTCACACAAGGACCCTGCAGCGTGGCTGCAGTGATCTGCAAGGAGAAAGACTGCACAGCCAAGCAGGAAGTTTCATCACAGCCTGCTCAGATGTTGCTTGTCATCACTCTGGTTGGACTGGAGATATATGGAGAAGAGCCTCTCCTATTCTGCTTTGGTCTCTCCATGTGACTGACAACAGACAGAGAAGGAGTATAAATTCTGTGAGCACAAGTAAAAGTATCTGGGGTTTGAGATCACTGGGGAGCTGTTTTGTGTTATAAAGTACTCTTGTTGCACCTTCAGGGGGGCAAAGTTGCCCTGGTGTCCTGACCTACCTGTCCCCAAGGACAGGCTGTGCACATCTCTGCAAATCCTCATTTCACCAGCAAAGCACAGGAGAGCCTGGACACAAAACCTGAGCAAATATCTTCTCAAAACAGCAACAAACGTTCATGCATTGAACTCTTCTGATGGATCTGGAAATATTTTCTGATGAATTTCCCTGACAGTCTTTGGTCTGGAATTGCATGTTAAATTTTTCAGTGGATACTCCTGTGGAATTTCATTGAAAATCTGATGTTTGTAGTCCTCCAGAACCATTTCAAGTGTTTCTACTGAACTGAGACTGCAAGAGGGCGAGGAGGCTATTCAATTTGTCACTGCAGGCTCCTTCTTGAGTGTGATTAATACTATTTCTATGCTGATTAACTGATTCTGGATTGAGATCTCACTATGTGAACCAATATACCAGGGCAGATGGATGTCAGAAAGCTATTTTTTTTTCCCCAGAAGGGCTCACCCAAGGCACCAATAGCCAAACATGAAGCTGTGCAACCAACAGTGCCACCCCCAAGAGTAGATAATTTTGTATCTCATAATCCAGGAAATAAGACTCAATTAATTGGTCACATCACTCAGGGCTTGAATCAATTGCTGGGATCATCTCAGCTGAAATAAAGTACAGCATAAATGTGATGAAACTGATTAGAGTTGTACCAAAAATACTACTGATTTAAGTTGTACCAAAAATAACACAGAGAAGGATTTTGGATGTCAGATATTTTGCACTTCCTGTGCATTAGAAAAACAGAACAAACCAACCAACCAACCAACCAAACCCCAAAGTAATAATTTCAAACCTTATCCAAGCAGCTGGTAATGTTTTTCACCAACACTTGAGACATGTTACAGGTGTGTTGTTGGGACCTAGCAGTCTTGGCTTGTACCCAAGCACTAAGGATTGTCTGAAGAAGCCTTTCTAGAGGAATCTTATCCTTAGATTATATCAGTGCATTTTGAAGGATTTTCCCAAATAATTTTCTCTTTGATCTCCCTAATGCCCCATTGGTTTTACCTCTTTTTCCTTCCCCATCACTGCTTGCTCTGCTCTGCCAAAGGGCTCTGGGAGCCTTCACAGAGCTTGGATGTGGGCTCTTCTCACAGCCATGGCAAAGCTTCTGCATCCTTGAAAACACTTTGCAGGGCATCACAGTACACACTCTGCTGTGTTTTTAAAATCACTCTTTAAATGAGATCCAAAAACACCAGCACACCCTGACTTCTGAGAAAACAGGGAAGATGTCTGCAACCCTGGGCTGTGGGATAGGTAGGAGTAGGGTGCCCAAAACCACCAACAATACCAAAGGCAGTTACATTTCCCCACTCTAAGGTCTGCCCATCCTTCAGAACCCCTCCTAAGAGTCCACCCCGGACCCCCAGGGGACAGCAACAGTTGGTGGGAAGCAGCTGGGGATGTTGCAGCACCGGAATCTTCCAGCACACAAAATGCAGCCTCGGGCTACCCAGTCCTGGATTTCTCCATGGAGCATCTAGGGATGTGCTTAGATAAAAGATATTGTTGAGAATAAATCTTGCTTTGCAACCATTTTTATTCTTGGCAATGGGTGGGCCACTGGAAAAGGGACTGCTAGAAAACAAATCTGAATCTGTATTGCTGGCTAAGGCAGAAAACAATTGTCCAAAATAAAGCACAAAACTTGTTAACAACCAAAGCACACTATTTCAATGGCAACAGGAGCAGGCAAGACAATATGAAAACCTGCTCCAGGCACTCTGAATACAGCCCTTATGAACTAAACCCTTTCAGAAAAGTTATTTTATTTCTTCCCACTCCCTCCACCCCCACTTTTTTAAGGGCTTGGTTTTATTTTTAGCAGCAATCTTGGGTTTTTTCCCCCCCTTTTTTTGATATTTTCCTGTAAATAATAATTGCTTCTTTTGTGGCAGCGTTTCCACACTGGCAGGGGTGTGTAGGGCTTTCTTGGAGGTGGCAAGAAAAAAGGGAGTGATTTGTTTCAATGGGTTATTGTTGAGTGAATGCAAATATCTGCAGCCACTGGAGCAAATAGGAGCAGGGGATTAGGTGCAGGAAGCTGGCTGAGTGGCATAGGCCATCTGTCCCGGGCCTGAGAAAAGAGGAATCTCGTTTGCAGTGTATGTTAATTAGTTAGATGATTGGCTCAGCTGTCACCTTTGCAGAGTGAAAGCGCACGGGCACAATTAAATTCATGTCCATGTATGTTTATCAAAGCACATGTTTTTAGACAGCTTTGGTTTTTAGGTGTAATTTTGTCTTCTCAGGCACCGAGAGGATTCTTTGCTATTGTGCCCACAAATGGAGGGGACAAAAAAAGGAAGAAAGAAAAAAAAAGAAAGAAGAAGAAAGAAAATACCTTAATTAAAACATGATCTGGATTGTTTGCTGAAGCGTTTCTGGCCACATTCTTTAATGCACTTGAAATTACCCATTTGCATCAATAGGCGTTAGCTGAATTTATTTCTATTCAAATGTATTCCCTTGATGTTTCTACAGAAGGTGGTAGGTTTGGAAATACATGTATGGCAAGTTTGGGCTCCTACAGTGCCCCCATTCAAACACAATGTCAATATCCTACACTTAAAAGGTTTAGTTAAAGTGAAACTCTCCCTGGCTTGGGGTGGGTTTTGGCTTTGTTGTCCTTACACTGACATCTCCAAGGCAGCATCCCAGTAACTTTCCTTGGGAAGAAGTTGTCTGCTTGCAAGCCCTAGGGAGTTATTTCCCATGGTGTCATTTCAATTATTTTTGATTTATTTGTTTACTGTCTTCCAGTCCTTGTCAATGCACAATGGGCCGTGTCTCCCCCTCCACGGGCACACAGGGCCCTGCCTGGGGGGTTTTGGGACACTGTGGAGTGCCAGGGGAGCCATGGAACATCTGCCCAAGTGCCACTCTGCACTCCAGGGGCTTGTGCAGAGAGGGCAAGGAATGGCCAAGAGGACAGGGCAGGGCACAGGCAAGGGACCCTCCCTGGCCAGGGACACTGACACAGAGGCATGAAAAGCTGCAGAGATTCCTGGTTCCAGGATGGAGGGGCAGTCACAGAGATGCTCTCCTGAGGCTCTTTGCAGCAATGGAAGATTTTTTTCCTCACTAGTCTCGGAGGAGAAATCTTTTCACTCATCTCACTTGGCTTAGGCAAGTCCTGGGGAGAGGAGCAGCC
Source organism: Catharus ustulatus (assembly GCF_009819885.2). Lineage (NCBI taxonomy): Eukaryota > Metazoa > Chordata > Aves > Passeriformes > Turdidae > Catharus > Catharus ustulatus. Next base: position 69,108,640 of record NC_046225.1, on the reverse strand, counting down.
TCAAAATGTTCCAGCCCAGTGCCATTAGACTGTGTTCACAGAGCCAGCTCTCTGGAGAAAAACCCAACCCCTGTCCTTCCCATCCTCTGGCAGGGTCTGGCCATGGTTTCTCAGGCTACAAAACCAGGGAAGGGCCATTTCTTTATGCCCTGGGGGGATGCTATGCCCCTTGTTTGCCTGTGTCTTCCCCACAAGCCAAAGCTGGATTCACAAGGCAGGGAGGGAAAATAAATTACCAAGAACTCCCTTTATTACAAAACCCAAGAGCAAATACATTCAGAGCTGCAAAGGCCAGAAACAGAGGGGAAAATGTTTATATGTAAAAATGGCAGCTCCTAGTTGTGAGCTATGTAAGAGGAATACACATCTGTGTGCCAAGGACTCAGAGATTAGGAGTGAGGAGGAGCAGGGACATGAGGGTATCAGCATGGTGATCAGGCTGTTTCCCAGATGATGGACCAGTTTATAACCCAGCATTTGAATGTTCACCTCTGCAGAGGTAAGACATCTCCTGTGTGCATACAATTTGATAAAACATGCAGCAAAATCCAGGAGAACATAAGCAATACCTTCTTTTTCTACTAAGTAGTGCTTATACCCTTTACATGCTGAGTGTTTCCTTCCTTCCCCTCCCTTGCTGGAAAGGTGAAAGCTGGGTTGAGTGCAACCACTCACAGGGATGTTAAATCCTGTGAGAGGAGGGACAACTAGGAGAGACAAGCAATGTCACCAACATGGCCTTCACTGAGTGTCAGGCTGTTTTTGGAGATTGTTCAGCCCTCAGAGTGAACTGATCCCACAGCACATTTAGCCACACTGTTCTGTGTGGTTCATGGGTCCTGGCCAGCTCTATTTACAATACCTTTCACAGGCACACCCTTACAGGAGTGTGTAAATGTGTGTCCTGTTCCTTTTTAAGACAAAGCACTATATCAGCTATATTTATAGAGGATCAGCAGATGGCCAGCAAGCTGGGAAAAAAATTGTATTTGTCAGGCTTATAAATCTGAAAGGGGAGTTTCAGCAAAACCTCACAGCACTTGACACAATTAATTTTTGGAATGGGATTTTGTCTCTGAAAAATTATCCCAGGCCTTCAGTGCACAGAGGGTGGCAGAAATTACATGGGTGCCCTAAGAGCAACATCCAAGTATTCCTGGGGTGTCCTTAGAGTCCCAAGGGAAGAACAGTGCTGCTGTACTGACAAAACTGAGGAAAGAAAAACTGAGCTAATGTGCTGAGAATCCCATAGCAAAAAAGGGGAACTGATTTTGGGTTCAGTCTGTGACAAGGGACATGGGATGTGCACAGCTCGAGGTACATCTGTGCTGACTCTAAGATATTTCCCTCACTGACTGTTCTGGACATTAGTGAACATCCCACATCTTTGCAGGGATTTTGGGGAAGCCTGGGAGAAGCCCCAACATGAGAATAGAGAGAAAAGCTGCAGAGGTTCAGGGAGGCAGAGACAATCTGTGTCTTCTGGTCCATCAGCAAGGGAAAGGTAAAAGTCCTGCAGGAGTGAGCAGATGAGCTCCCAGCATGATCCCAGAAGTGGCACAACTAATGCAAGACTAGATACCCCTTTTTTCTTTAACCACTTCACTGAATGTGTCCAAAGAGTGATGCCATGGCACTGCAGTGCTTCCTCCCATGCCCTAGTTAACCTATAACCAGTTTACTTCCCCTCACTACTGGAGATATAGAGCCTTACTCAACTGGGCTTAAAAATGCACATAATGTGTTAGTGAAAACTGCCAGAAGTCCTAATTGAGATGGTGCATTAACATCAGCTGATCAGAGCAATCCCTGGGAGTTTCCCTCTGTAACACAGCAGGTGTGAAAATATAACTGGTCCCCCCTACGGGAGGCTTTAGGATACATTAGCTGAATGCTCTTAAAATACACTTTTCCTTCTAATTAAAACCAGCTTTCTGCATGATGTTACTTTGGAGTCACAGCTTTTAGAGGCAGAGGATTGCTTTCTGGAGGGTTTTAACATAGAGCAGGGGATGATGAGTCTGCTCAGCCACTGGAGGGGTGGGAGCACTGCTGTGGCAGGAGATGCACTGAGCACCTGCTGCTCCTTCCTCTCAACACCTCCCCTTCCACTGAGGAGGAACAGCAAGTGCATGTACAAAAAAAAAGGCCAGTCCTCCAAGGTCATTACTCTTGATTACACTATTACTCGACTCAGGACTACCACAAAATTATCCTGATTTGCCACTGTCTTAAGCAGATGTTTAAGCCAGCACAAATTGAGTGCTAAGTGGGTGTAAATCAATACCGACTCCTGAACAGAGATTTCTGGCATGTCAGAGGTTTACATTCCATTTCTGTAGCAGCAAAGGATACCATATGCAACAATGGAAAATCAGCTCCTCCCTCCCTAATTTTACCTGCCAGAGCTCTAAGTGGTGAGCAGCCCTCACTTGGACCATTCCCAGCAGTGAATCCCATACACACACACAATTTCCCTTGGAAATCCTTCCTACTTCACTTTTTCAGACCTTGGCCCTCAAAATTCCAACAGCAAGTGATGGCTCAGCATCATCGAGGCTGTTTGCCTTCCACAGAGATTGGCAACGCTCCATGTTTCATTTAGGAGCTTTCTCAAAACAGCCAGAGTTTTCCTCTGAAAAAATAAATAAAGCTCTGAACCCCATCCCTCAGAGAAAAAACCTCCCCAAAACCCAGCAAGAATCAAAGCTGAAGTATCCAGGAAAGTTTATTCCTTGAAAAGGACAAGTGAAGTTATTTTGGAAGACAACTGCCAGAGGTACTGTGAGAACACTGCTATCCAAAGCTGTCATAATATTTGACCCTCAGAAAATAGGGCTGTCCATCCCTGGGGTAAACTGGGATAATATGAAATGGGGAGAGGCAAAGAAAACACTTGTTTTCTTTTGGAAGAGGGACATGGAGCTGCAGCAGCGCTCCTCAGCCGAGCATGCAGGCAATGGGGAGATCAAAAGCTGAGCTCCACGTCAGCAACCTTTCATCTGCCAGCATTCAGAGATGAAAGTCCTGCAGTTTCACTGGGAGTGACAAAAAACATTGCTGAGGACCTTGCTTGCAAGCATGGCTGTCTGCAGAATGGATTTGTATTTATGTTTTATGCTGATTTCTTTTTCTCTTCCCTATTCCTAGGACTTAAGTTATACATGTTGGGCCAAATGCAGAAGTGCAGAAACGTCAAGCAAAGGAGATGGAGGTGGGATGTAGGATCTGCTCCACCGATTGTGGGATTCAATCCCAGCCCCCTCAAGCTGATGTGTCTCATTCCCCCAGAAAGAGGGTCTTGTCTTTAATCTTCTCCCTCCATTTCAGGTCTCCTGGCTGTCTCCAGGAAAGCAGACGGGGAAGGAGGCGACCAGACTGTGGCTGCCACGGAAAGCATCGGATATGCAACTATTCAGTGAATTCTCGCAAATGATGGCTCTGTTCTCAGAAATCAGGATTACTCAGCATACGCTTCACAAACAGGAGGGGATAAATCCATGGGATAATTTATTCACAATGAATAATTCAACCAGCAGAAGTGACTACTCCAAAGATCGGGTCAAAAGTTGAGTACTTGAATAAATGAATTGCCCTTTCACAAATATAAAAAGCAGAAATCTCAATATTTATCATTTTCAGACACACAAATATTCCAGAACAACATTTTCGAATGAAGTGGGGAGGGGTGTTAATAATAAATTCTATTGATAACAGGACTTAGAAAAGCAAATAATAACTGACTGGAATATGTTTATATATGAAAAGTGACTTTTCAAACAAACTATCAACAGTGGGCTGCATTATAAGACTATTAGGAAACAGAAACTCTGCAAATAACTTGCCTATCCTGGCAACTGCTGAACCTACTGCCAGTAAATAAGCATTACCCTGGAGCACGAACCAAGCTGTCACAAGCTCAGAGACATATGGCAAAAGCACAAGCAGAGAGACTCAAGATCCACAGCTGAGAGCAGATGTGCAGCTGACCAAGGTGAAAAATGGGAACCATCAGAGTCCTGCCCCAGCGTCACAACCCCAGAGGAGTCTCATCTGGCTGGGTGTGATGGGTTTTGCAGTCACTGCTGCTCAAGGACTGTGCAGCCTGGGAAGTGTCCCTGCATGGCAGTTCAGCCAGAGACCCCACCTCAACCCAACCAGCATGGCCAGCACACCCTTTGCAGCACAACCAGCTGCTTTGAGGCTGCTTCTGGTTGGAACAAACCATGAGAGGTACTCAGTTTGTGCCTCACCTTTTGTCTCTCTGTGGTGAGATGTCCATGGAGGATCACTGTGCTTTCTTGGAAAGATGATATCCACAGTTCCTCCAGAGCTGTGAGAGAGTCTGCCCTCATTGTCCCACCTGCTGTGCCTTTGGGTAAACCTGCCCTGTTCCAGTAATCATAGATCTAGAGATAATCACATAATCTAGAGATAGGAGCTGATATGAGCTCATCAACTCTTTTCACCTAAGCTACTGCTGGTCATACTTGCTCATATGACCTCATCCATGGCAGGAATTCCTCAGCCCTGGGGCCACCTTGGCCACCTTGCTGGCAGCACTAACTGAACTTCAGCCAAATTAAGGGGAATTTGACTCTGTGCAATTTGGGCTGATGAAAATTAGGGTGCAAGACATGTGGGTTGGCTTACTCCAGTCTTGGGGCTGTGCCTTGAGCTCACATTTGGAATCATCACGGCACCAGACAGAGAATTAAACTGAATTTTTTCTCATACTGTTCACAGAGTAAACAGTAGTGAGCAGAGATCATTCTCCAGCACATGGGTAGTGGGAAAAATTACTTGAGACATGAACAATCTCCAAAAGAGAGGGGAGGAGGTTGGTGAGAGGCAGAGGCACAGCCAACAGGGCTTGGAGCTGGGGCACTGTTTTCCTTCTGCAATGGAGGTGCAGACAAAAAGCATCCCAAATATTGCCTTCCTTTGAGGTTCTTTGCCTGCCCCAAAGAGCAGACATCTCCAACTACCCCTGAAGACCAGCTTGGTGTCACTGAACTACAAAGGGCTGTGAAACACTGCCCAGATGGTTGGACAATGCAGCCAGGCTTAATGCCTGGAGCAGGGCAGGGAGCCTGGGAGGGCTGGTGTGCTGAGCTTCCCTTTGCTCTGCCATGAAGCCCTGCCTGCTGGGAAGAGCCATGGGCCACACAGCAACTTGGTGGCCAAAGCAAAACTCTGAACCACTTTGGAGTCCCCATCCTCTCACTGCAGCCAGAGCACAGCCTCTCACCCAGCTGCAAATCCAGATTGCAAGAAAAGTATCTTAACCGGATTTTTAAAAAATTTATTTTATTTCTGGAGAAAAAAGGAAAAGGCCATTTTCAGTTTGGCTACAAGAATAACAAACACACAAAAGCTGAGAGCCTTGATTTGTGTTTGCATTTCTACGGTTTCATCTCAACAAGGATTCTGGACCCAGGAGAGGCAAATACTGCTCCTACCCTATAAAAGAGGTACAGGGGGCAAGAATGCAGTCCAGTAATTATAGAAACGGTCTGGAGTCAGAAGGACTCTACTACGAGCAATTAAAAGGAAAATTAACCATAAGAAAAGTTTTCTTTTGGTTTTATAGCTAAACCCACAAATAGAAGAAATACTGTACTGCTGAACTCCAACAAACAAGCATGCCTGATTTTAATGAGCAAAATGAAGGGCTTGTTTTATGGGATATGTAATATAATAGTCCCATGGTAAGGGAGCCTATTTCTCCACTGCTCTGCACTGCATGCAATTATTCCAAGTGGTGTGAAGTGGATGTAAAATGCTACCAAACCCAAATGTCTTCCTTTTGTCCTCCTTAGTCCTCTCCTACACCCTCTGGATGCACGTGTGCACCACTGTGCTTCCTGTGGATCAGCAGATTAAAGGGAAAGGACAAGAACTGAGGTTGGGAAAGGACAAGAACTGAGGTTAGGAAAGGAGAGGAAGGAGGAGAAGGGAAGGAGGCAGGGTCTGGACTCACCCCCTTGCTACAAATTTCCTGTGTGATCCTGCTGAGTCAGCTAATTTTGGCAGAAGGTGTGATGGCAGACGGTGAAGCACCAATGCCATGGCTGAGCCAGGCATCTTCCCACTTGATGCTCTTTAATTGCTTCTGTGGAACTCTAACTCTGCTCTCAGGGATGAAATACCATTCCTCATGTGACTACAGCCATCAAGGCACCCAAATACCCCCAACAACAGGAGTGCACCAAAGTTTGCAGATGAATTTTGCTGTCATCGTGGCAAAAAGTGCTGTGGTCTATGAATATAGAGACAATAAGCAGAAGGCTGGCAGCAGCAAGGATGCACTCCCAAAAATTCCCTGGGGGAGCTGCAGACAGCTGGGCTCTCCCTCCATGCCAGCAAGGACCATGGATGTCCATGTGTGTGTCCATCACACACAACACAACCTCATCCCTTCCCACCACACCCCTCCTTGCATTCCCTGAGCTCTCTCACACCAGAGCTAAAAATCCCTAACTATGCTTATACCCCCACCACTGCCACCACCCTTTGTCCCACAAAGTAATCTCTGCTTACTTGCCCAAACATTCTAAAATAAAAAGGCAACTTGTTGTTTATAAATGCAAAAGAAAATATATTACTTGTTTGCCAGGGTCTTAAGGGAAATAGTCTTAAGGCTATATAGCAAAAATTACTTCCAGTTGACTCCTTCCACCCCATCAGTTTCAAAGAACCAATTTATTGGCTACTTTGTTGTTTTATTTAAAAAAAAAAAAATTAAAAGCTTCTTTTTTTCTTCTTTTTTTTCTTTTTTTTTTTTTCTTTTTTTTTTGAAATTATTCTCGCTCTCCTATTTCATGCCATTCTTCTTGTGGGCAAGAACAGAGCAGGGACAACAGGGACAATACCAGCCCAGAGAAGAGAAAGGTCTGAACAGCAGCTGGATGTGAGTGAAAGCAGTAATCTCCAAACTCGCTTTTGTTCTCTTAGCCTGTGAGATATGAGACACTGATCTCACCCAGGGTCATGCTGCTCCTTCTCCTCCTCCTGCCTCTTCTCTCTCAGTTTTGGGTGTTGCTGGTAGAGGCTGCCCTGTTTAGAGACAAAAAGCCCAGAGTTGCCTGTCTCAGGGCACAGCACATGGCAAAGCTCACTGTGAAGCTCAGAGCATCCCAGACTGTGCTTTCCAAGGTGGTGACATCCCAGGGCTTTTACCAAAACGGGTTTGGCTGCCCAGGGAGGCCAAGCAGCCAGGATCAGCTCCAGGCAGACAGCACTGCCAGCCTTGGGTGCCACGAGGGTTGTGGAAATGGCTTCAACACAACGACCACAGGCGGTTTTTATGGCAGCCTGCTCTGGTGGAAGGTGGCAGGGGGTTGGAACAAGGTGATATTTGAGGCCCTTTTACAACCCAAGCCATTCTATGATTCTGTGATTGCAAACCAGCTAAAGCTGCTGCTCCTCAGCAATTTCTCAGGGACACCAGGAACCTCTGGAGTGACCAATCTCACCAACTGCATCACCTCCACCCCTGGGGGTGCCTTACTTGAGCTAGTAAGAAAGTCACCATCCCCACCAGGTTTGTTGAAGAGTGGGATGAGGAGGCAACACCAATTTGGCACTCACATCCCCCAGAATGAGAAAAAAAACTCTGTAGTGGTTGCAGCAGCGTTTTTAAAGGCAGAGCTTTGTCCTTGTCTTGGGCCAATGCAAAATCCATTTCAGAGGTACCCAGCTGCTCTTGCTCCCCATCCATATGACAGCAGCATCCAGAGCTGATTCTCAGAGGTACTGCAGGGCATTTCATACTTGTTTTAATCTGGGTTGGGTTTTTTCTTTTCAGTAACAGCAAGTAAACCAGAAATTAAAGATTTTGGAAGATTAATTTGCTTGCAAATTCAGGGTGATCTGGGCTAATAGTTTCAGCCAGAGGGGGGAAATAAAAAAAAGGAAACAAAGAGAATAGAGTGGGAGGAGAATTCTGAAAAAATTTCAAAACACATTGTTTCAAAATCTTCTAAACAAAATGGGTTGAGTTTTTTTCTGAAATACAAAAATGTTTCGTTTCGACATTTTCCCATTCGGGTCTCAAAACAGCTTTTTTGTTTTACAAACTAATATAAATCAAAAGAAAACAAAGTTGAATGAAAAGGTTAATAAATGCAATAAAACATTTGGGGTTTGGACTGAAGAAAATATTTGGTCTTGACCCTACAGGAATCTCTTCCATTTTTTTTTCCCTCAGTTTGCCAAGAAAATGCAAATAATTTGTTTTGGTTTGCCCTGAAGCAATTTATTTATCATTCTTGGAACATGAAACGCCATTGTTTACCTAGATCAGCTCATCAGCTCCCTGGCACCCTTTTCTTGGGGGAATTAAGGAGATCAAGGGGATTAGGAGAGACCACATTGAGCTGCTGCCAGGAGGGTTGATGTGGGGTCTGGGCTCTTTGATCCCAGGAGGAGTGCTTAGGTGCTGTTAGTACCCACACTGCTCTCAGCAGAAGAAGCAGATGTGGGGAGACCTGAGATTTTTTATCAGACCAAAATAAAAGATTAATGAAAGATATTATCTACACTCACAAGACCTACCTTTCCTGGAAGACGAGGCTGTGCTAAAGCTCAGCTCTGTCCCAAAGGGCACCAGAACATCCTGACAGAGTAGATTTTAGGGGCTTTGGAAAGAAAATCAGGATGGACAGGTTTCACAACTTGCCCTCTGAGAAAAAAAGGCAGCAAATGCTGTCCCTATCCATACACTTGAGAGCTGTCAGACAGACACAGAATGATGTGGAGGCTCCCAAAACAGGGCTGGCCCCAGGTCGAGCTCCTCACTGCGCCGTGCCAGGGGCTCCTGCACAACATGTGATTGATTCTGGTTGCGTAATGCTGAGCTGTAAGACCTCATCAGCTGCTACTCATTACACAGGCACAGCCCTTCTTGAATAGAAACCATAGCAGAAAATAGATCTGGGGATGTAAAACCTGACATCTTGAATTCATAAACGGAGCGACAGCATTCTTGTTTAGAGTCTGAGGGTGGCCTGTTCTGAACTCGCCTTTTTTTATACCAGATGAGTCTAACCTCAGAGCCAGGATGACTCCAGCTCGTATCATTAGCCTAAGGCAAAGAAAAGACCATGACTCAAGTCTCAGCGCCAGAGTCTCTACAGAGTGCTCAGGCAAGGGACACAGAGTCTGATCCTGCCATCTCAGCAGACCCCCTGACTCTCCTGGCAATCTCCTCAGTCCCAGCAGCAGCAGGGACAAAGGGTGCCACTCCAGGCTGCAGTCAGACTGGCTTCTCACACAAGATATCCTCATCAGGGAGAGTCCCAGCCACCAGAAAGGGGCAGAAAATAAACCAAGAAATCACTCTCCTCCCTACCCCGTTACCAAATCAGTTCCACTTCCAAAAGTAGTGACCCAGAGCTGTGTCAGAGAGGGACAAGACCAACTATTTTCATTAAGCAGTGGAGGGCCTGGGGGAAGAACTCGTTGACCTCTCAAGGTCTTCTACAATTTCTTGGTGTTCACAATTTTTTTGTGCAGTTCCACATACTTGTCTCATTAAGATGTGCATTTGGGGAGATTGGGTCTTTATTCCAAATCTCCTGTATGAGCCCAGGGAGGACATCTAACCTCTTACTGCCTTTCCAAACCCATGGTGACACATACTGGCAGACCCACAGTGCTGACTTTGGCTGGAACAGAGTTAATCTTCTTCATAGAAGCTGGTATGGGGCTGTGTTTTGGATTTGTGCTGGAAGCAGTGCTGATAACCCAGGGCTGTTTTTGTTGTTGCTGAGCAGGACTCAACACAGCCAAGGCCTTTTCTGCTGTGCTGGGGGTGCACAAGGAGCTGGGAGGGATCACAGCTGACCCCAAATGACCCAAGGATATTCCACACCACAGATATGGCATCATGCTCAGTATATAAAGCTGGGGAAGGAGGAAGGGGGTTGTTTGGAGTGGTGGCATTTGTCTTCCCAAGTCACCCCTAGTGTGATGGAGCCTGGCTGTCCTGGGGATGGCTGAACACCTGCCTGGGGAAGGGGTGAATTTATTAAACTGTCTTTATCTCAACCCATCACTTTTCTCCCTTCTACTCTTCTGCTTCTCTCCCCAAACCCACTGAGAGGTGAGTGAGCAGCTCTGCAGGGCTGAGTTGCTGGCTGGGGTTAAACCTCGATACCCGTTCATGTTAGTGAGATACTTAGGTAGTGGTGCAGGAGACATGAAGTATTCATCTGGCCAGCAGGTATGGACACTTGCAAGAGTAACCTGAGAAAGTATTCATTTGTCTCAAATACACCCTTTCACTGTCTCTAACCTGCCCATATCCAATCTTCTTCAGCGCACCCACTAACAACAGTGAGATCTTCTCCTGCAGCTCCTTTTGCAGCTCCTCGTGCCCTCTCCACACCATGGATCACCCTTTTGCAGATGCTTTTCACGATGTCTGGCAGTGCAAGCCCCTTTCTCACCTACACAGAGTGAGGGAAGAAATCAAATACAAGATAAAAACACACCCTGTGCAGCAGCCTGGCTTAGGCATGCTGTCACCAGGTCCTGTCTATTCTTTGTCAGCTCTTTCTGCTCCTCTTTCCTCACATATTTCAAATCTGCATCTAATTCAAGTATTACATCCATTTATTTTCTTAATGTTCTTATTCCCCTGAACCGCGTTTTTGTGCTGGGTAGCTGTTGCTGCAAGCACCGTGCTGAAATAAGGCACTTATTGGCTGCAGCTCCAGGGATTTTAACCGGATATCTGCCTTTGTTTAAATTAAGTAAATCAGGATGTTTCCCAAACACCATAAGGACAGAAGTTTAGACTTCTACTGAATCAGCTTTTTTGACCTAAAGCCAGCAATGCTTCAGTCAAGGGCATTCCCCAAAAGAGTCCAAGGAGCCTGAAAATGCCATTCCATCAGGGCTGAGGGGCTCTGTGACAGTCTGTGGGGGACACCAGTCCCAATCCTTTGGAGGGGATGCCTACCCCTATACAGTGCCTACCTGCAGCCACTCAAAACTGCATGAGCTACATCCCACTCTTCAAATGCACTTTTGGATACAAGGCTGTAGTTTATGTACTTAGAGCCAGACTGACTCATGCTCCCCAATGAAAACAAACCTGCAGCCAGTGATGGGGCACAGCTTTAGACACTTCTACAGACAGAGCTTCAACAGAGCCATGGGCTGATACCTTCAGTTTTTATCAGGTGAGGAGTTTCCAAAGTGCTCAGAGGTGGACATAATGGTGAACTCAAAGTAAAACACAGATTTCAGTACTGTTTCTTACACTGATTAACTTTCTGGAAAGCCTAGAAGTTAAGTATATGATTTCCACAAGCAACAAATGGCACATGGACATATCTTCCAAGCAGATCCACAGCCTCTGAAGAATGGAAAGTGTCAAAAGCCAAGCCTTTAAGGCATCTGTGCATCCTCAGATCTGCATTTTTATTTCCTTCTGAAAAACCAAACCATGGTGGCCCAGATGTAGCACAGAGGGATCCAAATGAACAGGAAAGTATCAGTGTACCAAAGAAAACTGGCTGCTGCAAATATTGATGCTGGGTGAAGAGGGAGGGTGAGTAATTCCTATCAGAAATTGGTTCAATTATTGGAAATGCTGACAAAAGCAAAATGCACAATAAACTATGGTTGTTCCCAGCCAAAGGCTCAAACAGTTTTACTGTCCTTCAGCCACAGGGCACAGACAAAACAGCCCAGAAACTGCTGATGAAATTAATCATTAATTCTCTTAATTAAACAACTGAGAAAAAGCTTTGTAATCAAATATCTACCTTCCTTTTGTCAAGAACAGCTAACACTTTTGCAACACAGGGTTTGGAGAACAATCTCTCAAGGTCAGTTTTAGATTGAACTGATTCCCATTTGAGGCTCTGAGGTGCTTGGCTGGGTTGTTTCCCTGTGAGCTCCACATATAAACCATTACTGGGGCTTTACTCTTCCAGCCTCTTTCCCTAAGGCCAGCTGATCTATTTAAGGAAAGAGACACTTCTCTCTAGGAATGATGTTAGTAAAATATGACCAGCAGTCCTGACTGTGGCATGTCTACCGAGGTCACTGGCTTTGAAGGACTCGTTAAATACGTTTTATTTGTCCCAGCTAATGCCATTGTGGTGATTCACCCTGTTTCTGTATGCCAGCAAAATGAAGGAGCACTACTAATGTTTATATCAAGGTGCAGAGTGCATCGTTAAATGCCTTCACACAGGCAACTGACATCACACAAGGTTATTTTTCTTCACTTCTCCTTGGCATTGCCCAGGACTTCATCAGGAGAAAAAGCACACATAGATGCAACACAGGCCTCATGTGGCTCAGCAGCAGTGCCCTGCATCACTCAGATTTTACTAGCAGCATGTTTTTAGATGAGAGTTGTACTCACATATAAACAGAGCTCAAAATGTTGTCCAGATCAGCAAAAAAAAAGAAGTTAAATAATTAGCTATTTAAAAAAAAGCAAACTTAATGAGAAGCCAGGTAATGCCTAACTCAATGTGATGTTAGAAAGCAAAGGAATCTAAGTGAGGCAATTTACATATCTTGGCAGCAATGTGCAGCTCAGTAGGAATGTCTGGAAGGAAATCACATCCACAGTCAGCACAGCAGTGTTAACCAAGATTTGAGCCTCAAAAATCTACAGCTTAAATTGCCATCACTCAGGCTCCAGTTCATATGTTATTCCCATGTTAACAAATGGGTAGAAAACCAGAAAAAATCCTCTGAAGGTCCATAGAGCCAGCCAAAGGACTTTGGATGCAAACTTCTTGGGAAGAATGATATATCTGACTATAGGAGTTTATTTCAGACTGTGCAGAAGTTGATCAAGGGCCCTGCTGTAGAAGAGATAAGCTGTAGACATACCTTGAAGCAGCTTTAAACATATAATTAGCAGCAGTCTAAGCCAAAAGCATAGTGGAGTAACTACCCACACACCTCCTCTTTGGGTGGGTTTTGTCACTGCTTTGAACCTGGCTGCTGCTGGAGCTTTACAGTTTGGATTAATCTGCTCAATGCTTCAGCCACAACAGTGATGGCAGAAAGGACTCTCAGAGTTCATCAGCCCAGAGACTCCAGCACAACCCAGTGAGGGAGAAGCACACAGCAGATGTATGCCAAAAATAAAAGCAGAACATCTGCAGAGGTTGTCTTGTCACCAAGCACCTGGAAGGAAACACAGATGGGGATGGCTGCAACACACTCCTCAGAGGAAGAGACATTCAAGGAGCAGCTGCAGCCAGACAGGACTGACTAAGAAATTGTCTCAAGCACCCGATGGTGAGGGAAGCATCCAAGTTCAGTTTCTGCAGTCTTGTAAGTGCGTAGCAGAAGCTGAAGACAAAAGGAAATAATTAATTTTAAAGCTTATTTCCACTACTGTCCTTCAGTGCCCTCAGAGCTAAAACGAAGTGACTGAAGCACAGCTGGGTAAACACAAGCCAACCCAAAACACACTCTGCTTCTCGAAAACATCACCAGTAGCTGATATTTGCAACTAGTTGGAGAGTTTAAAACCTGCTGGACCGCCAAGGACATGTCTGCATGGAGGCAATGCTGCTGCCAGCTGCTGCCAGCTCCCTGGTCCTGTCACCCCAGCCCTTGAGGTGGGCACAGCTGCCCAGGCACAGAGCTGGGAGCAAAGGTCCCAGCACTGCTCTGCAGGATGGCCCTTGAGCAAACGAGTGTCTTTTCTTTCACCTCTTTAATCTTATCAGCCTGCCTAAACCTGGTCTAACAGGCCATCCAAGGGACAGCGATTGCCTCAGGGGTGGACAGGGGTGGAGAGGCTGCCAAGTGTGCAGATGGTTGTTATCTGCAGCAGCACTGCTGTGCAACAGGCTCAGCATCTCCTGAGGAAGAGGAGAGCTCGTCCCAAGAGTGCAGGGCTCCCATCCTTCAGCCCTTTGAATTCAGCCTCAGCAGAGGCTGCCTTTGAGCAGATCATCACCAAACCCTCCCCAGGTTAAATTCCAGCAGGGATGCTCAGCCGGGGTGAGTCAGCCGGGCTCCCCCAGGGTGGATGGAGGGATGGCGAAACCCCTGCCCCGAGGATCCATCCTGCCCTCTTTCATCCAGATCGAGCAGCAGTGATAAATGCAGCTGGTTTCAAACGCCTTTGTCTGCCTGTTGGAAGAATGCAGATTGTGAAATGGGAATTTGCAATGCTAACAAAATCCTGAGGAAGGGCCTGAGAGAAAAATAACTGCAAACAAACCAGCCCTCTCCTGTTTAGAGGGTTCACAGCATCCCAAGGAGGTCAGAGCAGGGAGTCAGAAAACTGCCCCATTTCCTGAGGCAGATCTGTGGGCAAAGGACACCTGATACTCACAGGGACTTGCTGGCTGCTTTGCAGGACCCTGAGGAATCACACACCCGTGATGGACTTGTGCACCACAGAGGGTTTGGGCTGCCCTGTTTTCTCCTCACATCTGCATTTACTCTGGACACAATCCCTGCCTTTCTGCTAGGCTCTGCTATTCCCTTGGCACGCTGCACTGCCAAGGTGCAGCATTGCATTGTTCAGTGGAAATGATCCCTGTGAAGAATATGTGAGCAGAGACCTCACCCATCCACCCATCCACCCATCCACTCAGCTTCTCCCCATTTTCTGGCACCTTCTCTCATTTCTGAGAAGCTCACCCTCAGCTCAGCTCCTCTGTCTGCAAAGTCTTCAATCTGGAATTAAAAGTAAAGTTGTTGTTGGCAGTTTCTAGACTCACTGTGAATATGGGGAGGTGAGATGTGAAAACTGACTTTGCATCAATTCTGGCCCAAATTCCCTGGAGCTCACCTCTTGCATTTTCTGCCCCAGTGAAAAGGCCACACTTGGAGCTTTGAGGAAGAAAGGGTTCCCTTTCATTGCCTTTGCACAGGACTGCAGTCCTCAGGCCTTCCCTTTAAGGTTTAACATCCTTGGGAAGTAAAAATTGCAATACAGGCCAAGGAGGGAAACACAGAAAAGAGCAAGTAGCAATGCAAGTACCACCAGAGCCAAAGTAACACATTTGACTTGAGCAAGGCATGAGTTCTCCTGCTTCTTCTGGATCTGCAGAACTCAGCATGAATCCCCCACAGCTCATTCTCCAAATCCTCTCTCAGAACAGTCCTCAAGACATCCCTGAGCTCCTCTCTGCCATGGGACAGGCAATGCCCTCTAGCACTTTTTCCCCCACAAATAACTTCTAACTTGAATCTGCCAGTGCTGACCGGGGTGTCAGAGCACAGCCAGGTCCCAAAACACAGAAGCTTTGTATAAATAAAGATTAGTCTGCAGGTGTGAAAATGGCACAACATTTTTATTCCCTTTCATGTGGGTCACTGCAAACACACAAGTGAGGCTGTAGAATTTCAAATGAAGGCAGAGAAAAAGACTGAGTACAACAGAATAAAAGAAGCAAGTATAAGGACAAGTAGTTATTGCATACATAACCCAAGGAAAAATAACATTTTTCAGTCTTCCTCCTTTGACAAGGAAGAAGCTGAAGTCCAATTTTTTTTTTTCCCCCTGAAAAAGCATCACAGTGTCTTGGCAAAGATTTCCATTTAAATCCAAGATCTCTAGTTTTCCAGTATCATCCACCCAAAAAAACCCCAAACATTTGTGACGTTAAAAATGCTGCAAGAGACTGATTTGGAGAATTTTCCTTGTTCACTCTCAGGCCTGAGCATATGGTTGGCATTTCAGCATCTATTTCTAAAGCCTAAACACCCACAGCTGCTCCTCATAAAATTTATGCTCCAGACCCTTCCCCAGCTCCATTGTCCTTCTCTGGACACCTCTGGACTCGAGGTGTGCCCTCAGTCACTGCCCTGGTCCTGTGGACACACTCTTGTTGATACAAGGATGCTATTGGCCTTCCTGGCCAGCTGGAAACAAGGAGAAACAGAGGATATACCTATCCTATATACCTCTTCCCTAAGGTATATCCTGTGTTTCCACTTGCAGGTAGGTTTTTAATTTGGCTTTCAGCTGGAAGATTAATTCTCACAATCTAAAATACTTTACTTTAAGTTGTTTTTATTACCAGTTTGATACATTACACTAATATTTATTTTTCAAGTCATTCCATGAAATACCTTACTGATACAAATGAAATTGATATTATCTTAATGGATATTAGCTTAATGTTTGGCCTTCTTGGGACCAATGTTTACCTGGTTTCTTAAATCTGTCCAAGCCTGCTTACGAAAGGAATATTTTTTTAAAGCTGAAGTGAGGTAGAAGTAAAGGCAGTATAATTCACACATAGTAACAGACCAAGAGAACTCCAAGTTAGCATGAGTCCATTTCCTGCCACCAAACTCCCAAATGCTCTTTTAATTTCTCTGAACACAATAATGCTCCTACAAAACCATCCATAACCAGCTGTTTATCAGACTTCAGACCTTCCAGTAATGCTTACAATTTCCTGAAAAGTCAACATTTATTTTTCAAGTGCTGAGTCAGGCCTCAAGTAATTTATTGGCTGAAATAAAAACATGAAGTGAAGCATTTTGAAAGCTAATGTATAACTCTGGATGATATCCATAGTGCCATAATGTGTTTGAGATACCAGCAGTGATGACCACAATTGTAATCTTTTGTTGTGTTTATGTGTCATTACTGTGTTATGTCATACACTCCTGCAGAGTTGAAATAGGTGCTTTAATTTTGAGTCATCTCACAGCATACTGCAAAAAAGGTGTAAAATAAAAGCAGCATACTTCAGTCATCTAGCATGTCTCTTCATCATCCTTATCTTTCTTATCTGTAAGGAAAGCCATAATTGGATAATCTTTACTTAATGTAAACTTCTAAAAGCTGGAAGCCATTTCAAGATTACACAGATTAGCTGTGGCTACCTGTGAGAACATGCTTCAACATTTTGATGAATTCAGGGTGGATAAAATCAAGCATCTCCAGTATTTACAAAACTATTTTGGCAAAGAAGTGACTGAAAATTTTTCACACAGCCTTCAAGAAAAAATGATAACTTTAGTGTCCTTGTCTTTTTTATTACCCCGTGAGCCAGTCATATGGCTGGAAGCAAATAGTGGTTTTAATTTTCTTTGTAGACAGAATACTCTCTGGCTCCCGGGTTAACTTTAGCACTGTCAGCTGCAGAAAGGCAGATATTTTCAAAGTTCAGATAATTTGATTTTGGTATCCTTTTTTCATGTGCAGATATCCCTTGTTATGAGCTGCACAGCTGTCTGCACAGAAATCAGCCTGACAGTGATTATCCCCCTTCCACTCTGTAGCAAGATACAAACTATTACAAATATTTTTATATTTCTATGGTTTGAGGCATCAACAGCCACAGAGAAAATATGCCCTTTTAAACCAAGTTCCTACTTGTGTTCTCAATTGAAAGAGGAGCAAATATATTCCTGGCAATATACAAGGCTTTTGTCTTACCATGGCAAATGATTAATACTATGCCTAAAATTTGGAGAAGGACATGAATTTGCTGTCACAATCAAATGGCTTGTATGAGACAGAGTGGATGCTGCAACCACCTCCTTGTCATTGCTTCCAAAGTGCCTGCCTTTGTGCATTTTCCACACAGAAAATAAGGGTTTATCTCCAGCATTAGGCTACAGGGATTCCTAGGGTCGGTGCTGTTTGCTGCTGCCTCCCATGAGCCCACCATGAACAAATAAGAAACAATTTCTGGGTAAAGTACATTAAGCATTTTGGTAATTATTGCTATTATTCTGATTAGTTTAAAGTCTTTTTTCCCCTCATTGCCACATGTTCAGAAACTGGTGATTAAGAGGAGTATCTTGATTTTGTCCATTAATATTTCCAGTTACAGCTGTTGTTCCACTCCACATAAGGATGTCACTAAATAATTGAAAATATCTAACTAATATTTGCCCTCAGCCTCGGAGAAAATGTCTGTCCCACCTAACTAGAAAGCCCACAGATCTCAGACACTATAGAGGCTGAAGCAGACAGTTCACATGAATACATGGCAAAACCCATCCCATTTAGTTACAGAAGAATAAGCAGATAGCAGTTTTCAATCTGTTTCACTGCAGTTGCTAGGTCTTTGGGGTGCACTGACTTCTGAATGGTCTACAAAACTTCTCAAGAAAAATAAGCATATTGTCAGTGGGCTTCAATTTAACTGTATGAGGGGCTGAAGCTCTGCCGGCAAAAAAATGTGAATGTCTGCAAATGAAAAAGGTTGAAACCACTGACTGAAAACCACTGGCTACTCTGGTTGTTTGGGGGTTTTTGTAAAGGAAGGCTGGAGTTATGCTGTGAAAATGCTTTCAGAAGGATCTATTTACCTTCCTCTATTGCTGAAAACATATTTGAGTGGGGTTTGCAATGAAATTGTGATCTTTGAATTTAATGATGGTGCACAAATGAGAAATGGTGCTGTATGAAATGAAGGTCACAAATCCTGACCTCCAGCAAGGCTCTAGTTTGGAGATGTGAAGCCTTAAGGGACCATGGGACTCCTGCCTTGGACCCACCTGTGGCACTTCCACCCAGAAGAAATGTAAGTTCAAAGAGTCAGGTTTTGGAGGCACATTGTTCTTATCGACCATAGCTCAGATCCATCACGTTCCTAATTCAGGTGCTTGCTAACTTCACTTGAAATCATTTGAGTTTTTCAGCCTGCATGGGCAACAAAGTGTCACAGAGAGAGGAGATGCTCAGATAGGGTAGGGAGTTTCTAGAGTCACAGTTAATGGCAAATCTGGGGTAAGCCTTGGGTCTTCTCCACAAATAAAAACCTTTGACCTGTCGGTGAATCTTTTACAAGGTGCTCAGGATCAGCGGTACCTGGCACCCAGGGTTTCCAAATGTTTATTAATGATTCATCTGATCCATTGACCTAAAGCAAAATTAGCTGTGAAAAGCATGGCAAATCCATGCAGGCCTTTCAGGCCTGGTACACTTGTGCCCCAGCAATTTTCTGGTCACATTTTAAATGAGTCAAGGTTTCCTTTCAGAACAGATGTGTTGAAAGCATATGCAAAATAATTGGGGCAAAGTGCAATAGAGGACAGAGCCATCACCATGTTCTTGCAAAATGTATCATGAGCAATTTTTTTCATATAAAAGGATAATAAGAAAAATAATTTCTATCACAGGAAAAGCTCCCAGCATTGAGTTCACTTCTAAGCCTACAGGCTATTTGTCCAGCATAGGAAGAAAGTGCTCTCATTTATTAAAAACATTAATTTGCCCATCTCCCTCAGTACCACTGGGACACCACCTGCCCCTGCCCATGGCAGCATCCCAACTCCTCTGGAAAGGCTGTTTGAATATTAAAACTGTTTGAAACTGCACTGCAACTCAAGCAATCAATTCCCTCCCTAGGAAAGAGGCTGCTGCAGCATCGCAGTGTCCCTGGAATGTTTGGAAATACTTGTCAAAACACGACTCTGGTTTCATTGTTAGCTCTATTAACATTCAAACATTTCCCTTGTTGATTAAAAGCATTGGCTCCATGAAATGTCTTAAAGACAATGCCTACCTGCCTCCTATCCAATTTCTTATGCAACTGCTGCTTGCCACACCACAAATGCTTTTCCCTTAATGGTGAATGAAATGATTTATGCCACAATTACTACTCAGAGGCCTTTTGAGGCTGATGGAGGCCAAACCTCCCCGACCACAGGTTGCATTCTTCATCGTGTTTGATGTGGACATGCAGCATGCTGCATGAGGGGGATCACATTCCTGCAAAAGCACAAGATCCCTGAGGTAGTTATCACTTTATGGTGACACAGTTGGACATGGTCCCACAAGCCAAGCTGCAGACCAGGAGTTGATATTTGGGAAGGCATTTTGCCTTCCTGGGCTTTGGAATAACTGAGTGTACCACAGGAATAATAACACTTAAAAATCCCCTGTAGGATTATCTCTGTTTGTAAAGACCCTCAATTGTTTTTCCTATGCAGAGCTGCTGGACATGCACATTGAATCTGGAATACATATATCTGTTGTTTCTTATTTCAAAGGCCAGTAAAAGCTGCAGAGTCACCCAATTCTGTAATACACACATGTCTGATCCACCCACCCTATCTCTGCAGCAGAATACACACAGAGCAGAGCTTACACCGTGCCCTTTGGAAAAATAAAACTACCATGGGAATTGCAAGAAGACAGCCACACAAATCTAGATGTGGAGGGGCTGGTGTCAGACCCAGCACTGTGTCAGCACTGGCTTGAGGGAGCATACAGTCTGTATTAAAGCAGAATTGAGCATGACTGTATTATATATCATATTCAAGCTTCCTTTCAGGTAAGTCAATTACTGAGAAAGAGCTTACCTAAAAGTCACAGCAATAATGACTAATATTGACCATAATTCTGCCATCCCTAACAGATGGAAGACCTGAACTTGTATTTCTTCTAGGATGTGGCTGCTTGTTCTGAAAATCCCCATGCCACTCACTACTCGTCCCTTTCCCTCCCTTGGAGTGGGGCAGAACAGGGGAAAACCCCTGGAGAAAGGAGAGACACCAGGCAGTACAGTGGGGCCAGGACTGGGGAAGAGTGCAATGTTTGTGAGCTCTGCAAGGCTGCAGAAAAGAGAAGTTTTTGTAACCCCTGCTGCAGGTGAGCAGCCAGGGTGGATGGGCAGCAGCAGACAGCTGGTGCCTTTGGTGGTCTCTGGCCACATCCAGGAGAGAGGACTTCAAGGGCAGCTGTTGGACTCCCAGAAGCTCATTTTGGCAGTGTGTGATTTCTCCTTACAGGCACCAGTCTGCACAGGCTGCTAAGGGATTAAACAGGCTGTGGCTTCATTTCAAATGCCCCTCAAAGTGAGGTGCCTTGCTGCACCCACAAGTGCAACCCTGCTGCACACACATTGGCCTGAAATATCCTATGTGACCATGGCATTAAGAGGTCTGGCAAGGCAGCAGTGATCTCTGTCTTGTCCCCTCCAGGCTCCAGCATGTTACCCAGGTTTACTCCAAGGACAGGCAACACCCAGCCCGTGCAGGTGGCCAGTGACACCTCTGAGAGCCACCTGTGACCCTGGTGCAGTGCCCTGGCTGCACACACACACAGCTGCTGTGCTGAGTCAGCATTATTTCAAGGTCTGATTTTAAATCCTTGCTTCTCACACCCTACACAGGCTTGCTCCAGTTTTTTATTTGTTGATATTTTTTTCCCTTCCCACTTTCTCCAATTGCCTGCTTTGCTTTCCAGGCTGATAAATTATTTTAGCTCTGCCAGCACCTCCCCATACACAGCTCTTGCAGAAGAGATCCAATGTGCCTCTCCAGCTCACTTGTTCCCTCTTATTTCACTTCAAATAAAACAACTCGCTCACTCCTTGCAGAGCCCTCTATTCCTTGTCTTTTCCATGCTGTTCAGTGGGAAACAAATCCAACAGGATAAGATTGTGTTGCAACCAGCTCACAGAGGGTGCAGGCACAGAGAGATCCTTCACAAGGTGCTTGACTGCTCAGTGTTTACCCTGACAATCATTTGGATCCCTAATCTTAGCAACAATGACTTTTGAGCTTGAAATTCAATAAACCAGCCTGGAATTGCAGTTCTAAGGGCTGGCTAGCTAATAAAAAGCGGTTTAGCCATTCCAATGCACCTTATTGATATAAATGGGTAGTGACATGAGCTCTGGAAAATGTACCCCAGTGCTGACATCCACTGATGCTGTTTAACCCTTGAATGCTAAGGGTGAACAGCTTGGGCTTCTACTCATGCACGCTGACACTGATCTCTGAACCAGTATTTCCATTATTTCATGTGAGCTTGTAGCATTTGGTTGGGCTGAAGGAACAGCCTGTCACAGCATTGTGAGGCCACAACATTCAGTCTGGCTCACAAGTCAGCTAACAAGACCCAGTTTTGATAAGAAATATTTGGCAATATTTATTGTGTGTACATAACCTGATATGATTCAGCAGCTCATGTGACTGAGTCTCTGATCAAACTTGCCAGCATATTAAAATTTGAAGTTCCACCTACTTCACTCTCTGCTCCAACTCAGTATTGATTCAGGAATTGAATCGGATGTATGGGGGCACCAGTCCTCAGTGTAATTTTTGCAAGATCACTGTTGAGCCCAGCACTGGTCCTGAGCCTTCTGCCTGCCATGCTACATCTGACAGCTCAGATGTGCAGGGGAGAGCTTTGCACAGTGCACGAGGGGGATTGCAGGGGAAGGGAAGTGATTGCACACCTTCTGACAGCAATGTCACTGCGGGTGACATCGGCATGAATAAAGCCCTTTTCCCTCCATGCCTCTCCAGATCCTCAGTCCCAAGGGCTTTGGGACAAGCATCTGACAGCCTGTCCAGTCCCCATCTCCTGGACAGAGAGGCAGAAGGGGCTGCTTGAAGCATTCACACCTGGAGCCAATTTTCCTTCAGTTTTTTTGACAGCAGCCTTCATTTAACTTAATTTGAGACTATCAACAGGTTGCACTTTCATAGAGAGAGATCAGCAGCCTCCCTCTAAGGTAGGGCTTTGGAGAGGCACGAAGGGAAGGAGGAGGTTTAGCCATGCAAATGCCCCCAGAGCCTGCAAGGCTCCCCAAAACCTGTCCCAGGGCAGCCAGTCTCAGTGGCTGAGCCCCCAGTGGGGTCTGGCAGATGGAGGTGCGGGACAGTGACAGGCTTGGAGCCACTCACTCAGAAAAGGGCAACCACTCACCATCCCTGAGCTGCTGAGAGGGGGTTGATTTTCATCACAGACAGCTTTGGATATTGAGGGGATAAACAAATATAAAGTTCTGGGAAGGGAATTCTTATAAAGGATAAAAGGAGAACAAACATGTTGGCAGAGAGACAGAGTATCCCTGCATGGAGGGGGGTACATGCTCCTAGCCTGAGGGGGAAGAAAAACTTTGGGGCTAATATATGGCTTATGGCATAACAGTGCTGAAATAAATGCAACTGTGTTGTGCAGGCTTTACTAGCCTATGTACATGGATTTTTTTTTTTTTTTTAATAGTAGGAAAGTGGCTGAGACACAGTCCAGAGCTGCAGTTTTTGCTGCACAGCACTACATCCTGGGCTCTCTTACGGTGGCCACCACAGTGACAAAGCAGCATCAGAAAATCTGTACTTAATCGGGTCTCTGCTCCCCAACACCACATGAGTGCTCTGCATGGTTAATAAATGGGAAACCTAAAAATATCCCGCTGTAGGGAAAACTGCAAACCTTGAAGTCCTTCATACAGGACTATCTCAATACCCATTTGATTTCCTGTTGTAAAGGGCTTCCAAATGTTATAAGCTCTTGTTTTTTTTCCAAATGAAAACCAGTTCAAAACCATTAAAGGGCTGAGCTAACTTGATCCACGGTGCAGACCTTTTCATCTCCCAGCAACCTTAAAACTCTCCGGGTTCAGGTCTGCTGTTTCCATCCTGTTACTCCAGGAGAGTGTTTGCCCTCACCTGACAGAAAGGAACAATCACTGTGGCACTTTTAAAACTCAGCCACAGTGTGAAAAGCCACTCTGAATTCTCACGGACGTTTTTATTTCATCTGCGGACTTAGGAAAGCTCCTGGTCCTCCTCTGCTGCTCTCCTCTTGGAAAATTGGGAGAGTAATAGTAACAATACTAACATTTAGTAGCAATAGGAATAATTACAATCTTATCCTGGTGGCTTTACTTGAGAGCAGAATTTGGCTCTGCTTTTGCAATTTTGTCTTCAAAATAATGACGCCAACAATTCCTTCTGCAGCGTTATATACACGCTGCTGTTGTTTTAATTTTTAGTGATTTTCTGGCACCTCCAGCACAGCAGTTATGAGAGCAAACATCGTGCAGCTTGACATGCTGCCAAGCCTTTTCTGTGACGGTGAAACAAGCACATTTTATTTATACGTCTGCTTTTCCCTCCATTGTTTTCATTTGAAAACGACGGTGTCACCGGCGAGGGTCTCCGCTGACATGTAGGATTTCCTCGCCGCAGCTCCGTCTCAATGCTTCCCCACACAATGCCCCAGTATTGAGATGTCAGAGTCTCTGTGCCTGATAAAGGTGTCAAGACAGATCCCGGTTGCAGCGACAGCAGTGCGAGCTCCGAGCCCTGCTCGGCGCCAGGAGCGATCCCCGCTGTTCGCCAAACCTCCGCACGCCCGGCTTTCCTCTGACCCAAAAAACTCCCCTTGACTCTCACCAGGTCGGGATTTTTTGGCCCCTTCTGCAGAGCATTTTCAGGTCTGATAGTATTTGCGTCTATTTTCAGCGAATGAGCTGCTGTGTCAAGTGGGATTAAAGCAGAGCTGTGACCTCTCTGTATGAGGCAGCTCAGCTCGCTGTCAGCAGTAAGCGGTGCATGTCACTTCAGCCACCCGGCCGTGTCGGGGGTCTCTGAGACGGCCACAACACCCCGAACCATAACTGTGACAGTGACTAGATCATTGCTCTGGTAACTGTAAATGTGACTAGATCCGTTTAGTCAGATTTTATTAAAGCAGCTAGTCCAGTTGGCGGAGAAGAACACGCAGAGTGGCGTGGAATGTGTGATTATTGCCATCAATGTACCACAGCGATTATGGGTGTGGGGGAGCGCTCGAAGCGGGCGGCTCCACTTCGGGTACAGAGTGGCAGCCATGCAGGGGAAATGGGTGCATGGGCCATTTGCCGCTCAAGTGCCAGGCTGAGCAGAAGTGCTGCACGCACAGAGCTGTCCCCAACCCACGGATCCCCCTTCCCGCCGCCTCTCTCCACAAAACGCGCTGTTCCAGGGCCAGGAGAAGGGACACGCGGGTGACGCGCGGTGCCACTCGGGATCCACCCTGGGAGCGCCGCGCCAACTCCAATCTCCCGTCTGCGGGCAGCGGGTGCCGCTCCCTCCCGAGGGCTCGGCGGACACAGCCCCGCGCGGGGCCGGGAGTGAGCGGAGCGGGGCGGGTGGATCGGATCGGAGCGGGGCGGGTGGATCGGAGCGGGGCGGGCGCGGCCCCCCGCGGCGGCGGGGCGGGGCGGGGCGGGGCGGGCGGTCCGGCCCGGCGGGCGGGGACATCGCGGCCGCCCCGCTCCGCGCCCGCTGCGCGCTGAGCAGACGCAGGAGCGCCGCGGCGGCGGGCGGGCGGCAGCGGCGGCTCCTGCGGGCGTTCGCTCCCTCCTCGCTCCGTCCCTCGATGTGCGGTGCGCGGCCGGCCGCGGGGCTTGCGCAGGTAGGCGCCCCGCCGCCGCTCGGCGCACGGCTTCGCGCGGCACCCTGCACTTTTTTTTTTACTGCTCCCACCACTTTTTTTCCGCCTTTTTTTACTGTTATTTTTCCTGTTTCCTCCTCCGTGCGGGCACCGGGGGCGGGGTGTTTCTCGCCCTCCTGCCCGCGCTGAGCGCTCTCTCCCTGTCCCGGCAGCGCGGCGGAGCGGAGCGGTGAGCGGCATGCGGCGGCCGGGGGATGTCTGAGGCGGGCGGTGCGGCGGCGGCCGCGCTGCCCCGGCGCCGCTCCGGAGGCATGCGGGCGGCCTGGGGCTCCGTCTGGTGCCTGTGCCTGGCGGCGGCCGTCGGCGGGATGCCGGCGGCAAGGCGGGGCGGCGGCAAGGCGGCGGCGGCGGCGAGGAGCGGCGGGCAGCCGGCAGGTAAGGGCTGCGCGGCCGCGCACACACGTGCTCGGGGAGGACCGGGATGGGGACGGCTCCAGTCGGGTTCGGCGCTGGAGTCGCCGTCTCTGGGCGAGCGGAGCGGGGCGGATGGATGGAGACCGCGGCGGGAGTTACGAACGCGGCGCCGGGGCGGCTCCACCTCGCCGTGGCTCGGGGTAGTCTCCGAGGCGCTCAGCAAGGACAAAGTGCTTTTGAGAGGATCCCTGTCTGCCAGGGATCTCCCAGCAAGGCGGTGCACGGGGCAGCCCGTGTTACAGCTGGGAAGATGCTTGCGCGCGTGTGTAGCGGCGCATCTTCGGCGCACATCGGAAACGCTCTGACTGCGTGTGTTCGGCTGGGAAAAGTAGGGAAAGGTCATTTATATCTGCATCTTGGGAGCAGAAGTGGAGTTGCCTGAGCTCCGGGCAGGCACAGGCCGGGTTGCAGCTGAATAAGCGGCTGTGCTGAGGGAGCTGCGTTTCGGGGAGCCGGTGATGATCTCCCCTGGAGTGGCAGCACTGTAGTTGCAAGTGAAAAAAGTTAACGCGTCGGACAAAAGCTGAGTTTTTCTTTTTTTCCTTCTTCTTTCCGAGTAATATACGGCGGGTTTGAAACATCGTGTCTCTCTGATCCGCCTCAGCTGCTACCTGAGTCCCTGTTTATTTTTCAAAGCTCTTTAATGGAAGGGAGCCCCCTTGCAGCCCCCTGTCCTCCGGTTTGCATGTACCCGGCAGAAAGTTTCCATTGTTCAGGAAAGGGTTTGAAGCCTGTTTGCCAAAAAAGTGACAGGGGAATAAATGGACTTCGTGGAGCCTGGGGGTGGGGGGCATTACTTTCATACCCCTTTTGGTTAAAGCTATAAATCACACCGGGGGTTGGGTTTGTTTTCAAGAAAGTCCTAATAAAACACCAGATTCTTAGTGTAACTCGTTTGGCTCATTTTTCACAGCCAAAAGAAATGATTTATGGGGCAACATCGCGGGGACTTGGTCGGAGCAGATGAGGTCGGTGTGCGGAAGGCAGGGGGCAGCCCGTGCTGGCCGCAGGGTGCGAGTGACAGACGCGAAGTGTCCCCAGCTCCCTCTGGCTGAGCCTGCAGCGCATATTGGTGCTGTCACTTCGGGCACAGTCGGTCCCGTGGGGGCCAGGAGCAACCTCTGTGGCTGCCTCGGTGGTCCCTGGGCTTCCACTCTCACCTCAGTCCGTAGCTGGGGTTGATAATGTGTTAAAGCGGTGCTAAACCCTTCCCGTGCTCCAAGATGCTTTTGCAAGTTTAAGCTTTGGGACGCTGTTGGAATTGGAGGTCACACGGAGGGAAACATCCCTCTGCTGATGGCTGCGAAGTGAGTGATGGGTTGGGATTTCCAGGAGCTCCCGTGGAAATCCTCGAGACAGGCTCTTACCTTTGGGTCAGCTTTCCCCAGAGCAGCGATGGCACTGTCAGAGGTGTCACTGTCAGAGGTGGCTCTGCTCCCAGGGATTCCTCCCTGAGCCAGGAGGGCTCCCGTCCACCCCAACACCTAGCAATGTCTGTAAGAGTTGCCCCATCACTGGGAGCTGTTGAAAGCTCCGGTGGATGGGGACTGTGAGGGCAGAGAGAGCTTTTCAGAGCCAGTGCCTGTCCCACACCTTCCACGTGCGTGGGGAAGCGTGAAGCCACTGCTGCTTCCCCAGCTGTGCCAGAGCCAGCGCTCTGCGACCGCGAGGTGCACCCGCTGCCTGTCCGACCTGGGGGGGAAAAGGTTGTGCAAAAGAAACTGTAAAGAATATAAACCTTCAGAGCCAAGTAAAAACACATTTTACTTTTTCAGTCTTTTTGAATTGAATGGGAAAAAGCAAATTCTTTCTCCTAGTCAAATGGGCCATGGGGTATTGGCTCATTACTGAGGGTTGTTGTTCGCTGGGCTTTGCATTTACAGTCTAAGGCCTTATTTTCCATAAAGGGGCTTGGAAGGATTTTTCCCCAGTGATCTAATTCTCCACACGGGGCTGTGAAGGCTATAACAGCTACTGCTTTGTGCCTATACTCAGCTACATAAAACACACATTGAAGGGAGGCATTCTCGAGGTATGTGTATGTTTGCTAATATGAATACTGGCTATTAGCGGAGGTGGAGGGGGTGCAGGTTTTAACATCTCCGCAGGGAGGTGTTCGGCTGTTGGCAGGAAGGAGGCAGATGGCGGGGCTGTTGCTGAATAGAAGCTAAACTAAAAACACCAGGGGCCTCATCTGGGCTGAGTTTCTCTTCTCTCCCGTTCTTGGGGCTGCTGCAGGAAGAACAATGTCAAATTTCCCCCCTCCCTCTTTTTTTTTTTTTTCTTTTTTTATGAATGAAAGTAAGAGAGGCGAGGCAGGATTGAATGTGTATGTCATTCAGGGGCTATGACAGAGATGATTAGGGAGGTCAGTGAACTCCTTTGCAGCCTTGAGCATGCGGTCACTCTATTCAGCAGCCACAGAATAGACATCAATATAAAAAAGCCCGTCCAATTTGCATTAGTATTCAGATAAAGATATTACTTCGTACGATTTGTGAATGTCAAGTAATGCTGGCTGTTTTCTTAGAGAGCAGCCCAACTGAAACAGCAGCATTTAACTTTTAAGAAATTCGGATAACCATCCTGTCTCCTGGAGCTGGCTTGTGTGTGTGTGTGTCTGCACACGGTGTATGTGGAAAAGGCAATTTCTGGGCTCTTTGGGATTTGTGTTGCACTAGTTAGCTGCTGAGGCTGGCTGAGGGCATTGAAGGAGTTGTATAGAGAGCTGCTAATGTTTGATCAGGTTTGTGCGGGAAGGGGAAGCGAGAGCTCTCCCAGTCTGCCAGGAGCAAGAACCGAAGTTTCCTTGTGCAAGGAGTGGAATTGTCACCAGGGTTAATACTACACAGGCAGTTTTTTTGCCAGAAGAGCAGAACAAGGACCATTTTGGGATTTTGCTTCATGGGAGGGCAAGTACCAATTGCTGTGACTTTGTGTGGAAAGAAGTGGTGATGTGCTGGCTGCGGTGTTTTTCACGCAGCTGATGGCAACTGGGCTCTTGCAGCCTTCCAGCATGAGCTCAGCGAGGGGTCCAAGGTGTAGGATACGCTGATCTGTGTCACTGCTTTGTGTATCTGAGCGTTTCAAAGTTCATCCTGAAATTATAGGGGTATTGAAACCCGTGCCAAATGGCACTGGCTGTTCCTGGAGCTGGCCTTGGGGTTTCTGTGTTCAAACTCTCTGCAGAGAGTCTCTCGTATGTTGATGGTGCTGCTTACTTTGTGCCCTGCACCAGAAATGTTTGAGATTCAGTGGGCAGCTGTGAGGGACAGTTTTGAGATTAAAAGTTGATCCATTTGTTTTCATGAGCAGCAGCAGCTAAAGAGCTAATTAAGTCTTTAATATTGAGACTAGCATGTTTTACTATATGCAATAAAATAAGAGGACACAGGTAACTGATGATGAAACATTGCTGCTCTGAAAAAAAATAAATCTATTTCTTACCTAGCAGACAGTGAAATAGAAAGTCTGTTCCAGTGCAGAGATGGACTCAATACATTCAGTAGTAGCTGTATAACATGATGTCTTCTACACGTGCTGACAAGGGTCACTCCAATTAAATCTGAGGATTTTTCTTTTAATTAAGACTTTATTAGCAACTGCTGAGTAGGAAACGTGATGAAAGTAGATCTGAAAATTGTGTAGCAAAGTGTTGATCTACTAATTAAATCATGCAATTAAAGTAAACCACTCTGACTGGCATGTTAGCTTTTACAATTCCCTCCAAAAAAATCCTCAGTACCTTTTGGGAAGGTGAACCTGTCCTGAAGCCTGTCTGAACACGGGTTTTGAAATGAGGTGAACACCTAAGAAGTGTTGATTTCCAGCATTCCCACTCTATCCAGACCATTTCCATACAGTGGGACCCAGTCTGCTGGTTACACAAAACTGGAATTTTTCATAAAACTGGAGGAGGGTTCCCCTCGCCTCTATAAGGCTGAGAAACAAAATTTTTCCTTTTAAAATATGGTTAGTAACAGTGAACTTTGATATCCACCTAAATGCTTAAAAAGCTGTCCTTTCTGAATACTTACTGTATACACCTACTATTCACTTAGGGATCCTAAAGGGTAGGGAGGGAATCAGCTTGGTTTCTGAGCAATTAATAAAATTTTCAGTTTATAAAAGTGTTGGATCAAAGTGTTTCTGACAGTGATCTCTCGTTGGCATGCAGAGCTGTGACTGAAGGCATTTTCTGCACCTTAATTTTAGCTAAGGTTAGGGCATGGCCTGCTGGTGGCTTTTTCTGGCTGGTCATTGAAGTGTGTAGGATTCAGTGCAGGAGCCTGCCATTAGGTTTCATGGAGAAGTGGCTGTGTTGTCATTATGGTTTAGCTTTTGGCAATTTTTACTATGTATAAGGTAGACCCATCAGGCTTATAACGAATTCAGATTATACTGAAATATAATAATTATAATAAGATAATATATATGACTTTCTGTTTATACTGAAAACAAAGTCAAAATTCCCTCCCCAGTTTTTTTCCAGCTCAGCTCAACCTGATACACAGATAAACAATATATCTGGCTATTTTTTCTTATGTTTCCCTGTTAGAATAGATTTCTGTCTTGTCCTTCGTGGGCTGCCTGCTCATAACTTTTGTGTCCTGGGAGTTTCTGACTCTGCATACCTGTTTCTTCCTTTTTTCCTGACTCTTAAAAAAACACTCCAACCTTGAAATTGCCTGCTGACTCCAAGCCATTCAATAGAGTGGTTTGATGGAGCTGTTTCAGTGTTTGCCATTTCATCTCTTTTAATAGCGATTAGTGATAAACTTGATTCTACATGTACCAGACTGTATGCCAGAGAGGATGGTGCCTGGTAAAAGTTTGCCTTACACTGGGTTTTTTACAGCAGATGGGAGTCTGGTTCAGCACAGCTACTCGTGGTATGTGGCAGCAAGCAGCCCAGAGTGTAGGAGGAGTAAATCTGAAAGCACCTCTCTGCAAATGCTGGGCTAGAACCATGTCTGAAGGTTCATATAAAACCAAAAGCACCTTAAAATACCTTATTACACCCTGATTTTTTTTTTTTTTTACCTCCTACATAGCTTATCAGTTTAGCAGTTTCCCCTCTTTTGGCTGTTTGTCTGGTGGTCTTGCTAAAAAATCCTTTTTCTCTGAAGTAAAGCTGACTCCCCCAGTGTTCTCTTTCTTATACGCTCAGAACTCAGGTCGCCAAGTGCCACAGATGTGATTTAAAGCTCTGTATGTGTGAAGAAGGGCTTTTATTCCTGCAGTGAATGCTGTATTCCTGGTGTGCTTACCCCTAAAATATCTGCTCCTTGGCTTGAATGACCAGGAAGTTTCTTCAGTATCAAAAGCAAACAAGAACGGTGAGATACGGGCTGAGTAAAACCTTTAGCAAACTTACTAGTTAAAATGTGAAAGGTAATCAGATGTAAACCTGCCCTATTATTCTGATAGGCTATCAGGGCTTTTGCATTCAGGTGGATAGGAACTAACCAGGGGGTAGTTAAATCAATTTTATTTTTTTTGTGCAGTGACACTCAGGTTACTCAATGTAGCAAACCTGTTTTTGAAGAATAGCAGCACAGTCAAGTAAGAAAACATTTCTCCAGTAACTGCTTCAATTCCAGATGTATTAATCTAAGAAAGGGGTGGTATTTATTGCAGAGGTGGAGGTGGTGTGCTGGCCTTGCTTTCTCAAATTCAGAGAGCAAGGCAAGATAATGAGTTGGTTAAATAAAAAGGTTATATTAAAACTTGCAAGTAGATCTCTTTATCACGCAGAACTGTATGCAAAACAATTGCCATGTGCTTACACGTTTAGCATCTGTGAGATTTTGGGGCTGTGCCATTTCTGCAGGTTGTGAGGGGTTAAAAGAGTTAATAACTCAGGTGAGAAGGGTTCCAAGTTTTTGGGTGAGGAAAGGACGCAGCCCAGGACGGCTCTCTGGAGCAGGCACTGCTCCACAGGCTGCTGTGTGTGCCGGGGCTCTTCCCTGGGAACGTCACAGCCCCAGGACCCGGCACTGCTGTTTGCACCAGTGCAGCCAGGGCTGTACTCTGACCTACTGAACTACCTGCAAATGTCACACTGACACTTGGCAGCGTGTTGCTTTGGAATTTTTTTCCCCTTATTTCCTTTTCACCCAAGGAGCCAAGCCAAAAGTTAAGTTCCTTGAGTATGAGGCTTTTAGGGGAAGACAGTAAAAGGCAATGATAGTGCACCGTGGCATGCCAGAAACCTCCAGATGTGGCTTCCCAACTTTTTCATAACTGATGAAAGTGTTTGTGAGTTTACCTGCTTTTCAAACTTTTACCCTGGAAAATGAAATCTTTTATAGTTGTACTTTGATTTCACTGAGTTACCTTGTGCTGTTCACAAGGCATCTCACTAAATTATTTCAGCTGACTTAGTTAAATCAGTAAAGCTTTGGAGACCAATCCTGGGTTATAAAGATTGGACTAGTATCCAGAAGTAATGGATTTTAAGCGTTTTTGAGTTGACCTGGCTTGAGTTGGGTGTAGGGGAGACAGCAAAGTAGCTGGGTATTGCTTAGGGGCCAAACCTTGTGGCGATGTGGTGTGTGGGTGGGTTCTCATGATGCCAGGAGGGAGGAGTGATGTACAGTAACAGGCAAGAAGGGAGGACTTCACTGTCAGAGAGCTCCAGGGAGGGTGCTGAGGGTGAGAGCATCCCTGATGCCCCTCTCACAAGAGGCAGGCAGCACCTGGCTCTGTGAAAGTGGGATGCAGGCATGGTCCTTGTAGCAGGACCGTGTCCCAGGAGCCATCTGATCCCCTGTGTTGCTGGTGGTGCCTCTGCAGTGGGGATTTACTGGGGAGGTTATGTGAAGCCCTGGTGGTGCTCCTGTTCCACGGGGCACTGCAGGGTAACTGGCATCACCCTGAACTGACAGCTCGTCCCCTCTTGCTCGCTCCCCCTGGGGAAGGTAAAATACACATCTGTGAAGGCTTTTCTGTGGAGTAAAAAGGAGCTACAGGAGATGTCTCTGGATCCAAATGATGAGGCCAGCCTTTCTCAACCTTCTGCTATCCCTGTCAGAAAACTGAAAAGATCCCAAGAGTTATTTTTAATTTTATTTTGATGCTTGACAGAGCTTGTAAAGATCCTTCATTGCAAATTTGGCTCCCAGTTCGGAGGGTCATTGCTTTCTTTAGGGGTTTTGCCATTCTCTGTTTCTTGTAGTCCTGTAAAAATAATAATGAGGTCCTGATCTTGCGCCTATTGAAGCCTAGGCAAAAAAAGCCCCCATTGATTTCCAAGAGAGCAGACTGAAGCCCTTCACAGATCGTGGTGGGAGCAGCTATTTAGCATAAGCAGGGATTGTTTGGGAAGTTTTCTAATGACCCAAACATTTTAACAAGCAGAGGAAACTCTGGCGAGTAAAAGGGCTCCCAGTTTGGGGGTGGAGATCCCTGGAACTGGCTTTCAGTGACCTCCCATTCCTCTCTAAGCAGCTGTAACACAGACCTTCACTTCCCATCTTGCTCTCTGTGACTCCAGCTGGGAGCCCGCGGCAGCGTCACAACCCAAACGCAAGCACCAGGGGCAGCGGGGACAGCCAGCACCCAGCTCCCCTGTGCCTCTGTCCTGAGTCCTCTGTGGAGCTGAGCTGCCCTGCTGGCCACTGTCGCCTCTGCCCCATCCTCACTGCCATTTTATCAGTGTCACCGGCATCAGCCCCAGCGCCGTGAGCTGCGGGCAGCGCAATGCGCCAGGACAGTGTTAATAATAATCCCTGCAGGGTGAGCCTGAGCCTGGGACCCTGCACCACACAGGAGCCTGTGGAGGAGCCTTCCTGGAGCAGGCAGAGCACAAGAAAGTTTTCCCATAGATTTGTTCTTTTTTTTTTTTTTTTTAATAACCCCGCTTTCATGGGCGAGACTCAAGTACGAGCAATTGCCTCCCAGCAAAATACTTCAGCAGCTTGTGTGGAGACTGTAGGGCCTGAACAAACTGGTGATTTCATTTTTGTGTAAGAATTTTTTAACTTCTCTCTATAGATTCCCCCAGGAAAGCATTCTGTTTCTAGCCAGTAGCAGGATCTATGTAAGATGAGCCAAGATGTGCCTTGGGAGATGGGAGTATCACAGCTAAAAGTGAAGAGGAGAAACCAATTGCAGAGAGAAGGTTAAGGAGTTCTGAGTGTGCCCTGACAATTAGCATGTTCAAGTGAAGATAAATCCTCAATGAGCCTTTCTTTAATTAAAAGAATGATTGGAATTAGGAATAGTACCATCTCTTCTGATCAGTATCGTGACTATCTGTACCAATAAAGCATTTCTGAGCAGGGAGAAAAGCACCAGATTTTAATCTTCCTTTGGTAGCCGATATGTCTGCCTTTTGCAAGGGCATATTTCTCCCTGTCTTGGAGTACCCAGGCTTGTTGACAGTAAACAACTGTCACTTGGCAGTTTATGAAAGAAGAATGTTTAAGAAAACATGTCCAGTTTAAATAGTTATGTTAATAGGCTGGGGATTGATGCAGAAGTGAGGGGATCTGGTAATGGAGGTACATAAATTAGCTGGGATTTAGAATCATAGAATCGTGGAATGGTTTGGGTTGGATGGGACCTTAAATATCACCCTGTTCCAGCCTCCAGTAAAAACTGTGTAAAAAAAGAGTTGAATGCAGCTGAGGGAGAAAAATTAAAAATACTTCTCATTTTTACAGTCAGTGTGTTATGCATGAATTGACAGCTTTCTGTGAAAAGCATAGGTTTTTTTTTTTTTTCAAAGAAAATTCCTAAAGTCTCTTTTTTCCAGCACGTGGTGGGTTGGGCCCTGGGAGGCCCCTGGTTGGGTTGAGCTGCAGGGCTGGGAGCCCAGTGCCTCCAGTGAGTGGCCCAAATGCTGCTCCCAGCTCCACAGGCAGCGTTTGGACCTTGCAGTGCCCTGCTGCATCCCCAGCCTTTGCCTCGCAGGGGTGATCTGCAGGAGGAGGCTGCAAGGAAACTTGGCCTCCTGATTTCTGAGTTGATGAATTACAGAAAGGAAGGGGTGGGGTGGGGAGTGAGGGGAAAATAAGGAACAGCAGATGGTGTCCTCTCTGCTTCCCTGCCCAAAGTTGCTACAAATCCATCACCCACCTTCTTTCCAGTTAAACACTGGTGGATGTAGTGAGAGATGAGTGAGTGCAAAGCGTTTGTTCCAGCTCAGCCCAAAGTCATCAGTGTCAAAATATAATGAGTGGGGGCCTGGTATCAGGCACTTGAAATCTGTAATCAAGTATAAAAACTATCATTCAGGCTTTCCAGGCTCCTGGCTCATCCAGCTTAGGAAGAAGGGTGTAAGTGGCTAATGGGGGATACTAGCATTAGTCTTGAAGATACTGGGTAAAACACTCTCCTGCACTCCTGGGATATAATATAAATACAGTGGAGTTTAAATACGGAGTACTGGGTTACAGATACCCCAGGCTGAAGAAAAGTATCTCAGAGAGAGGCATCTTGACAGCAGCACCTTCTCTTGCCCTCGTTGCAGTTAGGGCAGAGAGCTGGAAGGCAAATAGGAACCCCCAGAGTTTTGACAAAAGGGTCACACTCAATTTTCTTCTGCCCAGTGGTTCAGTTAGTATTGCCATTAATTGAACTAGGAGGCAAAGGAAACCTGAACATGAAGCCTCCTACTACAGCAATGCTTTGCTATCTGCCCAGTCAAAAAGGAAAATAATGCCTGGGAAGTGTTGATGGGCTTGTGCTGGGGTTCTAACCTGTGAATTACTTAGTGAAGGAATGAGATTTCTGCCTCATTTTTAAGTGCAGGTGTGCTGGCATCTTGGATTTGAGGAAGCAGTGGATTTCTGCATAGGAAAAGTCTTCATGAAGGGGAGGGAAGCACAGAGGGGACAGCAGGGGTTCTCCTTTGCCCCGTGTCTCTCAATGCAGGCACAAAAAGGGGCAGGTTTGTACCCACCCCTGTGGTCTGGATGGTGGCTCACTGCCTGATCCTGGGTCTGGTGACCCCAAGCAATACAAATCCTTCCTGTAAGGAGTCACCTGTGTGCTCTGAACAAGGTTGTCTTGTGGGTGGAATGTGGTAGTTCTGGCAAAAAAGGGCTGAAACCTCCTCAGGTGCTTTGAAAACACATGTAAATGTTTGAAGTAGAGGTTTTCTCCCTCTCTGTCCCCTCCTCCCAGTGCATAGCAAATGAAGCGCAGACAAGAGGCGCAGTTTTTGCAGGGATAACTTCACCCAGTGCTTGAGCCCAGCTGTTTTGGAAGGAGAAGGAGCAGTTGGAGGGGTGGCATGGGATGTCTCAGGGCAGGCAGCAAGGAAAGATGACCCTGGATTAGCCACCCACCTCTATAAAGGGAGCATAGGGGGCAGAACGCTGTGTGCAGCTCTTGCTCCATTTATGGGTTATACATCCAGGCAAGTTGTTCAGCTTCTTGTCTTCATGAGTAGTGCAGGGTGGTGGTTCAATCCTCCCGAGGGAGCATGGCAGGAGCTTAGCTTTGGTGCCTGACTTTGAGACAAACCCAGCCCCTGGTGGCTGCTGGGATCAGTTTTTATCATTATATCTTCCACCTGCAGAGAGAAGTGGCTGTTTTCTTTCTCCCCTGGCTTGCCTGCTACTCTGACCATCTTTGGCATCACAACAGCATCCATCTAATTCTTAGAGGCTCATTTGCACAGAGAGGAATTTGTTAGTGTTTCTGGTGGAGAAAGGAAAGGAAAAGCTGGGAAAATCAGAGTCAGAAGGATGGGGAATATATCCCAAAGTGCCTGTGGATGGTTCCTGGTTCATGCAGGTAGGACCAGTCATGTCCTCTTGCAGGAAGGTGGAAATAGCTCTCTGCAGAGGGTCTGCATTTCCTTACAGCAGGAAGGAAAATATCCTTAAAATATCTTTGCATAGAGGTGTCTGCCCTGCTTCTGGAATTTCTGGATCCTAACGTGGTGCAGGTTGTAGATGATTATTTGGGAGCACTAAAACTGCTTGAAGGCAGTGGCAACAGAGACACGCATGACTTCCTTGAACTCTCTCTTAATTTGTAAAGTGGAGTCCAAACCCTGCTGTAATAGATAGGGTTACAGGAGACCATTAAAAGGTCCCTCCTGGTGAACCTGATGCCCTGGTGCTGCTGCTGGAAATGATAAACCTCTGCATTCAGGTTGGATGGTATGCCATGCCCTGCGTGTATGCTGTATGCATGGAAGCCACTGAGTCCTGCTATTTCAGGGGTTGTTTTCCAAGTCTGTTTTCTATAAGCCTGTAGACTCAATACAAATAAAGAACTGACTAAATTTCCTGTGAGAAGCGCGGGACAAACACTAAGCGTGGGATTTGAATGCAAAAAGGTGAAAACACAAATGTATATAGAAACAGCAAGTCAAACAAGCTGAAAAAATATTGTAAGGTTGATTTAACAGAGTAGTGAACTCAAAGCTGTCTAATCCCTTTAGCAGCCTTCTTTAAAGAGGAGAAATAAAAGAATTTTTGACATTACTTCTCTACCATCTCTCACAACTCTTTCTAATAATGCTGAAGGATAAGACTTGAGTTTAGCACAAGGACAAAGTGTTGCAGCTTTAGAGGTGTTTTCTAAATAACAAAATCTTCATTTGTCATTTGTGGCATTAAAGTGGATCAGACTTCCTGAAAGGAGATTACTGTTAAATTTCTCCAACGGGGTACCTGGCACCTAAATCTCGCTTGAGACTCTGAAATAGTAAGCTTGGTTTTGAAAGATGCTGAGCCAGGTCAGGCTCTGCATTTAAATCACTTAAGCACTCTCAAAATCTGGCTATTCATTTTGATGCATAGATATGGATTTCTGGGCTTAATCACTGACCTTTGCATTTCAAATGTTTGACCTTTGTTTTCTTTACTAAGTATGCAGACAGAGCGGCCCCCAAATTATTATTGTTTTTCCCTTTTACACAGCTGAAAACAGCCAGCAGAGAAGACTTGAAGTTCTGCATCTTATTACTAAGAAATAGAGGTCTTTGAGAAACAGCATTTTGTGTTGATCAAGAGAAACTTACAAAAAGGGGAATATTTTCTTATTTTCATTCACGTGAACATGATCCTTCATATATCTAAAACCCGCAATCAGTTGGGAAGAAACCCACCCAAACTACCCTAAACCTTTGCCCTCTCTTAATCCCTGTACAAGAGGGTGGGTTTTTTTAAGATGTGCTTTTGCCCCCCCTGAAATAAAGGCAATTGATAGGCTCATAAACAAATACCAAACATTAAGTCCTAATCTCCATACAGAGGAGCCTGACCCTTTTTATGGAGAGAGAGGGTAGAGGGAGGAAACGGGGCCAGGAGTTTCAGGTTTAATGCTTATTAAAGTTTTAGTGGGTGGGAAAATGCAATCAATAAATTTTGTTTAATGCCTCAAAACTGGTGTTAGTTTTCACTAGCTACACCGGAGAGTAGTTTTCATTTTGAAACTAGGACACTCGTAGTTGGAATGACAATTAATGTGGAGTGAATATGGTCCCAGTTGGAAGCCGATTTTTTGAATAGCATGAGAACTGCCCCCACCTCCCTGCCTTGGCTCCAAAGTGGGGTAGCTTCCGTTTTTAATTAGCAAACCCGGCAAAATTTAGCTCATTGTGTCTTTCTGATCCTTTGGCCCAGTGGATAGCTTGGGTTTCTCCATCTTGCTGTCTTGAGGCTGTTCTTTTTATTTTTTTCCCTTCAGTTTTGGTGCGGGAAGGAAAGGAGGGCTTCAGGATACTTAGGATTAAAGTCATTGTTTGGGGGTATTTGCAGCCAGCTGCCTGCATTAAATGAAGATTAGAGGAGTGCACATTAAAAGTGCAAGGGAAATGCAGAGGACCTGGGATTTGGGAGCTGCATAGCTGTGAACCGAAGGGGAAAGGTTGGGGCTTTATGGCAAATTTTTTCTGATGCCATGTGATCTTAAAGCCCATTTCAGAAAGCATCACAAGTAGCTTCCTGGACAAAACTGGCTTGGGAACTGGAAAGGGAACAGGAGCATTTGCATCCCTTAACAAGTTCCTCTGAGGTAAACCTAAACTTTTGAGCCTGGGAAACTTAGGTATTTCTTAAAAGTTAATCTGCAAGAGCACTTAAAAGGTGGTGAGATTTTGATAGAAATGACCAAGCAGCTGAAAGCCCACCCTGGAGGTCAAAACTCCAGGAGTAATGAACTTTTGCAAGATTTTTAAGAAGGAAGGTATAGAGAAAGAGCCCAGGAAAAAAAAAAATAACCAGAAGAATCATTCAGCAACATTATGAGAGAGTTAAAAAATATTTCCAAAGATACAACTGCTCTCCTTTCCCTGTTTTGTGGAGCAGTCATTTGTGCAGGCTGTGTCCTTGTGGCAAACTCTGCTAATTGCCTGGGGAATGTCACCTACAAAACCAGACTTTACTGGCCCTGCCAAGCTGGAGGGAGGCTGTGGTGCACTGATGCTGAAGAGCACAGGTTTAGCAGGACCAAGTGCTGCTCTGATGGAGTCTGGGGCCAGCTTTGCCCAATCCATTGGGATGCTGGGAAGCCTCATTCTGTGCCTCAGTTTACATAGCTGCTGCCTCTGGCTTTGGAAGGGCTTGT
The DNA here is from genome assembly GCF_009819885.2 of Catharus ustulatus. NCBI lineage: Eukaryota > Metazoa > Chordata > Aves > Passeriformes > Turdidae > Catharus > Catharus ustulatus. Next base: position 69,069,540 of record NC_046225.1, on the reverse strand, counting down.
GGTAGCAGCTTGCTTGCTGCAATGATGAGAGATTTTTGGACTTCCTCAGGCATGTAGAGCAGAAATGTAAAACATCAGCTGCTTTGTGGTGGGATCTGCCTGTCAGCATCAAGCTGGGATGCTCCTGCTGTGCTGAGAAAAGCTGAGGCCAAGTTGGCCACTGCTATTCAGAGGCAGCAAGAGGCAGACACCAGAAGGATGGCAGCAGAGTCTCCTGTGCTCCCCAGGGACCAGCCCCATGGGTGTCCCATCCCTCTGAGCGCAGAGCGGTGGGTTGGCCATGAGTGGTGTGGATTGGCCACGTTTGGCCTCTGTGGCTGGATGAAGTGGTCAGTGTGACCTGTGGCCAGCAGCTGCAGGGGTGTGCTGGCCATGCCAGGCTGGGGCTGATGTCACCCCCATCCTGCTGAGAACTGCTGCAGCTCCTTGCTGCCCTCCTTGAGGAAAGCACAGAGCCTCTGGCACTGGGAGAGCAGGAGCTGGGAGCTCTGATAGCCTGGGGACCTCATCCACTGCTCCCTGTCCTGGGGAGACATTTCATATCAGTTCTTTTATTTATTTTTTATTTATATTTTATTTATTTATTTCCAGAACTTTAAAAAGCTCAGCACAGAACTCTGAGCTAACTAGATACGTACAATTGGTGTTCATTCCCTGTTCTGAGTGGGGAACCAAGTGTTTGGTTGTACAGTCTGGCTAGATTTTAAGGAAAACTCCCCATCACTGCTTGTTCCTTTAAGCCAGGAATTCCCAGCTGAAGGCTGTCCCTGGGACTAGATCTGGGCTCTCAGCAGCAACCAAAGCTTTGTGCCTTTTGGAGGGGTTTACATTCCCATTTTTTAGGTGTAGCCAGGAGACCCCTTTGATTTGTTCTCTGGTGGGGTTTTTTTTTGTCCTCCTCAGGACTACCAAGTGTCAGAGGGAAATCCTCCTGGCCAAAGTGTTTTTGTAACTGTTTTAGCTTTGTGACAATTTATTTCTTTAAACTCTCTGTGCCTGAATTGGGTGATCTAAGAAAACAGTCCATTAAAAGGAGGATACTGTAGAGTCCTGATGAATCCTGTTTTCTACTTGGCCGATGGAACAGAAAGCTAATTGCCAGTAGTAAATCCATTCAAAGGAGAGCTGGAGGGAGGGAGAAAAGCCAATATTCCTCCTTGAATGCCATTTAATCTCTGAAACCTTTCATGCAGATGTAAATTAGGATTTGCACAACAGAGTCAACAGTTGCTCTGTAGATAAGGCAGATTTGCAACATCTGCTTTTTCCATTTTGGAAGCTCTTCCAAAGTCGCTGTCGGGGATAGCCAAGCTAAACAGTAGAGATTTTTTAATTCCTTTCTGTAATCTCTTGTTTATAAAGAAAGCTGCATATGACAGAACTAAACCTGGTTATTGTCCTGCTAATTCTCTAGGAAAAAGGTTTGCTTTTCTCCTAAAGCAGATAGAAGAAAACCCCCACGGGGTGGTAACACAGCGCAGATACTTGTTCATGTCTTTGAAAGAAATGTCTGGTAACAATCGCATAGGCCACTGCAGTGGAAATACAGTATAACCAGTCTACTTTGCATTATTATTATTATTATTACTATTATTATTATTATAGCTATTTTAAGCTTTTCCAGGAGAACTGCCTCCTCCCAAGCAAATATTTGCAATATAGGAAAGATAAAGTGGTACCTTTGAGTGGTCTGGTCTAGGGGAAGGTGTCCTTACCATGGCAGGGGTGTTGGGATGAGATAATATTTAAGATCCCTTCCAAGGCAAACCATTCTGTGATTCTATGATTCTGTGAAATAATGGAGGCAAACCCTTTTCAGATACAATTATCTAAAGACATATTTTTATACCAGAGTTTAAAGATACAGATATTTTATTTTTTCAATATTTTATTTCTGGGTGTGAGCCCCACTGAGCAGGGGAGATAACCCAGCAAAAAAAAAAAACCACTATGGGAGGTGATATGATACTGCTTCAGCAAAGCATCCTGTGCTGCTCTGATTGCCAGAGTAAGCCCCTTCTTCCCAGGACGGCTGCAGCCTGACACTGGGAAGTGTGGTGCGAGAGGGGCCTTGACCTCAGAAGGGGAAAGGAGGTGGGGAAGAGAGAAAACAGAATGCTTTATATAATCCTGTTAATTTTATAAATAAAATATAAGAGAAAATATACACACAAAATACTTCCTGTAATATCATGCATGTGTTTGATATATTTGCTGTGCCAGGCTGGTGAGGTACCTTTTGGGGTGACAGGGCCATAGCCAGACAGGGATGTTCCACCTCTGGCACTGTCACAGCTGTGCAGAGAGGAGGGGAAGCTGTGCCCTGCATAAAGCACTGCCAAATAAATAAATATACATATATGTATGTGTGTGTATATATAAAATATCCCCTCAGCTCCCTGCAGAGCAATGAGGGTATGCACACACTGCATCTCTCCCTCAATCTTACCTGCCCTGAGAAGGCAAATTCCTGGGGAAACAGGTGATCCCACGATCTCATGCCCACTTCTCACAGGGGTTTGTTTGGAGGTTCTCATATTCCCCCAGGTCTTCCTCTCTGGGAGAAGGAGACAGAGGGAGTAGGGATGTGAGTTCTGTGCATGGCATGGTTCCTGTGGGGAGGTGACACTGAGGCCACTTGTCACTTTTCCTCACTACTTTTTAGATTTAGACAGGTCTTAAAGGAACAATATTTGGCAAGAAAAATGTTTTATTTCCCTTCTGAGAAGTTTGCTCTTCTCAGTGCAGAGGTCCCAAGGTGAGGTGGGGAAGTGACTCTATCCCAAGAACAGCCACAGAGATACTGTGAAAAACACCTGAATATTATTCACTGGGTGGATAATACTCTATTAACACAGGTAGGACACTTATTTAAAATAAACCAGGGCTAAACATACAGGCCACAGTGCTGGTCTGAGTCTGGAGATAGTGTAAATGCTCTTTGCCACCACAGCTATGTTCATCCATCTAATGCTGGATTTTTTCACACACCTCTAGCAATTATTCACCAGCTTGCTGGCTGGGACTGTGATCCCCTGGGAATGGGATAACAAACTCAACAGGACAAAGCTCTGGCGTGGCTGTTGCCCTGTGATCCTATAATGTATCCTGTCACGGTGGATTTGGTGCAATAAAATACATAGAACAAGAAACGATTTCAAATGAACCTGAGGAGAGAAATGCGTGCGGCGCTGCTGTCTCTGTGCTTGTTAACATGCCAAATTGTCCAGCTTGGAAAGGGAAAAATATGATCTGCTCAGAACTGAGCCTTAGTCCCTTCCAGCACTGGGCTGTGAAGCAGTCCTGGAAAGCCTCTCAGGAATTGCCAGGGTTCAGGGTGGGTGAGGACTGGTGGTACTGAAGGTTGTGTGCCGCTGTGTGGGGGGAGTCCCAGTGTGGTTTGGGTTGTGTGGTGGATCTTCCCCTGCTGCAGGATGCCCAGTGAAGGAAAAGGGTGGTAATGATGGAGGATGCACATATCCCACCAGAGCAGTTCCTCAGGACACTCCTGAGTACTTCAGTGTTTGAAAAAGTAGGGTTGTGGGAAGTTATTCCGGGGGAAAAATCAAAGGTGAAGAGATAGACGTTTTCTGGAGACAGAACCCAGCACCCTGTGAGGTGACAGGGGACCCTGGTGCTCCCTCACCCCTCCCTGCAAGCCTCTGCTGGCCAGAAGCCATCCCCAGCAGCATCTGGAAATGGTTCCTGACACCCAGGAGGAAATCAGGCAGGCTCTGAGTTGGTTTGGATTTTTGGGGGGCTATAAGCACCCTGGGAATAGCCCACCACCCTCCATCTCCTTAGCAGCCTGGGGGCAGTCCACTACCCTCCACCTCTTCCTCATCCTTTTATGCCTGAATAATAAATAATTTAAGAGCTGTATGCATTAGGACCAAAATAAAACATTTCCAGGCTCAGCCAGAAACAAGTATTGATGTCTGAGAGGAGCAGACAGCTGATGGAAATACCGACACACTTAAGTACTTGGAGCTGTGAACCACACAGAAAGTGAATTATTGCTGGGATGAGCCAAGCAGCTACAGAGATGAAGTATCTTATCCTTATAAGTGAATGCATACAAAAGCATTTCAGCGTTGCTGGGCCAACTGCTCCTCATTGTGGAAGGTGTTTCCAGCCAGTTGCTGCCTTTTTGCTCCTCTGAACAGCTTAAAAATGGTCTCTTTCTCTGTAGTGTGTTTGCTACCAGCAGTGATGATGCTGCAAGTGCTGATCTCCATCAGATGCATCTCTTGGTGTTTCTCAAGTCATTACTGCTTTGGCTAAACTATTAATTTGTTGGAATTTAGTCATACCTTGGGAGCCCACAGCCCAGATTGCCTCTTCCTCTCAAAGAGCCTGTTAAAGCTGCAAATGTGTTAATCCCTGCTCTGCTGGCAAGTGGGCTCCTGTAACCCCTACACGAGTTAACTCCCTGGTAATTTATACCTGTGTGTTGTGGTTTAACCCCATCTGGGAACTCAGCCCCACACTGCAGCTTGCTCACCCCATCTTGGAGGATGGAGGAGAGAATTGGAAAAGTGTGAAAACTCTTACGGGTGGTGATAAAGACAATTTAATAAGAGGAGCAAGGGCTGTACACAGAAGCAAAGCAGAACAAGGAATTATTTCACCACTTCCCCAGGCAGGTGTTCAGCCATCCCCAGGACAGCCAGGCTCCCTCTCATGGTCACTAAAAAAGACAAATGCCACCACTCCAAACAATCCCCCTTCCTCCTCCTTCCCCCAGTTTTATTGCTGAGCATGGTGTCATATAGTGTTGAATATCCCTTGGGTCAGCTGGGCTCAGCTGTCCTGGCTGTGTCCCCTCCCATGTTTTTATAGCTGGAGAGGTGGCCTCAGAGGGAGCAGATTCATCTCTCCTTCATGTCTTGGTGTGTCTGGTTGAAAAGGTGTTGGGAACACCAGCACTTGCAGCTGGAAGGCAGGAGGGAGCTGCTGGACTCTGGCCACGCTGTGAGAGATGTGAGCTTTGGTTCCCTGCTTTGAACTCCTGCTGTTTTAAGCATGGAAATGAGACTGTCTCTGCTTTCAGATTTATCTTTGTACTTGAAAGCTATATAAGGAGTGAGAGTAAAAGTTGGTTCTCCAAGGTCACAGTTGGCAAAGTGCTTGAAAGCATTTGAGTGCCCATTTAAATACTTTGTGGAGATCTCCAGTTTGGGTCCTGTTTATTTTTCAAGTCAAAAGTATATAAATAAAAGTTTGAAAAACAGTTAAGAGAAGTGAGATTAAGACCATTAGTAGCATTCTTCTTTTAATTCACCACTGCATCTTTCCCAAGATTATGCCCTGTCAGAAGGAATAAAGTCACTAGAACCAAACTTTGCATCACAATGTCTGCTGGAGAGCCACTGGGGAGAGTGAGGGTAGAGATGCCAAAATGAAGTTGTCAGAAACAAGAGATGTTGCTCCATTCCACAGAAGAACCTTGAGACCCCAGTCCATCTGCTGAGTCTTACTTTCCTCTTCATTCCAGCATTCCCTGTATATATTTTATAAAAATTCTTCGTCGCTTTGTCATTAACCCAGGTTCATTATGGTTTTCAAAAAAGAGTTATTTCCTTTTAAATGGCTAACCAGTACAGTTTGGCCTGTGTTTAGTCTGTTCTTGTTCCTGTTCAGTAGGTTTATAATACAAAAGCCAAAATATACAAGTCTTGATCATTTGGCAAACAGCTTTGGTAGAACTGTTTTGTGTGGAGGAGTTGTACAGTTGTGTGGGGTTTGTTTTCCTGTAGATTAAATTAGCAAGAGTTAGACCAGTGCTCAGTCTTGCAAGTCCAAAGCTTTTTAATTTGAAACCAAAGTTGGTACCCGTGAAAAAATCCTCATAGTCTAGAAGAAGGAAGAAAAAACTTGAACAGTTAAACCAGAATATTTCTTGACCATATTTTCCCCAGAGATATATCCCAGCTGGGAAGAGACCGTGGGTGAACACTCAAATGTAGCAATGAGTGCTGGTCTGATAGCAAGGAGATTCTGCATGGAGTTCAGTCCACTTCTTTGATTTACTAAAAGTATATGCTTTCCAGGAAAAATTTTATTAAAAGGGAAAAAACCCAACACCCTGTACCTTTGACTGCATGAACACCACACAACATCCTGGCCAAACCATAAAATATTTGAGTTGGAATTCCTGCTGTGGTATGAGGAAAGGCTCTTTGTAATCCCAATGAGTGTGGGCTTTGCCTCCTGTGAGACAATACCTCCCATCACAGACCACCTTTTCAGGCCTCCAGAATCCTTTCTTTCTACACTGCAAGGCTGTTGACTGCAACATTCTTGTATTTTAAATCTTTACATTTATACAAGGATGAAAAGAATAAAAAACATGCGTGACATGAAAAGCAATACATTTTCATCATATAGCCTGCTCCAAGTCTTTCACCTCAAGGCAAAGGAGCAGCCTGAAGCCAATGCTGCATCCTCAGGCATTTGGAGCTGCTGTACCTGCATTGGTTTCACAGTGAAGTCATTATCTATGAATATGTCTTTGATTCTGCACTTTTGTTGCACAGAAAATAACTTTAGCAGGAACCTAGTGATGGTTTCATTAATTTTAGCTATTCCATCTGTCCAGCCTTCCACCTGTTTTCTTCAGCCCACAGATGTTGCCTTTTGGTCACCCAGAGTCACATAAGAAATTTGGTTTATCCCTGGTTCTGTTTCTTGTGTCCTGTCCTTGCTGGATCTCTTAGAGTTTGTGGACAGACTCACAGGAATAAACAAAAGGAGGTTCAGAGACTGAGCTTGCCAGCACACACTTATTTCTGCCAGATCACCCCCCTCACCTGCAGCACTGGGTGTTGCAATGACCCTTTTAGAGATCTGTGCTGTTTCTTGTGATGCACCAGGTGGGCTGGACGTGCTTTGGTTGCCACAAGGTCAAAGTCATCCTTGTAGACCAGCACAGCAAGGGGAAGGTCTGGGCACATGGAACCATCAGTTCCATGGAGCAAATACAAGATATGTTTCTTTTTTAAACACCCTTTCTGTCTCTGACATCTGCTGTTATTTATTAATCTCCATTTCTTTCTCCCTTTGCAGAATACTTGAGGAGCGAGACCGCCTTTCTGGAAGAGCTGGTGTTTGGAAATGGAGATACCATTGAACTTTCCTGTAACACCCAAGGCTCTTCTGTGTCTGTTTTCTGGTTTAAAGATGGTATTGGAATTGCACCTACCAACAGAACTCATATTGGACAAAAACTGTTGAAGATAATCAATGTGTCATATGATGACTCGGGGCTGTACAGTTGCAAGCCAAGGCATTCCAACGAGGTCCTGGGAAACTTTACAGTCAGAGTTACAGGTATGTGCAGAAATACAGCTGTTTCTGTGATTTTCTTTTTTTTTTCTTTTTTTCTTGGTGGTTTTGTTTGTCTGTCCTTGGAGGGTCTGTGATTAGACTGGCAAAACAAACCAGTAGAAGAATGCTTGTATGTCCATACCAAATGTTGAAGCTTGATGTTAATACTGAGAGAAACTTCGGGTGCTAGTCAGATTAAACCTCAAATCCCCCTTAGCACTCAAATAGATGCAATGCTACATGTGCCTTTGAAGTCTTTTGTGAGTGAGGGAACTGTTAAATGATGTTTTTCATATTGTGTGACAAAACAGTGGCAAAATTGCACCTAAAAGCTGAAAGTTCCTGAAAACTGTTTCTCTGTCATAGCTGGTAAATCTTTGCCCTCCATCACAGTTATCACAAATTGCTAGCTTGTTTTGGAGGTAGCTGTGATGTATCCAAAATATGTGCTTCATCGAAGGTACTTGTTGGGATTCATCTATTGCAAACAAGTGCTGTGTTAGCAGAGCACATGCTGTCATTTGCTTGGCCATATTTTTTGTGATGAGGACAATAGAAGAGAACAGCAACAAGCTGTCCAAGCCTGGATCACTAAACACAGAGTGCCAAAAAAATCTGTTGTTTCCAGATAGCTAACCACCAACACAAAGGTCATTTTCATTATTTCAGGCTGATGCATTAGTAGATGGATGCTTATCACTGTGAGCAGATAAAAAAATCTCCTGATCACAGGTGATAAACCTGAATTTTCAGGTGAATTAGCCCCTTGTGGATCTCAGGATTTGAAAACTTTCATTTGCCCTTGTACTGTTGGAGCTTTTTCAGAAATCCTTGAATAGCAAGTCCTTTCTCCAAAAGTTGAGTTCCCTCAAAAAGTAAGAGTCTCTGTTTGAAACCCAAACACTGAGATGTTTGTGGCTGTGAATCACATCCACTCCATAAAGAGCTTTCTCATGCAATAGGAGTGAGTGAGAGAAAACCATCATGAGAATAAAAGCTCGTTTCACCAAGCCTTTAGCAACATCTGCTTTTTATTGAGCGTTACTGGAGATTGCTGTGAATGCTTCAAGGTCATATCAATTAAATGGTTAAAGAAGTATTTGGCCCTTGAAAGGCTTTCTTGAGCTAGGTAAGATTATTGGGGCTATCCAGCAAACTGCAGGTTGTTAGAAATGTTACTCTCTTTTTTCCTAAGTGACATGAAAATGCTTTTGAGTTCAAGGGGCAGCAGGGGAGGCAAGAGAGGGCAGCTGGTTACATGCTCAAATGAAACAGCTGCCAGCCCCAAAAGTTTGTAAAGTGAGAAATTGTTTTTAATAGTGGAAGGTCTGATAATCCTCTGCTTTTAAAAAGTTTAAGCCCCTGTATTTTTCCTCTTCACTAATAATAGCTAATAACAGCTTAAGAACTAGCAAGTAACCTGAACCTACTTTCTGACAACATTATGAGTCTTTGATTCTATTAGCCCACTGTCATTACCACCAAAGTGCTGGTAATGTGGGAGCCTACTTTTTAGCTGTCAGCAGCACTTGTTTTAAACTTTGAAGCCCTGCTTTATGTGGCAATAGTGGTGCCTCTCATATACTCAGATATTTCTTCATAATTAGTATTGATTGCTCAGTGTGGCACTGCAGAGATGAGACTGTGATCACAGATTTGTGGTTTGTGTCCCCTATTCTTAAAGGTAATGCCAGCAATTAGCTCAGGTATCTGGTCAGGTGTTCATGTGGTTATTTGATGTTTGGGGCTGGAGTTATTCTCTGTGTTAAGCTGGTTTAAAACTGTACTAACAAACTGGAATTGCTCTGATGTGTGTTCTTAAGTGCAAAACTACACTAGGTGTGTTTGGAATAGCTGATTCACACTTCAGTTCCATTTTAAGAGATGCTTCCAGGTCCTAGGGGCATATCAGGATTTTGCTACACAGAACCATGAGAGCTGAGTCTGCAGCAAACTGACTGTTCTGCAATGACTCTGCACGGGGGGATGTCTGATGCTGGAAGCAGAGCTAGTAGATGCTGGAGCTGGTGTTCAAGGGCCAAGAACCAGGCTGGTTAATAGCAGGATTTATCTCTAAAATCGCTCTCTTGACAGACAAGGGGCTTGAGTGTTTTGCTAGTTTACAAAAAGAAACATACTGTCCCCTTAAAACCTGAGCCCTTGGAAAGGATGGTGTAGAGCCTGCGTGCCCAAACTGATACCCAGCCCTCTTGGCAGAAGCTCCATTTCTGTAACCATTTCATGCATAGAGCAGCCTTTGGATTTAGTGGCTGAGCAGCACCCCTGTGATGAGCATGGACTGCAGGCTGGTAGCAGCAAACAGAGCTTTCAAAAGACCCAAGGCCAAGCATTACAAAACAGGTGACTGAAAAAAATTAAGTCCCTTTACATTCATAATTAAAGCCCTTTTGAGCAGTTCTTGCCAACACTCAACAACTTCTGCAAAGGATTATTGTTTTAGTAAATGATAAACAAATAGCCTATAATTTTTTAGTCATCTTTTGAAAAATGTGATATTTTAGCAACCTGAATAGGTCAGTTGCTATGAATACAGGATATTTCAATCTAAGCTTCACATCTCATCTTAAAAACAAACAAAGTCATAGATTTCCCTCAACCTTGTGAAAATGTTTTTGAATTAGTTTAAAAATTGATTCTGCTCCTCTGGTCATGATGGATTCATTGGAAAGCAGAAGTAAGCCATAATCATGTGTTAATGTATGGATAACCAAATCTGAGAGCAGAGCTGAAAAGGTGCTGATTTCTCTGTCGATGCTGGTGGGGGTTTGGCTCAGTTTCTGCCTTCGCCAGGACTTGAGTAAACCTGCTGGATCAGCCAAAACACCTAAACATCCACTTCACTTTCAGCAAGCCCCGTGGCATTTCCCTAGTTCTGCTGCCAGCAGGACCTCAGCTGTGGATTTGCAGTTAGATACGTGTTAAAAGTCGTCCTTGAGGCTTTGCCAAGAAGGTGCAAAGCAGATCAGCCCCTGCAGTCTAAGGCAGGTTTCATGTGTTGCTTCTCTGGATGGTGAAAATGCCTTGAAGGTCTTCCAGGTTCTGCAGGGAAGACCTATTTGTTGTTACCTTTCCTTCTTTTTCCCCTGCTTTTGTCCCCTCCCCACCTTTTTCTTTTTCCATTTTTACCTCCACTGTGGTCAGAAAACTCAAGTGCATCTTGCAATGAAGGATGTTCTGCCTGGCTCAGTCTTAAGCAACTTCACATTTCTGGCCACATGTTGAACACTCAAAATGTTTCCTGTTTTCTGGTGTTTAAGGCCAAGTTCTTTACCACTGTCTCAGAACATAAAGGCTGCTGGGCTGATAGCATTTTGCCTTTATTTAAAAGAAAAATTCCTGGAGATTATGTAACATCAGTAATGCTAAATCTTCCATTCACTGAACTGTACTAAACTAAACTGTGTAAACTAAATCAAACCCTAAGCTGCTGTTTGATAATGGCATTTACATTTACAGTAGTCTCTTGATGGGGAAAGAGGGACTGAGCCTTCATTGTGGACAGCTTGGAGAAGGTGAAATGTTAGACCACATTAAAAGAAACAGTTCAGGATGTTTTGGAGAGACACAGATGGAAAATTCCCACCTGTTTACCTGTATTGAGTTACAGCCTTGAGGTGCCTCTGTGGGAGGAGTGTAACTAAAGGGAGCTGGTTCATGGAATGGCCATCAAAACGGTGGAGAGAGGCTTGGTTGCAAAAAGTGCAAAACTTTTGGTCTTAGTGTTTGAACAAGGAGTTAATGAAGGGAGACCTGACAGGGGGATATTGAGTTAAAAGAAAAATGCAGGGAAAGTGAATTAGAAATGCTGACCTGTAGTTTTGAGACATGGTAAAATAAAGTCTTCAGAGTGAATGCTAGAGGCAAGGGAAAAAAAGCAGTCAGAGAGCTTGTTCTGCAGGAAGAAATTTTCCAGCTTAGAATTTCTTTTGTATTTATGAAGAAGAGAACATTTCACACAGGGAGAAGTATTTGACATTGGACCACGTTTTCAGAGCACTGGCAGACTCATGACACCTCTGTCCCAGCTGAGAAAGCTGTGCCCAGTTGTGCCTGGCCCAGCAGCATCAGGGGTGGGCTGGTGGAGCTGCTGAGGGTGAGCCAGCACTTGGGTGCCCTCCCTTGCTGGAGCCTGGACACCAGCAGCCTCCTCCAGAGTGGTGTCCCCACGTACCATCCTCTTTCTGCTTCACCTCTCTCTTGTCTCTTTGCAGATTCCCCTTCGTCAGGTGATGATGAGGATGACGATGATGAGTCAGAAGATACAGGTAATTTGTTTTTCTGGGATACAGAGGCATTTCCTTTGAGACAGCTTTGGCTCCCAAGCAGTGCAGCTCATCTGGGTGTTCACACAGTCGCACAGCAGTTCTCTCTTTGTGCTGAAATCAGTGACCTTAGGATGGAACCATGAGGAAATTTATCTAAAAATTTAGAAACAGCTGCCAGAGTGGTATTGCTGCTGTGTTTTGAAGCAGCACAGCAGCAGTACTGTGTTTTGAAGACCTGATGCTGAGAATCTGAGTAGATGAGTACAAATTACAAATTCTCCTTGTATGTCAAGATCCAGACAAACCCACTTACTATATCTATCTATCTATCTGTCTATCTATCTATCTGTCTATCTATCTGTCTCTATCTGCATATCTATATATAGATATATAGATTTATAGATATTTGTTTTACTACACTGATGTTCCACCAGTTTTATACCATCAAACCTTGACTGCTTTCCTTTTAACTGTTGTGATTCTGGTCCTTACCAGCATCTTGACAGGACTGAGAGTACAAAATGTACACTAGTCAAAGGGCCAGATTTACTGATGCTGTAAGTGGGAGCTTATCTTTGGCTTTACTGACTTTTTCTTTCACTCCTGTGTGGAAGAGAGTCTCAGGACAGTGCTTGATGCTTTCACAGTGAATCTCTTTCAATCCCAGTGCTGCTTTCTTTAAGTGCAATAGCATTAATCAGGATCATTACAGGCTTCAGAGGTGTTAGTGTTGTGTTTTATTCTGGTCTTTATACTTCTGCAGAGTGAGCTGCCCCATGTGTATGTGTTCTTAATAAATAAATGTCTTGCATTTGAACTCCCAATCGGCTATGTACATTGGCAGAAGTTCAACATGACTGGAAAATCTCTCCTGCCCATAGCATTGGAACATGCAGGACCCTTTCAAACAGGTCTGCTGCTGCAACAAGTTAATAGTGCTGTGTGTGCAGTGTGTGGACAGTAATGGTGAGTTACAGTGCCAGGAGAGCCAGCAGCAGCAGTTAGTGGTTTTCTGATAGCTTCTAATTAGGGCCCAAATCCTGCCAGGTGACAGGCACCTTTGCAGAGGTGCTCAGGGCTCCTGGTGCTGCTGAAGAATGGTGCAGACATAGGGAAGGTCTGGTTTGGTCAGGATTTTTTCCCGCTGCAGTGTGGCTTCTGATGAGCACAACTGATGGTTCTGTACATTTTTTATGTGGTTTATAAAGAACTCAATCTCTTAGCAACAGGTATCACAAAACATCAGCTGGCTTATGGTACAGAAAGACGTTTCTTCACTGAAAAGGAAAACACACTTTTCACCACATGTATTTATAGCCTGTTTTCTGGGTCCTCTCGACTTTAAGGCTGTCTCTGTTTTTAGACCTGAAAGTAACGGCTGGCTTTGCTTAAAGCTCTCCTTATAAGAAGTTAGACTCTCTTCTGGTTTAAAAATGGTTGATCAGCTTAATGTGTCAGTGCAGTGAAACCTCACGGCGTTTCGTGACACGGGTGTGTTTTATGGTGCTTTCTTTGATGTCAGATCCTCCACTTAACCTTCTGAGGGCTCCTGAGTCTGGGGAGCTGTTGTTAACCCTGGTACCACCAGTCAGGACATCCCACCAGGAGCAGGGGCTGAAGGACCATCCCAGCCAGGCAGACACGGTGTAGGCAGTGCCCTGTTCTGTGGGCAGCCCAAAGACCCAGGTCCTCTGTCTCCTGTGCCAAAAATGTGTCCTACTAATGGGCTGTATAAGCATCAGACACAGCTGTGGTCAGTAGTTACAGGAGGAGAGGCAAAAAATGCTTTCATGCAAAAGAGAAGTGCCACAGACTCATGGGATGGTTAGGGTTGGAAGGCACCTTAAAGGTATCCAGTCAGTATAACTGATGTGTTTCGTATTTAGGGGAGGCAGTCCATCCCAGACTGGCTCACTGAGTGTTGCCTCACTGTGTATCACTGAATGAAATCCTCTTGTCCTGGCCCCTTGTGATAAGTTACTTTTCTGGCTTGATTGTGTTAATCAATAAAGCTTCTCATCCTCCTATAGTGGAGAGTTTGGAAAGCTGGTTCCAGTAGCACCATGAGTTTGAAGCTACTCTTGTTAATTTTAAGGGCTGGAAATACCAAATTCCATGTGGAATGCCCTGCTCTGCTCACTCTCAGCTCCCTCTCTGAAGGGCAGTACAGAAACAGGGCATCCCTTAGGGATGGGCAGCAGGAAAGAATAAGGAGGAACTTCAGCAGCTTCAAATCAGCTTGTTTGTTGCAGCCTTGTCACAAACCGTGATCTGCCTTTGCAGAAAGAGGTTTTCTGATACCTCTGTTCTCCACAGCTGTTTTTCCTGGCCCCGAAACAAAAACAAAACTCCCTTTTCACACACTGTGCTTCTGCCCCAGTGCTCCCTACCCCTCTTGTATCTGTTTGTTTGGAGCCCCCGCTGCGCAGCCCCAGCACCTTCAAAGAGCCCCCATAATCTCCAATTAAATCTGGCTCTGTCCTCGGAGGCGTCAGCTGGGGAAATTACACAATTAGGGTTGATTCTGTCTGCCACAGAATTTGGTGGCAGCTCCTAATTGCTAAATGAGTGCTTGGCTGTATTAATTATTCCAAGTATTGCTCTCAGGTTTTTTTTTAATTGGTCATTCCAGTTGGATGGGTGGCCGGTGTCTTTGACGAACAAAACGGACCGTCAGGCTTAGTGTTTGATGATGGGAAAGGGCTGGTGATAATGTTTGTGGGTCCCTGTTTTTTTTTTTCTTTTTCCACACCTGCACATGCAAAACCATTACTGGTAATTAATTTAGAGAGAGCTAGTCTAGAAAATTTTCCTGTCTTTCATCCATCCTCTTTTCCCGCTCCCAAACCTCTCTGGAGCTTTGCAAGCTTTGCTTGAAAAGAAGAGTTAGCAACATTTTCAGCCCCTTAAAAAGTGGTAATGAAAGGACTCGGAGGGCAGAGCAAAGCAAAAGCAGGGATGTTTTGTTCGCTGCTCCTGCAAGTGAGAACAAAGGCACTGTTTTCAATGTGTAGACGCTTTCTTCCAGTTCCAGTTTGACTTGAGAGCAATGCCCTGTTCGAGTTTTGGCACAATAATCCAGGGGTGCCCAGCCCTGGCAAGCCCTGAATCTCACAGAAGAGCACCCAAACGAGGGAAAGCACTCAGGGAAGAAGTCGTGTCTAATTGCAGCAGGCAGGAGCAAATCCTGCCTTTGCTCCATATGGAGAATATCCCCAGCTGGAAACTTTCCTGGGCTCCATCTTGAGCTCCTCTCTGATGTCTGATAGCAAAATCTCCTTTGGCTTCATTGACAACACTTGCAGCCAGTGGGTTGATGGATCTCCTGTGAGATTCAAACTCATCTTTTGAGTGAAAAACTGTGATAAAACATCATCCTGCAGCACATGCAGATGTTGTGTGAAATGGAAGAGCCCCACAAAGAAAAAGGAGGAACCTGGTCCTGGCCATGTGATTCAATTACACCTCAGTGTCTGGATGATTGTCACCAACACCATAAAATGGGATTTACTGGGGGCAGATATGTTAATCAAACAACAATCAGCAGGCTGTTTGGCTGCTCTCCGTGGTGGTGGCAAAAGGGGACTTTTCCATCTGTGCCTGGCCTTTGCCATATCTCTCCCCTCTAGCTCCATTAACCTCTTGTGACATCCCCAGAAAATAAAGGTGCATTGCCAAAAGGAAGCATTTGGCCAGAAAACAGCTGAGGCGTCAGAAACCAAGGACCAGACATCCCCCAGCAGGTTTCTGGAGCCCTCTCCAGCCTTCCCAACACCACCCCAAGTGTCCTCTGTGTTCACTCCCCTGCTGCTGCCTGGGGATTTGCCCAGTCTTTGCTTGGTTTCTGCCCTTCCTTATTGCTATAGCAGCATCATCCTTTTACCATCAATACCTGTTCTTCCTTTAGCAGTTGCACCCACTTTTTAAAAATATTCTCCATTTTTGTTCAGTTCTGCCATTTGAAATGGTAGATGGCTGCATGATGTCCCATTTTAGCTCGCCTTATCATGTAGTACTTCTGTGTTCACAGCAAAGCTTGTAGCTGGGATTTTCCAGGACCATGGGAATTGCAGGGATTCCTCCTTTTGCTGTTGTTTGTGCCAACCATGCTCCTGCTGGATCCGGTGCCATCCTGGCAAGGAAAGGGCCTTGAGCAGTTTCGTTATTTGGAAAGTGAGGCGGGATGGGTGAGCGCAGATCCCTCTGATACGTGGGGCTCACTCTGATAGGCATCACACTGTTGTGCAAGGCAGGCTGAGGGCAGATGCAAACCCTCAGTGCTGGATCTCCCTCCCTGGGATGGTGTTACTGAGGCACTATGTCCAGCCATGCCACTGCAGAGACAGGTGGCAGATGGGACATGAAGATGTGCCCAGCAGGGCTGTCTCTAGCACAGGGAGGGGCATCCTGGATGGAACTCCTGATATCCAGTTATTCGTGGACTTTGCAAGGAGAGGAAAACGTGAGGAGAGTGTTGGCAGGTGCTAAAAACCAGTGTGTGCATGGATTGCCTTGGCTGAGCTGTGTGACCTTTCCTGCAATATCCTTGGAGCTGGAATGCAGCAGGGAGCCTTCATGGGGAACACTGGGGACTCACACCAGGGGATCAATCACTGATCTGCCTGGAATTGCAATGGGATGGGTATCAATGCAGCCAAGTGCATCAGGGCTAAGGAGTGCTGGAGAAAGGGGGCAGCTCCCATGCATCTCCAAGGGATGCAACTAGAGGGAAAACTGTACACCCTTGTCATTAAGGGGAAGGGGTTTACAGGGGCTTCAGAGTAGCATTGAGTTGGGGCTGTGATGCTGGGTGGTGTTTCTGAGCATTGTCACCACTGCAGGAGAAGCCAGCAGCAAGGCTTTCCCAACAGCTTTGGTGGCCATCGTGTGCCTTTGGTTGTCTTGGCCACAAGCACACATACCACTGCAACTGGTGCTCCATGTCTGTGAGGTTTTCCTGCCCAACTGGAGGAGATGCCATTTACACTCCTTGCCCTCCTTGCTGTTTTGCAGCCCAGACACTGCCTGCCCCATCTCCCTTTGGCTTTGGTTGGAGCACAGATCTGGGGGCTGGATGTGGCCCTGGTGTGCCAGGGGAAACACAGCATGTGCAGCTCTGCAGTGTTTCCTTAAGCAGAAATGAAAACTCAGGAGGGTTTTTTAAAAAACTTTTTCTTTCTTCCCTGTATAATGAGTTTGCTGCTGCTGCTGCCTTAATTTGGAGTTAATATGTAATGTTTGTAACACAGCCAAGGAACGTAGCTGTACTTGAGGCAGATTATAAAAACTATCTCATGCTAACACTGGTGTTCTAAAATTTATCCCTGTTCAAAGGTAACATGAATCTTTAAAACTAAAATCACTCGTACTTACAGAACATAAACATGATAAACCAGTTTGGCACTGGCGCGGTTTTTTCTTTCCTTCCCTTAAGGAGGCTACACTACATTTGTACTCACTGAGGAGGAACATTTTCCAGTGCACTCAGCTCATGCTTTTTCTCTGCTCCCTTGCTGGCCCATCAACATTCTTTTACAGTTCTAACATCTTTCTGCTGTTTATGCTTCTTGGCTACTAATGTCCCAAAGGTACATCTGTATCTTTTTACACGCTGCGGCCAGATTCTCATCCTGATCTGGGATAACTCTACTTGTTGATTTAAAAGCAGCCACTTTAGATTTATACTGGCATTACCAAGACAAGAACCTGGCCATGAACCTTTCATCACAGAACTGAAATGCTAACACCCTCTCTATGTCTAGGAGAGTCATTTAGCTGGAAAGCATTTCTGTGTCATTTATCTTAACTGCAGCAGGTAGCAATTTAACTGTCAATCTGCACATGCCAAAGACTCCTCAAATGCATCTGCTCACCAGCTGATATCCTCTGTGGCAGAAAGGGGCCTGCTCAGCTTGGTTTTTCCTTTCCCAGGTGTCCCCTTCTGGACCCGGCCAGATAAGATGGAGAAGAAGCTGCTGGCAGTTCCTGCCGCCAACACCGTTCGCTTCCGATGTCCGGCGGGTGGAAACCCAACTCCTTCCATCTACTGGCTGAAAAATGGCAAGGAGTTCAAAGGGGAGCACAGGATTGGGGGCATTAAGGTAAGGTCTTGGTTTGGATCTCAATTTTTTATTGTTTCTACCAACTAGAAAATTGTATTGCATAGTGATTAACAAGGGTGGTTTGATATAGAAATTAAGGTGGTTCTTGCACTCTTAGGAACTGCTTGGCACCAAAGGGTTAAAAAGGACTGCTGTCTTTCAGGATCAAAGGCTAATTCTCTCAGAGTTTGTCTGTGGTGGTCATTCATGGAGTAGGTAAAAATGAGGCTGGGTTTGTGGTTGCATTGGGAACAGGGATGAAAAAGGAGGAGCAGAATCTTATGTCCTAATTTCTGAAGATGAGCGCAGTGCATTGAGATGTGTTGGACCAAGCCACAACTACTCCCAGCTCTCAAAGAAAACCTATTCAGTGTCCTTTGAAGGTATAGGAAAGACCTCACCAAAGAGCTGGATCCTCATGCTGGTAGTCATTAACATTCTTGTGGTATAAATCACTGACCCTTGGTCAAGTGTTGGATTCCCTTGTAGCCAGAGTAATAGCATCTGCTCCTTGGCTGCTTTCTTCTCCCTGCTTCCTTTCTACCATGAGGCATTCTGGCTCATGTTTACAGATAGAGCTCAGGGACACAAAACTCCACTGCAGTAGAATTATTTAATTAGCCAGAAATCTCTGTGCTACTTTATGTGATGAATTATGGCAGGATTTTAAAAGGAAAATCAGCTTTTCTCAGATTTTGCTGCTGTTGTTATTACTTTGTCCCCTTGAGGTCACAGTCAGATGCTTTTTTTCTGGTTTTATTTGGGGACAATAAAACTGGTGCAGCTGATTGTATAACAAAATCATCATAGCAGGAAGGACTCCTGAACAGCAGCTTTTCCCTGCACTCTGCCAGTCCTGACATATCCCTGGACTCTGCTGCTAAGGAGAGAAGGTGCCTTGTAGGAAGCTGTGTGCTGATGCCTGCCACATCCATAGTGTTTTGAAAAGGGACTGGGCATGCAAAGCATACCATGCTCCAGAAACCAGAGAAGGATTCAAAAAAGTCCTCCCTCCCCACAGTTTTGGGCTGTTTCTTTCCTGTTAGCTCAGACCTGTTCCTGAAAGAGCCTTTTGTGACGGCTTCAGTGAAGCCTTTAAAGCTCCTTCCTCAGTCCTGTCCCTGCTCCAGCCTGGATGAGCCTGAGAACACGCTCAGCTTTGGATCTTCTGAAAAAACATGGAGGGTGAAGAAGTGGGGAGGCAACTCCTGTGGGTAAACTGCTCTTCAGCAGATGACATTCACAAAGCACGAGCATCTTTTACTAATTGCAGGCTCTGAGGATCATCCTGAAGTGTTTTCAGGCTTGCGTGCACCATTCCAACGGCTTTTTACTAAACTGTGTCACATCAGCTGCACTAAATTATGCCTGCAGAAAAAAAAATCCAAAGCTGAAAGCAATTCCCCTACCCACTTTCCAGTAGTTTTAATCTATCTTTGAGTTTAAATTGACACGTTTCATCCTCTGAAACATGGTAGTGAGTCTTTGGCATGCTGTGCTTTGTTTCTCTGGGGGCATCTTCCAGCAACAAGTCAGTGCTTAAAAGAGCTATTGAAGGCATTGTCAGGACAATTACAGGAAGATTGGTTTAAGCTCTCTGTCTAGGTGTAGTTCTTTGTCCCATTCTTGATATAGACATCTTTCTCTGTAATTTTCCTTCCTTTATTTGCTTGCTTTTGGTCATGAGCCACAGTTAGATATAAGTAATCTAGTGTAAATCTCATCCAATATAAATATACTGATAGATATTGGCTGAGATTTGAACCAGAAAAGGAGATTGAAAACCTGCTTGGTATCTCATGTATTTAAGATATTTAAATTCCCTGTTACAACTTAACTTCATAACAGGATTAGGCAGCTTGAAAAGAATGGGCAAGATCCAGATCTGGCAGAGCTTGGTTGGCTTGCTTCATCTCAAGATCTGGTCTTAACCCAGAAATCCTTGAGCTGGGAATGTTCTCATTTGTTTTCAGTGTGTGAAAGATGTTTAAATGTTGATTGTGAGAAGGCTGTTGTCAGCAGATGAAAGCTGACCACTCTTCCACATCTGCACCTTGCACGTGGCATTTAGACCCATGTGAGTGTCCAGTGTAAAGCCTGCAAGAGAGAAGGGTGAGTGTTGAAAACATGATGGGCAGGCTAACCTGGTTTTGTTACAGTTCATCCTTACTGGTAAAGAAAAGAAATTCATATGACTTATCATATGAAATTTCCCAAAGAGCATTAATGGTTAAATCCGTGTTGGAATCTCTAATATTGTAAGCCTGTGTGTGTTAAATGACCCTAGAAGGGAAGATTGAGGGGGAGGGGAGATGGAGGATTATCCCTCCCCCAGACCAGTGCACTGACTTGCATACCAGTCTGGCAAACACGAGGTTCCAAGTGTGTCTGCAAATGTTTGTTTCACAGGGAGCCAAGAATGACAACACCAAATAAACCAGAGGGATTTCCAGTATCTCACCCACTTGATTAATGCCTACACTAAGTCACTTCATGTTTCTAGTGTTTTACTGAGTGCAGTGGCTATCCTAACATGAGAATTATTATCTCCTGCCAAAGATTTTCAAAATTAAAAATGTCTTCTTAAGCTTCCAAACAAGTTCTGCCCCATGAGTCTGTGCCCCTTCTTCTCTATTCAAAGCTCCCATCACAAACCTGATGAAGTTCTTTGAAAGTGCATCCTTAGTAAAACACCTAATTTGGACCTGTGTTTAGGTCAGACCAGGGAGTCATCCATGTGTCTGGACCCCCATTTCCTTGGAGTAGCTCCTAGAGGTGTTCCAGATGCAAATGTTTTGCAATGCTGAAAAGTGGATTTAAAGAAGCCTTTAGACACAACTGTGAGACAAGCCAGTATGGAAGTGAGCCACTGAGCAGCCACAAATTTGCACTGAAACTTCAGTGACAGTCTGGTATTTTCAGCTGTGGGCTCAGGGTCCAGGCTCTCTGTTCTCAGAGCTTCTCTTACTCTGTAATTGCCACAGGGCTACAGAGATGCAGCAGGGGGGATGTTGCTTTACAAAAGGTGGGATGTTGGTTCTGCTCCTTCATTGAACTCCTCCATTTGTGCTGTCCTGGTGGGCAGAGGTGCAGTCAGAGCTGACCAGACATCTGCCACAGCTGAGATGTCTGTACAAAATGTTTGCTCACAGCCTCCTGTTACCCGTACTCTGAAATGAAAAGAAATGCCATATTCAGCATTCTCTGAAAAATGGGGTGCTCAGCAGTGCTGTTTTCAGGGCTGCAGAGGTCTACAAATTGTTAAAATGACATTTGCTTGCTTATCTTGCAACTAAGCTGTCTAGTCCTATGGTTTTAAACCTGCTCTTTGCAAAGTTCTGGCTTTGATTGCAACTTGGCCCTTTTACAGAAAGCATGTGGATGCAATTTATGTGTAGCAAAAGAGGTTAAATGACTTCATATTTGAGTTCACCTGCTGCAGCAAGAAATCTCCAGGAGCAATTACACCCTTGTTTTTTCCATCAGCCCTTGACATTCCATAGTGCAGCATTATTGTAAATCTCCTGCTTCTGTGTCTTTGGGGTCACATTCAAAATGTTTAATAAAGTTAAATGTTCTGCTTTGGGCGGCAGAAGGCATCAAATTAATATCCAGAGATTTGGAGAGCTTTCATATGCTATGCACCCTGAAGTCATCTTTGTTACTGTTGGTTGCTTTCTGTATTAATTCAAGATTTGCTTTCCATATCCATTATTTCCTTTATAATCATTAGAAACAATCATTCTAGCTGAGATCACAGGGCAGCAGGTCAGGGTTGTGCTTTCCCTTCTGCTACTGAACCTCCATCAGCTCTGGACATGAGCCACATCCAGAAAACCAACCAGTATAAAAATCAGTGCCACAATAGAAGAGCTGGCCAAGCATCCTTGGGACCAAATTTGAGGCTGGTTATGTTTGCTCCTGTTTTTTAGAGGGAATTTAGGAGACTCTGTTTGTGTTCAGACAGATGCCATAACCTGTTGCGTCCATAGCGCACACATTTTTAAATATGGATCAGAATACTAAAATATGTGATACACATAAAGTATACTGGAGTTGTTATTCTAATGACTGGTGCAACATTTATTTGTCAGCTGGCTTTGTTATTGTGATTATTGTGGAAACATACAGAAGTCCCCATTGAAATCTCAGTATGTTGCATTTTTTTTGCATCATTTTTGCGATGGTCTTAAAGCCTTTTCTCATTAATACTTCAATGACCCCTGTAAATGGATCCTTGTGATGTTCAGGCTTCCTCTGGGGCCCAAGAGCGTGGAAGCTCAGTGGTTGTTCATTGGTTTGGTGATGGTGCTTTACCACAAGTGTGATGGTTTGATTTCTCCTCCTAGTTGCGACACCAGCAGTGGAGCCTGGTGATGGAGAGCGTTGTGCCGTCAGACCGGGGCAATTACACCTGTGTCGTGGAGAACAAATATGGCAACATTAGGCACACCTACCAGCTGGATGTGTTAGGTGAGATTTCACTGTTTTCCCTCAACAGCTGCCCTGTGGTGATGTTGAATAGCTGCATGGTGGGATATGGGAAGCAGGAGCTTGGTTTCTTGCCCAAAGTGTTGGATCACGTGTCTTTTAAAACCAACAACAAGCTTCTTTTTGGCCAATGATTTGGGCTCACATCTGTGATCAGTAAATTACTTAATGGGTCTGCAGAGGGCTCAGAGAAGGAATGGCAGGGCTGAAATGCTTCCTCCCTTCCCAAGTGGTTCTTCCCTGTCTGGCTTGAGAAGCCCTGGGAAGAGCAGTGATCAGGACACCCGTGGGGGACAAACCTAGTTTGTACCCTTTCACCTGAAAAGCCAGAAGATGAATGTTTCAGAGAATGGGGGAAAATAAGACAAGCAAATTAGGGTTTTTCCTCTTTTCTGTTTTTCAGAAAGGTCACCCCACCGACCAATCCTGCAAGCAGGGCTCCCTGCCAACCAGACTGTGGTGGTAGGGAGCAATGTGGAGTTTCACTGCAAGGTCTACAGCGATGCCCAGCCTCACATCCAGTGGCTGAAACACGTGGAAGTCAATGGCAGCAAATACGGACCCGACGGGACCCCGTACGTGACAGTGCTGAAGGTTGGTACATGCTCCTCCTCCTCACCCTCAGGGCATTCCTTCTGTAAGCCTGCCCAGTGGAATACTCTGCTTTTTGGAGGGGATACAGCAAAAATGTCCTGAAATCGATGTTCTGAACTCTTCTGTTTGCCAGAGATAACACTACTACTGTGGTGGCACAGATAAGCAAAGTTGTAAGGGCTGAGGCAATTGTGAGAAATGCAGCATAATGAAAGAGCTGTCAGATTGCATTTGACTTAAAATTGTAAAAATACCCTTTTTTTTTACAGCTTCAATGGAGGTATTTTCAGGGTTTATTAAAATAAAAGTCTCCCAACTAAAACACATTCTTCCTTTTCCAAGTAAGCACATTGCAGCATGCACATACCAAATAATGCTGAACTACCAGCACCTGAGAGCCAACATAATCTTGTTCCAGCCACTAAATTTGTGTACATTGCCATTACCAATGCTCAGAAAAGCCTTTTTTTTTTTTTTTTTTTTTTTTTTTTTTCTCAATTGAGCAAAAAGTACATAGTAAGACTTTACTTTGGTAAAATGCTTTCTTGAAAGGCAACTTTCAGATTATGGCTATAACAAAGCCAGAAGATTTAGTTCCCCTCAACCAATGTAAATATAAAAGTGGGGAATAGGCAGTGAGGAGCACATTGAACTTCTAAAATACTTAAAAAAATTAGTTAAAGGAATCATGTGGTGGTGTTTATTAAAATATATAGAGCCAAATGAAGTTTTTCTGGCTCTGCAGCTAGTACTGAAGGCAGATTTTGTCTCTGAAGCCTCTAGCTGAGACTGTCCTCTGTGTGGACATTCCCTGTGCACATCCTGCTGCACACATCTTTCTTCTCTTTGTATGAAGTTTAAAAAAAAACAACCACCACTTATCAGACGGTATCTACAAAACTGTAACGCAGCCAGATACATTCTAATAAAAGCCAGAGACCCTGGAAATAATTACACAGATTGAAATAACAGATTGCTTGGAAGAAATGGTTGGAGACTGTTCTTCAGGACTGGCAGCATGTGCTTCTCGCGAGTTTAGAGAACTTTTTATTTCTCGCCACCTCTCCAAAAGTGTTTGAATTATGCATATTTGAATTTCCCCCTGGTTTCACAGCCCAGTACCAAGCTCTGAATAGCTGGTTGTGTCACATGCCATCTCATATAGTCCCTGAGCTCCGTGTGTGGTCCCCGTGGGATAAAGTGCTACCTTTTGGAAGTTTGCAGAGCGGCTGCGAACAGTGCCTTGTGTCACAAGCACAAGCCCCCATTTTGCCGTGGCAGGGAACATATAAATAGTCCGTATAAATAGTGTTTTAAAATTAAGTTGGAGCGGCACCGGGGTGGGTAGGTAATTAGAATTGCCAAATACCTTCTCTTCTGTGGACGGCAAAGGCTCCGCATTCCTCGAAGGGGAGCACAGGCAGGCGTTTGAAAGCACAAGTTTTGTTTGGTTTTATGTTTTTTTGCTGAATAGGACCAGCACACGTCTATTTACTACTTCTGGTTAATCAGGAATGCTTTGAATTGTGTTAATGCCGGCATCAGCGCTGGGGCACGGAGCATTTCCATTTTGGGATGCATCTTTTGTGCGCCAGTGCTGGGCCTCCACGGAGCTGTGTCAGGCCCAGCTTTGCAGGGATTTTTTTTTTCTTCTTTTTAAATGTGGTGTGCTTGTTTTTTATAAGTAAAGATCTGATGAAATGATCTTGCTGTCGTCTCAGGGCTGGCCTGGTGGCTCTGTGGGTTTGTTTGCCTTGCCCCAGCATCCTGGCAGGAGCAGGGTGCTGCTCACAGCCCCCCTGCCCACAGAGCTGCTCTCTCTGCCCCGTGCTGTGCTGCATGCAGGGAGATAAGGCTCTTTTTTTTATCAACCTGCCCTTCCCTTCTGCTTTCAGGAGATTTTGTGGAGTGCAGGAGCTGCTGTGGGGCAGTTTAAGTGAGGGGAATGTCTCTGTCTCCATCACAGCAAGGGAGACAGAGAGGTGCCCAGAGTGTGAAATTCCCCCCACATCTAAAGGGGGAAGGGTGGGTGTCAAACCCCACCCAAGTCCAGATGGATAAGTTGAATGCTGTACTTTCAAACCATTTTTTAAACAGCCTGACAAAACCAAGCCATCACCTGCATCAGTTCCTGAAAGCCTGTGCTAATTTGTGATCAAAGAAAACCCCTTTTTCTTTGCAGAAGGGCACTAAATGCATTCCAGTTACAGAGGGGGGCTGGCAACACTGTGCCCAAGCTTTGTCAAAGGCTAAATTGTACATTCTGCATTGAAACATGCCCGGTTTAATTATAAACAAGGCAGCAACAGCAGGCAGGCACGTTTCCCTGCTAGTCAGGGCAGACAGACTTGCACGTAAGCCTTGGAGATGAGCTCAGGTCAAAACTGGGGGTGTTTGTCCGGACATGGACACTGGGCTCCTCTCTGGTGCCTCCTTGGCTTCAGTTCCCAATAATCTATCAGAACTGGCTGCCCCAATGATTTTAATGAGCTGCAAGTCATACAGGCTTGGAAATGGAAGGCATCAAGACTGGCTGGAGAGTGTAAGACCCAAACAGAGATGAAAATGGCTTTATTTTCATTTCCAGAACTGAAGCTTCTTCTGAGGCCACTTGAAACAGTTACGCATTTTCAGCCAAAATAAAAACAACTGTTTAGTGTTTAGGGAAAAAGCTGATGTGCTGTTGTGGCAGCATAGAAAAAGAGAAATAAACCCATTGCTTTAAAGTCTGAAGTTTGTTTGATTTATATACACCACTTTATTTAGTAAAGAAGAGGCTCCTATAAGCAGTGGAAAAAATTACAGCTAATTTCTGAAAGGCAAGTCAGCAGCGAGTTTCAGACCGCCACTGCTTATATTTTGTTTCCAAATTCTATTTTGGAATCTGATAATTGAAACAGTATTTGCTGAGCCGGGTTGCAAGCACAGATCTCTGCTTAAGCCCCTTCTCTGGTGCTCCTGTCTGCGGAGTTATTAAGAAATCACAGAGCCTTTGACTGCTGTCACATGGAGAAGGGGCAAACTGGTCTGTTTTAAAAAAGAAATTGCATGTGTGAAGGGAAGGGAGCTCACCTGCACGTGGTTTGGGGGCCAAAGGCAGCTCCTGTTCCGCAGGCAGGTGCTGGGTTCGGTGTGTCACCCCAGGGTGAGCTGGGGATGTCACCGCAGCCGTGCAGTCGATCCTAGCTGATGTAGGTGCCATGCAGCTATTGTTTGGTTTACTGAAGTTCAGGTTTCTGTCTATTCCTGCAGTCTTGGATCAGTAAAAACGCTGAAGCCGATGCTAACCTAAATCTGTTCAATGTGACAGAACAAGATGAAGGAGAATATCTGTGTAGAGCCAACAATTTCGTAGGCATAGCCGAAAAGCCATTTTGGCTCCACATTCGCAAACCAAAACCAGGTAAACCACAGACTCTGTCCCAAGGCCCTGGCAACTGCAAGAATGAGCTATAACATTTTTAAGAATCTAGTGATTAAAATTACTATTCATTTTGTATTATACCCTGTCAACTGATGCTGAATGGCTTTATCTTATTTTCTTGCTAATTTTTTTTTTAACAAGACTGTAACGCCTATACAGCAATTGCCATGGAAAAATTCCCACAATAAAATGACTGTCAAATTTTACTATCAACTCTTCATACTTTTATTCCTTTCCTTTCCTTTCCTTACAATTGAGTGCTGATAACAGAATTGCATGTTAATGACCTGTGACGTTCCAAGCTCTGGAAAATGAAACTGTTTTGAGTTTTTCACCTACAAAACTGAATTAATCAGTTCTGTCCCTTGGAGAAGTAATGGAGAAATAAATATCAACATTGGCTCATGCAAGCAAACATTAACTAGAGAGGAGAACCAATCTCATGGGCTCTGGGGTTTGACTCCAGCCTAGAGGGTTTGGCTGCTCTGTCATTTGGTGCCACTGCAGGAAAGTTCCTTACGGGCACCCTCTGCTTGTCAGCCAGATTTCTACCGCAGTGTTGAGGTCTGTGTAATTATATATGGCTTTGAGACACCCACTGAAGAAATTCTAAAAAATTCTAGAACTCTGTATTTTTCAATGAACTCATGGACCATAATGTTTGTATATTCCTCTGATCAGCACTTGAATCTTTCCCCACTACATCTCCCCACCTTTCTCCTTTCTTTCTGTCTTTCCTCATTTCCCATCTCTCTTTCCCCACCCCTGTACTCACCTCACTAACCCAAAGTCAGTCATATTGTGGGGGCAATTTTTCATTTGGATGCTTTTGCTTGCATGCTTCTTTAGTGGGACAGAGTAAGAACCTGGTGAAGGGAACTTTTTTTTTTTTTTTTGCTTTTGACTACAGGTTGCAGAGGGGAATGAATAAAATAAATGTGGAAGATGGGCCATTGGAAAATAAAATAAAAAAAAGAAACACCTTAATCTGCTTTTGAAATTTGCCTGTGGTGTCCTCACACTTGCTGGGAATGTGGCTTATTCTCTGTTTTCCCTCTTTCTATATGTGTGTGTTTTTTTTCCCCGTAGACGGCAGGTGTTAACACAACGGATAAGGAGCTAGAGATTCTGTACTTGCGAAATGTAACTTTTGAGGATGCTGGGGAATATACTTGTCTCGCAGGGAATTCTATTGGGTTCTCACATCACTCTGCTTGGCTGACGGTGCTACCAGGTATTTCCTTCTGTGCTGGCTCTCCTTCCCTCTCCAGGACGCCTCCATGTTTTGCTTTAGAAATGCCAAGTTCCCAGAGACCGCCCCTTGCTTGGAGCCAGGTGTGTGTTCCAGGGAGGCCTCTTCTCTGGGATTTGCTGCAGACCCCTGTTGCACACTTGCAGCTGACTCTTTGTGCATTGCTTCTCAAAATTTAAATGATTGCAGTAATGATACAGTAAAATACACTTTTTTTTCTAATAACTGGGAGGTATTCACAGCCTCTTTGTTAGGACTGTTAAGTGCCAGGAGCTTTGTCTTCTTACACTGACAGTGGGAGAAGAAAACCTCCCCATCTGATGATTCAGGGCACCTAAATTGGACATGAACTGTGGATCATCTTATGAAGGATCCTTTCTGTCTGACCTCATATCTTAACCTAAAATTAGATGCATAAGTGTCTGCTGTGGGTACACCCTTGCCTGCCTGTAGCATTATTTCCACTTCACGGATGAGCAGGCCAAGATAGCGATCTCAAGCAGAAGGTCAAGGAGAGTCATCTGTAGGCAGAGCACAGGAGTCCTGGCTCCCAGGGGCATTGCATGCTGCCTGCTCCAGCTGGGATCGATGAAAGCTGCAGTGGGCTTGAAACCTGAGGCCAGAGTGACCTCAATTTTGTGGTCCTTTCATGTGCAAAGCTCTTATTGACAATGAAGCCAGCACAGAATGTGCAACAGAGAGATCTGTTCTGCAAAAGGGAGAATGAGGCTGTGCTGCCCCTTCACCTGCTGAATCTGCCTCTGGCTGCAGGGCAGGCTTGAGCATGGTCCAGACAAGTACCAGCAATATTCAGATTGAATCTCATATGTGCTGTGCCTTGCAGACAGTGCAGAAGCAAACCTCAAATATGTTCAATACACCCTTACTGAAAAGGCACCCAAAATCCTAAAGAGCCCACTTTGATTCACCAATCATAGACCACATTTGGGTCCATCTCACAACACATCCATCTCAGGATGTGTTTAGGCACTGGAAACTTTGGCATTTCTAATCTTGACTTTATCTGTGCGGGTGATTTGGATGTAATCACTTTCACTGGGGCTTAAGAAGGTCTCCACACCCAACCTGCTGCCAGTGGGATCTGCTGATCTTTCCTGTTTATTTGCCAGCTCTGTAATAGCTGATCTGATCCTGTTTCTGTTTCTGACATCCACTGGATGAGAAAACATTTCCTTTGGTTAGAAGACTAATGTCTCTGTTATTTTCAGAATATCACAATATTGTCTCATCTGACTCACACTCTGCTTTTACAGTTTATGAATTCACACCTCTTATTTAAGCAAAAAATAAACAGGAGGAAACCGACCAAAAATCAAAAAGTAGCACTTTATTTTGAAGTCAGAGGCAGTGAAGGACAGCCATCTGTGCAGCAGCAGGCCCCCACGAGAGGGTGCAGGACACAGCCCATCTGGGGAACCTCAGCTTGAAATGCCCTGTCCATGCTGCAGGAGGAGAGACAGGGACAGAGCTGCAGCAGCGACCACAGTGCCTGATCCCAGGAGGTCTGGTACTCCTGTCTTGTGGGAGGAGATGACCATTGGCAGGATCTGTCCTTCCCAGCTGGCACACAGGTTGGAGCAGCCGCCAATGTCACCAACAGCCCTTTCTCCATGTCCTCCTGAGCACTGCCACCAAATACTTGAAACAGAGCCTGCTGCTGCCAGGGAAAGGCTCCTGCTGCTTGCTGAAGGGACTGCTCAGCAATGGACACGATCCATTACTGAGCTAACCACACCAGCATGACTTCATTATAAAGCTTCCCACTGCTGACTGTCCCTCTGATGCCAGCATACCTTTGGGGGACAGAAAATCAGTCCCACCATGGCTCTTTCCTCTGGTCAACATGCCTGCCCTGAAAGGAGCAAGGGGGAAAACAGCTGACCTTTGCTGGTCTCTAAGAAATCTTGCAAACAGGTAGCCACTGCTGATGGGCTCGTGCCATCACCCTCTTGGCTATCCCACCTCTCTGGGCCAGACCTTCTGCCTCTTCCCAGCACAGCTAACTTTTCATTAAATAATTAGGCAGATTTTTCTCTTCAGATTTTTCCCTGTGCACTGCCTACTGCTGGGTGCTGTTCAAGCCCCTTGTGTCCTCAGGGCAGGCACTGGTCTGGTGGAAATGTTTGCTGGAGGATCTGAATCAGCAAAGTGCAGCAAACCCCAGTCCTGCCACATTGTGTGGGTGTGTGGAGAGAGCAGGATCTGGGTCAGAGGGACAGCACAGATGTGTGAAGATGCCTTCAGCCTAGAGCAGTGGTTTTCAGTCTGTGGGCTGGGGGCTCTTAAAAACACAAAGTAAAATTATCCCAAAAGGGCAAACTGAACTAATGTTTTAGCTCCAGCTGCAGGTGGAAAACCACTGGCCTGGGAGAGTCCCCTTACTGAAGTCACTGACAGTGACATAGCTGAACAAATCCTGTCTAAATACTCTGTGCTGTATGTGTGTGGTTGTGTGTGGGCAGCTGCCCACCCTGTCCTGACTGCCCTCTTTTGTCACCCTGCAGCTGAGGAGCTCATAGAGATGGATGATTCGGGCTCAGTGTACACTGGCATTCTCAGTTATGGCACTGGCTTTTTCTTCCTTCTCCTGGTGCTGGTCTTGGTGATTGTCTGGAGGATGAAAATGCCAAACAAAAAAGCCATGAACACCCCCACTGTTCAGAAAGTCTCCAAATTCCCACTCAAGAGACAGGTAACAGAAAGTAGATACAAGATTCCTATTCCCCTCTATGGTATCCCTCTATTTTTTTTCTCTTCCTTTTCTTTGAAATTCTCTCTCTAGGTGAGAAGCTCCACCAGAAAAACATTGCTCAAGAGAGACATAATTTGGCTGCAGCCTAGAAGTGTAACCCCTTTTTATTTGTTTCTATGGCCGTGGAGCTTTGGCTGAGGTGGCAGCTGAGCTGACTCTGGCTCATGAGCAGCCCCCACTGCTGTTGGCCTTGCCCAAGAGGTTTTGGCAGTGCAGCTGTGGGTGCCACAGAAAGCACATCTGGCAGGGGAAATCCAGTCCAGGCTCCCTGGAGGAGCAGGGATTTGGGGAGAAGGAGCACTGGTTGTGCTCATTCCTGCTTTCACAGCTGTTTTTATGGAGGTGGCAGAAGATCCTCTGTGAAGTTAAAGATGTTCTACTGCATGAAATTGCAGAGGGGCAGGAGCAAAAGTCACCATGTGAAACCCCACAGTGAGGGGTACAAATTTCAAGCTTTGGCTGCGAACTCAGGATGGGCATTGACAGTGGCAGGATGGGAGAAGTCAATTCATAGCCTGTATGGGCTGTGGAGATGCAACAGAACAACTGAATATATACTTCAGATGCTGGGAGGCACTGACTGACCTGTCCCTCCTTTCCACCTGCTAAACATGACCACAAGTGCCTAAATGAGTGGATTTCTGCAAGGGTGGGGGCATTTCCCAGGTAGAAATTCCCAGAAATCTGTCCATGGGCACAGAGCTCAAACCTCCTCAGTGATGCACCCCGGGCACTGCCTGCGCTGGAGATACAGTTGGCAATAACACTTCATTTGCTCTACCCAAGCAGGTGTCGCTGGAGTCCAACTCTTCCATGAATTCCAACACGCCCCTGGTGCGGATCACGCGCCTCTCCTCCAGCGACGGGCCAATGCTGGCCAACGTTTCCGAGCTGGAGCTGCCTCCAGATCCCAAGTGGGAATTGACACGTTCTCGGTCAGTCAAAGCCATGGGTTGGGATCTCTGTGCCTGCTGGGAGTGTCCCCACACCAGGACCCCCTAACATGCCTGTCTGTTCCTCCCTGCAGCCTGACCTTGGGGAAGCCGCTTGGCGAGGGGTGTTTTGGCCAAGTGGTGATGGCAGAAGCAATTGGGATTGATAAGGACAAGCCAAACAAGGCCATCACAGTTGCTGTCAAGATGTTAAAAGGTATGGAGAGTCCCCAGAGGACAGAAGAGCATATTGTGCTGGGATTTCCTCTCTTTGCTTCTCTTTTAAGTCTTTTATACAAACTAGATACAGCAGGAGAAAGCTGCAGGAGGGGAGCAGCCTCTCCTCCCCTTTACCCACATAGCCTGGGGGCGAGGGCTGTCCTTGGAGAGCAGGCAAAAGTGCAAATCCCATCAGGAAGAGGGACTGGGAATTAACCCAGTTCTCTGCCAAGGGGTAATAGCATCCCTGGCAAGAAGGGGAATCCCCCTCACTTGTAGCCAGCTCCATGAATCAGCCCACTCCTTACTCCTCCCCTAACCAGCGCTGCCTGTTCTACCAAAAGCTAATGCAGCAATCTCGATGGAGTCTGCAGAATTTCAGTTGATGAACTCCTTATTGAGGAACTTTTTCATTGAAGAAACGTGATCCCAAACACCTGAGAGGTTAAAGGACCAGAAATGGGGGATTCAGTGGGTGCTTCTGGATAGGTCTCCATTTGCCATCCTGCTCCCAGACACACTAACCACAGGGAGCTGAGGAGTTCACCTGGAGCACGTGAGGAACCTGGGCTTGAGGTTACATGGGGGATGTTCTAAAAAAATAAAGTAGTATTTCTTATCAGCACCAGGTTTTTAAATTTGCATTTCCTGCAGTCCTTTTTGAAGCTGGTTTTGGAAGTAGGAGCATTTCCATCTTTCCAACCCAAAATGTTCCTTTGGGGATGATTTCCGCATTTTTTTTACTTTCGTAGATAGGTTTTTCAATTTTTGCAGAGAAATTGCAACTTTTCACCCAAAAAACACATTCCCTCCCAGCCCTGACCTTCCACCATCATTACTCTTGGCCCCTAGAGATGAGGGACAGAAACTATAAGAAAAAAGGTATCAGGTACCAAAATGTGAATTTTTAAAAAATTCATACTGAAACAAGATGAAAGGCATTATTGATTTCCTCCACTTATTCATTCTTTTGGGGCTTTTTTGTTGCCAGCCTGGTAGGTTTAGTTTTTATTTTGATTTTTCTTCCCAAAGTAGAATAAAGCCAAATACAGCCATAATCTGAGTATTGTTTCCCCATCAAAGCCCCACATGACTGTACAGCAGTTGTAACTATACCCCTAAACACTTCTTTTCTTCCTGACATTTTTTTTGCTTTCTTCCTCTACTTTCTCCAGATGATGCCACAGACAAAGACCTTTCTGACCTGGTCTCTGAGATGGAAATGATGAAGATGATTGGGAAGCACAAAAACATCATTAACCTCCTTGGTGCCTGCACGCAGGACGGTACGTAGCAGAGCAGCCTGGTGCTAACAGCGTTGTGTGAGGCTCAAATTTGACTGTCCCTTCTTTGTAATTACTCACTGGCTGTCCAAAATGGCCTGGATGAGATTTGGGTGGGCAGCTCTTCCTCTGCTGGGTGCTGATGTGCTGTTCCTTGCAGGACCACTCTATGTGTTGGTGGAATACGCGTCAAAGGGGAACTTGCGGGAATACCTCAGGGCACGTCGCCCACCTGGCATGGACTATTCCTTTGACACCTGCAAGCTGCCCGAGGAGCAGCTGACGTTTAAGGACCTGGTTTCCTGTGCCTACCAGGTGG
This sequence comes from Catharus ustulatus, assembly GCF_009819885.2. Classification (NCBI taxonomy): domain Eukaryota; kingdom Metazoa; phylum Chordata; class Aves; order Passeriformes; family Turdidae; genus Catharus; species Catharus ustulatus. The sequence goes on along the minus strand of NC_046225.1, from coordinate 69,036,537 downwards.
CACGGGGCATGGAGTACTTGGCATCTCAGAAAGTGAGTTGAGAAACGTCGTTTGGTAGAAGCCTCGGTCACAGCCACGTGCTCAAAGGCAGGAAAGGCTCTGTGTGTGGGACAACCCCAGGCAAAACATTGCAGGCTTCTCCCTTTAGAGACCAAATTTTGCTGGATGATGTATCTTGGGGTTTTGAAGCTGGAGGTTTCATCCTTGTGCAAAGTCCCCATATGCTGGATGCATTCCTGAACCGTGCAGCTGTACGGCTGTCACCTGCAGGACCATTAGCACCCACAAAATGCCTCTAAAAACAAAAGCAACCCAGACCATTCTGTGAGTCTGTGTATTTTGGATGTATTGGGATACCTTAACTTGAAGATCTTTTTCCCCCTTGATCCTCCACTTCTCTTCCTGGGGGAAGCAGCACAGAGAAGCAGCTGCACATCCCATTTAAGAACCCACAGAGGAGGGGAGTTTGTTTTCTCATCCTGTCTGGAGTGGGCTCCAAGGCCACTGATTAGGTGTTGCTAAGAGGTGGTTCCCACTGAGCAGGCACGGTGGGGTGGTGACACACACACACAGAGCCAGGAGCTGAGCAGTGCCCGCAGCTTTATGAGCCTGGGAGTCCATGAAACAGCAGCTCATAAAGCACACGGGGCTGTTGGTTCCAGGCGCGAGCAGCTAACGAGCCCTTCTTTATTGGCTTGCTCACCTTTCACAGTGCATCCATCGTGACTTGGCAGCCAGGAACGTGTTAGTCACTGAAGATAATGTGATGAAAATAGCTGATTTTGGCCTCGCTAGAGACGTTCACAACATTGACTATTACAAGAAAACCACCAATGTAAGTACAGAGCTGCCAAGCACACGCAGTTCTCCTCCCGGCAGGGAACGCGGTCATCCCTGCAGCAAGATGCCCTTGTCCTGCATCTCCCTTTCTAGAGGGACTGAGGAGGAAGAAATCTGACAGGGACTTCACCTGGTGAGGGACTATAGATAGGCTGGTCCCAGGAGTCTGTCCACCATCTGTTTTATTCCTGACAGATCCTGATCCTGCTAGCAGCTGGTTGTGAAGTCTCAGCTCTGGCCAGGATGTTTTAGACTAAGAGAAACTGAGGTTTCTCCCAAACAGGCATGGAGCCCTTTCCAGTCTGCTCCACTGCTGTTTGTAAAGGTCCCAAGGTGCCAACCTCTGTCTCATCAAAGCCCTTGACAGGGGAATGTCACTTCTTGCATTCCTGGATTTACCTTTCATGCATTTCTCTCTTTTTTACATCTGAGCTCCTTGACTCCACTGCCAAGAGTGAGATGGTCCCAGACAAGGGCTGAGACCTGGAGTTGTTTATATTGTCTGTAGAGATGAATTTACAAATGAGGGGCTGAGAGAAGCCCTGTGTCTTGGTTCAGAGCCTGCAGCAGATGTTGAGCCCTGAGGAAAAACCTTAACTAGGACAGAGTGCAGGGCAGAACCTGCGGGTCTTGGGATTGCAAAGGGTTTAAATGTCCAAGCACTCCTCTGAAGCCCACCATATCCATACTGATCCACTTCAATAGCACATCAGAAACCTTTTTTAATTGCCAGGATTTCTTAATCATAAATTAATAACAATTCTTTGGAATTTTAATCACAGATCAGATGGACTTTTCCCTGTTTGAGCTGTGTGGGACAACTGAGAGCATAATCCCATTTGTATATCCTGCCTGTGCCCCATCTCTAGTTGTCTTGCTCAGTGAGACAGTGGGTGAGAAGAGGACAGAGTTCCCCCATATCCAAATTATGGCTCAAACATAAAACAGTACTTTCTGTCTCCCTCCAGGGGCCAAACAAAGCCCCAGAGAATTGTGATTAATCTAGTCTTTCTCATCTTGTATTTCTCATATGACAGTCTGTGTTTATGACCCTGATGTAGAATGGGATCGGATCTCCTCCTTTACCCTCCAGCAGGATCAGGATTTGTTTCTTAGAGGACCTGGCCCTTGCCTTCAGTCTTTGGAAGTTTCCCTTCAAGTTGAGCCTAAACTGGTTTGGACTTGGTCAACTGTGCTTTTCCACACAAAGAGATGGAAAGTGCTGTCCCATGCTCTGCCACAGAGTTCACTGCATCTATGTTCCCATGCAAAGATTTAGATGCACTGATACATTAAACCTGCCTTGGCAATGAAATACAGTCCTCTATAGAGAGCATTTACTGCAAAGATTGTCAGTGAAGATCCAGGGATCAAATGCTCTAATCTGTTTATACGTGGCCACTGCTGCTTTGCCCAGTGACCGGGAAGGCAGATGTGGTTGTTAATGAAAATGTTTCAAACTGGATTAGAAAAGAAGATTCAGATGGTGCCGTGGTGGCTGGGGGAATATGCTGATGGGATGTTCCCATTGTCTTCCTAATTACAGGGTCGGCTGCCTGTGAAATGGATGGCTCCAGAAGCCTTGTTTGACCGGGTCTATACTCACCAGAGCGATGTGTAAGCAAACCCACACTTATAAAAAAAAATAATACAACAGGGAAATCAACACCTATAGTGTATTACAGACTAAGCATGACCAGGGCTTGTTCACTGCTGAAGTGCCTGGGGATGCAGAAGTACAGGAATTGATTCCAAGCTGTATCTTCACACACGTGGTTTTATTTTGCTGTTATCTGGTTGCTTTCATCTGAGGATCTCTAGGGAGCTGCTGAAAAATCACTGGGAAGCAGGCAGGTATTTCTTGTGCACTTTATAGATGAGGTGATTCATCCAGCAGTTGAAAAATATTGTGCTAAAAAAACCTCATGAAAAAAAAAAATGACCCTTGGCATTCTCCACGCTTTGCCCCAGACAGTTATACTTCAGCAAGGATGTGGAATGAGCCTGAAATATTCTGTCTGCTGTTAGAATTGTTCAAAGAATATTCAGCAAATATAGTCTCAGATTAATTTTGCCATTTCATTTATTTACTTTATTTTTCTTAATCCTATCTCATCTGTTTTAGTGCCTCTGCACAGTAAGCAAACAGCAGAGCACTTGTTACATGTAAATCAGTAACACATCTGAATTTTACAAGGGCTAAAGCAGCTCCACATGTACACTAGCTTTTTATTGTAATATTTGATCAATAATGGCATTTTTATAGCCAGCCTGCCTTCTCCCCTGAGCTCACCGCTCGCAACTGGACAAACGAATCTTTTCTATTTCTGTATTTTTCAGATATTTTGGCTTTTATTAATCTTAAATCATAGTTTCCATGCTTAGGTAATGCTGCAGAGAGCATGACAGATAAATCAAAGCTAGAGAAGGGGAGAGTGAGTGTGCGTGAAAGCGAAACAGAGACAGATAATCCCTGTTTTTAGAAAGAAAATGAAGAAGGCAAGAGATATTTTTGAAGAAAAGGACTTTTAACCAGAGCACAGCTGCAGGACTGAAGTGTGTAACATTAGTGCTCTGCTGATTTTTGTTGGGGTATTTTTCTCCCGGCTTGGCCAGTGAAATGAGTGTTGTAACAAGCAAGTTTTGGTATCAGCTTGCACAATTAGTGGCCTGTGGTTCCAAGCCTGCAATTCAGTGAAGCCGTGCATGAATAATTTGATTTGTTCCATTCAGTGGAGCTGGTGGAAGACCTAACAAAGAGCTGGCGGTGATAGATGGGCTGTCACCTATCTGATTAAATGCTCATTTCAATTTCAGACTTGGTGCCTGGGATTTCTTTGCTATTGAGTTGGATCAGCAGAGATCTCCAAGTAACTAGTAAAAATGGCCTAGGCAATTAGTCATGCTATTGATGACTTTGTTAGCTATGCATGGCTGCACAGAAATAAAGCCAAGCAAGGGGGATGGGATATGGGGGGGCTTGGAAAAAAAAACCTCATTGAATTTTAAAGATCTTTCTTTGGTTTCCAGCTGGTCTTTTGGAGTGCTACTATGGGAGATCTTCACTTTGGGAGGGTCTCCATACCCAGGAATTCCCGTTGAGGAGCTCTTCAAGCTCTTGAAGGAAGGCCATCGGATGGACAAGCCTGCAAACTGCACCCATGATTTGTGAGTGTGTGGTGGGGGCTGACCTTGCTCCTGGCCCCATTTCCTCTGAGGCCAAACGCACCCGCTGGGCTCTTGGGTCTAGGCTGTTGGACATTCCCACTGGGAAATTGCCTGGCCATCTCCAGGCAGACTTTCCTCAGCCCTTGCTGCTGAGTGAACGCAGCACATCCCCTCGCTGGGCTGGTGGCACTTGGTGTAGCTCTGGTGTGTCACCTTCAGGACAGGTCCTCCTCCTGCCCTGAGGGTCATGCCTCAGCTGTCTGTAATGAGAACGAACCATGGCTCCACAAAACCCTCCCCTTCCCCGTGGCTGAAGTTGTGCTGGCCACAGCTGTCCCTTCAGGCAATTTGGAGGTGGGTGGGCTGGTGGGTGGGTATCACTTGGCCTAAGCACGTGCGAGTGTCCCATGTCCCCGTGTGCAGGTACATGATCATGCGGGAGTGCTGGCACGCCGTCCCCTCGCAGCGACCCACCTTCAAGCAGCTGGTGGAAGACCTGGACAGGGTCCTCACCGTGACATCCACCGATGTGAGTGTGGTGGGGTGGGCGTGGAAGGGGTCACTGTGTCCCCAGCACGGGGACAGCCAGCACTGATGGCTCTGTCACCCCTCAGGAGTACCTGGACCTCTCGGTGCCCTTCGAGCAGTACTCGCCGGCCGGCCAGGACACCCACAGCACCTGCTCCTCAGGGGATGACTCGGTCTTTGCACATGACCTGCTGCCCGATGAGCCCTGCCTGCCCAAGCACCCGCCCTGCAACGGCGTCATCCGGACGTGAGCGCCCCGGGACGTGACGGACAGACGGACGGACGGACGGGCGGGTGGGCAGTGTGCCCGTGCAGGCGCCAGTGTGGGGCGCCGAGCGTGAAACCGTAGTGAAGGATCTTCCAGTGGAACTCTGTCATGGTGCCTGGAGATTTGTGTTGTTGACAAGCTGTTCAGGGTAAAAACAAAAAAAAAAAATTAACTTTTTTTTTTTTAATAATTTTTTTTTTTAATTTTTTTTTCCCTATTGCTGTATGAAAAGTCAAGAAGCACTGTTTGGCCTGAAGGAACTAATCTCTTGCCAAGATGATCTATCCTAGATGATTTTTTTGTTTGGTTGGTTTTTTTTTGTTTACTTTCCATTTTGTTAGGGATTTTTCTTTACCACGCAGAATGTTGAACCTGGGGGGTGCTGTGCTGACCTCCCGAGTGCCAGAGTAACCGTTCTGTGCCTGCAATACGAAGAAAAGAGAAAAAGAAATCTTCCTTTAAAAAGAAAAAAAAAAGAAACACATGCAAAAAAAAAAAAAAAAGGTGTAAAGAATGTGGAAATTCTTCGCTTATGCAATCTGTACATGAACCTTTTTGGTGGAGCTGAAAAGCCACGTTGCCTGCAGGGATTCATATATTTATAAAAATATCTATATTTTTGTTGTCGTCGTTTTTATAGCTTCATGATCGTACTACCCAGCTACATAGAAGGAATCCTTTTTGGAAGAAGAGAAAACAGAGCTAAGTAAAATGCAAATTGTCATGGAGAAACGAAAGTAAAAATAGTAAAAAGAGATGGTGAAGTCATCTGAAGTGTCAGCCTTGGCCCTTGCGCGGGGCTGGCAGCGATGGGTCCGTGCCAAGGCAGGAGCAGAGCCCAGGGATGGGCAGAGACCCTGTGGGGTCCCTGGGGAGCAGAGCATCACCCACCTGAGAGCGGAGGGTGCCCTGACACCTGGCTCCTGGGTGCCCACACAACATCTCAACTCACATCCTGACCTTTGAGAGCAGCCAGTTGAGGGGGAAAAAAGGAATAAATCTGTTTTTGGGGTTTGCCTGTTCTTGCTTGCCAAGGGTGAGTGGGGGGAGCGGCTCCTCCGTGCACCCCTCGGCTCCAGAGGTTTGGCTCCATCCACGTGCAGTGACTCGGAGAAAGAAGTTACGGGTACCTGTAGGCAAGAGCCTTTAACTTATATCAAAAAGGTTTATTCCAGAGAATCTGTGTATATATCTATAAATATATCGTGTATATATATAAATAAATATATTAAAAGAAAAGAATGTATAATACTAATGCAACATAAAGCAGTACTGAGAGAGAGAGTGTCTCAAAATAAGAGCATTGCAATCTAGGATATACTGATCTGGGGGAAAAAAAAAAGATGTTTTTGATTGTTTGTTTTATATCTTCACAGTTTTGTTTTAAAAATTGTACCTTAACATGTATATTTGTAAAGTTATTTATAGACATTAACATATCTGTTCATTGGTTTAAATAGCATAGCGTTACTGTAAACTTTAAATTTCACCAAACTTAAGGGTGTTTTTTTTAACTTATTAAAAATGGAGAAAAAATATATTAATCAAGTTTTTCCTTTGTGTTTATGGGAAATATTGAAAGAATGTATAGATGTACAGTCCTTTAACAAATTACATTTAATGTTATAAATATATATATGTATTCATTAAAAAAATATTAGTTTATCCTGGATTGCAGTGAGCAAAGGTAAGTTTATTTTTCAATACATCACCAGTGGTTAAAACCAAACAAATAGCAGCAGAGAGATGATTTTTACATATTTCAGAAAAACAGGGCCAAGAATTCTTCCATCAGTTTAACCACTGTGCATTAAGGGGGTGTGGGTGTTTATTTTTCTATTTTCAAATGAAGGTATTCTTTGTGGTCGATTTAATAACAAGTATGCAGCAAAGTGAAATGTTGACTTTGGATGGTGCAGGGTAGGTTTTTTTCTCTCCCCTTTGCCAGTCCTGTTGTATTTTGGGCTTCAGAAATGCCATGTGAGCAAAATAGTGACACTGTTTGCAGGAGAGCTGCTACAGCTGCATACTTCTTTTGCATCTGACACATTGGAAAGTGCCAGTGATTTTTGGTGTCTAGAATGCTGTGCTATTTTGTTTCTCAATGCCAGATAGCTGTGGAAAAGCACAGGAGAGAGCTAAAGCAAGTTAGCATGGATCAAGCTGACAGTGGGGGAGGTTTGGGCTGAGGATTTTTTGTGGGTGGGTTTTTTTTTTGTCCAGAAGACATCTTTATGTACCAGAAAGTACTTCTTTATGTACTTCTTTATATACCAGAAAGAGGCAAAGCAAATTGCATCCTGAATTCCTTCTTTTCATTTTTCTCTGGTGCATATTGCATATCAATGTTGCAGAAAACAGGATGACAACATCTCATTTAAAGATTTTTTTTTTCTTCTTAGAGCCACAGAATCCTTATCCTAAAATAAATAATTTATAGTTTGAGGTTACTTCAATGGAAGTTTGAGAAGGTAGATTTCTATAGATTTTTTGTTTTGTTGGAATAAAAAAAAAAGAATTTTTTGGTATTTTCTTACAAATGTCTGCTAATTGTGTACATTCCAAGTACTCGAAGCAAAGTTTTCCTGTACTGAAAAAAGAAAATGTACAAAACTGTGCATGGTTTTAAATGTTACTAGATATTATAAATATATATATAATTTATTGAGTTTTTACAAGATGTATCTGTTGTAGACTTGTTGACTTTAACATTTCTTATTCAATGCTTATATAGTTTTATAGCCTGGACTATTATCTTTAAAAGCTTAAAAAAAATTAAAAGTTCCAATTTTGTTACATTTTATACTGTTGATGTTACAATCCACAGGTTTGCATAGTGTGATTTTTGCAATGAGCAACTCTGTTCAGTTTATTTTAATACTGTACTTCTGTGCCTGACAGCTGCAGCTGTCGAAGGTGTGAGATGAACACTAAATAAAACTATTCTGCTTTTGTTAACATGGGAAACTTACTTCTACCAAAAAAAAAAAAAAAAACAAATTGATACATTTTGGGGTTTATTCCCACTTGTGAGGGTCCTTTGCAAAACCAAGTGTTCCAGGCCAGGAAGGTTTCATTTCTATAATTCTGCTTTGCGAGTCCTGGCCAGTTCAGGTTTTGTATTCATAATAAATTCATAGCAATTTTGGTAGAAGGGCAGTACTCTACAATTGTTAGTGGATGTATTTATAGCCACACAAGCCATTGTGTGCCCAGAGGTGCCAGCCCTGGCTTTGACTTTGGGGGCTCAGTAAAACCTGGTTTTGCTGGTAGCAGATGATGCAGGGGATGTTGCAGCTTAGGAAAACCTGTGCCAGTCTTCCCAGCACTTTGATACAATGATCCTGTTGAGCTGCATCCCAGACACTGGATCTTGGCATGCAAGTCTGCCTCCCTATGCACAGCCTGCCTACAGTAGCAAACCTTGGTGTTTTAGGTAGCTGGGCATGGAATGGCATGCATCCAGGGAGGTTGTGTCTGTGGCACTGGGGCTGGCAGCAGCACTGTTCCATCATAGATTTAAAAAAAATAAATAATAAATTACTTGGGGTTCAGGTTATTTCCTTGCCATTGGAAGGACAGACACTATTCTTTTGGCACCACAGTGTTGTGAGAGGAGTCTTGCACCTGGAATGAGCTGCTTACATGCTTTAAGGACACTTTGGTGGCCAGCCCTGAGCCCTGCCCCAGCAGGAGCAGCCTGGACAGAGGACAAGCCCTGGCCATCCAGGGCTGCAGGCAGTGTCACTAAATGACCTTTTGCTGGCTCTTGAGGAACTTTCTTCATGCTGGGGATGGTGTGCTCCATTTGCCACCACCAGGACTGGAAAAGCAGGAGAGGGGCAGATCCTTCTGCAGTGAGCTGTGGTGTGCAGCACCCCTGTGCTTGAAAGCCTTCCAATAGAAGTCCACTGGGCAAACAGAGAGCTCAGAAGTCCAAGTGACAAAGCGGAAAGTGTGTCCTGGTGCAGTGGCTGACCTGCACATGGCGCTGCCTTGGTGTTTGCTTTCCCTCTTGGGTTTCATGTCATTCTTCCTCTGCTGGCCTTCACCCACAGCCGTGTTTGCTTGTGGCCTAGGGAGGAGAGGGTAATATTTTACTTTAATTGCCCTACAATGCATCCAGTTCTAAGCCTGGGATGAATATTTGGCTGCAGCATGTGATGTGCATTGAGCAACGCACAAAACGATCTCAAGGAAAATTTCCAGATTTACTTGGTTGGGCTGTGTGACTGAGTGAACTTCCCACTGCAGCTCATCTCCCCTCCAGTGGCTGCAGCCTTCCACCCAAACCCAAAATGCCCTTTACACATGAAAGAGTTATTTTTCAAAGCATAACAGATGTCTTCTTTCCTCTGTGGGTGACTACGCAAATAGAGCCTCTCACTGGCTGTCGTGACCTGTTTCATAGCAACATTCAAATAAATTCCTAAAATTGTGATTTATTTCCATTGGTCATGGCTCCATGGTGAGACAGGGAGGATTTCGCAAAAGGAACAAAAGTCTGAAGCCCTGCAAGTGTCAGTAGGAGAAGGCAGCTAGAACCATTACAGCGGTTTCCTGGTGGTTTGGTGCCATTTCAAACTCTCACAGGAGGTGTTTCCTGCTGGTGACTCTTCTGAGCAAGTTCATCCCTCCCAGGGGCTTTATCATCTCCAGAAAAGGGAATATGGAGGTATGTGTTGTGCTTGTATGAAAAAGGAGAATAAAGGGTGAATGATGGCTCTGCTCAACACAGAGCTACCAACAGGAGAGCATGAGGGAGCGGCCAGAGGAGATGCCAGGAGCTGAAAAGCTTTCATGGGCTTTGTGGCCCAGCACCATGGGCTCACCAGGGACAGGGAAAGGATTTGTCACTCTTGTTTATACCCTCTTTTTCCTTCACTTTCTCAGACATGTTAGCTTTCATTTCATTTCTCTGTTTCATAACCATCATGTTGTTTTTCACAAACAGCATCTCAGGTGTCAGTAACATGTCAAGCTGAAAAAGCTTTGTGCCCTGTCCCAACAAGATTATTACCTAAAACCAAGAAATCATTGTTGTAGTGTGCAGTGTTGCAATCAGAGTCTCGTGGGGACATTTCTGTCCCCACACACCTCTGTGTGACCACTTCTGATGGTGCCCATTGAAGAGCAGCCCTGTCCCAGATATTTTTCTTTCTTGGATGGTGGTGTCTGGCAGGAGCAGGGGATGGGATAACATGCAAGCAGAAGGAAATGTGCAAGTGGGATTGGCACAGGAATGATTTTGCTAAAGGCCAAAGTCTGGTTTGCTCCAGGTTCCTCAGCAGTGCAGGAAAAACTGGCATTTCCATCAAGGAGGAAGGACCCCAGCTGGGAGAAGAGAACAGAAATAAGGGACCAAGCCAAGTGCATCTTCCAACTCAGTGCTACATTCATGTAGGCATTGGGCACAAAATTTAAGCAGTAAAAGCAAGAGGAAATGTGGCACCAGGAGACCACCAGGTACCTCCCCATCTCCAGGACACCAGGGTGCACTCCCTACACACTTGGCCAGAAAATCAGGCAGCACAAAGTGATACTGGGCAGAACAAGATGGATAATCAGCACACATCCTCTCTGGTGATAACAGCCCCTGCCTAGCCCTTGCTGCTGGCATTTAGCTAAGTGCCATCCACACTCACCCCTGGGGTGCCTGGCTGCCCTCTGTGTGCTCACTGAGATGGGTGGGAGGTGGAACCCCTGCCTTCCACACCAGCTAGGCACTGGGTCTGCCCACAGCCAGCTCTGAGCCAAAGGCAACATGGATGTTGGTGTAATGAGAGACTTCCAGATGTTACAAACTGTATTAAAGAGCAGGTTACAAGCAGGAGTGGTAAAACTTTTGACTCATAGCAGAAAAACCTCTTAATAGGAGAGGAGCAGAACCTGAAGTATGGACAGCAGAAAATCAACGCTGAGAAAAACAATATAAAACACAGCACATCCCCTGAGGGCTCTGCCAGACTGGTAGAACTGGAGAAAAAACCCAAATGAATTCTTGCAAGTTCTCAGTGAAGCTGCCTCAAGGAACCACACGCTTTGGAGAATAACTTAGTGCTCACATCCTGCACAGACACAGCACAGAGCTCCTTGAAGATGGGCTGTCATGCACTCCTGATGTGTTCCTGCACAGCCAAAACTGCTGCCTGGACAGCCAGGATCCAGCCAGCAGCTTGCCACTTTCCCAGGAGCCAGCATGTTGCTCTATGTGGTAGCTCAGATCCTGCCAAAACTGCCCAAACCCAACACAGTAATTCCTTGTCTTTCCTGGGTAGCACAGTTATCTTTTCCTCAGTAGAGAAAATAACTTAGTAAAGAAATTAGTCTTTCTGCTGACCTTCCATCAGACACTTGCTCAGTCTGCTCAGCAAGGCAGAAAACACATTTATTGATTTCAGCCAATTTTTCCACTTTCACACCAGTAAAACAGAGGAGGCAGAAAAGGCCAATTTTCTCCCAAACAACAAATAATATAAATAAGACCCTGCTATTAAACCTGCTTAGTAGGGCTGACAGGGAATCTTCACATTGCAGGAGACACAGATCTGTTTTCATCCTCCTGTGCCTCCCAGCAGTGTTTGTCTGTCCCACATCCATGTCTGTCCCACAGGTGATGTGGAAGAGGTGATGGTGCCTGAGGCCATTCTAGAGGAATAAACAGCATTGACAGATGCCCACTGCACATCACAGGGTTCCAGAACAACCACCTTCCTGTCCTGGAGTGACACACACATCTTCCACACAGGAGGCACAGGTGCTTAGATGCTGACATTACGCGGATGATGCCCATTGTATTTTCAATCATGCATTTCATTCATGCCTTCATGCACCTCCATGAGGGCTGAGCAGCAGGACAGGATCAGCTCTTGAATGTGTGTAATTGATTCAATTTGGCCAGTGGCTTCAGAGGATACCCAGTGCCAGTCCTAGGGTTTTGCCTGATATCATCTTCCAGGGGTGTCTTCTCTCAGTTTCTTGCTTTAGCAGCAGTCTGGCCTCCTCCACACCATTCCTGGCCCAGCCAAGGGAATCCCAGCAGGGTGACAACTACAGGACCTTAAACCCTTAGGAAACTGCTGAGCAGGCAGTGCATGTCAGCATAAGGGCACGGGGATGTTCAGCTGCTCAAGGCAATAGAACCAAAGGAGAAGAACAGAGAGGGCACAGGGATGGCAAAAGCTGAGTCACCTTCATTAAAGGAGGGAAAGTTCCAAGCTGTCAGATGGTTTCCTAAGAAAGATGCAATACTTTTCCAGTTACTTACATGTTCATTGGAAATATGCTGCTGTCAGAAAGGGCTGCTCATTTACATTTGAGAATTTCACAGCTGTGGTAGTCTAAAGTCATCTCAGAGCTCTTATTACCTATGTAATGCAAATGTCTGGTGATATTCTTTCTTGGACAGAAACCATGCAGCCAACTCTAACCTACAAGAGATGAAGGAGGTAAATTTTAGGCCTTTTTGATCTGGCATTGTAAAATGCTTTTGTGGAAATGCCCTCGTCAGCATCTACATTCCAATGGAATGCTTCTGTTGGAGGTTTACGGCTCACACATGCAAACCTCTGCAAGTACCTCCCAAAGGCATTTATGGTCAAACTCTGGGAGAACACCTGGTCCCTCCTGATGAGACTGTGCAGAGCCTCCCTCTTCAAAAAAGCCATTCCACTTAGAGCAACCCTTACTGCCTCAGCCTGGGGTGTATAAACATCCAAATAATAAAAAAATAAAAATCATCTGCCACAAAGCCCTTCACAAGCTATCCAAGGAAATATCAATATGACAAAACCACATGAAAATTAGGTAATGCTTTTGCAAGTTTTATCATCTTTCAAATAGCTCAAGAGAGAGGAGAGGATGTGCAATATAGCCCTGATGACCAGAGACTTCCATCTGGCAAAGCAGCCACCAAGGTTTGAAACCACCATATCTGGCTCCTGGATAGCACAGTGGCTATTAGATTTTAAAAAAATAAAAAAATTTAAAAATTTAAAAAAAAACCCAGAAATAAAATAAATGTAACACATCTTGTCTTGTGAGGCTGGTGCTGAACCAACCAAGATCCAGACAGGGCTGAAGGCAAAGGAGCTCCCATCTCTCTTTGTATGTGCTGAGCAAAGGGGTTTATGATGGATGAGTGGAGCTGCACCTCCTGCAGCCTAATAATTAATAATAGCAGAAATGTGATGTTTCTGCTCAGATCAGTGTCTGTGCAGAAGGAAGGAGGGTACAGGTGGAGCTCTGCCAGGTGGGCATCACTCCTTTTCTCTGTTTTTTTTCTGCTACTAACAAATACAATGAAATTAATATATAGTGATATCTATATGCTTGCTAGGTACAATTTCAGCCTAGGAACTGTTCTGTTGTTAGGTAAAAATTCCAGGAAAATGGATGCTTTTAGTATTGCTTGCCAGTTTTATTGATGTTTACCACTAGGACTAATTCTACCTTAAGTTGGAAAAAGTCTCAGATGGGCTGAAAGATTCTGGATGCACTTCCTTCCACCTCCACCCGCTCCCCCTAAGTGTTGATTACTTGTGATGAGATTTTTTTATCAAAAGGGTCTCAGCATAGGAAATACATGCACACATGTTTTTATCCCAAATTATTGTTTGTGATGATCACTTTTTTTTCTCTTTCAAAAAGATAAACAGCAGTTAAGGAGCCACTGAGAGTCTTCAGATACCAAGATCATTTCATGCAAAACCCCACTATCAGTTTTCACTCTTTGAGAATTATTTTAATGATGTTTTCAGGAACTGAGTGTGCAAAAGCAAGGCTGTTACTGGATATTCAGAAAACAGAAAGGTAAATGTTTTATTCATTACAACATTACAGAGTGCTTTTTCAAGTCTTGTACTAAAAAGTAGAATTTAAGAAATTTTACAAGGTAGAAAAAGGGCAGGAAATTACTGGCAAAAGGAGTTGCTCTGAGATTACAGAATCCAAAATAATTTTGGTTGGCTGATCAACAGCTAGCTAATTTTTCTGAATGCATCACAATCCTCATGTCAGGGGTACAAACTCATATTTGCCTTGCCCAAACCAGACTCATGGATTTTATGAACAGAGAGGAATGCACGAACTGTATGAGCCCAGGGAGAGTGGGCAGCTCCCCAAAAGGGAGACACATCCTCATTATTAGAGTCAACCCCAAGGAACCCTGTGAAACACCATCATTTCAGGTGTTAGGCAAAATTATTCCAGCAAAGCCAATAAAGGTTTGCTTGTGTGGGAGGGACTGGAGAAGCAAGGTCTCTGTGCGTGTGTGAGCATGCAGAACAGGGCAGAAAAATTGTTGTTTATGCAACATTAAAGTTGAGAAATGAAGCAGTCAAGCAATGCAGCGTTAGGGGTGAATGCTCAGGTGCAATGCTGCCTCCTGGTATTTAGATGTTGGTCATCACAGAATCACTGAGAATGGAAAAGAGCTGTGAGATCACTGTGCCCACCACTAGACCAGGTTCCCAAGTGTCTCTTAAACACCTCCAGGGAGGTTTTGCACCTCACTGTGACTCCATGCAATAACCAAGACCCATGAAATATCCTATAGCTGGAGTTGTTCAGTGACAAGTCAACCTGTGATTAGCCTGCAAAAGGGAAAAAATAATAATTTTTAAAAAGCAGCACTTTGAGACCTCATTCTTCACTGAGGAACTGGCTGTTCTGTGGCTCTGATCTGGGATGCTCCTCACAGCTGACTCATATCAAGGCAACAGCCCCTTTCTAAATGCACAGGAGCACCTGAAAATGTTCCTGCAGTTACTCCCCTGCAAAATCCACATCATCCCTCAAAATTCAGCTACACAGTGGTCCCATGGCTTTTAACACAGTTTTCTTATCCCCCTGAGGAATTAAATCTGTGGCTACAAAGGGGCAAGCTTCCACATCTCTTTGCCCTTCAAAGTTTCCAGCTTATTTTGCATATAATTCCAAATGATCAAATCTAATTCAGATCTGATCTGTGTTTATTTTTCTTTCCTCAGTATCTGTAATATGTTTGGCTCAGAAAATGGATTAAACTATCATTTCAAGCAACTGCTAATTACAGTGACTGAAACCTGACACTTAATTCCAGCCTCAAAGGTGTGAATGGTTCACATTAAATATCAGATGAGCTGCAACATCTCAATTTAGTCCAGCTCAACATTTGCCAGATTTCTGTGCAGAATGCACGCATGAGAAGACACAAACAAGAGGAAATCAGATATCACCAAGCTCTCAGTAACACTCCAGAAGCACAGCACACCATTCATCTCAGCTACCTTGAATTTCAGGCACCAATGTTGCAGATTTTGGGTGGGGCATCTAATGTTCAGAGAGTGGGAATTTCAGCAGAAAACAAATTATTATCAGAGAATCAGAAAAACATTTAAGTTACTCGTTAAGTTCTCTATTTTCAATCTTACAGGTGCTGAAAAAGAAAGACTTTGGCAGATTTAATAGGGTATTTAGTAGGGCAATGCAAGCTCAAGGAATGAGTTGAGCTGGTGATGCATCTCCCAGGAACACAGATGTAGGCGGGGTGACAAGTGGGGGCACTGGAGGGGCTTTTCCTTTCTCTGAGTAATCTTTTAGGATGGTGCCAAAGGTGTCAAACTTGAAAGATGAGTTTCTACAGCTAATTACCATAGTTTACAGACACTGAAGCTAAGGCTCATATTTTCAGAAGGGCTGAGAGATTCAGTATGTTGCAAATTAAAGCAATAGCTTTGTTGACTATCTGGTCACACTGCAGCAGCACCCCTAGGAACTGGGGCACAGGGACCACACTGGCATGGAGTGGGGGATTAGATGGGTTAGACTCTGGGCTTCTCAACCTTGCTTGGGTGAGGTGAAAGATAATTTTTGACGACTCACTTACCAAAATAAAGTAATTACAAGCCAAATAAAAAGGCATTTTACTGTCTCCAAATAACATGGATTTAGATGGCCCATCTTCAAATGCTCAGGTTTGAAACTTCTTACAGGCATTCTTCTGCCTGACATTAAACCTCACATTAGTTAGTTTGCTTCAGAAAGCCAAACACTGTCAATTGAGGGTGGCTGTGAGCCAGACACAGATTATCCCAGTAATCCCACTTCCAACCATCCCAATAATCTCCCTCAGCAGGAAATGCCCAGATGCAGAATTTCAAGGGTTCAGTCACATCCCAGCAGTCATTTTTCCTGCAGCCCTGCTGCATCTGTGGCTCTTGCACTGGAGCACATCTAATGCATCCAGCTGCCCTGGAGCCAGGGCTTTACCTCTGCTCATTCACCATAAAACCCTGCTCTTCTGTGGGAACATCTGCTCATTTGTGCTCCACCCAAACACCCCACACATTCTTCAGAAATTTTTCTTTCTACAAGTCTGGTTGCTTTTTGCCAGCAGCAATGTACACGCTTGACGTGCTTAGAAAAAGTATTTAACAGGAGGGAAAACGCATTCCACGTAAATTATTCTCACTGCAGGATGGAGAGGTGCAAACTAGCACTGTTGGACTTTGGGAAAGGTTTGCAAAAGGAAAGGAGCTTAACTCAGTCAGTTAAGGTGAAATATCTGCCCTCCCCTCTCCATAATATGCTTCAAAGAGCATTTATTGTGCTTAACCCAGGTCAGTACTGGACTGAGGAACCATGTGGATGTAGAGCATCCTGGGAATTGCATTTCCCCACGTGAATCCATGCTCAGGAAGAGCCCAGGAGATGGATTTCCAACTGGGCTTCCACCTTGGCTTTTGTGAAATGGGCTGCTGGCCCACTGGAACAGCTCTCCCTACCTCCCTGGTGGTGATCCATCCCTGGCACCAAAGACAATTCCCATGGAAGATGAGGAGCCCAGCTTCAATGGGCATGGCAGAAGACACTGCTGTGCCAGACAAATGCAAGGTATGGGGTTTATAGCAATTTTCTATAATAGACCCACACATTCTCTATTCCAGCCCAAAGAAGCAGGACTTTTAATTCTGACTACTTTTTAGTCTAAGTCACCAGTTGGATGCCTTTTTTTTTATTTTATTTTCATAGTTTAATTTGGAGAGTACTTCCCCAGAGATGTTGACAGCTTTTCTTCACAACCCCTAAACATCACATAGTGTCACAGTCCCAGTACCTAAGGTCTCAAAGAAAGGAAGCAAAGATGACAGTTAACAACTCACTCACATTTAAGATAATGTAAAAGCATTGAGACAATCTTCAGACATGAAAATATCCGTAAGTTTTGCAGAACTAGGTAATGGTCCAGTTCTGAATGCACTTCTCCCTCTTTCCTTCTCTCTGACAATTACATTGCTTTAAGTAGAACAGGTTTTTAGATTTGTGGTGGTGATGGTCACTAAAACCTCTGTCAAAGGTGCTGTTTCAGTCACTTCTGTGCTTCACACTTAATCTTCAGCCAGATGAAAGCAAATAATACTTTAATACTCCATGTCTTTTGTTGTTTAAACTTCTCTTAAGTTTCCTTGAGCTCTTGCATAGGAGCAGGCTGCCCAGTGAAGCAGTGCAGCCTTTCCTGGAGGTATTTAAACACCTGGAGGCATTTAAAAGATGTGCAGATGTGGCCCTTAGGGACATGGTTTAGTGGTGGCCTAGGCAGGGCTGTGTTAATGGCTGGACTTAATGATCTTAAATGTCTTTTTCAACCTAAATGATTCTATGATTTGGTGGTTGCTCTTCAGAGCTTCATTTTGAGATTGGAGATTCTGTGTGCTCTTCTCATCGGGCTGCAAACAATAGTGTCTGAGCAGACATGGGCAAAAAGCCTTTCCTGGAGTCCTTGGGGTTTAGTCTCACTATTTTATTTAAGCACTGTTTTGTTTAAGCACTGGCACCCAAGCCCTGACCTCTAAATGGCTGCTGTGGCACAGGCTGAGATCAAACCTCAGGCTGCAGATAGCACCAAAGAAAGGAGATGAACACAAGCTCTCCAGGACCCAGCTCTGACCTCCACCCTCCTCTGCTTAAATCTCTACAAACCCTTTTCTTATTCCTTTGCAGAGTTAAACAACTGGTCTAAGAGAAAAGCTAAAGGGGTCATTTCCTGAGCCACCCTCAGCTGGTCACTCAAGAGCTGGCTCTGGTGGGATGCTCAGTGTCAGGGAGGTTTGCAGACAGAGTTTCTGTAATTCCTACTCAAACTGCAGCCATGTGCTGCTTCCCTTCACTCCTGCAGTAAATCCAGTTTGATTTAATTTCTCGTAATTGTGCAGTGTGTTTTTATTTAAATTTGCCTCCAGTCTCCTACCAATTAGTGCATTCAGGCATAAGTGATGGCAGTACCTCAGATCCTGCTGGACTGCCTCACAGTTTCATCATCTACAGCTCCTAAAATGCTCCAGGTCACTGCCTGGAGCTGAGTGAAGGTATTCCTCCCTCAGATCCCAGACTGCCCCATGGAAAGCCCTCTGTGATCCCAAGGACTGCCCTGGAACAGCCCAGTGTGCAGGGAAGCCCCAGGGCCACACATCTTAGCAGCCACACTTCCCCTGGGACTCTCAGAAGTGCTTCCCACAGGAAGTGATGTGCTGACTTTGGCTCGCAGGAGAAAGTTAAGAGTGAACAACTGTTACTGAGTTGTTTGAATCCAGTTCAAGTTCCACCTCTGTCATAAATAAAATTAATAAAATTCTTAATATCTCTGTAAGACTGAATTGTAGTTACACATGGATCTCTCTGGCCTCCCCAGTACCAGAGGGGTAATCACAGAATCCCAGAACACTTTGGGGTGGAAGAGACCTTAAAGATCATCTAGTTCCAAACCCCTCTGCCATGGCCAGGGATGCCACTCACAAGATTGGGTTGCCCACAGCCCCATCGAACCTGTGAACACTCCCAGGGGTGGGGCAGC
The DNA here is from genome assembly GCF_009819885.2 of Catharus ustulatus. NCBI lineage: Eukaryota > Metazoa > Chordata > Aves > Passeriformes > Turdidae > Catharus > Catharus ustulatus. Next base: position 69,017,902 of record NC_046225.1, on the reverse strand, counting down.
CACAACTTCTCCATCCCAGGGAATGCTCACATTTCAGCCATGGACTGACTTGGCCAAGTGATAACTGCTGCCACACTCCAGATAAAGTAGAGGCCCTTGTGCATGTCTTGGCCTCGGGAGTTTCGTGAAACAATTTTCAAAATCCACCTTCCTGTCTCAAGATAGAAGATTTACTAAATTCCTTAGAGGTGCACACATTGCACGGGGTCAGGCCAGCAAAAACCAAAAATGAAAGGACAAGAGCTCACTTCTCAGCTCCTTACTTTGTGCCTACAGTGATTTTCACCATCTTCCTAATGCCTGTACCCCACCTGCCCTGATGTTGGAAAATAAATTGAGGGAGCAGTAAGTTTTTTCTCCAAGTTCCTCCACCTTTCCCACTGACAGAGCTGTTCAGGTAAATGGGCCAATGTTCTCCTCTCTAACAAACACCTCTGTAAAAGCAGCTGGTAGTTACAACCACAATGAGCACAGACACCAGCTAGAGATGAATCATTTATGTACTCTTTAACTTGTCTGGAACTACAGATTTTGTCTACAGTGGAAAAGTTCATCTTGGAAAAGTTCATCTTAGCAAATGCATTCGTTAGGATGATTAGATCAGCACCACCACAATATTCAATTTTACTTTGCCTTTGGCAGCAGCAAGGACAGCTGGGCAAGGCAGTGTTTAACATGGTGCTAGCAAAGGCATGTCAGATAATATCCTTTCCAACACAAAGCAGTCTCCCACAACAGACAAGCCATAGAAAAGCAACCAGTTTTGGTGGCCACCAAGTAAATGAAAACCTTTCTGAGGTTATAAATGTGTGGGCTGGGTCAACAGCCACCTCAGTAGGAGCCTCTCAAAGCAGGGGCAGTTCAATGCAATAGCACCAGCATCAACAGGAGTTCTGCACAGTCCCAGGAAAATTCCACAGAACTGGCCATTGCTGAGAGCTCCAGACTGTCTTGGGAATTCCTGGAGGCTGTTTTCCAGGTAAATTAGCAATGCACACTCCCTACAAAGGGGTTATTGGACACCAGAGCAGGCTGTGCCTGTGTTTGTGCCACAGCCATGCTCATAGGCACAACTCTCCTCCCTCTGCACATCCCCACACCTGGGGTAACTGTGAGCACCCCAGACTCCACCAAGCTGCTTTCCCAAAGGTGATGCTGTAAAGGTTTCAGCTGCAAATGCTGTCTCATGTTGTTAACTTGAAAAGCACACACTCCCTCTCCAGTGGTTACAGGCACTCTACCTGTACAAGCAGGTAACAGATGAGGTGAAAATGATGCACTTGAATATGCTACACACTCAAGAATATTTGCTTGGCCAGAAGGAGCTAACAAGCCTTGCTGTGCCTGTAAGATATTTCCTCAAGCTGCTCCTTATTCCTTTTCACACACCCAGTGAAAAGCACCTTTAGGTCTAAATTACACACCCCCACTCTGTAACCCATCTGGGAGATGGAAAAGTTACAAGAGTGCTTTATTGCAGCAAAAAAATTATTCTTCAGCCACAGCAGGAGTCAGCACAGCAGCATCAGAGCAGCACTGGAGGTCCAACCTGTGAGCATCAAATCCATTTGAGCAAGGCCAACTCAGTCAATACACAATCACCACCAAAGGTGTCTGAAGGCTCCCTCATCCACCTACACAAGTTCACCTGTCACACATCAGGACAAAGGCACTGCTGGCTCTTTACCCATCCATAATCCAGTCCACGTGCTGGCAGAGGGAACTGTCCTGCACTGGCTCTGCCCCACCAGAGGATTCCCCAGCCCATGGAAGCTCTTTCCCTTAGCAGCTTAGCCAGTTTTTCTGGTTTGCTTTGCATTGACATGGTGGTATGGAGCACCTGGAGTGGCTCCTCTGGCTGACTGATTCTTACCCAGCTGCCTAGGAAAACTCTGCAATGGAAGCAAACATGGAAATCAAAAGATCAGACTCATAAAGATTTGCCCTGGCTTGAGAAAAGCCAGAGAGATGGTGTTGCAAAGAATTTGGGCTAACAATCTGAAAAGTTTGTGTGGCAGAAGTTGCCTTTTCCTCACAGTCAGAAGAAATTCCTAACCAGTATTTCAACTTTTGCTTTATCTGCCAGCCCAGGTGTTTGATGGATCCCCTAAGCAGAAGATCTGTGCCCTGCAAAGATGTGACAGGATCAGTGCTCTCTCTTGCCTTAATTTCAAAGGTGGTAATTGAAACATAGGCAAGATTTAATGAAGGACCAAAGACTCTAAAAGGGCCTGCAGCAGAGTGGAGATGGCAGCCCAGTTCAGGACTCCCACCTGAAATCCATTTGTCCTCCAGAGCTGAGTGCCTGAGCACACTGCTCAATACCTGCAATGGCAGCCAGTCTGTGGACCCAAAAAAAAAAAACAATAAAAGAGTTTTCTCTACTCTTTCTGCTTGTAAACATAAGCAAACCCTGAATTCCTTGCTATTAAAAGACACGAGATGGTGAGTTACTGCATGGATACAGTCCCTGCAGGCAATCATCTCCCTTTGCTCTCTAAGATTAACTCTTGTTAACACCTGCAAATCTCCCTCCTGACAGGTATCAAATATTACCAAGAGGTCTTCAGACTTCTCAAGAGACCAGAGTTCCCAGCCTGCAATGCCAGAAGACAAAGCCAATTGAACTCATGATCTTTGATACCCTGGGGCTTCACAAAGCCCCTTACACCATCTCCTAGCCACACACAGACTATTCCATGATCCTGTTCAATGCACTTGACCAGCAGAAGGCTAATCTACCTCTCCAAGAGCTTGCTGGGCTAGCAGTGAACAGCTCAGGGAGAGGGCTGGCAAGCCCTGGAGCTCAGGAAGGGCCAGGAGCCCACACAGCCTAGGGCAGAGGTGGGAGGAAGGAGAAGGGTCCTAAATGAGCTCTTGGATTGCCCTTGGATGGGCTCTTGGGTTCTCCTGTGAGGGGTCCTGGGCTCTGCTGGGAGGGGCTCTCCTCTCCCTTCAGCTACATGGATAGGCCAGGTTTGCCAGCCTGTGCCACTATTGCCATGCCAGGGACAGGGATTTTCCCTCTCTAGCTGGGATCAGAATGGGAAGCAAGAAGCCACAGGCTTCAGGAGGAGCTTACAGCCTGAATCTGATGTGTAAAGTGTCCCCAAGAGACATCAGGAAGTGTCCCCAGCATCAAAAGCAGCACTCCCACAGGAGAAAAGTCTTTCCAGTCATAAGTTTCAAAATTATTTCTATCTGCATCGCAATGAATTTGGCACTGGCAGGGGTTGAAACTCAGGAGTTAATGTAGTGCAGGTTTATGGTGAATGAATGCTTCTGGAGCCATAATTCATGTTAATTGACAGGAGCTGTCTGCACAGCTATGAAATATGCACGTCCTAGCTGCAAAACAGGAATCCCTGTGAGCATCACAAAACAAACACTGCATTCTGCTTCCAAGCACCGTGACTGCTGCTCTTGCTCACATCAAATAAAAACTTGTACTTCCATCCAGATCTGAAATGATGTGTGAATAGTCAAAGATGCAATTGCAGCAAGCGGAGGGAGCACAGGAACCGTGAGGAATGTACGTGAGGAACAGCAGACCATTCCCTTCCACGCCTCACTTTGATCACAAAACACACAGAGCCACCAGCGAGCTCAGGGCAATGAAAATCATCAGGCAATTATCGTTTGTGTCACCCATTTTCATCACTTCATTTTAAAACAGGGGCCTGTGGGGGCAAACTGGCTTGGCTCCATTGACATGAGCACAGTCATCCCCCTAAAGATTAATCTGTTTGAAAAATGCATCTGTTCTGTGAATAGATCTGCTTTTGATGGCTAAAGTGGACTTACAGCCTTACATATATATTTAGGAGAAGAGGTTCTATTTCTTAATGAGGGAATTAGGGGATGTAGCCAAGGATCTTCAGTGGGATTGCTGGGCCGTGGATAAATTTGTCAAAAATTTGTGATGTGAGATTTCAAATGTTGTGTACAGAGGACTTCAAGCAGCGGGGGAAACACTCTGAAAATCTTCAGTTTCTCAAAATGTGTCACCACATCAAAGCACAGCCATCCTGTGAGGACATTTGGGTTTGACAATGTATTTGGGGGAGATTTCTGGGAGCTGGAGGAATTTTTATCTTAGAGGAATGTAATGGTATGGTGTAGATTTCTTTTAATGAACTTCTTGACCCAAACCTAGCAATGTTTAAAAATTCCATTTTAAGACACCACTCTACAACAGTTCTATTCTGCTCCTTTGCATAAATGAAAACTCTCTTTGAAGCTATAAAAGCTGAAACAGAGTTATCTGCTTACATCAGTAGCTGTAGGGGACAATGTTAGAAAACCAATGAACCCAGCCAATGCCAGTCAATTCTCACATTCTCACAATTTCCCTCATTCCTTTCCCTGTTAATGTTATTGAACACTAAGATCTTCAAGGAAACATACTGGGAAGCAAAGTGCTCTTTCTGGATTATACACAGGGAATGTTTTTTATCCCACCACCGAACACATGGATACAAAGCATGGCCTTAAGGAAGGAATGCTCACCTTGTTTCTTGTCTTTTGGCAGTGATAAATGACAATTACCCCCACCTGGGCCCACCCCCCATCTATCCATCACCTTCCCTGAGCCCCCCATTCCTGGAAGGGCTCAAGGTCAGACTGGATGGGGCACTGAGCAGCCTGCTCTAGTGAGAGTGTCCCTGCCTGTGCAGGTGGGCTAGAACCAGACAAGCTTTAAGGTTCCTTCCAGCCCAAGCCATTCTCAGATTCTGGCTCAGTGACTTGGCTGTGTTCCCCTCCCAGCACAGAGTTCCATCTTCAGCAGAGCTCCCACCAAACAAGGTGCAGTGGAGCTCCAGGCTGGCAAAGCAAGGCTTGGGAGATGAGGGTTGAGGCTGGCATGGACGAAGACAAGGTAAGAGGTGGTGTTGCCAAATCTGAGAGACTGCACAAGGTTCTACCAGATTTTTCCCTGAAATAAATCTTGACATAGCCCTGACTAAATTTTTGGACCCAGGATCCAGGATCATATTTTACATTCCTTATGCATCATGAGGAACAGTGGAAGGACTTGTTACTCATTTCCTAAACTAATGTCAGGATTCTTCCAATCTCCTCCACACTGGACTGTTCCTTATTCCCAAGAAGGGACCAGCTACATAAAACATGATCACCTGAGGGCTGAGGTGCTGTCAGTGAGCTCAGTTCAGGGGGATTCAGCCCAGACAGGACATCATTACTGAGCCTGAACTCATCCCTTTTGTCAGCAGAGTCATTCTGCTGGTTGGCTCCTGTGTGAGTAGTGAGGAAAACAGTGAACAGTGATTCCTTCCCCAAAAGGCTGAAACTCCTGAGCCTAGCCCTGCAGTCATCACTCCCACAGCTCTTCCTTTACTTACACAAGCACTTCCACGTGTGGATGAGGTTGGAGGATTTTTGGGATGAGACCTCAGGTAATCCTGACCTGACCTGACTCACAAAGCAGGAGGAAGGAGCTCAATCCAATTGGCTTGGGAGGCAGTGCACCTTGCCAGAGATACCTGATGCCAGTTCCTTTGAAAATAAAGAAATAATCATCTTTCTGATTAAGTTTAGATACTCTTAGATGGGCAAGGAGAAATGAGGCAAAGCTGAAGACACCATCCTAAAGGAGTAGAAGAGGAAGATAGATGTCAGGACAAATTGTTTTCATTTGGAAGCTCAGCTAAAAGAGGAGTTAAGTTGCAGGAGGTCGGTGCTTGCAGCTAAGGGCCTTGTGAAGCTTTCCTCTCCCACCCCAGCCCGGATGCTGAGTGAAAGCAAACAGGGTTTTTCCCTCTTTTTGAACCTGATCCTGCACTATTCAAAGCAGCCAGGCTTTGTTGTGAGCCTCATTCCCAGGTGGGGAGGGAACACAGCCCACAGCACACTGCCTAGTGTGAAGGCAGCAAAAAGAGCATTTCTGAAATGTGGCAGCTAAAATATTTGAACAAGCAGGTTTTCAAATCCCAGTGTGGACAGAAGGAGCTGCTTTTTAGCAGGTGTTAGCAGGAAAAGATAAAGCTGCTCAGTTGAAAATATGTCATCTTTCATTTGGAAATATGTCAGTATGAGTGTGTTAGCACCTTTGTGCCAAGTCTGGACAAGCCCTGGAGGAGGAGAATGGCTGAACTAACAGGGAGAGGGAGGTGGAACATCTCGAGTGTAGGAGAGAGGAAACAGCTATCCTCTAATGGGAGCATTTTTAAAACCACGGGATTCCTAAGAATTCACAGCTGCCAACATTTTTACACCTTCCCCAAGCAAAGTCTGAGGATCCTGTTTGAGGCAGGCCACATGGAGACCCTTCTGCATTAGGATTCCTGAGGCTGATGCTACTGTGGGTCCCACTGGGTTCTGCAGCAGTGGCACCACTACAGAAGCCAGACCCACAAACAGAGAGGAAGGGGCTCACCCCTCAAGAGTCCAAACTGGTGTCTGCCAGATCCTGATGCTACAGCTCCTTTGGCATCCAAGCTGGCATTTTGGATCCTACAGAATCACAGCAAAACCCAGCCTAGCCATCCTCATGTCCCCCACAGCAGAGCTTCAAGCACAGGGTTAGCTTGGCTGGATTTTCTCTGTGCATAGCCCCACTCACTTGGAACTCACCCAAGCAGCTGCTGATACAGCCCCGAAGAGACACAATAAAAAGGCAGGGGAAATGTACAAATTCTACTTAATATGGGACAAGGGATCAGTTAATCTGATCCCTGAGGAACTCAAATATATTTGCTTTCATGGCAGTGTTCCAAGAAAACAGCTCTCCTATCTTGGATCCACACTGCCTCTGTGCAGACTTGCCCAAATACCCAGCTCTCAACCTGTTGTTTGCAACCAGATTTTGTGAATTTTGAGCTCTCTCTCTCTCTTTGGCACAAAAGGATGGGTATAAACCCAAGGCACAGAGACACCTAACAGCAGCAAAGGCAATGTGAGTTGGGATGCTCTGATTTCTGTTCTGTTTCCCATGGTTCCGCTCCCATCACAACAAATCCAGTGTAACACATCAAGCAGGGGCTAATTAAACACATCTTGAGGTCTGAATGGAATTACAAATAATAAATGGCTAAAGTCAATGCCCCAGTACCCAGCACAGATTTCTAGAGCTATATCCCAACCCACAGACACAGGAAGAAATATTTAGCTCAAATACAGACTGAGCAGACTATGAGAATGTTAGTCCTGATGGTTCTCTGATTATTAGCACTGCACTAATTACTGCCATGGCAGCTTTCAGTTCAGCTTGTCTCTCCAGGTCTGCACATTATCTCACAGATTCCCTAGCAAAAGCACTGCAGCCTTCCCTGCTTTGCTGCACAGCACTGCCAGGTTTCCTCTCCATCCCCAATGCCACGAGTATCCGGATCCTGCAGTGCCAACCCCACACTGGGGCAGCTGTAATTGTGTTGCCACAACATTGGATTAACAAGGGGGTGACTCTGAAGGTACAACTTGTTTTTAATTTCCTATCTGAAGGAAAAAATATTTGCTGAAATCAATTACATTTTTGTCATATTTAAGAGGGTGATCAAAGTAGCGCTGCTGTGCATGCCCAGATCTGCCTCCTCCTCGGATAAAACAGGAAAAAACAATTTCCTGCACAAATCCACTTGGAATACACAAGTTCATTGAGCAGGGAATTCTAACAGCATGAAATGTCAGGGCCAATTAAATGTGGTGTGCTACCATGATGCACAGCAGCCACTGGCACCTTCACCAAAAACACATCCCAAGGGAAGCTCTCAACACCATGGCAGCCACAGCACCATGCCAAGAAATAAAAACTGGGATTTGGCTGCTGGCTCAGGGTGAGGGAACTCAAAGACACTGCTTCCATGAGCCTGCCTCAATCACTACCCTGAGGAAAAGCCTAAAGGAGAAACCTCCAGCACAGGAGTCAAGACCTCCTTGCAGCCAAGAAGTTCCAAGTGATCATCACAAACGAGAGCAGGAAAGCAAGAGCTGCCTGCAGATCCTGACCACAGCACTCAACCATGAAGAAAATGGAAATCAAAATAGTTTTAAAAATCAGACCTTCAGGAATTACAAGATACCCTCAGTTCTTTACAATGGTGGTTTAATGGAATGACTCTGACAGAGACCAAAATCCCCTGAAATATTTTGGAAAGGCAATGAATGGCACAGTTTTCAAGCAGCAGGCAGTGCGTGTAGTGGGTCTTAATCCTTTTCAGCAGCTCTGATTTCCACTGCCTTTAGGAGTAAAAAGCAGTTTTCAGAAGCAAATGAAGCCACTTCCAGAGAAACCCTTCTTCCTGGGACTGTGGAATCAATTCCAAGAGCTGCAATGGCAGCAGTGACATTGCAGGCACAGCAGGGTGGCCATGGGGACCAGCAGAGCAGGGCCAAGCTGGACATGCTGACTTTCCTCTGCCCACAGCTGGCATCCCATCTCTGGGATCCTCTGAGAGCTCTGGGCAGGCCATTGGTGACACTGTGAAGGAGAGGTGAGAAAAGTCTGTGCCTACTCCTGAGCCAAAATGGCTTTTTCTCCACATAGGAGAAGTTCTCAGGAGTTTTGGAGGAATGGTATAGGAGGATCATGCCATCACCTTGAGCCCAGATGGAAGAGCACAGCAGTGCAAGCTCAGCCATGGTTCCAGTCCAGCATGCAGGACCCTACAGAAGAGGGAGACCTGAGTCTGAGCCAGATACAAACCTACCAATACATTCATGATGACAAAAGTCCCACACCACCTCCCTCCCAAGCACCATGAGGCACCCTGACCTCCTGCATTGGCTCAGCACGTCCAGGCAGCCTCAAACACACTGAATATATTCTCAGTAGAAGAGAGCACCTGTTTTCAAGTTTTTAGCTTAAATGCACCATACAAAGGGTGAGCTTCACACCACAATCCATGGTGGGAGGTTAAGTTACTCAGCCAAAACACCAACCCCACACAGGAGGTCACATTGCTCCTCCAGAAATCTGGTGACAAGCAGACAACAGGAGCTCCTTCCCCAGGACAAGCAGTTCTTCTGAGCCTTGTAGGGACAGATTTAAATACATGGAGAGGGCAAGACAAAGCCAGTGTGCCGTTTCTGTGGCTCTGTGTCAAGGCAAAGCAGCTTGTCCACCACTTTGGGACATGAGAAGGGACAAACCCTGTTGTCACAGCAAGCTACCCCAGGTGCAGGACAAGCCTCGTAGGGCATAACTGAGTAAAGCTGAACAAGTTCTTCAGATACTGTGGCCTTTGTGTGGCTCAGTCCTTTCCAGTGTCTGCGTGGTGGAAAGACAGCAGGCAGGCTGAGGGTCTCATTGCTGACAAGGCAAAGGAAACTTGCAGGGGCTGAATGAGAAAAATGATGCAGCATGAGTTGTTCAAAGGATCATCTTTATCCCTTGCTATGCAGGGGGGGTTCAGCTCCTGTGGGGGACCACAATTCCTTAATTCCACTACAGTGTTCCTGACTGGCAAACACAAGCACTGATGCAATAAAATGACAGTCATAACAAACAGGCCATTTTAAGGAAACAGAATGAAATATAACTAATTTAGTCAGAATATCAGCTGGTGTTTCCAAAGTTTCCTTAATAATGGAATAATTTGTCAGAGGAAATTAAAGAAGTCACATTTCAGAAGGTTTTATGGACACTGGATGAAAGAAGACAAAATATACATTAAATACATTGTTGTATTAATAGAAGAGAATGGAGGGGTTATTTCCTTTTTCATCCCCACTTTCTGTGTATGCTCAGAGGGATTATCTCTCTCTTTCCATGTTAACATTAAAACTGCAACTTCTCTGAAAGATACAATTCAGTGAAACACAAAGTATTGAGCTTAATACAAAAGTAAACAGGTGAAGTTCTGTGTATTTTGTAGGGGATGACACTGGATGATCTGCTGGGCCCTCCTGGTCCTACTGGCTCTAACTCCATCAGTGAATGATTTTTTAGAAAGGATTTTTATTTTTGGATCCTCTGCAATTCTTTTTGCATCTTTCCTAGGAGATATGAGATTCGGGGAGACCAAGCTGAATTAAAGATCCATATAACAACAAATAAACAAATATGCAGTGTTTTTGCTAAAAAATTGAGGGTATAATGGATCAGCAGTTTTATTACAGCCTCAGAGAGAAAAGATCAAAGGACAGATCAATGCATCTTTTAGTTGGTTTTAGATGGCATGCTAAGGGATTAAGAACTCAAAGGATTTCCCTTCAATCTCAGAGAGTTTCCAGAACATGTAACAGTTTTAGGTCAAATTATAATAATTAACTTGAGATAGTGTGTTGACTGGAGAGGAACTTTGCCAAAAACAATTTTGCACATCACTAAATACTGATGTTCAAATTCAGAAGGGAAACTTGCTTTAGCTCTCCCACAAGTTTATACAGGTTCAACCATTAAAAGCAAGGTTAGTCTTTGCAAAAAACAAGAGCTGAAAGTTGTAACGCTTCCCAAGTCAGATGGGGAGTCGTCCCAAGAGGATGATGTATAATGTAGCAGAAAGAATGTTTAAAAATACATGGGATCATGCTGCTATATGGATATCCATGGCCTCTTAAAAGTTTGATAATTAATTAGCAGCAGGGTAGTTAATCAATGCTTCTGTGTTCTTTACAAGATCTTCAGGAAACTGGGAAACATAAATGCCAGGGCTTATTTTTAGTAGGCAACTCATCTTTGATAATGAATAGCTGGACATCTGGCAGCAAAAGAAAATACTATCTCAGCCCAAAGTTGAAATTCTACATTCTTATTAAAGACCTGATGTATCTCAGGTCTGGCTGCAGGAGTCCCTGGGTAACACCACACAACCTGCATTAGATAGAGAAATAGGCTGTATTAAGAGGAGAAACAATTTTAAGGTCACATGTAGGTATTTTCTTAAATAGAAAATATCCTTTTCCTATTGCTACATACCCTAGTGAGCAAGCACAGGGGAGCTCAGATATCTGCATTGGCCAGACCTCACTTGATTCAATTTTATTTCAACCCACATTCCTCAAACGTCCAGCTGTCAATACTTCCTATCACCCCTGCACGCTGCTTCACCCCTTTAGAGGAGATGAGGCAGCTGAAGAAAGTCATTTCATTAAAATAAAAAAAAAACCAAAACACAATAAGACCCACAAGAAGCCAAAAAACAGGCATCCAGGCTCCAGCTTGAAGAATTAGACAGTCCAACAATCGCTGGGTCAATTCGCATTAAGGCGAACAAAGAGCAGACGGCAACAAGAGGATGAGTTAAATGGCTCGGTGGCTGCTGCCTGTCCCTAATTCTCTGTTGACTTTCTGCAGCTCCTTGTCAGAGGGTGCTGCAGCGTTTGACCCCCGTTTCCAGGCGCGGGCAGCGGGCTGGGGACACACGCAGCAGGGCTAAATGCCCCGGCCCTGCCATGGGTGACTGCCCTCCCCACTCGGCCCAGCAGCGATTTATTGCCTCTTCTCCATCGCCCGCCAAAGAAACTGTCTCACAGATGTTGGCATTGTAACTCATTCAGTGTCACCGTGGGGTTCTCCACCATTGTGTCCCCGCACAAAGGGGCAGCTTTCAGGGGCTGTGGGGGCAGCCGGGGCTGGGCTGTGCCGGGGGCTCTTTGTTGGGGCTCCTCAGCCCAGGGTATCCCTGCCCTTGCACTCCCCTGCGCTGGAGGCAAGGCCCGCAGAGGAGCTGGCAGGAAGGAAGGATTTTCTGCCTTTTGTGGGCTCTTTCTGTGCTATTTTTGTTCTCCAGGACAGCTTTTGTTGCCCAAGGTAATGATCCTTGGCCCTTATTCATATCTCTGCTTTTGTCCGGGGGCCTTTGTGGACGATGCGCTGGGGGTGAAACCCTCCAGACAGCACCAGGGCCAGCCCCTGCTATGTACAGAGCTATAAATAACTGAGCTATCTGCTCTGAAATCATCCTTGTCAGAGCATTGGCAGCAGGTTGTGCAAAAGGTTTCACTGAGGTGCAGCAGATGTGTCCCGGCTCAGGAAAGCATCCCCAAAACACACCCCAGTGACCCCAGAGGTGACCCCAGGCTGATGAGCAGCATCCCCAAGGCTGGGCAGGACAAAGCTGTGCCACAGCCATGGGCTCCTTTGAGTGCAGGCACACTCCTATCGGCAGGGAATCAAAAAGCAGTTCCAGGAATGACAGAAACCAAAGCAAAATGCTCCCCCCGAATTTCTGCCGAACCCCCTGGGATGATGTTCTCACTCCTGAGTGCTCCTCCCCTGGTGCCTGCAAAGGGAGGAGATGGCCAGAAACATGCACACAGTGGTCTTTAGGCACACTCATATGTAAATATATAAAATAAATATAAAAAAGTAAAAACATTTCAGTCTTTAAATGAAGAGGAGCTCCAAGGTCTCATCTTTCCCCCTCTCAGTGCCAGCAGCAGCTGCATCCTCACCACACTGAATCCAGAGACAAAACACAGGGGACAGCCTGCTCCTCACTGGAGCCTCCCTGGATCCCCAGTGCTGCTCTGGATCCCTGCACAGTTCCCAGAGCTCCCCCGGGCTCCAGTCCTGTGAACAGCTACACAAGTTCTCACATGCATTCTGTTAAGCATATTTGTTTTTATTTTTTCAGGTTCAAGGCCTCAGAGTGTAAGCTCCGGAGGGTAGGGAGGCTCTGCTGTTCAGACATCTAAGCCACCACACCCACCTGTGAGGAGGAGGGATTTTTTTTTATTTTTTAATATATATATATATTTTTTTTTTAATCTCTCATCCATCAGCTCAACAGCAAAAATGGTTCCAAATGAAGTCTTTCCACTCATGCAATTTTTGTGGGCTAAAATTCACCACGTGTTTAACCACGACTCCTTGGCCAGTCCCTGCAGCACCCAGGTTCCCAGGTGGTCCCCCATCCCAGCACCAGCCAAGCAACTGTTTAGTTTCTGAGCTCAGGGCAGTCAGGCCAGAGTGGATACAGGCCAAATATAATATAGACACACAGAGGCCCATATTATATAAAATACATACACACACACACATATATTTTATGTATATGCATATACATATGTATATAAAATATATAAACTCACACACAATGTGTGTGTTTAAAATAGAAACCCCCAACCAGAAAATAAAATATTTTACTGCAAAGTGAATGGATTTTTTTAATGCTTAGAAAAACGTGTTAAAACATATAACTGGAACATTAATGAATCCCTGTTCAAATGCTGATGAAATGCAGGGTTTCTTACTGACTGCACAAAAATTTTTACTGTTTATTTATATCACTTCTAATAGAAAAATATGATTTGGAGTGAAATATTATACTTGCTACAGAAAGGGCCTAAGTCTTCATGGCCCACCAAGCTGCCCTCAGCAGCAAACCTATGGCACAGAGGTCTGGAAAACTCATGGCCTGGCTGGAAAATGCTTGAAAATCAAAACTGAACTGGAGCACATGAAGTTCACCCTCCTGGTGGGATCCTTTTGTCCTCATGAAACTGTGGACCCAGGAAGTTTCTTCTGAGCCTGATCTGGGGAAAAGCTCTCCCTCCAGACCAGGCTCTTTTTTCAACTTTTCCCTTTAAACAGGTGCCCTCCACTAAGAACTGCCTGGTGTGCCCACGGGCAAGGTGACCTCCTGGACTGAAGGACTTCTCTGGGGGTCCCAAGCTGCTGCCCATGATGCTTTTTTGGAAGGGAGGACCACTGTGCTAAACAGCCCCTGTGCTATGGACAGAGCCTGGTGGGGTTTGGGAGCCCAGCCAGGAAAGGGTTCTTGGCACAGGTAGGCTTTGAGATCCCAGACCTTCAAACAAAAGCCACAGATTGTGTGGGCAGGTTTCCTGAATCACTACACCCTGTTATTAGGGCTTTCAGCTGGGAAGGGGAGAGATCTGCACTGTTCCACTGGCAATTTAATTATTTTATACAAATGGGAACATCTTTAAAAGTTTCAGAGTCTGGGAGAGGCTTTGAGCGCTTTGTTTGGACATTTCTTTGGGGAAAGCAAGTTCAAGTCCCATCAAGCAGAGGAAAATCACCCATGGGAGTCTCCCAGATCCCACATGGATACTTTATAGGCCTGGGCATGGGGAGGAGTGAGGAAATAATAGCATTACTGCTTTCTCCAGCTCTTCAATGGACAGAAATTATTAACTCATCTTATGCATCAGACCAAGCCCAATCTTTGAGCCTCCAGCCACAACAGACACCTCCAGTGCTCACAGAAATAACTTCCAAAGGCAATGGCAGGAGTTTCTCTGCAGTGTGAGTGTGATAAGGGTTCCACTAAGCTTCCCCTGTGGCCAGTGACCAGAGATGGGCTCTCCAGAAGGCAAGTACAACCACTGAAGGTGCAAATTCCCCTCCAGAGGGATTTGTCTCTTCTTACTGAAGGAAGAGGGATCCCTGGCCACCAGAATACAAGGAACGGAGTGCAAGGAACATTCTCTAGTGCTGAAAAAAAGATTAATCAAATGGTTTTGGTTGGAAGCGAGCAATCTGGGCACCAAATCTAAGTGCTTCCTCTGCCCTTCCCCTCATGAAATTCATTAATGTGACCCTGCACGATTCCCAGTGCAGTGTGTGGATGTTTGGTTTTCCTGCATAAAGATTATTCACACACTGACCCATAACTGGTCAGAGAGCATTAATGTATGTAAAGGATTGAGCCAAGCCCTTGGAAGCTAATAGGAAAGAAAACAAATATGCTGGCATAGCATTTTAACAAGGAGCAATCAAGAGAAAGAGCAATGTTGACATGGCCTGAACAATACATGAATTATGTAATGCTGACACTGAAATGCCTGGAAAATGGTGGGAGGAATCCCTTTTCCTCAGAGTTCAGAAGATGGTGCCCTGGTCTAGCTGGGAGGGGCAGCCTGCCAGGACAGGACAGGGCAGCAGAACATTTCCGAGTATGATGAGCAATTGGTTTTCACCACTTTAACAAAGAAAGCTTTCAGCATGTAGGTACAAGGATGGCACAACCTGGGGAGATAAAAAGAGGAGGCCAGCATGAACAGTCAAAACAGGCCAGTCTGAGTCAGTTTGTTATGGCAGATGTACCTGAGATCAGCCAAAGGTGATTTGGAGATTCCTTAGGTAAGCTCATGCAGCAAACCCAGCTAATGGCTGTGCTCTGGTTTTGTGCAAGATGTAATTAATAATCACAGCTGCATTGGGAGGAAAAATACATTAAAAATTATTTTGCTTTGTTCAGCTTAGTCTAAAACAACAATGTAAATAGTGAGGTTCCTCAGGGAAGAAGTTTTTTAAGCAAATTTACCAATCACAGCTCACATCAGTTGGGTTCCCCTACATCCCCAGGAGATTCAGGATCAGTAACTCAGGCTTTTCACCAACAGTTCTTGCCAGGGTATGTAACCAAGGGTGCAAGAAGAGCAAAGGCATCTCAGCCATCAGTGACTGGGTGACAGTCCCTCCATCACCAACCAGAGCAAACCCACTGAGTTGCTGGAAAGAATCTCACTCATTTCAGTGGCCTTTGGATCCCATCCCAAAGGGAAAAGCAATTTCCATCACAGAAATATGCCTGCCACCGCGCTTTTTATTGCTCCTTTGTTAAATGTGCTGCAAAGACTCACATAATAAAGTTCCAGAAATCATCCAGTATCAACAGGTTTCAGCTGGAGTGATTAAGCAAAGCACAGGAACTTGGAAAGCAAGTGTATTAATGTCTCCTGGCCACTAAATCTTTCTTGCCAAGAAATAAAAGAGCCAAAAAAAGATAAATAATTAGGAAGTTAGAACAATGACTCCAAATCCCAGAAGAGGCTCACTAAATGTTTACAGAAGATAGACTGCAATGAAGGGATGATTAGAAATATGTCAGCTGCAGGACTTTGATAGCAGCAAATCTGTCTTGGCAGGGGAGGAATAGACCACAGGGAGGAACAGCAACAGCAGTCAAACAGGCAGAGGGCAAAACCCACAGTCTCAGGGATTTTGCAGTCCTGCAAACATCTACTATAGGGGTCTAAATGTAAGATGGCATTAGACATTTTTGCATAATGAGAAACAAATTGAAAAGAATTGGACACATCGTGGAGCCATGGTGTTGCCTTTCAGGCCAGCTGGGACCATCCATCCAGCTGCTGAAGCAGAGACTCTCCTTGGGAGCAGCACTGCACACAGCTGCTGCTGGAGCAAATGCTGGGCACCAGGGAGCCAGGGCAGCTTGTGCCAGGGCAGCCCTGGGAAATGAAAGCAGGTTCTGGACCTTGCTGGTCTCTTCCATATTAAAGGGCAGGGGACAAGCACATCTGGAGTGCTTTGATCGGTGACACCTGTGACTACACAGTAAAGTCAATTTTTACAATCATTTTCACACATTTGGGCCAGTATATCCAGGGCTGTGATGTCCCCAGTCCCTTCTCTTGCCTGACCATTGGTCTATTACCATGTGTTACTGTATAGAGCTTTGCAGACCATGGCAAACTAAGCTTACAGAAGTGGGTGGAGGATGCAGGGCCACTTTACCTATCCAAAAAGTCAAGACCAGCAGCAGTCTTGTCACATGTGTTCCTCTCTCTGCCTGTGGCATCTCCCCACCCCAGCTGTGCCAGGCACCATGCACAGAAGATCAAGGTATCTATCAGAAGCACAGCCAAGCAAACACACACACACACAAGAGTGCCAAGAGGCTGATAATTTTTTTTTTCTCTCTCTTCCATGACTTCCAGATCCAATTGGTTCTGTTTCTGTGAGACTTTTTATTTTTCTAATTTTCAACCCTGCATGAAGCCTGTTAAACTATATCCCTACATGCCAAGACTCAAGTGCTGGTCACAGAAGTGAAGGGTGGGCTCTCAGGAGAGAAAGAAGACAGAAATGAGTTGTATTAAATTCTAACAGGGTGCTTGCTCTGGGCATGGATCCATGAAGCTTGTTGCACCCCAGCCTGACCAACCCTGCTGGTGTCCCCACCAGGCCCCCCAGACCAAGCAGCCCAGGCTCTCCAGCTAAACTGGCCAGACAAGGCACTTTGCTCTGTTGGAGCCCCTTCAGCCACACAGAGCTCATAGCTGGTGCTGGGAATTTCTGCCAGGGACTTCAAAGAGGGCAGGATTCAACTCATCGTTTGAAGCCCGGCCCTGTTCCCTGTCCTTAGGCAAGCGGAGGAGCCATGAGAACAGCCCAGAAACCTCAGCTGCTTCAAAGCACAGCTGCCTGCCTTGGGAATGAAGAAGTGCCCTACAAAACACATCTCCCCCCTGCACCTGCAAAGCAGTGGAGACCCTGAGAGCTCGTGCTGCCTGAGATGAGGTGAGAGCCCTGTTTGCCAACTGCACAGTCCTCAGATATGTGTCCCTCCTATTCCACATCCCATCCCAGCCCTTCTCTTTGTGCATACTGCCACAAGAGCTGTGCCAGCCCAAAGGCTTTGCCTGAATAAAGGCATGATCCTGTTTAGGATGAGTGGCCTGATAGCTCAGCTTCCCTGAGAGCAGTGGTGGAAAAACAGCACAGAAATATTATAGTAACAGTGTGGCAATCTCCTTTCAATTAATAGTTTATTGCAGTAATTTGGCCTGGTTTGCTGCTTGTAGGTCGTCAGTATGAAGTCACTCTCCCCCAAAGGGGCTCGTAATTCAGATGTTTTCCCTCCGTGCAGTGTTCCTTCTCATATCCTGTCCCACCCAACACGAGGTCAAGCAGTGTCCTCATTTCCCTGGGAGCATTTTACAACTGAAGTGATATGATGCCTAAAAATCCAATAAAACAGGACAAGGGGCTGTCTCCCACGCTTGGGGAGAGGCTGGACAAGTGAATATTCTCCTCATCCAAAGAGAATGAATTTTGGGAACAGCTCTGTGCTCGTGTGTTTCCCCAGAAGGTGCCAGGACACCAACTTGGTGAGAGTGAGTTAATGCAGACCAAGTTTGTTCTGAGGCATTTGCCCACAGAGAAGCTGTGGAATGGTCACAGGCCAGGGCAAAGACCATGCACTGGCCGTTCCTGTCCACCAGTGGCCATGGAGCAGTGGGACCTGCCCCTGCTGACCTCATGCTGCCAGGTCAGTGCATGACCTGTCAGAGTTTAGAAAAGCAAAGGCACCACATTTTCTGTATTAAAAAGGCACAAAGGGAAGTTCTGAAGGAATCTTGAGACACTTCATGACTCCTTGGAGGAGCTGGTCCAGGATGCCACTGCATGAGCAGAAGGTAGCCTTGGCAAATCTCCCTTTGTCCTCTGGGATCTGTTCCCTGTCTGCCTCAATGGGAAAAACCAGCATATTCCCTTCTCACAGGGGTTGTTGGAGTTGTATATCAGAGAACACGAGGTGTCCAGGCACTGTGGGGATGGGAACCACGTGAGCACCCAACCTGAGGTGGAAACATAAAGTAAGGCATTTTCAAACAGAAATAATCCAAGTCATTTTTGTCGTCTCCAGCTTCAAAGATACAAGCTCCAATATTTTGTCTGCTTGGGAAGGGGAAAAAACATTCTTCTTGTCCAATACAGAGCCATGCCAGCAGCAGGCAAAATTTTGGCCTGTTGAATTAATTAACATAGTTTTTAATTAAGACTCCAAATTTCACCCAGCCTGGTTTAGGGCATGTCTACACAGATTGGAGCAGACACACACGGGCTCCTCTGTCTGCCTTCCAAACCAGCTTGACTGAGCTGGCTTCAGCATCACACCAAGCTGGCTACTTGAGGGGAGATAAAACAGCCTCCTAACAGGCAGGGTGGAATATTTAAGCCCAGCACTGCATGAACATGGCTTCATGATGGAACTGGCTTGTGCCCATTTGGCTTGCAGAGCAAGAGAGTTCACATCTGTTTGCATCCATCCATACATGTCCCTTGTATGCCTGTTTTCAGGTTTACTAAATATCTCTTTATTTGGCCACCCACTGCTGGAAAGTATTTTCATGACAGCTTTTAGGAATTGTAGTTTTCCCATTTTACTGTTTCCCTTGTACTGTACAAAGCCAAATTATTGTGGTGTTCACAATAATCAGCAAAAAAATCAGGAATAGAAACATATATTATTATAACAGCATTAAATAGCAACAAATAAATTACATTTTACAAATGTTTTTGTTACTGATAATCACAGGTGTTATTTACAACACAGGGTTTTTTTCATATGGGGGTGTATGCCATGATCTATTATTTTGTCAAATTCTTCTAAAAATAGCACATTCATTGGTACACACTTCAATAAAATATTCAACCAGGGTCAAATCTACAAGACATGGAAGTATCCATGGAATGGATGCAGTCACAGGAAAACAAACCATTCCCATTTCATCTAAACCATTCCCATTTCATCTGGTTAATGTTCAGCCAAGTTCTGGATAAAACACACACATGAAACACAGCTGAAACAATCTCAGCACTCCTATGATTAGTTTTTCAGCACAGGCCATGGATTTGTTCAGAGTCAACCCAGTCCACCAGGAAGGAATCCTCTGGACGTGGAATAATAGGAAATACACAAAGTGTACAGAGGAAAAACCTTTTCAGAGGAACACAAAATAATTCAAAATTTGCAGCGGCATAATTTACAATGAATGAAGTAATTTACTCAGAGAAGGAGGAAACTTGAAATAATTCATTTGAAGTGGCTTTCTTTGCAAAAACACTGTCCAAGATTAGGCTTATCAGAGGCATTCTCATAGCTTGTGTGTGCAATTGAAGCAGTCTGTGGAGTATAAGATGGCAGTTATTCTGACAGAAAACATGCAAGCAAATTAAATAGATTTAACCATTTGCTGTCCACTGCTGGAGTAATGTCAGTGCTCCTTGTGACTCTCAACCAAAGTTTTGCTAATGACATTGGTATTTTGATAATATTGCAAGAAAAGGCAAAATTATTGCTCCTACACAAATAGCACTATCACCAAAGAGAGAAACTATAAGGAGAAGTTGCTGGAAAAAAAAAAACAAAACCAAGAAACAATAAACATGCCTAGTAGCACTATGGCTTTCTTCTCAACAGCAGCATTTGCAGTCCTTTATTCAAGGCAGCCTCATAAATCCAAGCACACTGTCATTCCTAGAGTACAGCAGCTTTCAGAGCTGTTTTGTGAGCGGGAGATTGAGTAGATTTGCCAGTAAAACTGGAATGTTTTGCTGCTGGTGTCAGTGCCAGAGAGCAACAACGTGCACAGCCATCAGGAGAGACATCACCATCAACCTTCAGCAACACAGAAGGGAATTGCAATAGTGGATCAAAGCAACATCCAGCCTGTTACTACTGTTGAAACAAAACAGAAGTTTTATAGAATGATAAACAGAACAAGGCCACCAAAACTCTCCTGTGTTATATTCCTCTTGCAGCCCTTTTCTCTGCTGTGTGCCTGTACTATTCAGCCTACCAAAATCAGTAAGAAGCCTGCAGAACTGACCCTGTTGGAGATCTCCCTCCACCCTCATATACTGTGTGGACAGGAGATAGGAAAGGTTAATTGTTTGAGCAGGAGGTGTTTCTGCACCACCAAACCCCAGCACAGTCCCCAGGCTCAGAAAGGCAGGGAAAATGAGATCTGCTCTTCTCTCATGTTTGCTATGGTCCACTTCTTGGAGCTTAATCCAAGCTTTTCAGAGCTCAAAAAGAAATAAATTAACCAGGCTGGACACTGCAGCTGCCAAAACAAAAGTTTATTCCACAGTCATGAGAATTAAATTTACTCATAGGCTCAGCCAAAATCTTCTCTAAGCAGACAAACTTTCTGATCATCTATAGTTCATCTGATCAGTTATAGAGAGGACTGTAATTAAACAGTTACTCAGGTTCGGCTGAAAGAATTTGGCCTGCTGAGAGTATTGATTCATGTTTGGAGTTGATGTGCCTTACAAGACTGAGGTTTTGAAGGGCTGGGGGGAAGATGAGCAAGAGGACTTCAGACATTTAAACGAACAAGGTGACCAGGGGAGCTGCTCTACACACTGACCAAATCTTAAAGTAAAGTGATGCCTCTTACTGGGATATCCAGATATCTGGTGGGTTTGATGAATTTCAGCTTTTGGCCTGGGCACAGAACAGTGGATGCAAGGGAATGAGGAGACACTTGCTTAAACCTACTTGTCATTTGAGGAACCAACCCCATGGGTGTGTTCTGGGAACACAAAGTATCAGTGGTATCTGTGTTTTCATTAGCTTCACTTCAGTCATGTCCTATATCTCTATTTCAGCTGGGTATCCCACACAGGCTGAAGCCCACACA